>NW_028227256.1:187801759-188401759 GCF_978045245.1 Mus caroli
CAGGGGCGGGCCTCTGGGCAGTTTCGCTTTATTTACTTCTTTTGCAATCACCAAGGGGATTTAGGAAACAAGCTGGACCTAGGGGTGCACTCCTTTAATCCGAGCAGGTAGGGAAGGGATGAGAAAAACACTCCTTGACCAAAAAGACAGCTCAGGAGTAAAGCACTTGCTGCTCAAGCAGGAGGACCTGAGTTCAAATCCCCAGCGCCCACATTCACTCGACCTTGGAGTTGGGTGTCTGCAATCCCAGAGTTCCTGTGGCAAGATGGGACACGGAGCCAGGAAAATTCCCAGAAGCTCCAGAGCTAGCTAGCCTGCTGTACGCAGTTGCAAACAAAGAGACCCTGTCCCAAGCAAAGCAGGGGTGGGCATAGACACTTGAGCTGCCCTCTGACTTCCACACATGCACAGTTATAAAAAGAAAAACCATATAAGTCCATGCATACATATGCATATATCAACACAGACAAAGATTAAAAAGCACTCCTTAAATATGAGATTATTGCTGATCCCTTAGTTGGAAGTAGTAAGCTGGACAGACTACAGGGTTGGTGGTCTCCTTGGACTTGACACATGGAGGCTATAGGCTCCTAGTAGTTCCTCTTGAGCAAGTCCCCACAGATAGTAACATTTGCCCACTAACCACATGCACTGCAGATACGCTGAGACTATCCCAGGCTTCACATGTTATGAAAACAAACAAACAAACAAACAAACAATTACTCAAACTTCCCCTTGTGGATTCCACTCTCTCAGTTTGGCCTTGCTTCTCTACTTCCCATGAGGTGACTGGAGTGGTCCTGGTATTCTCTTTGCCTGGTGGTGCCTTGTGTCCAATTCTCTCTAACTCAATTACTAGAATTTCCAGACTTTAACAGGGATGGGAACACTTTAAAATAAATCAAAAGATGTTATTAGCTAAGAGCTTCTAGTATTCAATGGTCCGGTGAAATTATTTGGAAAATGTCCTAAGATGGCTGGAGAGATGGCTGAGCCATGAAGTACTACCATTCAAGTATGAAGATGTGCGTTCTGCCCTCAGGATCCTCATGAAACAGACAACAAAAAAGCTGGGCTTGACTTTCATATGCTTGTCATCTCAGGGCCGAGGAGGCAGAGACAGGAGGGAGGATTCCTGGCTCCCTGGCCAGATAACCTAGCCTAATGGGTGAGTTCCAAGCCCATGAGAGATCTTGATACCTTGCCTTAAAAAACAAGATGAAGTTGACCTCTGGCTTCCACACGTGCACAAAGATATGTCTATGGATATCTGCACATGCATGGACACATAAATGGGTTGAGAGCACAAAATTTGTTTTCCACACGGATTGAAGCAGCCAACTATTGTTTGTTTGTATGTGGAGAATATTTCCTTTGTAGATATGTAATTTTATAAAATTTTGGAAAACTGAGCATGTTTATAAAGAAATATCAGTAAAAGCAGACATTATGGAAAAAAAAAAGATAATTATGCTCTATGGGGCCTGATTTCCTCTTTTCATGGTCGTGTTTGAATTTGCATTAAGGCATCTGGCTGCTGCCTGGAACAAGAGCCTTAGTTAGTTACAGCCCATCTGTAGTGACAAGGGCAATGTCAGACACGGAGTAGCATTCTGTGCCAGATGAATGAATGAATGAATGAATGAGAGTGAATGAGTGAATGCTGGTTTTTAATGCATGGGTTTTAAGGAGGTTGTTGACATCTGTTAGAGAAAGAACGATGTACCATTCAACACTCACCTACTTGATAAAAATGTTTCTGTGCAACAAACACTTCTGTATTAACAATCCCTGGCAAATCAGAGAAGAATGTGATGTTTTGTTTTACAGAAGCAGCCTGCGGAGTAAGTTCGTGGAAGGACATATAATAGATTAGTACTATCTGGCTTCCTCTGGTGGGGGAAACGCAGGACTGTGGACTCTGGTTTGGACTGGAGTCCAGGGCTAGGAACATGCACAGGATTGGTAAGAGACTGCAAGCTCTGGACATAATGCTCAAGTCCCAGAGACAATGTGAGGAGCGTGTGTGTGTGTGTGTGTGTGTGTGTGTGTGTGTTGGAGGTAGGATAGCAGGATAGAAAAGGAGGTCTTGTGGGTTCCCCAAGTAACAGATGAGGAGAGAAGGGGGGCTGGAAGACAGGGAGGGGGAGGGAAGAGGGGAAAGAGTTGCTACCTAAGTTGCTAGAGGCACTCAGCTAATTCAGACACACACAGAATGGTATCCATAGCCCGTGTGTCCTGACTCCTAGGTAATGGTCAAAGACAAAACCAGTCCATCTTGCCAGAGTGCACAGCAAAGGTAAACACCCCAAAGCAGATGTGAGTGCAATAGACATTGGTATGGGCTCCTCCAAATCCCTCTCAGGGCAGAGAGCTTATTGAACTTGATGTGTGACCCAGGTACCAGCCTCTGCTGAAGAAGCCCCTCCCAGGGAAGGCCTGACTCCACCCACCAGTGCTCAGACTGGGGGAATAAAGGCCCTTCCCCCAGGCCAGCTGGTAAAGCCCTGAGTGGTTTCCATGACCCAGAACTCCTTGCAGGGTGGGCTGAGGCTGGCCTTGAGACTTCCACAGACGTTGGCTTCTCCCTTCCATCTTTTTCCTTCCCTATGATGCTGATCCTGAGAGCAGTTCCTAACAAATAGTACAAGAGACTCTGTGGTCCAGGGCACCCTCCAAGGCTGGCAGTCGGCTGGTGGTGGAGACTCTGTGGTTCAGGTCACCCTCCAAGGCTGGCAGTCGGCTGGTGGTGGAGACTCTGTGGTCCAGGGCACCCTCCAAGGCTGGCAGTCGGCTGGTGGTGGAGACACTGTGGTCCAGGTCACTCTCCAAGGCTGGCAGTTAGCTGGTGGCAGGACACTCTGGTCACAATAGTTTGATGGCATGTTATGAAGACATAGGAAACATCGGGTAAAAGAGACCAGGAGCAGGCCAGGTCCCGATGCATGCTGTTACTCTACAAAACTGTCTTGCTTTAGGGTACTTCTTTGACCAGGTTTGGAAACTGAGGCTAACAAGGACTGGCAACATGAAGAGGAAGCAATGGCTATGGCAGGGTAAAGAACTTTGGACAGGACCATGCTGAACCTGGCTTCAAAGCTTATAAAATAAATTAGAACAGGGCTGTTATTCAGAGGGGGAGGGGGAGGGGGAAGGAGAGAGGAAGGGGGAGGAAGAGGAAGAGGGGAGGGGGAGGTGGAGACTTACAGGAAGTCACAGGCAGGGAAGGTGACAGTCACCACAAGCTTCTACTGGGGTGTGACAAGCAGGGCAGGGCAGGGGTGTGGTCCACAGCTGGCCTTGAACCCTGGAAGATGGTGGCCACCAGAGATGAATTGCTGACCCTGTCTACCCTCTCTGTCAGGATGGTAAAAACCCAAGCAAATCAGTGTCTGGGATTCTACCTCTGGCCTCAAACTGTAGCATTTCAATTTCTGATCTGAGGGATCCACACAGTCAAAGCACACATATGGAGACAATACTGTCTATAGTGCGCATGGGTGGCACACACCTGTCACAGCAGTACTTGGGAGATTGACGGAGGACGATCAACAGCTCCCAGACCAGCCTGGGCTACCTACTGAATTCAAGCCTACCCTGGGCTGCAGAGTGAGAACTTCTCTCAAAAATAAAAACATAAAGATAATAAAAATGTTAATCCCATTAATATTTCTTTCACGAGGCGTCTTTTATCCCTATTAATTGCACAAGGGGCACCCATGCCTTAGGGTATGGGTGTAGTCTATCTCAGGGCATGTAAACTTTTTCTGCTCCACCGACTTGCAGATGGTACATTTCTTTCCTGGTACATTTCTTTCCAAGAGATACGGAGGAGTTCCCGAGCAGGGCGAGGAACTTAGCCGTGAGCTCCACGGCAGCTGGACTCCTCCAGCTCAGCCTGTCCCCTGCAGCAGAGCAGAGAGAGCGAGGAGAATGAGCCCCAAGGGTGTCTGTGACCCTCCAGGCAACCGCAGGGAGCACCCTGGTCGCCCATTCCTGGTAGGCAGTTAGCAGACTGCAGCCGGGTGAGTCTGGAGCATGGAATCTCCCCGCTGCCTATCTCTGCAGCAGACTTTGATGGCTCCCCCGGTTCCTGTGAAAAGCAGGCACTCCGCTTGCAGAATGTGTTTCTCAAATACCGGCATCCGGGGACCGCAGAATCACAGCAACAAACGTTACGAGGCAATATTTTTAAATAGACATGCTGAAAAAAATCCAAATAGGACCATTGAATAATAATCCTCATCAAACCCAATGCAAACCAAACACAATCGTTAAAAGTATACGAAAAGGGAAGAAAAACAGACCCCCGAGTGTTTTTAGACAAGATTAATAATTTGCTTATTAATTTGATTGGGTAATTACATATCATTTTATTATGAAATGAGACATTTTAAAATATTATTAAAAGTCCTTTTTAGCTTTTTCTGACACAATGTGGCTGTCAGGGATACAGGGTGTTTTTTTCAGTATGCAAAAATAAAGCCCAATATTCTACAATGCGCTTCTTCTCCACAACCCCCAAGGAGGCAGCTTTCCCTAAAACATTAATCTGTGGTTTAAAAAAAAAAAAGACATCGCTAATTTATAGGAAATTAGACAAGGAGTCTACTCGGCAAACACCCCCGCTAAGGCTTCATTAGTGTGTATTTTCACATAATTCAATTAGCCAAAACACATACGCATACTAGCCGAGCTGTTGGCTGCTCTGGGAGTGTCGGCAGGCTTTAAGCAGATCTGAAACCAAATGGCATAGACGGCTCGCGAGGCTCTGTGCATACAAAGATACCTTCAGGCTCTAATAAATTCGTGAAACTTTTTAAAGTCTGATTTCCTAGCAGGCAATCACTTTTAATTAACGGGCTCACCTACAGCAACACATGTCCTTCAAAAACTTACATTATTTTTTCTTTTTGAATTTCAAAGTTTCTGTAGTAAAAGTTGAATAGCTGAGTAGCTTAACCTCAAAAGGATTCCAGGCTTTTATGACAGTTATAAATCACTGTGGTGCCTTCTCTATAAAGAAGAAAAGATTCTTAGCACAACAGAGAGAGAGAAGGAGACCTCTTTTTAGTCATAGCTAGAAGCAAGCATTTTCTCCAAAGGTCAAAAAAAAAAAAACTTTTCCTCAGTTAAAGAATAATTTTAAGGACATTGCCGTTACTTGCAGAAGTAATCGCTTATAATTTACTCTATGAATTAAACATTCAATTTCCAGGATTGAGGTTTGATACAAAGTGGACTCCCTGCTTTCTCAAGCCGGCTTTGTAGAGTTTCTCCTCTTGTCAGTCTTTAGTAAACAGGGTCCGTGGTTGAACAAGGGGTCTTAGACTTAATGAGCCCCTCTCCTTGAGGAAAACCAGCATTTAAATGTTCACTGAGAGCCGTGTTGGGGTTCTTCCTCCTGCTCTCTCCTTTCCAGGCCTTTGTTTGAAAGAAAGGATGCGCTCTTCTGCTCCTGGGTTGTCTGAGGCTAACTGTTAGGTTGTAGAGAATCTGGGAAAGAGACAGAATTGTCTGAGATGAGGGAAAACTCAAGATGGAAAGGAACCACCTGTCTCCTGTCACTGTCCTCAGGCACCCTGGATCTGCCTCAGGTTCAACCAGCAACAGCCAGCCCCACAGCCTGGCGGAGATGTCGGCTGGCCCCACCTGCCCCCACCAACTGCCCCCCTCATCTGTCCCTACCACCTGCCTGCCCCACCTGCCCCCACCAGCTGCCCCCCACCTGTCCCTACCACCTGCCTGCCCCACCTGCCCCCACCACCTGCCCCCCACCTGTCCCTACCACCTGCCTGCCCCACCTGCCCCCACCACCTGCCCCCCACCTGTCCCTACCACCTGCCTGCCCCACCTGCCCCCACCAGCTGCCCCCCACCTGTCCCTACCACCTGCCTGCCCCACCTGCCTCCACCAGCTGCCCCACCACCTGCCCCTTCACTCCACCAGCATTTCCTCAATCAAGGAGCCTGCCTTTGTTTTCTGATTACCATTCCCTCCTCCAAGAACTCATTCAGGCAGACTTGGGGAATCCCAACCCCAGTAAAGCAAATTAAAGGAGAAAGGGTTTACTCTGGCCCACATTCAAGGCTATAGTCCATCACCATGGGAAGGTCAAGACCTTGGGGAGCTTGAAGACATTGGTCACATACATACACATGCAATTAGGACTCAGAGTGTAATGGATGCAATGCTGTTGGTCCTCCCCAGCTCCATTTATACATCCAGGAGCCCAGCCAGGGAACAGCGCCACCCACAGTGGACAGGCTTTCCACATCAGTTAAGTCTATCAAGATAATCCCTCCCAGGCATGCCCAGAGCCTCATCTTCCAGCTGATTCTGTATTCTGTCAGTTGACAGTTAGCACTGCACAGGGGGTGTTCTTAGGAAGGTGATTTCTGCCCTCCTAAAAACTGCATCTATCTGGGGAACAGAAGTGGCTGGGGGAGGCATTGGGGACACTTAAGCTTCTTTCTCCCCATGGAGCCTTTCCTGAAGCCACTGGAATCATTCAGGTGACAACCCCAACATCCTTGCTGGTCTCCTGGTCTCATCGAAAATTCACAGTCTGCAGAGGCATTATTTAATAGTGTTTGAAGAGATGAGCCAGGCCATGGACAGAACAATTTTCAAAACATCAATCTGGTCCATTCCAGGCTTAATTCTTTCCATCGTTTCCCTGAAGACAAAATTGGAAATGGTGCTGGCGACATCGCTCCACGGGTCTGCTCACTTCAAAGCCCGAAAGGCTGAGTTCCGTCTCCTAGACCCATGTAATAAAGGGAGAGGAAGGCGACTCCTGCAAACTGTCCTCTGACCTAGGCACACTCGGCAGCACACATGCATGCATGCACACACATACATGCACGAGCACACACGCACGCACACACACACACACACAGAGGCACCCATGCAAGCACACAGAGTAAATAAGTAAATGAATGCAGAAATGTTATCAAACTTGGAGGTCAAAATCTATGTCCCAGCCATCCACCCCCAAGACAATTTTAAGCACCAAATTAAAAGGGGAAAATGGAGAAAAGGACTTTCTTCAGTGTGGCCGCATTGGGAAGAAGAAAGGGACCTGGAGAACCACCCAGGTCAGGCTTCAGGGGCCTGCAGTGAGAACAGAGGTTGGAGGCCAAGGATATGGCACCCAAGCACTCCTGGTCATGGTGTGGCCCCGATCACCACTTGGCCTTGTCTGGGCCTCAGGCTCATTCAGTTGGAATTGTGTGGAATGTCCTTCAGGGACACAAGAGACCCCTCTGGCTGGAACCTTCTTCCAGCTCAGAAACCTGGGAAAATTACATTTTTGGGGAGGGGTGGGGATCCATTATTTCAACAGTCTGATAGGTTGAAAGACACAAGTGGTTACAAAAACATTTAATTAATTAAGAATTTTTTTTTTTTGGATTCAGGATCTCTCTCACTATGCAGCTCAGGCTGTCCTGGAACTCACTATATAGACCAGGCTGACCTCAAACTCACCTGGTTCTGTGCACTGCTATTCCTGAAAAATAAGGACTTTAAAAAAAATTAAAAAGAAGGAGAAATGGAAATACCTGATTTGGCGTACAGTTCCTGTATGGCCTCACTGCTCATGTCAGTGTCTGGTACTGTTCTTGGGAGAGAATGATGAAGAAATGGACATGTCTTACACACTAGTGGTGGGAAAGAGATGCTGTATGCCCATGCAGATAAATAAATAAACAATAGATAGATAGATAGATAGATAGATAGATAGATAATAAAAAGGTAGGATTACTTCAGTTGTGAGGATGATAGTGGAGGCCTGGGAGCGGTCAGGTAGGTGTCGAGCTCGGTTTTCTGATGAGAACTGATAGGCAGTGAGAAGCTACCAGCCAGGGAGAGCTAACCTTCCCTGCACAAAGCCTGTAGAGTCCCAGAATTTCTACACACTTGATGTGCTCTGGGCAGAGCACCAACACCATTGTCATGTGCCTGGCACGTGAGACTTTGTGACCTGCCTCAGCCTGGCTCTCACTGAGCAATGGACTTTGTCAGACACAAATTATGAACCTTGCAAGGTTGAACATCTGGATGTTTTGTGATCCTTCATTTCATACGGACTCCTGTCTGTGAGTTATAGTAGCTGAAGTTCTGCTTGGTTTCTTCTTACTTTATTTTAATCTTTAAAGGGTGGCTCTGCAGTAAGGTGTATACCACTTAGATTTCACTAAGTGCTTCTGCTGTCTCTTCCCAGTGAAGTCTCCACATATGCCTGAGTAGAATGAGAACTTCTAGGAGCTGGAGACGAATTTGGACCATCAGGAGTGCTCTCTTTTCCAGAGTTCCCTTAGCACCCTCACACAGGGCAGCTAACAGCCTGTCTTAGTCAAGGTTTATATTCTGGCACAAAACATCATGGCCAAGAAGCAAGTTGGGGAGGAAAGGGTTTATTCAACTTACACTTCCACATTGCTGTTCATGACTAAAGGAAGTCAGGACTGGAACTCACACAGGGCAGGAACCTGGAGGCAGGAGCTGATGCAGAGACCATGGAGGGATGTTACTTACCGGATGTTACTTTCCCTGGCTTGCTCAGCTTGCTTTCTTATATAACCCAGGACTACTAGCCCAGGGATGGTACCACCCACAATGGGCTGGGCCCTCCCCACTTGATCACTAACTAAAAAAATGCCTTACAGCTGGATCTCATGGAGGCATTTCCTCAAGGGAGGCTCATTTCTCTGTGATAACTCCAGCATACATCAAGTTGACCCAAAAAACCAACCTGTTCACTCCCCATGCATATTTGTAGCTGTTGGGAATCTGCTGCCTTCTTCTGAACGTTGTGGGCACCCCCACCCATGTGCATTGGAAATGCATTGTAACCACATGCTAAAACCCTTTCCTCCCTAGGTTGCTTTGGGTTGGTGTTTTCCCACAGCAACAGAGAAGCAAACTAAAACAGTGGAGTTATCAGATGGCCTTTCTCATAAGATGTAGGGCCTCTCTGCCTCTACTGATAAGCAGTGGTAGCCCATCAAGGTGGCAGGTTACAAAGATAAAGCTGCAGAGTTCCCCCGTGAGGTCCCTCCCAACATTTGCAAGGTCCGACTGCCTCTTCCCAAGCAGGGGAAACAATAACACTGTTTAACAGCTACTTACCACATCTAGATCCTCTAGGGACCAGTTAACATTACATCTTTGTGATTTGCTCTTTGGTTCCTTCTTTAGACTGCCTGACCAAAACAATAAAAATTGAAACAAGTCAGACGCTCCTGGCTGGAAAATTCTAAATATAGCAGAAACACCTGCGCTCAAGCCTGCTTTCCTTCTAGGGGTGAGTGGGTGAAAGGCTCCCTTGCAGATAGAAGTGTTTGTTCTCTTAATCGGATGGGCCAACCTCAAACAATGCTCATCTATTCATTAAAGCCAAGGCTAAATGAATTCTACTTGCAAATTTCCTTTAGAGCAACTTAAGAAGGTAAATTTGTTAACATTTTTCTCACAAAGATTTGTCATCGGGCAGTGTTGGCCTTCTTGCCTTGTTTCAGGCTGTACTAGTTCAGTGCTATATTTAGAGATTTATAGAGATGGTTTGTCCCAGGTAATGTCACCACAGCTCGTCTCAAAATGCTATCACCTCCCAGACAGATCTTTTTTTTTTTTTTTCCTATTAGAAAGATCTGGCTTCCTGGAGGCTACCATAGTTTTGTTTAATTGGCTGGTTCTGAAAATAGCCATATAGGTAGTTCGAGAGTCGTCCACTCTGATGTATTGTGTAGGGTTCTCTAGAAGAGCAGAACCAGTCTCACTGCAGTGCACAGTCATGAAGGGATTTATTGTTGGCTTATGTAATTGGAGCCTGGGAGCTCTAACAATGGACATCTGCAGGCTTGGGAGGTAGAGGATGTGGTAGCTGCTTAGTGCAAGAAGCTGAAGGCCCTGGACAAGAGCAACCGAGAAGGGAGCCCCAGCTGAACACAGTGGTGCCCACCTGAATCCTAGCACTCAGGCTGGGGTGGGCAATAGATCTCTGGGAGTTTGAGGTCAGGCAGCTCAGTTGATGGCTGGAGGACTGGAATTCCCTGGAGAGTTTCAGTGATTCTGTGAAAGCTGAGGACCGCAGCCTGCAGCAAGAACACTTTAAAAAAAAAAGTGTGTGTGCACATGTGTGTGTATTCACAGCTGGGTTTGGATGCGAGTGTGTGTGTGTGTGTTATTCCTCAGGTACTGTCCACTCTGTAATTTGAGATAGGATCTCACACTGGAGTGGAACTCACCAATGAGGCTGGATTAACTGGCCATCAAGCACCAGACTTCTTAATGTGGGTTCTGGGATGTCCGAACTCAGGTCTTCATACTTGTATGATACACACTTTGCTAACTATCCATCCCCCAGCCAACCCCCAGCCCTCAGTATACACCTTTGTTCTAGAAGAATGGGGATGTTCTGGACGCCTCTCTTCCTCCATTTCCATCCCATCGGGACCCTTGCCTATTGCACGGCACTGCTAATTTTTCCGACTGGCATCCCCTTGCATTGAACCACAGATCAATACTCTTTGGGGAACATTCAGTGGTGACTTTGGTCCCCAAGACAGCTCTCAGCTCTGTGAAGTTGAGATGTTTCCCATTCACTGCTGGCCTGTCACCACCTTTATCCAGTGTCATAGGCACCAAGTAGGAGTCACATCTAGTGTTGTCAAATACTGAAGCTTTTCAGGGCTTTACTGTCAGAATGTTAAAGTGCTCCATTTAAAAGAGAGTGATCCACCTGACTTTGCAAACTACCCAACAAAAGTACCAAGTTGGCAGACAGTCACCTGAAGACATTGTGGCCAAGACAGTGGAACAAGAAAAGTCAGCGAAGATGTCAGCATGCAAGGTCTTTAAATTGAAGAGCTCACCCGAGAGAATGTTTTTCTAAGTGAACCAGCTCGTGCTCAAGGTCACATGACACATGTGTCTCGTGCTCAAGGTCACATGACACATGTGTCTGGAACCTGTGACTGCGTGGGCTTCCCGGCAATGTGAGTTTTTACCCTCAGAGGACTGCCAAGACATGAAGTTGAATGCGAAGCTCTTGTGTGCAGTGAGATGTCACCTATCACAGTGAGCTGTAGATTAGCTGCGGGGGGTCAGGGTAGAACCCATCTTTGGGTAATAAGAGAGTGTGGAAGGGAAGCCATCTCTGGAATCTGTGTAACTCCCCTCAGAGTCACCCTGCCCGCTGCCCACTCCCTTGACTCTCAGAGTCTCTTGTGTTTTGGGTTATATACTGTGGCCATACCATCCATAAGAGACCTTATAAAAATGCTGCGGTACAAATCCTAAATAGTCAGAGCATTTGACAATGGCGTGAGTTGGAGGAGCCTGGATTTTCCTTAGAGAAGGATAAGAATAGTTCAGCCAGCGAGTGCTTGCATTTCTGGGTCAGCCAGATTCACTTTTTCCTGAAGATTTGTGGTGGTGGTGGTGGTGGTAGGGGGGGTGGAGGTGGGGGAAGCTAGAAGAAAGCATTGGCTCTTCTCCAGCTGGAATTACAGGCGGTTGTGACCTGCCTGACTCAGTGTCAGGTACCAAACTCGCAATGGTGCAGACAGTGGCTTGCTGTGTGGTGGCAGGAGCCCATTACATGACCATCTACTTGTTACATGGTGATGGTCAGGAAGCAGAGAGAGCTTGGGATGGGTGGGTGTAGGCTGTGCCCCATCTCTACATCTGCTAGCCAGGCCCAAGGTCCAACACGTTCTACTCTCTTTGAACAGCACCCGAAGGAGATCACATGTCAATCATGTGAGCCTGTGCCCATTGGCTTAGTTGTGCTCAAGTCAGCGATTGCATAATTAAAAGAAACTAGGTTGTTCTGGGTGGGACACATGCTAAGCTGTGTGGCAGGCCCAGCCTGTGCAGCATCTTAAAACACATGTTCTTCTCACACCTTCAGATGTGTCAGCCATGTCCTGACCCACAGACCTCTCACAGCCTCCCTTGCCCATCCTGATCTCCAGCAATGTGATGCCCAGGGTTTACTCTGCCTCAGCATCTCCTGGTCTATATCTCCACTGACTCCTCATGGTGACCATCTGTAATTTGGGAACTGGTGTCTGCTTTGCTGTTAAGATAAACATGTTTAAGCATGTGTTTTCTCTCCTGAGTACTTGATTTGCATATGGGCTATCAACATTATGCTGTCAACATTATACTGAAACTCAGTGTTGGTCAATGTCTCCTGTCTTGGTTAAGGTTTTTATTTCTGTGAAGAGACACCATGACCAAAGCAACTCTTACAAAGGACAACATTTAACTGGGGCTGGCTTACTGATTCAGAGGCTGAGTTTATTATCATTAAGGTGGGAACATAGCATGGGGCTGGAGGAGCCAAACATTCTACATTTTCATCCAAAGGTAGACAGGAGAAGACTGACTCCCATGTGGTTAGAAGGAGCCTCTCATTGCCCACCCCCCACAGTGACACACTTCCTCGAACAAGGCCACACCTCTTAATAGTGTCACTCCCTGGATCAAGCCACCACACCTCCTATTATTGTTCATTTAGTATTAGATTTTTATTTTAATCTTATGGGTACGCGTAAGTGACTGCCTGCATGTGTGCATGTGCAGTGGCGTGTGTGCTGGTGCCTACAGAGGTAGGAAGAGGTATATATAACCTGACTTAGAGGCAGTTGTGAATGTGACCTGGGTGCTAGGAACTGAACCCCAATCCTCTATAATGAAGAAAGATGGGGTTCCAGGAGACTGGAGGACAAGAGGAATGAGCAGTGTGTCCAGAGAGTGCAGCTGGGCTTAATCAAAGACCACTGTGGTATTTACTTGGTGAATTTTAGAAGGGCTGTGGACAAGTGCCTTCTATTCTCCTTCTGGATAAAAGTGATGGTTGTGCTAACCTTGATATTGATTTACAACTGTAGGTTGCGTGTGGACATGGGAGTGGGAGTGGAAGAGACTATTTGTCTTTTAGGTTCATACGTCTTTGAATCAGGAGGAGCTTCTATTGGATTGATGGAATGCATGAGATACAAGACTTTATGCCTTATGACTGATTAGATGGTGTGGTGTTGGTGATAAACATCAGCTTGACAGACTCTAAAATCAGGAGATTACCCTATAGTGGTTTGAATGAGAAATGCCCCCCATAGACTTGTGCATTTGAGTTCTTGTCCCCCCACCCCGTTTGGGGAGGTTGTGGAACCCTCAGAATGTACAGCCTTGCTGGAGGATGACATCACTGTGGGAGGGCTTGGTGTCTCACAGCTTCACCCAACTGTTCCTTCTCTTTGTTTTCTGTTACAGATGAAACGTGATCAGCTTCTGCTCCTACCATCATGCTGTGCCTTTGCTGCCATGATGGACTCTCCCTCTGGAGTTGTAGGCTGAAATAAACTCTTTTATAAGCTGCTTTTAGTCATGGTATTTGTTATAGCCGTGGGAAGGTAGCTAATACACGTGTGTGTGCGCAGGGGATTGCCTTGACCTTCTTAGCTAATTGGTGTTGGTGGTGATAGCTGTGTTCCGGGCATTGTCTTGATTCTCTTAGTTAATTGTTGTTGGTCGAGCCTCCTGACTGCGAGTAGGGCCATTTCTCAGCAGATGATCCTGGACTGTATAAGATGGAGAAACTGAGGCAAGCAGTGGGAAGTGTTCACCGATCCCTCTTGACTGTGATGGGACCATGGCCTTGGCTTCCCACCATGAAAGATGACACCCTGAGCTCTGAGTCAGAGTGTTCTCCCTTCAGTTGTGTTGCTTTTATCAGAGGACTTTATCACAGAAACCGGAAAAGAAAGTAAGAAAGATGACGATTTGGTTTTCAGGAAGAGGGTAGTTTTTGTGGACAGGGCTATTTGCAATGATATGCTCTCTCTCTCTCTCTCTCTCTCTCTCTCTCTCTCTCTCTCTCTCTCTTTCTCTCTCCCTCCCTCCTCTCTCTCTCTGCTTGCCTCTCTCTCTGTTTATGCATCGATTCCTCTACTTGGACCTTTCTGCCCTAATGACTTCTGGATTGGCTATGTGGTTTCCTTGGTAGGGGAATATAAGTGGGTTTAATATATCCAAGGAGAAAGGCTGGCTGAGCTGTGTGGACTGACCTGTGTCTACCAACCTTTGATCTCCCTTTCACTCCTTCCATGAGAATCACATGCCTGGAACCAGAGATGCTTCTAGAAGTGAAGAAATTGTCCATGACACAGAGCTCCAAAGATGACCATAGACAGGCCCGGTATGCTCACAAGTCCTTCCTCCAACCTCAGTGAGCGAAGGTAAACGTTTATGCTTGTGAGACACTGTGATTTGTGGATTGTTTGTTAGGGCAGCCAAAGCTGAGTAGTACAAAGAACTGTGTAACAAGAGAGAAGGAATCACACGTGAAACAGAAGCAGGAACATTTCATGCAGGTCAACTAGATTGTGCTTAGGACTGAATTATGTCGAAATTCAGTGTTTGCTACATGTAATGTTGGACCCACCTAAGGAAGGTGGCAAAATCAGTGTAAGAGTTCTAGTACTTTTGTATCTGAAATGCAGATTAATATTTTAAAAATCGAAGAAGACATCTTTCAGTTAGGCATCAACTTACAAGTCAAGAGCACACTTATGGTGGAGTTGACATTGGTCAGAGAAAGATGCATTGCCGGTGTTTCTGAAAGTCAGACGTATCTTCATGCCCTGTCTCATGCAGAATTTCCATTTGTTACTAAGAGACATGACGTCAACCGGTAATGGACATTCCTCTGGAACTTTAAAGACTAAGGGCTATGTTTTCCATATTTAACTAAAGATGAAACATTTCAAATACAAATATGAAATTTGACCTTAGATCAACTTTAAGATGCATAACAGACTGCTAACTACATGCTGTTAAGGTAATTAGGTTTAACTTGAACAAGGTAGTAGACTCGCTAGATGAGTTAAGCTGAACCATGGAAAATCAAAAATCAGACTGGAGATGCTGGTAGAAAATGAAGTTAACTGTGAATGTTCTGTGTGGGTTACTTGGTACAAACTCATAGTCGCTATTAATGCCATTTAAGATTAAAAAACACTCAATTATATTTCAGCTTTGCTGCTCATTTTTGTAAAAAAGCGTAAGATATTTTTTAAGCTCTAGAAGAAAATATTTTTTCTGTATTAAGGTTGACAACATGACAAATCCATGAAAATAACACTCTGATAAAAAGTGTATAAATAAGTAGGGTGTGGTGGCACATGCCTTTAAACCCAGCACTTGGAGGCAAAGGCAGGCGAATTTCTGAGTTCGAGACCAGTCTGGTCTAAAGAGTAAGTCCAGGACATCCAGGGTTACACAGAGAAACCCTGTTTCGAAACAAAACAAAACAAAACAAAAAAGTATATAATTAAAGTCATCCAGGGGACTGAAGAGATGGCTCAGCAGTAAAGAACACTTGCTGCTTTTGTAGAGGACCCGTTCACTTGCTAGGGGCAACATGGTGGCTGATAAATGTCAGCCTCTCTTGTTCCAGGGGACCTGATGTGACTCCATATCACCAGGCATGCATGAGGTACACACACACGAGAGAGAGAGAGAGAGAGAGAGAGAGAGAGAGAGAGAGAGAGAGAGAGAGAGAGATGCATTCTTTTAGAATAAAATTAAGTAAATCTTTTTTTTCTAAGTGTGGCGATATATAATTCTAGCGCATAGTAGTGGAGACAGGGGTTTAGGACTTTGAGATCAGCCTAGTAACTTATCAGGAAAAAGAAAACATCTGTAGAGCTGTGTAGAAGAAGCACCAGAAGTTCCTTCAATTGAAGAAGAAAAAAAAAAGGCTTCAGTAAATTGACTGGTCCATGATAAGCTTTATTTTTTGTGTATAAGTTTGTGTGTGTGTGGTATGTACACACGTGTGCACTGGGGTTCTGAGCATGGGTCCTCACGCTTACATAATGAGCCCTCTTACTGGGAGCAATCATCCGGGCCCTGAATGTTCTTGGCCTGTAATGTCTAAACGCTGAAAATGTTACAAGGGTGCGGTGGGTACTTTGTGCTCTCAAACGTGATGCTGCATTTGCAGTGACGCTGTGAGGAACACCAAGTGGTTCTCAGTGGAAAGAGAATGAGTCTCTTGCTGACCCCCATTACGGCATATGAGCTATGGAAAATTCGTGGTTCTTTTCTGAGCCTAAGCATTGCTTTACCACAATCCAACTTCTCCAAACTGAAGTGGAGAGGGGACAGAATATTTACTCAAGAATGACGGTGGCTCAGCCAGACCTAGCGGTGAACTCCTTTCAACCCCAGTGACTCCAGAGACAGAGGCAGAAAGATCACAAGATCAAGACCTGCCTGGGCTACAGGGTGAATTCAGGGCCAGCCCTAGTTAATTTAGTGAGACCCTGTTTTAAAACAAGAAGCAAGGGCCAGGGATGAAGCTCGGTGATAGAATGCTTGCCTGACTTGCACAGACCCCAGGGTTCAGGGATTTGATGGTCAGGTTCTTGCCTTCCCACTGCTCATGTAAGAGCCATGGGTTGCAGATTTATTGTTCTTATTTTCTTGCCGGGAGACAAGGTGTCAGCAGAAAATTGAACTCGAACTTTGCTGTCATTGCCACTTTGAACAGACTGTTAGATGTCTTGATTGGACACTGATGGAAAGAATTTGTTACAACAAACACCACAGGGCCTGTGGTTTATTGTCAAAGCTCTTTTAATGTGTTGCTGGCAAACTCAGTTACTTCAGCTCTACTAAATCTGTTTGGTTTACAGAAGAAACAGAAGAATGACAGGCTAGGAGAGGAACCAAGGTAAAGTAAATAGGTCAGCCTCTGTCGGGGGCAACATATTCCTTACTTTACTTGTTCTGGTGAATGAACACCCAACGGGAAACTGTTTGGGAGGAGCCGGTTATTCTGGGATGCAGTTGTCATGGTGAGGAAGGCACGGTAGCGGGAACATTTCTGGCTGTGGCAGCAACGGCTTGAGCTTGCTTGTTCACATCTAGGTGGATCAGGAAGCAAGCAAGGGAGACAAAGCCGGGTGTTCAGTATTGCTCTCCTTTTCCTTCAGGGCAGGGTGCCACAAACATTCAGGACAGGTCTGCCCCCCTCGGGAATCCTTTCTGGGAAATGTAGTAGTGAATTAGTTAACAACCGTTCTGGCTCCCGGCAGGTGGCGCTACACCTGCCCAAGAGCCCTGGATTCTCGAATGAAACATACGCACACGCGCGTGCACACACCAGCTAATTTTGATATGCCTTGACTAGCTAATGGAGGTTTAGAAAAACCTCCTCTCGGCTAGCAAACACTCCCCTCTGGCATTGCTGAGTTAACGTCTTTTAAAAATCTATATTTCACCTCTGCTACCCCAGACCCGATTGGGAAAGTGGCTCCTATGGCCACTTACCCGTATTCTTACATGTCGGTGGGACTTTGAGTTTCATTTTTGCTTCCCCGCCATGAAGATTCTGCTGTTCTTTCTCCTCTCTTCCTCCGTCCCTTGCCCGTGCAATCAAAAAGTCCTGCCTGCGTGTCCCTGCCCAGCCACTGGCTGTACCACAGTTCTCATAGACACTCTCAAAGACGGGCCTCATTGGCACTCTGGTAATCCACTCAATCAAACTAATTCTGACAATCAAAAATAACCATCGCCACTCAAGAACCCTTTAAAATATACCATAAAATCAAGTACATCATAGATTTTAAAAATGGCTAATGCTGTAGATAACTGACAGATTCAAGATAGCCTCAGGCTCTCAGTGACTTTAGAAGTGGTCAAGGTCTTTATAAAGTTATTTCGTTCAGATTTATTTTTATGTATATATGTACATGTGTGCTTTGTGACTATAGGCCATGTGTGTAAGAACATGTAGAGGCCAAAAGAGAGTGTCACACCCCCTGGACCTGGAGTTACAGATGATTTGAGCCACTGACATGGATGGTAGGAACCAAACTCAGGTCCTCTGGAAGAGTATAAAGTATTTTTAACCTACGGAGCCATCTCTTCAGGCCCTAGAGAGGAAATACCTGTACTCCTGATGCCTGAGGCCAGAAGAGGGTGTAGGATCCCCTGGAACTGGAGTTACAGATGGTTGTGAGCCACCATGTAGGTGCTGGGAACTGAACCTAGGTCTTCTACAAGAACAGCCAGTGCTGTAACCATTGAGCTATATCTTTATCCAGCAGTTATTTTTAAAACTCTACTTTGCATTGTATAATTATAAGAATGATTCTAGATATAAATACATTTCAATCTGAAGAGTATTATTCCTTTCTGCAGAATTTTTACCTATGGAAGGAAGAAAAGAAAATGAACTTCATAATCGTGGGACACTGAGAGTTGATCCAAACTCACTCTCATGATCTAAGCATCTTATCACACACCAGTGGCTTCCAGAAAATTAGGAAACGACACACAGCAGCCTCTGAGGCCTCTGTGAAGAGCTGAACTTGCTAAGTTTTTAATCTGGGAAAGATGAAGCCCCTCCACAACGATGCTGAAACGTAGACTTGAGCAAGCACAAGGAAGACAGGCATAGACTCTTGACTGGTGACTCAGAATTCAAGCCAGAATTTAGTCATTTAAATAAAATTAACTCCCAAATAATCGTCTTAGGGTGCTGTTTTCCTCTGTTATAATGAAACAAGACAACAGACTTGTAAATTGACATGTTTATTTTGCCATTCTAGACCAAGACAGGGCGGGCCCACTGCTTTGGACCTCTGGTGGGCCAGCTTAAAGCAATAGCGGAGGTGTATGGGGTAGGAAGAATTACTCACCTTGTGGCCAGGAAGCAGAAGAGGAGGAAAGGCTAAGGTCCCATAATTCCTTTCAGGGCATACCTTGCAACAACCTGAGGACTTACCACTAGCCCTTTTCCTAAAGGTTCCACCCCCTCTTTATATAAACCACACTACTGACCAAGTCTTTACCACATGGATGACCTTTGAGACCCATAAAGATCCATGCTGTTGGGACTGCAGATATGGCTTAGTAGTTGAGACTATTTGCTGGTTAACTAAGGACCACTCGCATTCCAGAACAGGCGCTCCCCCATCTCCTACTCCGCCTTTAGTGACTCAGTGCCAGCTGCTCACCATCACTAGCCGCCAAAAAGACTGGGTTTCACTGTTGCCGTGGTAGCGGTAGTATGCCATTGCTCCATGCAGCCTATAAAGACCATGCTCTGTCACAGCCTTGTTTCTTTCCTTTTCCATCTGGCTCAGAGGCAGCTCTTTTGCATCTTCTTCCACCCAACACATCTCTTGCAAGAGTTTTATTTTGTGGTGTGATTCTGTGGTACTCCGATCACCAGGATCGTATTTTGCCGAAACACACAATGTTGACTGTTCTTGCAGAGGCCCAGGTTCAGTTCTCAGAATTCACATCACGACTGGTAACTGGCTCCAGGGGATCCATTGACCTCTTCTGGCCTCCACTAAGATTTGGTACTCATGAACCCACACATACACACACATATACACATACACAGAGATTTTTAAAAAATCTGTTAAAAGATTCTACACGACAGCAGCCACCGTGAAGGCTACTCTATGTTGTCAACTTGACAGTGTGGATCAGGAATCAACTAAATTGCCAGAAACATCTACTTTATGACCAGACCCATACCAGATGTGGGTGGCACCTCCCCAAGCAGCAAGATAACAAGAAGACTGAGGGAAAACGGGGCTTTTTGCATTACCATCTTTCACCCTTACTGGGAGTTCATCTGTTTCATTGCTGCCAAAACGGCTGCTGTATTTCTTCACTGCAATGAAAATCCTTCCAGCTTTCACTGTAGAGTAAAACTAGAGGCTCTCCAGGAATCTTCCAGGCCTTCAGCACCAGGTTAAGACTTCAGAGATGCCTAGCCTTGTGACTGAGAAGTTACGGGGTTCCCAGCCTCTCCAGGATGCAGCCATACATAGTTGGACTGCCCACACAGTATTGTATAATCAAATCTAATAACCCTCCCCCCTTTAATATATATTCATTTTATCTACTGGTTAAATCACTTCTCTTTGCTTTTCACCCACATTCATCCCTTTAATTGGCTTATCTGGATGGGTGGCCCAGCATAGCCTTTGGGGACTGCAGGAGCCCGGGACTTCTGCCCTAAAACTCTGGCTACTGGAATGTTTAGTATGTTCATATGGTCTGTGGTCTTGATCTTGTGGAGGGGGATGTGGTGCTCAAAGCATCTTGGGGCTGAATGCTCTGTCAGACACATTAAGGAGGATGCTCACAGTAGTTTCTAGGCGGTACTTCCTAAAGGAATGGATTGTTAGATAAACGTAGTGTGTGCCATTAAAGCCTATCACATTCAGGGTGCATCTGAATGAAAAAGAAATGGGGTTAAGATCCCCCAGCCGGCACTGTCTGTCTCTTCTCCGGGGGGAAGCATAGAGGCTCCCCTCCCCCACCACTTTCTTTTCTTTCTCCAGGAACAGGAAGCAGGGCATTTCGATGGAACAAACAAACCTGCTTGTTCGAGGCATGGGGCAGGCCACTGTGCTCTAAGGTTTCCGTCTGAATTAAAGGCAAGGCTACCAAAGAGGAAATAAAAGGATATGCGGGGAGATCAAATGAAGCATTTGTATAGAGCCTTATTCAAAATGGACACAAATGCATCAACTTTTCAGAATTATAGGTGAATCAAAGGGAAATTACGTCCAAGGAGATGAAGCAGAGCCGGCAGTATGGAGCAGAGACGCAACTTTGAAGCTTCCGGCCTGGTGTGCCAAAGAGCCAGATGTGGCAGGTGGAATTATATAGCAGCCCAGCATCTGGAGAGGATAAATCTGCCCCACAGAAATTCAGAGGTGCGCAAGGAGGTGGTGAGAACGGCTGGTTGAAAATACGCTTTTGAAAGAAAAATCACTTTGAAGAACGTAGGACGTCCCTTAAAAAAATAAAAGTAGGTCTAGGTTCACTTGCTGTATTTATTGGCGCTGGTGTGAAGGGATCTGACGCAGCGATTCTTCAAGTTCCTGGGATTTACATCCTAAACTCCGGGTGGCAGAGAGAAAGAGGAATTGTGTCTGTTAGAACCCAGACCAGAGGCTGCTCGGGTCTTGCCCATCTGCAGCTGTGTCCCTGTCCCTCTTGGCTGATTCTACGTATAGCAATCTCTCCACCCCATTCCACCCCCCCACTTCCACCTCCAGCTTCCAGACTCCCAGCTAGGAGGGGCTACTGGTGACACACCCAACATCCCAGAAGAGGATACACTTCAAATAGCTAAATGGGCCTCTTCGCCCCCGCACCCCTCCACATGCTCACAGTCACACATTCCTTTCCTTAATTCCTTTCCTTAAATATAAGACCCCCCCTCCCCCCACGCTGCTGTTTGGGGATCAGAGGGCCTGACTGCAGGCTGTATTATGAACAGTTCTCAACCTTGTGGTGTGGAACTCCCTCATCTCTGAAGCCTATACGCAGAGACACCCCAACTCTGCCAAGTGCACCTAATTCCCCTTGGAGCTCTCACAAGCTGTCTTGCTGTGGAATTAATATCGCTTCTAATACATTTCTTATCCAAAAGACAATCTAATCTGTTGGGCATACTAAGAACCTGCCAAAAATTCTTTGCTCACGTTTCTGGAACCAGGTTTCTCCCCGCCAAGGGCCCTCCATCACCAACCCACCAATGAAACAAGTTTCTACTGTATCTTCTCTATGCGCATGCTCTGAAATACACCCTATAAAGTCGGGCCATGCCTAGCCTGTCCCCATCAGTCTTCTTTCTCCATTGTGTGAGGTCTGTTGCTCGGTGTGATTTTTGTGGTATTCTTTGGCCTTTGATTGCCAAGATTCTCTTTCGCTGCAAAACCCTTTCTCAGTTCGTCTCCACGTCCTCCTTGAACTCCACAAGCAGGAAGCTTCAAGCGCTGTTGGACAGGAAATGAGGGACAGGTGCTAGCTTAAGCTCCCTTTATGTTATCAGATACATATTATATCTATGCTTCATTCACATATAGAGAGGCACTCCTGCAAGCCTGTGACAAGAGCCACCCTCAGTCACCCTCCTGGTCCAAAGAAAGCTCTTTGTGTGGATTTGTTCCCTAGGCGATCTGATCTATTGGTCGGTGTTAAGTTTTCGTGAAGGAGAGGAGGAAGGAGAGCGTGAGTTGAGCAAGCCTTTGGATGAGATGAGATAGTTTCTAAAACAGATAACATAGCAGGTATCTGAAGTGGAGTTTCAGACCCAAGACACAAAACAAGGTATCTGCTTTGAACAATTTTTGATGAAAGGAGAAGTCTTACATTGGTGAAGAAGCAGGCTTAGTTAATACGTGCCCTGTGCTGTATGTCTGAGGCAGGGGAACAGGGAATAGGTGACTTGGGCTGTGTGACAGATGTCCTTCTTTCCTTGAGTAGGGGAGTGGGTCTTGGTTAGTTTGTGATCCATGTCATATGACAGTGATCAGACTGCCTTTGACTTTGAGGTGGCACAGGGCCAGGTGTTTAGAACCCAGAGGGCCTGGATCCTCTGCCAGGCAGAGATTTCTTAGTGTTTATATTAGCACAAAGTCATGCTGGATGCACAGGACAGGTGCCACAGACATGAGAGATCTCATCACAACATGGATAGAGCAGCTCCACCCCACATCACCAGTATTGTATGCATCACCGTCTTCTGGCTTGAAGGGACCTTGGAGATGATCAAGCCAACCATGTCACATGGTGGTCTGAATCTGAGAAATAGCAAGAAAACTTGTGGAGAGAGGTGGGCCAGTTAGGACAGAGTTGGGGTTGGGCCACCAGTCTCCACTCCCAATGGCAGGGCTGACGCTCCTTCTCTCTTGGCTCTGACTCTCTGTGCTTCCTTGTCTTACTCAGAGTTCCCACAATGCTTTGTTGGTGTGGAGCTCTCCGAGACAGCTGTCGTCTCCAGTGGGAGGTCCTGTGAAGACTGACTTTGTGACTTTAGCTCTGAAATGGCTTCTTATGGTCAGCAGTGACTGCACATACTTCCCTCCTCCAGGAAGGTGAGATGAAGACAGGGCTTAAGCCCACATGCTGGGGGAGGGCTGGCTCCTCCGGGAATCTCCTCTGGAACACAGGAGTGTCTCAATTTCGGAACATTTGGAATCCTTAGGGCAGAGTCGAACTGATAACCACACAGCCTGCCCTGGTGAACATTCACTGTCCACTTGCCTGGAATCATCTGAGAAGAGAGGAGGGATCTAGATCAGATTGGCCTACTGGTGTCTCTGTGAGGAATTGTCTTCATTGTTAATTAATGTCAGAGGGCCCAGTTCCACTGAGATGGCTCCATCCCCTGGGCATGAGGTCCTGACCCGGATAAGGAAGGTAGCTGAGTGTAAGCCTGCCTGCCAGCCGGCAAACTTCCTCCTTCGTGGTTCCTGCCACACTCTTGGCTGTGAAGCCAGTTCCTCAGTAAGAGGTAATACTGTGGAATAGCAAGCAGGCCTACCTTCAAATTTCTACTTGAGTTTCTGCCTTGATTTCCCAGAAAGGAGGGACTGTAACCTGGAATTGAAAGTCAAATAGGCCCTTTCCTCTGGTGTTGACTGTTGTTAGGACATTTTAATTACAGCAGAAGTGTAACTAGAACAAAGCCTCATTCCCTCCATGGACTAAAGCTGACCGGGAAAGAAGCTCTCCAGCTCTGCTCTCTTCCAGCCCCGATATCACCCAATGGCTGCCACACCTCTGCTCTGCATTCTGCCAGACATAGGTTTCAGAAATTTGAGATGACTTGCTCACAGGTCCGGTATAAACCTAGTTACCTGCTCTCCAGATCTGTGCTGCCGCCTTTCATGGCTTTTGTGACTCCTGTGTGAGGAAGGTGACCAGGATGCAGTGACTCCCCGAGAGGGAGATCTGGGCACAGGCAGTGGGGCTGGTAACCTGACCCTACTTCTGGAGGAGACAACTCAGATTAAAGAAATGATACACTGGGGTGATAATGGCCAATAATGTGCCAAGAGTTAGGCTGTCATAGAAGTGGTATAAAAGGGTGACTGCTCTAGGGTCTTGTCCAGTGAGAGTGAGATGGATTTGGTAAGGTCAAAGGTTGATGATGCTCTCAGATAACAGCAACAATATCTTCCTCGTGAACATCAGTATCCTTCCTGAGCCTGATCTCAGGGCTCCTGGAGGCTGCCTGTGAGAAAGATTCTTCCCACTGGACAGAGGCCAGCTCATCTCAGAGCCCCAGCAAGGAGCAGGCCAGATTTGTCCCCAGACAGACACACGTGTGTTTGGATAAAGCTTGCTCAAGTATAAAATACAGCTCTGGGGAAGGTGACAATTCCTACCACATGTGTAGGCTGGTGAGCACGATTCCTGCCTGTCTTTCCTGTCGGATCAGCCTTTCAGTCTGTTCTGCATACCCCAAGGAGACTGTTGTTCACTTCTTTCTCAAGCATCCAGAGTTGCACACAATTTGCCTGTGGCAGCAACCATGCCTTAACTTGGGTTAAACTTACTAACTAGACAGTGGACTTGGACTTCTTCTTCGGATTATCTTATGAGACAGGGGTCACCAAATCTGGGAACACATTGCCCCAATTCCAACTGTGTAACTTCCTCAGATGCCCCAGAGATAATCTGAGCAAAGATGTTTGTGAGACAGTGAACATTCTCTCATTAGTCCATGTTCTAAGGTGGATGTTCAATAATAAGCTCTTGTCCTTGGTTAAGTGAGTCCATAGGCCTCAGCTTGGGAACTGTTTTCAAGGGGACAACCCCCCCTTAGCTTTACTGACTTGCAAGTGTGTTAGAGCTGTGCATGCTGGTTGACTCTGGGCATCTGCAATTTGGAAATGTCCAGAGGAATTTGAGTTCTGACTTGGAACCCCGCAAAATTTACTGTGGGTGCTTCCTACTGTTCATGAGGAACTGATCCTGTTAGTGGCTTAGTTACATGCAGGTAATTGTTATACATATGATGCTGCCTTAGCCACACATTAAAGCATGTTCTCTACTTGGGAATAACATGGTATTTTTATGTCCAACCGCCATTAATACTTTTGAAAATCTTTGTTTACTTATTTATATTCCATTGCATTTTTGAGAAAGTTTTTCGATTTCTGAGTGTTAGTGATCTGCCCAGGTTTATTCTTCTTGACTCGAGTAGTATCTGCCTTTGATTCCTTGCTAGGGACAGATGTGGCAGAGGTGGTGAGATGGCCTTAGTGGAAAACGGAGCCTCCGAACTGAGGAGGCTGTATGAGATTCCAAGCAGAGTTTGGCTCCAAAATACCAAACAGCAAAAAATACATTTAATGTTTGAACTCACGTTGAGTGCAGGGCACTTGTCAATCATCCCGAGCAGCTTTTCTGGAATGCAAGACACTGAGAACACAGTCTGAGAACTGCAAGCTGTGGTCTGCTCACAGGTCAAAAGGCCAACTTGGCAGGAAGTCACAATCAAGCTTTGAATGGGACAGAAGGAAGGGAGAGAATTATGTTTTATCTATCAGAAGGCAATGGTCAGGGTAGAAGATTTGTACCCCAGCAGCAAACCTGAGCCCCTACAGGAAAATCCATTCTAGCCTTCTTAGAGCCTCTCTTTGTCTAGTCTTAACCTGTGAATAGGTCACAGCATCAGATCAGGGTTGTTGTTCTGAGGTGTCAAAGGCTACATAATGCATCTTTAATCAAACCAGCTTGCCAGAATAAATTAAAAGATGCTCAGAATATCATTACTGTTTTAACTAGTTTTACTTTGTAATTAAAGTTATGCATTCTTAAAAAGAAGTTTGCAATAACCCTGTCCTTTCCACCTTCTCCCATGAGTGCTGCTTCCCAGCTTCTCCAGGACAGCACACCACCCCTCTTGTTTTTAGGGAGATATCCTTATCTGGCCCTACTTGCCAGTCTTCCTTGTGTCCTGGAGGTTGTGACTCAAATAAAAATACTGAAAGAAAATAAAACTTGAGACCTGTGATTCATGTAAGTTATGTCAAATAGCCCAAAGACTTGTTTGTGAGCTTTGAAACCTGGGGCTGAGAACATAGCAGAACAGGCCAGGACATGCCCAGGCAGGCCCGTTGTTAAGACATTCCAGAGGCTGCTTAGCCATAAAGATAAAGAGAGATAAAGAGAATGACATGCCAGACTGGCCCGTCACCTCCCTATCTCCCGCCCTTCTGACCTAAGTTAAATGTTAACAGGCTGCTGATGTTTAAATGAACCAATCATGTGAAACCGTGCCAATTCCTCCCCCAGCCCCAGCCCCTTTTCTATAAAACCACCTAGCTTCCAAGCCTCGTAGTTGAAACCACTGAGTGAGATACGTTTCCTGGAGCTCCACCTTTAAACTACCTCGTGCTTTTACATCAAGGTGTTCTGTTCTGTTCATGATTCTTGGGTGCACGCCGAATCGGGAATTGAGTGGGGGTTTCCCCACTAGGTTCTTTCAATACCAGAGAGCTCCGTATGAGGCTCTGGTTCCAAGATACTCCTGAAACATCTGCCTCTGTACTTGCTCAGCAAGAAGATAATCAGACAAAGCCAACTTAGAAAAGGTGAACATGATTCCGTGTGCTAGAGGCGTTGGCAACAGATTATACTATAAGCCTCTTCTTACTATTCACTCAGGTGATTACGTGGCATGTAAGACTGGAGACTGCCTATGGTATGCCCCTATGCCACGGACTGGGCCTAATTGGCCCCCCTCAACCCGTGGGAATCAGGGGTTCGGACAGATGGGCATAGAGTCGGCGGGAATTGACAGACACAGACACGAGAGTGCGCTGGATCTGAATGTAATTTGTCAAATCTAGCATCAAACTTTTTATACAGAAGAAAATAGGGAAGTTGGGTGACACCCCAGCAAGGAGGTTACTGGATTCTTACACAAAACAAAGGAATACAAACATGGAAAAACTGGCAGGAAACAACTGGGGTAAAACTCAATGTTAACAACTGGGATCAAAAACAGCTCCACCTAAGGTCCACTTAATCTTAGAAGCCAAGGGCAAGGGCTTCGTGCCCTTGCCATAGTTCCTACTCTAGTCTATTGTATAGTCCACCTTCCCCCTAGGCCATTGTAAATACTTGTTTGTGTATGGGTGTAACTCAGCTATCTATAGTTCTAAGTATCTACTCTGGTTCCCCTTTAGGTCACAAACTTCCTTCTTCCTAGATAATGGTAAATTTCTGTGTAGGGCAGTGACTTAGCTATCCATGTCCAAGGTTGGATCAAGGACTGCCTAGAATCTAACTTAGCTATCTGTCAAAATATCAATCCTTAGGAGCACTTGTAATAAAGAAATATTAAGGGAAAGCACACAGATCCATTTACCAACTAAAGCAAGGACATTGGAGCTTTCTTATTACAGGATGCCACGATTCTAGGAGACTAAGTTTCTGTGAACTTTTTGCCTCGGGACAGCGCCCAGGTTTTCGGGGCCTGTCGCGCTTGTCACTATTGGAGTGGATGTAGCACCCCTAGGGGAAAAGAGACAGCAATAAAATTAGATTGGCTGGTGTTATCTCTGGTCTACACAGGGACTTATACTGATGGACAAAGAATGATGCGGAGAAATGATTTTAAACATGAAGTATTAAGAACTCCCTTTCTTAGCAAAATCCCTTGTGAAGGGCCACTGTGGTGTCATGTGACCAAGGAATAAAAACATATCAAGATTAGGTATATAAATAAACTCTACAAATTTAAAATATAAAGATTGTAATGTGCCAGAAATTGAATAACTGCAGCAGCTTTAGTCTGAAGATGTTTTTTAGGCCTAACGACAATTGCCAATCTGACCACTAAGAGTTAATCATATACTTCTTGGGGCAGGTCAATCTGCCCAGGTTGGCTTAGAGATGTTCTTTCTGTCTTGTCTAGTGCCCTTGAGACCACAAGATCCTTAAAAGTTGGGTTTTGAGGTTGATGAGGGAGGATGAACTCTGTTCTGTTATGGATTATCAATGGAGACTAAGCTAATGACCAAGAGGAAGTTAAAACACCTGTCCGGAGCAAAAAAAGGATATGATCTATATTTTGTAACAACAAGAATCTATCCCTGTGTACTAAGTTCTATATAAATAAAGAAGACTGTATAATAAATAATTTATTAGATAAATAAACACATAAAAAAATAAATAAATGAAGATAGATAAAGAAGGCTGCCAGTCAGTCAGACTGCGAGATTCCCAGTCATGCCTGACTCACTTCTTCCCTGCCAACTCCTTATTTCCTCTTCAGAACCTGGCCATCGCTGGGTGATCAGCAGGTAACCGCTCCTGTGATGGCTAACGTTGCTTGTCAGCTTGACCTACCTGCTAAGAGGAAATCACAATTGAGGAATTGCCTCTGCGAGATTAGACTGAGGAAGTATCTTCGGGAGCTTTTTAGGATGCATATGGTGCATGTCCGCCCCCCAGGAGGCCAGAGGAAGATGCTTCAATGTTGCATGTCTTCCCCAATCTTCTTAATTTTGAGAAGAGGTCACTGAACCTGGAGCTTACTAGACTGGCTGGTCAGTGAGTCCCCAGGAATTGTCTGTCTCCATGTACAGTGCTTGGCGTGGCCTGTGGGACCACAGGCATGCATTGGTGTGCTTGGCCTGCGTATCTAGATGCTGCGGAATGGAATGTGAATCATCTGGCTTATGCAACAAGCACTGAGTGACCTAGCCATTCCTTACTCTTGAGTTTCAGGACATCCAACTTTGCTTAAAGACCTGCATGTGCTAGAAGTTACAATGTATTCTGAGGCTCTGGCAGAGATTGTGGCTTTACTCTTTGGTTGATGGCAAGGAGTCTTGCACACTTACTGAGTGAGACCAGAGAAATGGCATCACTCTCTAATACCTGTGTATCCATTCTTTCTAGCCTAGCTTGGCAGTAAGCATCAGGGTGGCTTTGAAAAGATGTCTGAGATTTGGCATCTGGAGGATGTGACAACTATGGTCATCTCCCCTCTGGCTCTATTGTAGGGCTGTGTACGTTTGTATCCTGATCCTGCCCTGGAAGTTAGGGTGATGCTGTTTTCTCTGAAGGACTGGGGCCTCTCTGAGCATTGATACCTCACAGGTATTGATACCTCACAGGTATCAGGTGATATTGATACCTCACAGGTGCCCAGACAGAGGTGGTCACTGTGCCACTATGGCAACTTATTAATTACCTTCCTCATCACTGTAACCGAATTCCTGACAAGGGAGGAAGGGCTTATTCCGGATCACAGTTTGAGGGACCACAGTCCATCTCTATGATAGGGAAGCCATGGTGGCAAGTAGCTTTCTCCTTAGCATTTATGAATCCAGTCCATGGAAAGGTTGCCCATTCATTGTGGGCTTTCATCTCTCAGGTAAACCATTTGGGAGGCTCTCAAATAGAGATTCACACCCACAAGTGTGTTTCCATGATGATTATGAATCCATTCAAATTGACAGTGAAGATTAGCCATCTCAGGCAGTCAGGAAAAACATGGAAAGCTAGAGAAATAATTCAAAGTAGTACAGGGTTGAAGAAAAGAAGAAGGAGAAGGAGAAGGAGAAGGAGAAGGAGAAGGAGAAGGAGAAGGAGAAGGAGAAGGAGAAGGAGAAGGAGAAGAAGAAGAAGAAGAAGAAGAAGAAGAAGAAGAAGAAGAAGAAGAAGAAGAAGAAGAAAAAGGAAACCAATTTTTAAGAAAGAAAGAAAAGAGATCAAACCTGTGACTGGGAATCTTGTCCTGCCTGCTAGGTTTCCAGTTCCGGAATCTATGGCTCAGGTGGGTGAGACAGGGAGGGGAAGTAGGGCATCGCTCATGCCACTGCCCTTTAGGACCTAATGCTCCTCTCCATTGCACAGAATTAAATGGTTTGCTGGGCCCCGGTGCATGGATACCATCCTGTCTCTAGTGTCCACTGGCAAACAACCCCTTTGCCCCAGTACCATACTTCCAAGCCTCCAGACATTAAAAAGACACAACAAGTGAGGTCACAGGAGCAGCAGGGAGGGGACAGTAGATCCTGTCTGTCACCCAAGTAGGGCAGAAGCAGCAGATGGATTATGCCAAGAGACAGAACCTTCCTAAAGGTGAAACCTCCAGTGTGTAGCAGGTCTACACACAAGCTCCAAATGGAGACCATTCCCAGACGAACATATCCACCACAGGCAGCTGCAGGGGCTGTCCTAGAGGACATCAGGGAGAGGGGGGAGTGAGGCTACAGACCTCCGTGGGCAGAGAGAAGCCCTGGCAGGAAGATCCTGGCCTCACCCCCACCCCACCTTTGACTTCCAGTGTTTGATATATAAAAACTGGTTTTTTTTTTTTCTTCCAACCATGAAAAGTCATAAGACGGCCTTGATCTTTTGTTCCTAAGACCTTGGGAAATAATCCATTTGTAAGGCTGGAGACCAGGAATTAAAAAAGAAAGGAGAAAGAAAGAAAGAAAGAAAGAAAGAAAGAAAGAAAGAAAGAAAGGAAGAAAGAAAGAAAGAAAGGAAGAAAGAAAGAAAGAAAGAAAGAAAGAAAGAAAGAAAGAAAGAAAGAGACAAGAAAAGAAAAAAGGAAGGGAAAGACCCCAGCAACCCCCCTTGAAGTTTCAGTTGCCTAAGCCAACCTATTAACTCCTATTTTTCTTCTTTCTACTGCTCATAAAGCAAGCTCCTCCAGGATGAAAGTCTCCATGCCAAGCCACTGGTTTTAAGAGAGACAGCTGCCTTGTGAAGGGGCCGGCGGCACCCCTAAATAGCTTTCTTTTTTTTTATTTGTTTCTAATTTTATTGACCACCCCAAACAGGTTGTCTGCTTTTATTGCAGAACAGTGAGGATTTGGATGGCAGAGAAGTTGATGTGGAAGGCGGCAGCCTTCATGGTGACCTAGGACTGGGCTGCAGCTGGAGGTTGCGTAGGAGTACAGACTGTTTGATTTTTTGGGTCATACTTAATGTTCTCTTTAAAAGCCGGGGAACCTATTAGAGTAAGTGCAGCCAGCCACTGATAAATGGGACACATCTGGCCCCATCCCTGACACAAACCTCCCAGTATTAATTATGCTGATCGTTACAGCTGTGAAGGGGGAGACCATTATTTATAGTGATCTTTGCTAAATAAATCATTTTTTAAAATGGCTAAATGCAATATTTCCCTTTTAAGAAGTCCTCCAGAATTAAAGGGGCTTTTCAATGGAACATGAAACATATTGCACAGAGAGAGAGAGAGAGAGAGCGTGCGCGCGAGAGCACACCCGCTCTAGAGAGAGCGATAGAAGCTGTCTTGATTAATGGCCGTGATTATCAGCCATGCAAATCACTTTCACTTATTAAGTCTTGTTTAATATCCTAATGAAGGCTTCTTGAGCAGATTTGGAATTTCCAGCGAAAGTGCCCTTTCATCTAGGGGAGAACGAACCCGCACTATTAAGAAAATCTCATTTACTGAAATTTCTCCCCGGCCCAGGACCCTTTTCTCAGCTTCCACATCGCAGCAGGAGACAATTAACCTTTTCAGTGCCGGAAGTGATTCCCAGCTTCTCCCAGCTGCGAAGGCCGGCAGGGTCAGGGGAGGACAGAAGTCCTCTGTAGTCAGCTCTGCCGTGGGACAGTTCTAAGAAACTGGACTGCACAGGAAAGCCTTGAAACGTGGCTGCTGGTTAGGCGACTCCGCGTGGGCAGACGTGGTACCCCGCACCCTACCAAAGTCTTTTCAAACCCCAGCCCCAGCCCATCTGCCATGGCTTATTCAGCTCAAATCAAAGAAGGCCAGAAATGAAAAGCCCAACTCGCCTCTAAATGCTGGGCAGCCTTTGTGAGCCGCCAGGAAGTTGGTTTTATTGAGGTTGAAAGTCTGGGAGGTGGAGCCGGGTGGTGATTCAGGGAAGCGCCTTTGGCTCGCTTTACACAGTCTCAAGCTCTTGCTCTGTGGCCCTGCTCAGGCCCTGGCATGCAAGGTGGGCTGGGGCTGGGACCTGCTCTCCACCCTCCCGAAACTGGGCTGCCACCTGTACCCAGTGGACAGGGAGGGACTTCCAAAAGTCACTACTTCTTGTCTCCAGATGTAAGAAAAGGACCCAGCTGGAGTTCAGAACGTGAACAGGCTGCAGTTTAGGTAGGTAGGGTCACCTGTGAGGCTCCCACTGGGGTGACCATGTCCCCTGACTCAGTGGAATGTCTTCAGAATGTTTTGGGACCACAGTCTGGATTTGGGGACCCATGTTTTGCATCTGGGTAAAGACAAAGGAAGAGCCCACGCATGCACTAGCTTGCTTTCCATATTAAACAGCACCAAAGAAACCTGCTTGGGGCACAAAGGGCTTTCTGTTTGCTTAGTTTGTGTGAGGCGTTGAGTTCAACCCCAGAACTCCAAACAGAATCCCCAAACCTTCAGGACCCAACAACCACCATATAAGCTCCTGCTTATGGGAAGAAAACCCATCATGCATTGCACATCCTCTGAACCCTAGGGAAGGTGTGGAAGATGAGATGCTCTTCTCCATCAAAGAGGAGGCAAGGAATCAGAATGGGACTGTGGGCCGTGCTCCAGGCGGGCGAGTTGCCCGGTACTCTGCATCGGAGGAATGGAGGAGGGAGCTTCCCTGTGTGGTGACCCAGGAACAGCTGAGGCATGGATTTCAGAGCTCAATGGGGCGACCAGGATGGCTCATGTCTCCGTGATACACAGGACTCTTCTCTGAGCCACTCTGTCGCCATCTTCATTAGTGAGTCTGTGTCTGCTTGTAGAAAGCCACCACAGTTGAGTTTGTTGACTGTTAACCTCCCCTCATAGTCGGAGGGAAGAGGGCAGGCATGGGCTCCTCACTCAGGCATTCTTCCCAGGCAGTTGTGTTCAATTCTGCCCAAATTGCCCCTGCCTCAGGGAGGAGCTAGAAGTGTAAAGTCTGGGGAGCACTGGGGAAAGGGGCTCTACCTATGTGGTCCTAGAGAGTTAGCACCCATGTTGGGCCCAGACTTTCCTAAGTGACTCCTTGAAGGTCACTTACTCTCCTGCTTATAATGGCTCACTGGCTACCCAGTGTGAACTTCAGTGGGTGGGATCGTACATTGGACAGTCATTGACACCTTTGGAGGAGGTTTTTATTAACACCCAGCCTTTCACGGTATTTGCTAATTTACCACCAGACTGCTCACTTTAGCCCTAGTCTTAGATCTCCTCCTCCCCTCCCTTCCGTCCTAACTTCACCCAACCCCTCTCCTACCCTTCTCACATTGCATTTTTCATCTTTTAACTGCTTTGAGTCTTTATTTTGTTTAAGATAATCTTGTCCCTCCTGGTGTCACCAGACTGATTGAACAGATGACTGAGTTGGGGGTTAAAGGCCCAGTGGAAGGTCGTTGGCTGGCTCTGTGCTGAATCCGCTCCATTGAAGCCATTGCATGTTTAAGACTTAAACAATGTTGAACCTGAGACCTAGATTCTCAGGAAGGAGGAAGGTCCTCATGGTCTCAGTCCTGCCCACCTAATGGACCTGCGTTCTCAGAGCACGGTGGCAACACTTTGGGAGCTACCCACAGGCTCCTGGGCCGTGGTTATTAGTTAGCATAAGCCTGCAGCCACTTCTTGTTCCACTCTCCTTACATCTTGTGTCCTTTTCAGTATGAAATCTTTGAGGCTTCCTTGCTGTGCGGTCCCTCCCCTTGTGCTGTTCTTATCTCTTCCCAGTTCTCATCCTGCTCATGCCCAGCTAGCTTTAATGAGAGTCACATATGCCAGGAGCCCCTCTAAGCGTGTTACGTTTATTAACTCACAGCAACCCAAGTAGCCCTTCTACAGTGGGGGAACTGAGGCACAGAGGATAAATTTAGCAGGTCTCAGGGACACAGCCGGGAAACTGGGAGGTTAGTGCATGCCTTGCACACTGGAGCAGGGCTGTGGAGGCTGACAGTATACGGTCAGTATATGGAGGGAGCAATGGTCTTTTCTGTCCTCTGTCCTCACACAGTGTTGCTCCAAGAAGCAATCTGAATGGCTGCGACGGTGCTTTGCAAGTAAAAAGGTCAGAAGTTATTGTTATAATTAAATATTTTTAATGACAATGAAAATAGGAACACACAGAACATAGCTAAAGCATCATCTATGAAAGTCCACACCATCTGTTCTTTGGCAGTTTTGTAAATACTCCATGGAAAGCATAGACCTCACGATGTGGTTGTTGATGCCCCTGCTAAACTTGAAGCTTAATGAGAGTTTTAGCAACTTTGCCCAGTGTGTGTGTGTGTGTGTGTGTGCGTGCATGCATCATGTGAATGTGAGTGCTCACACCATGTGAATGACTGCAGAAGTCAGAGGAGGGTGTCAGATTTCCAGGTCTTGAGTTGTGGATGGTCATGAACCACTATGTGGGTGCTGAGAACTGAACCCATGTCCTTTTCAAGAGCAACACGTGTCTTCAAACATTGAGCTATCTCTCCAGCTCCTTATTTTAAATTTTAAAGTGGTAAAATACACGTAGCATGGGAGGGCTGGGTGACAAGACAGTTCAGTCAGGACCTGACCTGCTGCCTCTGGTGTCCGTTCTCTGTTCCTCCCTACTGTGGGTCCACCCTTGTCCCCAGCATCCATCCAATTCTGGTGGAATGGAGTTGATTTCATCTTGGAGTGACCCTCTTTTTGTTCTGGATGTAAGATTTATTTATTAGTATATGTATTTTTAAGATTTATCTATTTTATATATGTGGGTACACTGTGGCTGTCTTCAGACACACCAGGAGAGGGCATCGGATCCCATTACAGATGGTTGTGAGCTACCATGTGCTTGCTGGGAGTTGAACTCAGGACCTCCAGAAGAACAGTCAGTGCTCTTAACTGCTGAGCCATCTCTCCAGCCCCAGATTTATGGCTTTAAGACATACTGTTTTTCCCCATTTGTAGCTTTGGAAATATTCTCCTGGGTTTCCTGGTGTCTCTTTGCACTTTAGTCTTTCCCAAGGAGGACGCAATCCATCCTTCGTGACCCGAGGAGTTTCCTTTCCCACCTGCATATCCTCTCCCGATGCTGTCGACAAAGTCAAGGTTCTTGGAATACATCTTCTCTTATGTGTCAAGTGTCTAGGTGTGCACCTACATGTGTGCCTCAGATGAATATTTTTACATCAACTTTCCCAGTGTCTCTCTCAGCCCCTAGACAGTTTATCTGAGATTACATAACTCTTGTAAGATTAACACATCTCCCTCTGGATCACCAGGATGCAGAGCAAGCAGCAGCATTGGAGTTCGACAGGCTACGCCTCTCATGTGATGCTGGGAAAGATGACTCTCCTAGCCAATGGGGATTTTAGAACCTTTGAAAACAGCGGAGTTGCCTCTGTTGCATTCTGTAGCAGATGAAAGGATTTCATTTTTTTCTTCGCCACTAAACAGTGGCCTGCACGGGGATTCTGGCCAAGCTTGGTTTAGTTCATAGTGTTTGTGGCATATCTCATTGTGGTAGATCAGGAACTATGATCTAGGCTCCTTGGTCACAAGGAACACTTCTCCATGTGAAATCTGTGGAAAGAGCCCCTGACATCCTACCAAGTCCCAGAGCCACCTCTGGGTCATAGGCACATACTTGTTTTCTTTAAAACATTTTAAAAAATAATTTTATTTTTATGGGTGTTTTGTCTGCATGCATTTATGCAGTATGTGTGTGTATAGTGCCAGTTTAAAAGAAGGCATCTGACTGGTGAGGATATGGAGAAAGAGGAACACTCCTCCACTGCTGGTGGGATTGCAAACTGGTACAACCACTCTGGAAATCAGTTTGGCGGTTCCGCAGAAAACTGATTCCTGGCATTCCATACCATTCCTGGGCATATACCCAGAAGATGCTCCAACTTGTAATAAGGACACATACTGCACTATGTTCATAGAAGCCTTATTTATAATAGCCAGAAGCTGGAAAGAACCCAGACGTCCCTCAACAGAGGAATGGATACAGAAAATGTGGTACATTTACACAATGGAGTACTACTCAGCTATTAAAAACAATGAATTCATGAAATTCTTAGGCAAATGGATGCATCTGGAGGATATCATCCTAAATGAGGTAGCCCAATCACAAAAGATGATATGCACATGATATGCACTCACTGATAAGTGGATATTAGCCCAGAAGCTCAGAATACCCAAGATACAATTTGCAAAACACATGAAACTCAAGAAGAAAGAAGATCAAAGTGTCCACACTTTGGTCTTTCTTAGAAGGGGGAACAAAATACCCATGGAAGGAGTTATAGAGACAAAGTTCAGAGCAGAGACTGAAGGCATGACCATTCAGAAACCGCCCCATCTGGAAATCCATCCCATAAACAACCAGACACTATTGCAGATCCCAACAAGAGCTGGCTGGCAGGAGCCTGATATAGCTGTCTCCTGAGAGGCTCTGCCAGTGCCTGACTAATAAAGAAGTGGATGCTCACAGTCATCCATTGAACAGAGCACAGGGTCCCCAATGAAGGAGCTAGAGAAAGTACTCAAGGAGCTGAGGGGGTTTGCAGCGCCTTAGGAGGAACAACAATATGAACTAACCAGTAATACCAGAGCTCCCTGGGACTAAACCACCAATGAAAGAAAACACACAGAGGGACTCGTGGCTCTTGCTGCATATGTAGCTGAGGATGGCCTAGTCAGTCATCAATGGGAGGAGAGGCCCTTGGTCCTATGAAGGTTCTATGCCCCAGTATAGGGGAATGCCCGGGCCAGGAAGCAGGAGTGGGTGGGTTGGGGAGCAGGGAGAGGGAGGAGAGGAGAGGGGATTTCAGAGGGGAAACTAGGAAAGGGGATAACATTTGAAATGTAAATAAAGACAATATCTAATAAAAGAAAAAAGAAGGCATCTGATACTCTGAAACTGGAATTTCAGATGATCGTGAGCCTCCACGTGGGTGCTGGGAATTGAACCAGGTTCTCTGGAAGAGCGACCAATTCTCATAACTATGAAGCCATATTTCTAGCTCCAGCTGCAGACATTTAAAAATAATTTTGCATCTGATTCATTGAAGGGTGAGAAGCAGTTTGGGCCCAGCAAGGAGAACTTGAGTTCATCATGTCTACATCTCTGGCCTGTTGCTATGGCACGTGAAACAAGTCCCACGGGAAATAGGTTAGGAGCCATGAGAGCTGAGTGAGCTCATCTACCACTGGTTTCCCAGCCAGACACCACTGATAAGCATCTTTGGTCATCAACCTGACACATCAGTGGGGACATAAAGCTAACCTGTGCAACATAGAGAGAAGAATTGTTTCCTGTTGGTATGGAAGTCTATTTGAACCTCAGCTCTCCTCAAGCTGTCCTTTCTGATAAAGGAGAGGTCTCAGGGATGCATCAATAACAAGAAGCCATGTGTCAGCCAGGTCACATGTCAGCCATCCGACACAAGAGACCCTGAATGAGACAGGGAGGGCTGATCCACCAGAGAAGTATAAGTATGTACGTATTGTTTAACATGCAGTAATCTTAGGTTCATGGAACGAACTTATTTAGGTAACAAATACTGGAGATGGTTTCTCTGTCTCTTCTGATTCATTTCTGAATGCTCAATCCATTTGTAGTTAGACTGGAGTTGCTCATGTTTTTGACATGTAGATGGGGCCCGAGAGAGAAAACCACATCTTGTGATACTATATATACTATATATTGTGATACTATACATACATATATATATATATATATATATATATATATATATATGTATGTATAGTATCACAAGTTTAATATATATATATTATATATTAAACTTGAGGGTAGAGCTGTAGAAACCAGCAGCTTGCATGAATGGAACCTTCCCAGAAAACTGCTAGGCACACAAAATCCTCAGAGGGAAGCATGGATGGGTGTGTGCAGACCCCTGAACATGTGTCTACACCCCCCCCAAGACCAACAGCATGCCTACACTAGCTGCATGGCTAGACACAAAGGGGACGAGGAGGTTAGAGTCAAAAGCAGGGGGACGGGTGATTGTGGTGATGTCATACCCTGGGTGACTGGTTGTAATTGTAACTCCTAGCAGCACAGCTTTTTCTTAAATGGAAGAAGGTACTTGTCTCTTACATGGAAAAGAATGGGTATGGAAAGATCGCACAAGTTACATGGCAGTGTTGATGAGGAATTTATTTCAGCAAAGGCAGAGAGGCCATCATGGTGAAGGAGGGACCCCAGGCAACATGGACTTGGGTGCCTGGGTTCCTAAGACCCCTACTTTGATGTTCTCAAAGCCAAGGATAATCTATGATAACCTGGCGGCCTTCATGCATCTATGTTCCATCTTTTTTAACCTACTCACTAGATTGCTGAGAATTTAATTCTAAATGCATTTCTAGATGCAGTCTTTTTTTCTCATGTGTATGTGCACATGGTATGTGTGTGAATGCACATATGTGTGTGTATAAGCCAGAGGGCAACAATACATGTGTTTCTTGATCATTCTCTACACTATGTATTGAGGTGGGGGGTATCTCATTTGCACACATAGCTCACTGGTTTGGAAAGTCTAGCTAGCTAGCCTCTAGGAAGCTTCTATCTCTGCCTCCTAGCCTCTGGGATTACAGGCAGTCTGTCATGGCTGCTTGCCATTTACATAATGCTGGGGTTTTGAACTCAGGTCTTCATGCTTACCTGGCGAGCACTTGACCCTCCAGACCATCTCATCTGTCTACACAGAGCTTTCTTGGTCTCTGCAACTCTGTGGTTTGCCTTAGTCCATAAAGTCCAACACAGACTCTTTTGTGTAAACTTGCAAACTCTATATTCCTCAGGTTTGATTTTTGTCTTCCATTCTGGTGCTGTATGGCCCTGTCTACACTGTAAGCCACCTGCTCCTTGTCTGAGAAAGTCTCTCAATGCCCCCTGCCCAGGAGCTGCAGCTTTGCCTTTAATCCAAGACCAAGTTCAGTGACTTCCTTCTTTTGAAACTATTTCCGATGGTCCCGGTGGATCTTTGAATTCCCCTCATGATTTACATTTGTCTTATGGCGTGGCTCTCTCAGCCCCTTCCCTATGTGAAGACAACTTCCTGTATTATCTTCATATCAAATTGGAGATTCATTTGCTGAACTTTCTTTTTCTGATTATTTCACTTAATTAAAAACATCTTACTCGGGGAATGGTTGAGTGAGCCCCGACTACCGGAAGTCATGCAGTTGCTTCCCCGGCATTTGGGAAATAACATGGGTTGGCATCTCTGGAGCACTGTGAACGAACCTTGCTCCTGATTCTTCCCTGCCAGGCAAGTTTTGTGTGTGTGTGTGTGTGTGTGTGTGTGTGTGTGTATGTTTATTTTTAAAATTAGCACATAATTTAAAAGTGCAAAGTAGTCAACGTAATGAATGACTACAAAGAGAACAGCATGTAGCTAGCAGCCATGTCAGTAAGTAAGATATGGGTGGTTTTGCATGAGTCCTGCTGGTCGCACCTACTTATCGAACTATCTTTCCCCTTTCAACACCTGCTTCAGAGGTGTGGTCTCAGGAGGGCCTGAACACCAGCACTGTAGGAGCAGAGCTAGAAGGATCTTTGAGACTGGCACATTTGGACCTAGTTGAAAAATGTGAGCTCCAGGCTCAGGGAGAGACCCTGCCTAAAAGCAAAAGACAGAAAATGATAGAAGAGCCTATCAGATACCCTCCTCTCCTCCACACATGTGTCCCCCATATACACGTTGCACACACACACATATGACACATACCACATACACACACATTTTCCCCTTCACAATATACACATATATACACCATACACACATATGTTCCACACACTTGACATGTTACATGCACATATACCTCACACACCATATATATACACACATCATACATAGACATTGTAGATATATACATATATATGTCCCCCCACATATAAACACCACATACACACATCATATACACACATTACATATCCCCCTACACATATAAACACCATACACACACACAAACAAAGAGGCCATACATCACATACATATGTCACATACAGACACATGTGCCACACACATGCCATACAACATATGCCATATACATATACATACCTCCCACATACATATACACACCACACATATACATATGCCAAACACACATGTCACACACACACCACACATACAATTGCCACATCAACACAAGATGGTTTAAAATTGTAATTCATGTATATTCATTGTACAAAATGATGGCTATTCACCATGACATTTAAAAACATTATTATCATGTGATTTGCTTATCATCATCCCCCATTATCCTCTCCTGTCCCCTCTCCTGCCTCCCTCCCGTCCCTTCCTTCTCCCACAGAGGACAAGATGTGATTCAGGAAGCATCTGCCCAATGATAGATCCCAGTACATCAAAGTGCAAGCCAGGAAAGGCCCCGCTTTGCAGAGCCGCATCCCAAACCAGAATCTCAGGAAGTTAGAGAGAAATAGTGGCTGTTGATTTAATCTACGCCCCTTGAGATAGCACCGGCGACAAAACTTGGGGTGCAGCTGAGCTCCCAGTGAAGTCAGACTCCTACAACTGAATCTGATTTTCGGGGTGTCTTGAAAGTCCCCAAGCAGGAGAGCACCTAGAACATCAGCTCCAGAAGCAGGGACGGTGACAGCATCCTGTGCCATCTTGCCACTGTGACCAGTAACCTTCTCAATATTTACCTTTTATTTTTATCCCCACGATAGAGAGGCATTATTTGTGCACAGGCTGTTAAAAACAGTTCTGAGGGAAACACTCGCAGCTGCTTCCCCCTGTTTTCCATCTGCTGCGTTTACAAGTCCTCTCTTCCCGTGCAGTTAACTGTTGCTTGTCAGGGCAGGTTGGGATTTTCTGAGGACAGAGCAAACAAACAAAAATCCTTTAGGGTGGGTTGGGAGCTCTATTGCTCGGAAAGACTTTGTCTTGGTTACTCGCTAATAAGTATCAAACGGAGAAGTTGAGTGTCGATTAGCGGGAGGTTGTAAGAGTTCTCTTATTGAGTGAGACTGTTTCTGTGAGTATCCGCCTGCACCTTGTCTCCCATTTAATCTTAAATATGTAAATCCTTAGTTTATCTGGAATTATGCCGCGGAGGCTGATGTGTGAGTGGGGCAGATTAGAACATTCCATCACCACCTCTGAGCCTCTTTACTTCTTATTCTTTTCATAGCAGATCAAAAAAAAAAAAAAAAAAGCTGAGTGTGTGCCACAAGAATATATTATTTTAAGAGACTTGGATTTAGGCCTTGATTTCCTTCATGAGAAATAGAAAAGTCCCCTTCTGACCCAGAGGTCACATTGTAATCCCGCCGCTCTCTAGCAGCAAGAAGATGAGAATATTTCTGAAAAGGAATTAATTTTTCAGCTGGAGTAATAACAGTTACTCACCAGCTGGGCTGTAGGGAGGGGAGAGAGCGTGGCCTGTGAGTGGAAGTGATTTGGGGTTAGGCATTTGTCTGTGGAGACTGGGATCAGAGAATGTGTGGAACCCATCTTACTGATGACTAAGGATTAAGCCAGTCTCCTCCTTCTTGCTCGGTCTCCCTGTCTTTTGCTTTCAAGTATTTCAGATATTTATGATGAGTGATTTCTTCTCCAGTGTGGATTTAAATTAATAGGCAGGATGTCACTCTTAGCTCCACCCACAGAAAATGGCCCTCTGTGCTTCAGAGTATGTAGTCTGATGTCCAGTGTGGCAGCCTCCTAGAGCTACACTCCTGAGCCACACAAACACTCTGTCCCAGCAACATTCAGAGTCCTCCCATGGGGACTCTGAGCCCTCACTATATCTAGAAGCTTCCCAAAGGAATCCTAAAGTACTCAGTAGGACTGAGAACCACTAACTTGGATCGGCTGAGTTCACCTGAAGTTACCATCATGTGGAATCTCTGTTTTGGAGAAGCAGTGTCTGCCTGTCTAGAGCCCATGTTTCAGTTATGAGTAAATTATTTTGGTGGATCTCTAATCTCTACTAATGTGGCACCCCAGAGAATCTTGAATAACCCATACTCATACTGTAAGGTCTACTTTACTGACAGAGAAAATGGGTTTAGAAAAAAACAATCTTAGTTCAGGAAATGTACACACATGTGTGCAGTACACATCCCATATGTACTGAGGTAGAAATAGTGCGTGCAGAAGTGCTGGCAAGGTTCTGTAAGCCCCATCATAATGAACTCCACTCCAGAAGCTGAGCCTCCCACCATTGGTGACTCATTTCTCAGTCTTAAGTTTGTCAATCCAGTTGATTATATTTAAAAACAACTTTATTCTTGAAGAGTTGTGATGTCAAGTACCCAGTACCTGTAGGACAGAGAGAGATCCTTCTGGACACAAGATGGCGGAGAAGGCCATGGCCAGGCTGACTTTTGGATGTGAGCTCTGTAGAGTAGTCTGGAGCTCCATGCTTAAAACTGTCTACACTTTCTTGGAGAAGGCCTTACTAATTCCTAATTCACTGTATGATAATGAACTTCCCTTTAGTTGACTGTGCTTTAATACCTGAGATACCCTTCCCTTCCCTTCCCTTCCCTTCCCTTCCCTTCCCTTCCCTTCCCTTCCCTTCCCTTCCCTTCCCTTCCCTTCCCTTCCCTTCCCTTCCCTTCCCTTCCCTTCCCTTCCCTTCCCTTCCCTTCCCTTCCCTTCCCTTCCCTTCCCTTCCCTTCCCTTCCCTTCCCTTCCCTTCCCTTCCCTTCCCTTCCCTTCTTCTCCCCTCCTTTCCCTTTCCTTCCTCTCCCCTCCCCTCCCCACCTTCCTTTCATCCTCCCCTCTCTTTGACTGAAACCTTCCACTTGCTCCGTAAACATTCTATTATTGAGTGCATACAATATCTTGAAATTCTTCATAGTAATTTTAAAACCTTTTAAAACTAAAATTTAAAGACAATAGATAAAATACTGGGTCTCACTACATTTCATGCAAACCTATGCTTCACTCACATAAAAAAATCCCTTATTTCTTTATAGTATTTTTAAAAGATTTATTTATTTGTTTTATGTATGTGAGTACACTGTCACTGTCTTCAGACACACCAGAAGAGGGCATCGGATTCCATTACAAATGGTTGTGAGCCATCATGTGGCTTCTGGGAATTGAACTCAGGGCTGCTGGAAGAGCAGTCAGTGCTCTTAACCACTGAGCCATCTCTCTAGCCCCCCTTTACAGTATTTTTAATCAAGGGCAACCACTGGACCTGGGAGTGGCCTCTAGCCATAAGTTGCCCATCACCCCCTGGAGTCACCACTGCAGGCACTGAGAGGACTCAGAGGCTCAAAACATCTGTGCCCTCATGGCAGTAAATAGGTGAGTAGCCGGGATGAGGGGCTTGAGCAAGCACTCATTGTTTCCTTAGGTGATTGGAAGGACAGCTTGGTGTCATGTGTGTTTGTGATGACATTGGCGTGGGTCACTTGGGCATGCTGCACTCTGACTCTCTCTAGGACCAGGCTCACCACAGGTAGCTTTGTAGTAAGTATTCTGGGGTGTGCAGTGGGGGAGGGTAATAGTCGCCTGCAAGGTGCAGTGATGGGGTCCGCCCAAGGCATGGGATGGGACCGTGTCAGGAGACTTAGCTCAAGCTGAGGTTGAAGGATAAGGGAGTCGCCATATCAGGAGGAAGAATTAGAGTGTCAGAGATGATAGGACCAAGATGCAAAGGTCCAAGAGAGAAAAACTGAGCCTTAAGAAAGTTAAATGTGGTTGGAGGTCCCAGGCATTGGGGTGTGGGATATAAATATGTTGGAGAGGTCAGTAAGAGTTAGGAGCTCCTAAGTGACCATAGTGACCATAGTGACCATGTTACTGATGGAGGGCCTTGCACATTTCTATGATTTCACCCACCCCCACCCCCCGCAAATAGCTTTGTTTACTTGTTAACTCCCCATTACAAAGGAAGAAAACAGAGACATAGGATGTGTTGGCTGTGTTGACTAATGAGTTATAGACACAGGAGTCAGGCTGGAGAAATGACTCCGTGGAGCATGCAGATGCTGAGCAAGTCTGGAGACTCGTTCAGATGATGGCATCCACATACAAAGCTGGGTGTGGTTTTGTGTGTCCTGAACCCAGAGATGCAGGGGTGGAGGTAGGAGGGTCACTGGCGTCCGCTGGTTGCCTGTCTCGCTGCTGGGTGTGGTTTTGTGTGTCCTGAACCCAGAGATGCAGGGGTGGAGGTAGGAGGGTCACTGGCGTCCGCTGGTTGCCTGTCTCGCTGAACAATACACAAAGCTCCATGCTCAGGGAGAGACACTGTCTCAAAGGAATAGGAGGATAGGATAGTGACTCGGAAGAGGATGTTGACTCTCTCCTCTGGCCTCTATGCATGAGTACACACACACACACACACACACAGAGAGAGAGAAACACACAGACACACACACAGACATACACACAGACACACACACACACGTATACACACACAATTTTAATCCTTAAGTTTTTTATGTAATCATCAATAGTGTAGCTTTCAAACCACATCATTTTATAAAACAGCCACTACAACACACATTTTAAAATTAGGTAGATTCAAATGCATGTGTGTCTCTTCACACAAACCTGGTTCTACACCACTGTGCCATGTAATTATGACTGAACAGCTCCCACTAGAGAAGGAAGAACTGTTAATGTATCAAGTCACATAAAGAACATTGCAGTTCAGAAAATCAACTCTGGATGCTTCCCTGGGTATAGCGCTATATATTCCTGGTTCAGTGGCTCTGGGCTCAACTCATCATGACTATAGACTTATTGCCCTTCTCCCTTTGGCTTAACTTTTGGAGTCTGAGAGAAGATAAGAGCAAACCATTCAGCTTGGTCACCTCAACTCATGAGGAGAAGCTTTTAGTAAAGTTCCCTGGGGCAGGCAGAGCATGGAAATGAAGTTCTGTTTGCTGGCTGCAGTTTGGTCTCATTATGGACAATGGTTACCACACTGTAGGTCAGTATACATAAGTATGAAATTATTAACAAGTGGCAATTTGCATTGTAGAATTTTTAAAAATTAAGTCTTTATAAAGCCTTACAATATTTAATCACACCCTCGTGTATGTGCGTGTATACTCACACATGCACACACACACACACACACACACACAATCATCTCTTCACTCTCCCCCTCCTATACAAAGCTTCTTACACAGGTCTTGCCGCCTGGTACTTCCTTTTCAGTCCACCCTGAAGACTCTCCCTCTTCTTGCTCAGTCTTCTCTACCCAGAGCATCCTCTGTGGATCCTGAATACCCGAGATTGTCACCTTTTGTCCCTACAAGGAAACACTTGGCTCATGAGGACCAGACTTGGGAGTCTGATATAACTGGGTCAAAATCTCAGGAACTTTTGACCCCAAGGTTGGTCTTAGTGTCTTAACAGAAATGACAAGCCAACCTCAACCTTAATGTCCACGAGGGAACACACAGAGTGACTTATCTGGCAGCATGACCCCAGCACATGCTGTCTTTTCTTATGCATACATGTGTAGGCTGAGGTTTAGTTGGCACGGGATGGGTAAACAACCACGCATAATGAAATAGAACCATTTCCTTGTTCTTGGCCTTCTTCTGGTGGTAAGAGATCACTGTCCACAGGAGGAGCTGAAGTGTGAATGGTGTGTGCATCACACCACAGCTGAGACACCACACAGGCAGATGATACAGTGTCCATAGGAGTAGTTGAAGTGTGAATGGTGTGTGTATCACACCACATCTGAGACACTATGCAGGCTTACTTGAAGCTAAATTCTATCTGTCCTGTAACCAAGACAGCTGCTAATTGTTTGACAGGGAGGTGGCACATATGATGTGGATATACTAGAAAACTGAGCACTGGGTCTCCTGGGTAGGAGAGATTCAGGGTGCAGGAGACCACGACATACTGTTCAGGGTGACATAATTTAAATTATGATTGTTTATTTCTAGAGATTTCCATTTAACAGCTCTGGACCAGAGATGATGCATTAGTAGCTTTGTTCTTGTTGAGACAAAATTAAAGAAAGATTTATTTTGGTTCACAGTGGGGGTGCCGTGGGGGGCAATGACAGTTTGTTATGATGGGGAAAGCATGGCAGTAGGCAGCTCCAAGGCAGTGGGAGCCTCTGGAGGGGACTCCTCACCTCATATCTCACTGGAACAGGAAGTGGAGAGGAGACAGGAAGTAGTCTGTCCCCAGTGACTCAGTTCCTCTGGAAGTTTCCACCGTCTCTCAAATCAGCACCATCAACTGGGGACCAGCACTCAAGTACATACAAAGGCAGGGGAGAGGTGCCTCACACTCAAGCCGTGACAGACAATCTCCTCTACCTGATGTGACAGAAAGCAAAATGGCAGAAAGAGAGAGGGAGGGAGAGTGGGCTATTTATTACTGTGGCTTCTTGTAACATGTCTGAGACATCAGCCCTAGTGGCTTGTCAGTATCACATTCCTCTCAGGACTCACTGTCTTCCCACACCCCTTTCACTGTCTTTGCAACACACAGAAGCCCTGTGGTAATGGCTATCTGTGCCAGTGGCTTGCTGGTGTGTTAAGAGTCTCCCTGGTCTGGCTCCTTGGGGGCTGAGGCCAAGTCAAGAAACTCTTTGGAATAGTTTCACAGTATCAACTGAAGGCCAACACGGCACTCATTAGTCACCAGAATGGAGTTCTACCATGAATATTGGTGAAAAAAACCAAAGGTGAATGTGGTTTAGATAACTCCTCATTGAAGCTGTCTTCACAGTTGATTCTATTTGTGACAAGTTGTCATTTAAAACTGACACCCCCCGCCCCCCGGGCCCCCTGCACCTACAACAGGCAAGAGAAATCCAGTCAAGCTCTGGGCTCTTGAGCTGGGAAGAGATCCTAGGATCCTCTTGACCCACTTTTGAGAGATGACAGTTGGTGTGGAGGATGATCGAGCCCGTGGACTGGAGACAATGCTTCTGAGGCACCAGACCTGTACCTGACATGTTGTTGTTTTCAATGAATAAATGAATGAATGAATGCATGAATGAATGAATGACTGAGGAACTCACTTGCACACACCACGTGGATTCCCCCGTGACTCTGATTAAAGCCAATGGTTTTAATCAAGGCAGACTATCTTCTTTAAACACAAGGATTAGCCTCTATGAAAAGAGAAATGTAAACTGGACTCTAATTAGAGAATTTACTAATTATTCTTCCCCGCTGAGAACATTAGTTGGGGTTTAGTTTTTAGCTGTGACAGTCATATGACTTTCGCTTTATCTCCAGGAAGACACAGGCTGGAGAGATTCATTACAATACCCCGATTCTTTCCCCTTCTCTTTCACCCTCAAAGAGGATAGTGCTGCAGCAGGAGGATCACAGACTCGGCCCCGAACAGCGGACCCAGGCTGGCAGCGCTCGGCTGCCTCTCCATCCCGGAGCCCCAACTGCTGAGGCAAAGATAAATCGGCAGGAAGATTTCTTTGGAATGATGTGAATTTAATGAATCATGAAAAATATCCCCAGCTGTTCTTAAATTTAAGGGAGACAGGGTGATAACAAAGGATGGTTTCCCTTCCCCTCAGATGTAGGTTGGAGCGGAAAGAGCTGAGGTTAAAAAGAAAAAAAAACAAAACAAAACAAAACCCCTGAGGCTACAAGCTTGCTGTTTCTTTTCCACCTCTCCTATTGTTAAGTTTGTGTGTGTGTGTGTGTGTGTGTGTGTGTGTGTGTGTGTGTGTGTGATGCTGTCTGCAGTCAGCATCCACTGAAGGGCAGGATAGAGAGCATCGCCATTACCGGACTTGAAGATGACCCAGGCTAGCATTTAGCTAGTGGCAGGCTCCTGACCCCACCCACCACCCTACCCTACATTCCACAGCTCTGTGGACAAGTGTTCTTCCTGGGCTGACAGACAGCCAGTGTTCCTTTCCTCTACCGGGGGCTGCAGCCTTCACAGCTCAGGGAGGAAATCACTATGAACATATCCATTTGTGGGGTGTCCTGGCTATGTCCTCAACTGTGACCTTAGAAACTGGACCACGCAGGCTTGCCAAAGCTTCAGGAATTCCCTGGTTGGATTACTTCAGCCCCATCTGCAGAGACGCGAGGAGAGGGGAAGAGATACATGTCTTTCCTCTTTCTGTCCCTTTCATCTGGTTGACTGGATGAGCCTCACTGCCTCCCTATCCCCCTTCAGATGTTGGAGAGACTCTTGTCTAAGTGTTTGGCTTGCCCCCATCTGGAGGCTCCAAGGCAGGTTGACAGTTGTGAAAGTCATGAGAAAATGCCTGCCCCTGCCCCTGTTCCCTTCTGCCTGCCCTCCTCTATTCCCCCTGTTCCTGCCTCCTCTAGTCTTCCCTGCTCCCTCTCACTCCCCGGAAGATGATACCTGTCTTTGGATATTCCGTAAGATTTTATCCATTTATAAAAAAAAGAGGCCAGAGTCTTACTTTATAGTCCAGGCTGGTCCAGAAATTGCAGCTGTCTTCCTGCCTCAAATTCCCAAGTCCTGGGACTACAGGTGTGGACTGCCACACTTGGCTGGGGTTTCCTAAACTTGCAGTGTGGGTGAGAAGAGTGTGAGCCTCTTTGCACAATCGTTAGCAGAGGAAAACGGGCCTGGCTCATGAACATAGGCACGTGGTTATTATCAGTGACAAACCATAAAACTGAGGATTTGCCATGCACCGGATACCACATTAAATGTTTCTCATATACACTGCATAACATCTACCCAGAAAAACAAGATGACTTCTAAGCAGTCAATTATTGTAGTTGTTTTTTTGACAAACTTGATGTATCCATATCTTAGCAAGGCTAAAATATACTTCCACCCCACTGCTATTCAATCGTGTTGAGTTACATAGTTGCAGTGCAAAACAATGTTGGGCAGGCAGAGAAGAAATAGCTTGGGTTTTGTCTTAATAGAGGGATGGGGAGATTGAGTTCAGTGAGGCACTCGTTGGGGGTCATAATTGAGGAAAAAGATTCTCTCTGTATTTTTCCTTTGAGTCCTTTAGTGCTACCATTGGTGGTTACCTTCCCAATATCCCCTCAAACAGTGAACCCAGTGTGTTAGTTCTGTGATGACAGAGGGTTTTATTCTGGCTCCCAGTTTGAGGGGATATAGTTCATTGTGTCAGGGAGGGCATGGCCACAGGAGCAGGGCATGGCTTGTTATACCACTCAGGCAAGTCAGGAAGTAGAAATGAATGCTGGCAATGCACCTTTCTCCTCCTTAGTCAGCCCTGGCCCCAACGGGGGATGGCACTGTCCACTCCCAGGGCAAGTGTCTCCTCCTTATTTAGACCTCTCTTGAAATAGTGCCATAAGCTAGAGAAAGTACCCAAGGAGCTAAAGGGATCTGCAACCCTATTGTTGGAACAACATGATGTACTAACCAGAACCCCGGAGCTCTTGTCTCTAGCTGCATATGTATCGAAAGATGGCCTAGTCGGCCATCAATGGAAAGAGAGGCCCATTGGACTTGCAAACTTTATATGCCCCAATATAGGGGAATGCCAGGGCCAAAAGAATGGGAATGGGTGGGTAGGGAAGTGGGGGGCGCTATGGGGGACTTTTGGGATAGCATTGGAAATGTAATTGAGGAAAATATGTAATAAAAATATTAAAAAAAAAGAAATAGTGCCATAATATTTTCTTTTAGGTGATTCTTAACCCAGTCAAGTTGTCAGTGCTGATAAGTGCACTCAGAAATGCTCACATGATAAGGGCAAAGTCCAGATTTCCTTTAGCACACTAATGGCCCTGCGCGTGTGTTCCTCCTTCAGCGGGACAACAGAATCATAATATAACCGTAGGAAAGGAACTTTGTTCAGAAAAGTCATTGAGACTTGAGGGTGGAGGTTGAGATGTATGTGAACAACCAAAGAAAATTGCCGACTGTCATCTAGGAGAAGTGGAACAGGCACTTTGTTGTGAAGAAGAGGAAAGATGGGGAAGGGAGGAGGGGGCACAAGGAAGAGCATATGAACAGAAATGCCTAAGAGCCTTTGATACTATTAGAGACACAAATCCTCCCATCTTGATAAGGCTTCAGTGATGGCCTCCAAGAGCAGTGGGCAGGGTGGGGTGGGGGAGGCAGAAATCAAAGAAAAGCCACAGTCGGAGACTTAGCAGGCCTAGAGTCCAAGGCAGGGAAACCAAGTGAAAAGCACGGAAGGGTAGAGATCAAGACCTGGGCAGCACTGGCCATGAGGTGTGCACACACCCTCTGGGGATTTGCAGCCATCTTGAGGAGGGCAGTCTGTTTCCCACTGAACCTGGCAAAATCAGTGTGAGCAGCTAACTGAGTCAAAATCTCACGTGACGGTGCAAACTGCAGCTGACATCTGAGCTGTGCTCAGACAATCAAACCCTTCTTTTCAGCCTCTGCTTTGTAACTCCTGCGTTGTGTTGTGCTCTTGACCCGACTTGCTACAAAGTATAGTCTTGAAATGACGTCTACGTAATACCCCATGCCCACACTTTGTTTGGAGGTACCCAAGAAGCAACACCACCACAGGACAGTCAGGCCAAGGAAGACCAAAATCACATGGTGTGAGTAATGGGATAAACCGGTGATCAGCTTGCAGTAATTAAGTTTGACGGTGGAGTTAGCAGAAAGCTTTTCCTGTGAGCACGTGTGCATCTGAGAATTCTGTTGCCCAAATTTGAAAGTGCACACAGACCCCACAGGGATCTCTCAGTGTGAGTGTGATTTTTGAATGGCTGGCAGCTGCAGGCTGGGCGGATGACCATACTTCAATCCTTAATATCATAATAAATGAAATACTGAATGCAGGAGAAGCTAACTTTAAAATGCAGTTACAATAGCCCAGTGACAGAATGGAGGAGCCCCAGCCATTGTTCGGGAACATTCAAGCACTCATTTTAGTGAGGTAGGTTACTTCAATGTCTAAGAGCTGCAAGCACCTGGCGCCTTCACAGCACTGAAGTTTCAAGAACTGTTTCTTATTCTCATAAATTTCATAACACAGGAGTTGGTAGTTCCTAAGGTACCTAGGCAGACATGTGTGTCTACATGTAACATGTAACATGTGTGTCTACATAATGTGAGCATCCTTTTGCTAACTGGAGACACCTCCTTCTATTAAGGTCATTTTCTTTGCTTGACCACTTTCTTTAACTTAATGTATTTTAACCCTAAATGACTGTGCAGCATCACAGACAACAATAAGATACAGCCTGGCTTCTCGACACATTGCTCACTCTGGGTAGTGGACATACTCTATGCTGCTTTCCGACTGTAACTCGTTATGATATACAAGTTCATTTGTCATTTGCTTCCGGGAGCAGTCTGCTGGTGGCAGGGGTAGTGATAGGAAGCGGGACATTGAGCCAGGTTTCAGACTTGGGTTTTGTCATTTTTCTCCCAATGAAAGAATAGACTGACACTATCATTTCCCAGGGTGCTCTGAATGTTGGTCTTCTGCCTCTGCTCTGGCCTTCTCCCATGCGTATTTTCTTATTTCTCTCCTGGTCAGCTTTTTGTTTCCTGTTTTCTACATTTCTAGCCTTCCATCTCAATGCCTTTGTGCCTCAGCACGTACAGCCAAACAGTTAAGCATACTCCCAGTACTGTTTTAATTCTTTTCCTCTCCTGGTCTGGTAATCTCTGGCTGGATCAGCCAGTTTCCTGGTCTCCCCAGGACTCTGCCAGTTCTAAAGAGCCTAGTCTGGAAGCTCTAAGTACCTGAACCTCTGGGAGAGCCTTGATAGCAGAGGCTCAGGAGCAAGTCAGTCTCCAGGGCTCCCCCTTTCTTGACTTCCAATAATTGACAAGGAAGCAAGTGAGGTCCAGGAAAGGCTTTCTAGCTTGATTGATGGTAGAGGTGCATTGGAGAAGGCAGCAGGAAGTATGTGCTCTGCGAAAAACAGGAAGGTTTCAGGGAGAGCCAAGAGACACTGGAGACAACACAGCAATGTCCCTCACCCCGCTTCCTGAACCTGGGGTGAGTGGGGGAGGGAAGGGATGCAAGAAGCCCTCTCTTTTCCTCGTCCCATATCTCTAGAGCAGCGGCTCTCAACCTGTGGGATATCCTGCATGTCAGATAGTTTACATCACAATTCACAACAGTAGCAAAACTACAGTTACAGAGCAGAGATAATTTTATGGTGTGTGTGTGGGGGGGTGGGGGACACCACAGCATGAAAAACTGTATTAAAGTCTTGCAGCATTAGGAAGGCCGAGAACCACTGCTTCATAGGAAGATGTCAGGTTGCTGTGTCTCATGCAGTACCTTCATATTTAAGGAGTGAACAAGACAAGCCCAAGGGCAATATTACATCTATACACAGATAAGAAAGAGGACCCTCCCTGCCAGACCTTGAGTTCTGGCTATGGCCTTCCTTATGGAACTATAGTTAGCAGCTCACCACTTGAAAGTCCTGAGCCTGTGCAGAGGCTATGTGAGCTGGAAAACATGCTCCTTGCCTTGAGGTAGAATCCTGATGCTGGTGTGTAGGTCTTCAGCAATGAGGGTTAGCCAAGGGTGTAAGCATATTAAATCTCAGAGAGAGCCAGGCATGGGACATCAATGCTGCAATGTTGGAAGGAGAGATAGAAGAAGGAAGGGGAAAGGGAAAAGATGATAGGCGCTCATAACTCCCATGTCTTACCTAGTACAGAACTCAGGAGGAAGGGACTTCTATATTAGACCATCTCAGATTTGTTCTTAAGGACAATCGTCAGTGCAAAGGGGTGGCATTGAACACTGCATTTATTAGCATGCTTCCTTCCTTTCTTCCTTCCTTCCTTCCTTCCTTCCTTCCTTCCTTCCTTCCTTCCTTCCTTCCTTCCTTCCTTCCTTCCTTCCTTTCTTTCTTTCTTCCTTTCTTCCTTTCTTTCTCTCTCTTTTTTTTTTTTTTTTGGTTTATATCTTTCAAATACTTGGATAGCTGGTTCACTGTCCCATGAGCATTCTGACTGTAGGCCCCAATAGGTTAGAACAAGAGTCCTAGGTCACCAAAGCCCTTGTCTCAGCTCTGCATGAGAGGCAAACACTGTCTGAATGCTGTCCCAACCACCACAAACGTAGAGACTGGAAATTACAAACTATTTTGTTATTCTGAAAGCTTTTGTGGTTCAAGAAGACAGGACAGGTGCATAGTAGAGCAATGCCTCATGGGTTGGGAACTCCACAGAGAGACTTGGAGGCTGGTGGTGACTCTGGGGATGGCCTGGCATCACGGGAAGGTGCTCTCACTTCCTTATCTGGAGGTGAGGTTGGTTCTACTGTGGTACTGGCTGCAGCTCCCACACAACTCTCGCCTCAGAGTCTGGGTTTCTTCTGAGGCCTGGGTCTGAGTATCAGAAGGAGGACAAGGAGGAGTATCAGAACAAAGAGAGGCCCTGCATCTCATTACCCAGACTTGGAAGTCTCAGCAGCCCCTCTGACAGAGCAGTGAAGGCCAGATTAGAGTAGAAACAAAATTACAGCTTCCTCTTCATATTTCTCCTTTACTTCAAAAAACACTTAACATGGAAGCCTTATATGATGGAAGATGTGGCTACTCTGGGCAAGAGTATCCAGTCACAGTGTTCTTTGTTCAAGAGAGCACAATTAGGGATTTGGGAAGAAATCTCAAGTCTGAGGTTTCCAGCCGACAGTGTACATTAACTTAAGTCAAAGAATTATAGTGGTCGATATATGGAAAAACTCGGCCGAAAGCAGCTTCTGTTCCCATCAGCACTGTCATCACCGTCACCGTCACCACCGCCATCACTACTGTACTGCCCCCGCTGCTGTCACCAACACCGCTCCACACCCACTTTTGTCATCTCTAAGAAACCCGTGAAGATGGGTTGATTATTGTTGGGAGGAGAGACCAGAATTGTGTGGTATTCTGGATGCCTCACGGTATGTTCCCCCTTCCTGTTCGATGCTGGTGGCTCTGTCACAGTGTTAATGGGCTGCCACTATATCGCCTTGCCCTTTTTAGGTTACTCTTGCCTTAGTTAACACATCCCTAAAGCATGGAAGGGAGATGTTGCATGCATGCTGAGGGGAAGCTGCAAACAGTTTATGGTATGTCTGTGTTTAAACTCGAGTTTGTGGCTCCTATTAGTGAACTATGAATTAGCTATTTGGTGGCATAAAATATGGGCCTTTAAAAAAAAAACAAAACAGACTCTCATGTAGCCTAGGCTAGCTTTGAACTTAGAAAGTAGCCATGGATAGCTTGAACTTCGGATCCTCTTGCCTCTACCTCCTGTTAAGATTACAGGCATATGCCTAGTTCATGTGTCAGTGGGCATGGAGCCCAGAGATTCATGTGTGATGTACAAGCGGTTTAACAAGTGATCCTCGACCCCAGTACTAGGCCATAAGTTCAAAGGGCTTAAATCAGGGCTGATGACTGTGTCTGAGTCATTGCTTCTGTTTGACATTTGCTAATGATTCCAGAGAAGATGTAGTTGGTGGCAATTTCAGCCTTCTTTTTTTTTTTTCGAGACAGGGTTTCTCTGTATAGCACTGGCTGTCCTGGAACTCACTTTGTAGACCAGGCTGGCCTCGAACTCAGAAATCCGCCTGCCTCTGCCTCCCAAGTGCTGGGATTAAAGGTGTGCGCCACCACCACCCGGCTAATTTCAGCCTTCTTTACACACACACACACACACACACACGCACACACACACACACACACACACACACAGAGAGAGAGAGAGAGAGAGAGAGAGAGAGAGAGAGAGAGAGAGAGAATGTAATCACAGAACTTCTATTTACTGATCTGGATAATTTAAATGTTTTAAAAATCAGAGTTAAAGAGTGCTGTCTAACAGCTTAGCAAAACCAATTCATACGAGGAAAGTTTATTGAAGCAACACGTTGTATAAATAGCCAGAGCTGCTGTAGACCGTGGGTACTGGCTACTAAGCCTACCTATGTCATGAATCTCACTTGGCAAGAGAACAGGCTCCCTTATCTGTGGTTTTGTTTTCTACAATTTCAGATACATGTGGTCAAAAGCAATCCAAAACCACTAAATGAAAAATTCCAGATGCAGACGTTTTCAATTCAGCATTGCTCTGAGTCAGGAGATGAAGTCTCTTGTTCCTCCTTGTTGGCCGAGACATGAACCAGCCTCTGCCCAGCGTTTCCTCACAGTATGTTCTACCCTCCTGTTCAATGCTAGGTTGCCCTGTCTTCCTACTTAGATGGACTGCCATAGTGCTATAGCGCCCCCTTCAGGTTACCATGGGCACAGGGGTAGGGCTGCTGGGAATTCCCACAGGCTTAGATGAAGCTGCAGTGTGCTTCAAAAGCTGAGGATGGAGGTGGAGGAGGAGGAGGTGGAGCACGAGGAGGAGGAGGTGGAGGAGGAGGAGGGGGGAGGAGGAGGAGAAGCACATGTGAGGGATCCTAAGAGCTGCAGTATGGGTGAATCTTCCAGAAGGAAAAATCATTAAAAAGAAAATATAAATTAGTTTGAGTTTTCTAACACACTGTGAGCGACAGAGAGCTTGGGGGGCTTGGGATTCATCCTGAAGGAGGCTACGTACCCTCTTCACTGGCAGCACTTAGTGTTTGAAAATTAAGTAATTTCTCTAAAGGGTTCTTCTATCATTCTAACCATGAATTCACTTATGTAGTTTGTGTAACTTCATTTTGAGTTAATGTTCAAATCACTAGTCTACCTTTGAGGACACATGGGTGGTATAGCCAAAACAATCAATATCCTGGGTGCTGAGCCAAACCGGCCCAATGGTGACAGGCCTCGGGGTCCAAGAGTAACTGAACACTAGTCCCCTCTTCCGGTCAGTGTTGTTTGCCTCGAGGCTCCAGAAGCACCTTAGGGTGTCAAGAATGCCAGCCAGCTCTGGTTTATGTAACCCTTGTTTTGTTTCCCGTTGGGAGGTGAGGTCAAAGGTTAGCTTTCATAGAGGTCCACTATCCAGACTGGGCCTGGGACCTTTCCAAGGAGGCAGAGTCCAGTTGACGTTGGATGTTGACCTCTAGTGTCAATGAACAAGGGGCCAGTGATGAAATCATTCTCTTAGGTTTTCTAGGTAAGAATGGAAGCTTAGCTATGTAAAGCCATAACTAGACTTTGTTATTCTAGGAGACCTCAGAACCAAGCTGCCCTGGTTCACCATGAACTGATGGTGTGACAGGTAAATGGGCCTCTGTTTCCTTGAGTCTAAAAGGAGGCAAAGCTGAGCCCGGCACTCGGACTCTCCTGAAGTGTTCTTTGTGTGTATGGTATATCTGTAGGCAATGCTCCTCAATGCATGTGTCTACATATGTGTGCGTGTCTAGAGACCCGAGGGTGACTTTGGTCTTTATCAGGCTCCATCTTGCCACATGGCTTCTTACTGAAACTGCTCCAGCTGACCTGGCTGGCCAGCAAGCCTCAGAGATCCCTGACTCCCCCTGCCCAGGGCTGGCATGGCATGGCAGGGACATACCATTGTGTTTATCTGGGTTCTGAGATCTGAACTCAGGTCCTGGTGCTTGCACAGCAAGCGCTTCACCCCCTAACCTATCTCCCAGTCCACCCCACCGGAGTCTCAGGCAGTAAAAGGAGTCACGGAAGCCAAGAGCTTAGAGCTGTACGCTGCCTGTAGCCGGCCCTGGAGATGCTATTGTTTTTCTGTCCTTGATACCAACTGCAGCCACTCAAGAGAAATGGCTGTGCGCTGGGCACCCTGTTAGGCATAATTTTATCTTCATAGAAACTCTCTGTGCTACCGATTTTTCGTCCCCAGGCATAGATGAAGAAAGTGAGGCATGGGGACCGTTTGCTATCCGCTCAAGGTTATATATTAATGTGTAATGGACATGGAAGTCTAACTCAGGGCTGGCTGGCACAAACGCTTTTGCTTTTCGCCACAAGGTACCCTGAGCAAACAGAAAAACAGAACAAGAAAAACCCTCATCCTAGGCATGTTCCAGGCCTCCTGAGAAGGCTGCCCGGGAGCTCTTTCAACAGCCAACACGTCAGAGTCGTGGCTGTGACATTGTCAGGCGATTTCTTTAAAGGATTCTTTTGTAGCTCTAACTCGATCGTGGAAAGTTTATTTTCCGTAAAATCTCGATGTGTTTTCGTAAGCCTTTGTGTAGCTTATGGGTCATTCTGTTTCGCCTTAGCGTTTAAAGATCCGGTCTTCCTTTAAGGGCATGGAGGCACCTTCAAAATCAAACCGATCAATGTCATTGATTGGCTTTGCTGCTGTGTGCAAAAGACATTTTGTGAAGGCTTTCTGTGCCAGCTGAGCCTGCTACCATTGATGGCATTTGAGACCCATGGGTTTTGGATGAGGGATAGTGCATGATAGGACAATCCTGTGCACTGCTGTGGGAAGCGAGGTGAAGTTGGGGTGCGTCTTACAGTGGGAACGGTGGAAGTACAGAATCCCTGAGGGTCCCAATTCTCTCATTCTTCAAGGGAAGCCTGACCACCATACTTAACCTGATGATCTGTCCCACCAGAGTGGAGTTGACTCTGATTGAGCCTGCTCCTCAGCCAGCTCACTCCTCCTGGCTTCTGAACTTTTCCTCTTCCCCCACCCCCAAAACCACAACAAGGGAAGATTGACAGCTGGATGGAAAAACCCACAGTGTGGTCTACAAATACAGACAGGGCCAGAAGTGGGGGAAGATTCTCTTTCCTTCTCTGTTTGTTCAGAGATAAAGAGGCCCATTCAGTCCACATGGGGTCCAGTAATTTAACCATAAACTACATTAATGGATGCCAGAAAGTGACTGCCCTGCTTGGGTTGAGTCCAGAGTCAGGCACCTCAGGTTCTGAGCCCTCTGTGCCAAGTGTCCCCAATCCCTCCCTTTCAAACTGTTACTTTCTAAGCATTTACTCGGCAATTTCAGAGCCCATGGACTTTTCTTTCTCTTCTATTTCTTTCTTTTTTTTAAAAAATTAAAAAATGGCTTCTTATATTTCTAATCATTGGTGATCCTGGAGTTTCAGATCTGACAATCCCCGTTCCAAAGACAAAAGTTCTTTTCTTTTCTTTTTTTTTAAATTCTTTACTGGAATTCTTCATTCCTTCCCATCTACCCCAGGCCCATTTCTCATTTCCTCAGGAAGCCATTTAGCTAGAGGCGTAGGGAAAGTTCCCTAGCGCATTTCACCAGGCCCCACAGACTCTCACATACCCAGGCAGGGATCAAGCACTGAGAGCCTACACAGCCTTGCCCATGGGCATTTCTGCCCAGGGACAGTTAGAAGGTCTCTCACCTCTACTCACACCAGCTTACTTTCAGGAACCACTGGAAGTGGCAGGGTGGCCCTGCATGTCTCCTTCACAAAGCTTCCATGGGGTCACTGGACAGGACTCTTCTGTGTGCTTTCCAGGGTTCTCTTGGAAAAGCACCTGCAGAGACCGGCTGGAGCGCTGCAGAGGGAAGATGCTGCATTCTGTAACTTTTTCAGACCTTTACTTTGTAGCTGAGTTTCATCTCCTGGGAACAGTCTGGCGGACAGGCTGGCAAGCCCTCTGTTCTATGCTCTGGAGGAAGGATACACATCTCCAGGAGGAGTAAATAGATGAAACCCAAGAGAACAAATCAAGTGTGTTTTTTGGTGCTAAGTGCTAGGAAGAAATAAAACATTTATAAAAATAAAATGTTTTACTATAACGACCAATTTCCATTGGGTTTGCAAAAAAAGTGTCCCTAATATTCCGGAATCAGTTGTTTGTTGCCAGGCATCAGTCATCCCTTGGGGGACAGGGGATCCCTTTGTCCTATCTACAGCAGGAAGCCTACATCTTCCCCCAAAGGTAGGCTAAGAATTTTCACCAGCAAAGATCTGGCATCACATGGGTTGTACTAACTCCTGGTTTGACACCATGTGACAGGAGAAAAAAAAAGGTCTCTAGGAGGCTTGAAAATATTCTCCACTTTATGATCTCCAACAAATGGAGAGCTTGTGAGAAATATCTGTGAGGCAAAGAACAACCAGACAGAGTAGAGCCTTTTCAAGTCCACGGAAAACCAGAAGGCATTCTCATGCCCTTAGTGTTTCAGCATTGACCTCCGTGGTTGAGATCAAATCTAAGCCTTCTAAATCCTAGAAGGACCCTGTGAGCCTTGAGGGAAGGCTGCTTCTCCTTCTGTTGGCCCACATGCATCTTCCTGGGGTTTGAGAAGTGTCCCACATTTCTTGCTTTGCATTTTATCCTTCCCACTGGATTAGCTGGGGGTGGGGGGAGCCTCCAGGAATCAGGTGGAGCTAGCAGGAACCAGCAGAAAGCCCTTCAAAGAGCCTACACTCCGCTCTGCCAAGCAACCAGCAGATGTCAGCAGCTCATCTACTTTTGGTCTCTGGCAGAGGGACAGAGCCCACCAAGAAGGAAGCCTGGGGCTGACACCAGCTGTTTTTTAAGTCTCTGGCATGGGTTAAGGAATGGGTCCACTCTTAGGTGGACAACTGAAGGCTAGGGGATGGCTTACTTCAGGGGAAGACAAGCAGATGACATTCATGCAATAGTTTCTTGCTCTTCACACTTGAATGGGAGTTTGTGTTTCTTTCTTCCTTCCTTCCTTCCTTTCTTTCTTTCTTTCTTTCTTTCTTTCTTTCTTTCTTTCTTTCTTTCTTTCTTTCTTTCTTTCTTTTTGTTTTTAATATTGGTTTTTGGTCAGTCCCATTTACAGATACCAGGACTTGTCAGAGAATTAGACAAGCTTTGTTGGGAAACTTTCAAAAGTTAAAGGTAATTAAATTTGATTTCAAGCATGATTTCTTGCCCTTTAAGATCTGTTTTTGAGGAGAATCCCACTAGATTCCTGAGAAAGAATGCTTAGCAAGGAAAATGTGGCTTGAAAATTCCAAACAAAATTTCAAACAGGAGGTCCAAAAAAGATGTGTGAGGGATGGAAGGCAATTAAGACCGGCCCCTGAGATTGGTTATTTATTTTACAAACCCAGGGTAATCCCTCAGTCTAATAAATGTGAGACCAAATACCACTGGTGAATTAAACATCAACACAGCTAAAAATGCCTTTGGTTTATGGAGGAGGGCTCCATTCTCATGTGTGCCCATGGCACATACACCTGTTAGCATGTGCTCCTCAGAAGCCCAGGGTCAGGGTGAAAAGACAATAAGATCACATCTATTAAATGCTCTCCAAGCTGGGGAGCATGTGTGCACTTGTGTCCGTGGGTACACACAGGCTAGTGTATATTTGTACCTATTGTGCTTGTGCATTCATGAATGTGTGTGCATGTTTGTGTGTGTGCATACGTTTGCATGCCTGTAGGTGTGTGTGTGTGTGTATGATATCCAGTGTCTTTTTCAATTGCTCATCATCCCTTTTTTTTTTATTATTATTATTTTTTTTTGAGACAGGGTTTCTCTGTGTAGCCCTGGCTGTCCTGGAACTCACTTTGTAGACCAGGCTGGCCTCGAACTCAGAAATCCGCCTGCCTCTGCCTCCCGAGTGCTGGGATTAAAGGCGTGCGCCACCACACCCGGCTCATCATCCCTTTAGACAGGGTGTTTCACTGAGCTTGTTATTCATCAATTCAGCTAGGCCAGCCAGCCAGAGAGCCCCAAGAGCCTCCTGTCCCCGTCTCCCCAGCACTGAGACAACAGACACACATTGCCATGTCTGGCATTTCATGGGGTTCTGGGAGTTGAACTCAGGTCCTTGTGTTTGCTGTGCTGCTGAGCAGGCCACTTCCTGAGCCCTCACCCACTCTCCTCCAGTCAGCCCTAGTGTTTCTTCTCCTGCTTTGCCTTTTCACACTCCTGGCTTTGTTGTCATGGAATCTGTGCTTCAGCGTCAAATCTTCATGGTTCACGCCATTGTTGGGCAAGTCTCTGGCGGGCCGGACTTGCAGGGGACGGTCAAGTGACTGCTGTTGTAAGAATCTCTGGGGAAATCTAGTTGGCATTACATGAAGGACCCAGCCCCCGAGGGCTGGCATTTAAGGTCTGTGGGGGTCATCTTCCATGCTCATAAGTCTATGGCAACAGCGCCATCCCCAAGGCTTGGTACATGGCTCAGGGGGTGATGATTTACCGACTGACAAACTGCCTTTCCCAGTGGCTCTTTACATCTCTCACCGACTCCTGGCATCATCACCCTCCCACATTTCTTGTGATCACTTCCAAAGCTCTTCGGTTCCCTTTCCAGGTCTTTCCTAGAAACTGCCTTCCATCTCATTTAAATTCAGCTGATGCTTTAAACTCTGGCTCCTGGCTGGTGCCTTCACATGTTACTCCAGCTTAATGTTATTTTATGTCTCTTAATTCCTCAAGTGCCCAGCGTACCACATCTTTCATTCTTTTAATTAGCCATCTTATTTTACATGAATAATTACATAGATATAATTATATAACAATAATTGCATAGGCAACACACAGTGTATTTTGTATTATATTGCCATCTCTATGATGTAAGTCTCTTCTACATTTTCTTCCAAAATAGATGGGTAAACTTCTTGAAATTTGAGGTAATCTTCAGACTCCTTTTACCAGTGGCATGTCACCTGATGATAGGCACTTCACACGCCGTGAAAGCAGAAATAGGTACGGGGGTGGGGGGAACAGGATGGGACAGTGTCACTGGTGAAATGCCTGCCTTGGGAACACAGCATGTGCTGGATCCTTAGAACCCATTAAGAAGTGTGTGGTGGCCAACCCTGTAATTCTGGCTCTGTGGAGGCAGAGGCAGATGAAGTCTGTGGGGCTTACTGGCGAGCTACCCTAGCTTTACCTGATAGGTGAGCCCAGGCCCTAAAGAGACCTTGCTTCAAAAAAATCAAAATTAAAAACAAAACAAAACAACAACCAAACAAAAACAACAAGGTAGATGGTGCAGATGTGTTCTGTTGGTTGGTTAATTTCACCTCAGCCTCTAATGTCCAGAGTAGACCTCTCGGGGAGTGAAAGTACTAGATAAAAGACAGATCTGGGCTCCTTCCTAATTTACTGTTCTTTTGAAATCCTTGAGCAAAGTCTTTTACCAAGTTAATCTCTTCCTGAAGACTGTGGCTTCTTTTGGCTAGGAGGACCGCCAGGCCTCAGTCCCTGGAGGGAAATTTGACCTGCTAATTATATGCAAAGACTCTCTCCCCAAAAGAAGGCCTGACTTTGTTGTCACTGGGAAATGTCAACAAATGACATTATCTCCCTTTGAGCAATGTCTGGCTACACAGGGAGGGTCAATAGAGAAGCCAGGTGAGAGTGGAGACCTTGGGATCTGTGGGGACCTGAGGTGGGATGAATGAGACAGCTGCTGAAAATCTCCCTGCAACTTTGATCTTGTGGCTGAAACTCATGAGGAGAAACTAGAGAGGCAAGGCATTTTTCTGTGACCCTGTTTGTAAGTGGAGGAAGCTGTGCTAAGAAGCATGCTGGTGTCCCAGTGGTGCTTCAGCCTGCTGGACTAAATGCAGTCACAAGTGAGCAATGCCAGCTTGCCCCTCCTCTCCCTCCTGCCTGGATGGGCCAAGGTTAGTGTAAAGGCAGATGAAGAGCTGGCTATAAAGACTCATGGAGGTGTGGGCCTCTACTCACCCCAACCACAGTGTTTCACACCACTACCATCTTCAGTCCTTACCAAGGTTCTTCTGAGCCTATTTCTTTCCTAGAGATAAGGAAGTTGGGGCCCATGGAAGTGAGCAACCAGGCCCTATGTCACACAGCTCCTCGGGTGGAGATGGGTTTTGAATTGGGCAAGATGGCAACTGGTCTTGGCTTTGTCAATCTCTGCCTTGCATTTGTGGTGGTTTGAATGTAGAATTGTCCCCTGAAGGCTCATGTATTTGAGTTCTTGGTTCCCACCTGGCGATGCTGCCTGGGGGAGGTTATGGATCATTTAGGAGGTGGAGGGAGGGAGTCACTGGTAGCAGGCTCTGAGGCTTTCTAGTTTGCCACTGCTTCTTGTTCGTTCTTTGCTCTGGCCACCATGCCTTCCCTGAAGCAGTGGTCTGCATCTTTCTTGAGTATTTTACCACAGCCTCAAGATGGTAACTAAGGCAGTGTCTAAGAAAGGGCTGTTCATGATCCTTTGTCAGTCTGTGTCTTTTTCTTAAAAGGAAAGGACTGAGCATCTGGTGTAGGGCAGCTTTGTTTGTGCCATTGAGTATGGGTGGTGCACATGTGCAATCCCCATCTGGCGCAGTTGCAGAGGAGAGGGCTCAACCAATGATGTGCTTGAGGACCTGAGTCTGAATCCCAGAACCCACATTAGAAGCTGTGATTGGCTGTGCACATCTATAATCTAAACACCGGGGAAGAAGAGCTAGCAAGATTCTTGGAACTCTCTGGCTAGCCAATGTAGTTAAATTGGTAGGCTTTAGATCCCATGAGAGACTCAAAATAAAAGATAGATTTTGTAGTGTGTATGTAATAGTTGAAAAAGAAACTCCATGCTTCCTTAACAGCCATTCTCACTGGTTAGACGTTCATTGGGATGCATGAAGTTTGAGACTGGGCATATGTTTGAGTAGATTCCTTAATCTAGCTATGTGATATTTTTATTTGTGAATTCATTACAGTAAAGTGATTTAAAACAACAACAAAAAGATGGAGAAAGATTAATGAAAATATCTGATATAATCTCTGACCTCCATATGCATGCATGGGTTCTGAATCTCTGTAGGATAGAGGTAGTGTGCTGCTGTTTTCTCCTAATGGCAACATTCTCTTGAGGCTTAGGAATACAACTCACAAGGTTCAGCAAGTTCCTGAAACTTACAAGACTCAAAAGGCCCTGCCCCATGATTATATATACAGTATTTGCTGGGCAAGAGGGCACTCTCCAATCAGTCAAGCTGTTTGCATGTTGTGCAGGCAGCTCCAGGGATGCAGCTTTGGTGATCACTCAGAATTATTGTCTATGATGGAGTCCATGCTGTTTAGTGATGTGACCACGCCAAGAGTCATTAACTCTTGGTATGGTCTACTTGGATTATTCCAGTGGTCTCCTAATTGTTGCCCCCTTTCTTGCTCCCATACTACTTGTTTTACATAGCAATTGCATTAGTCTATTGTTCCCCATTGGTTTAGCAAAACTACAGAAACTAGATACTTGCAAAGAATATATGTTTACTTTTCTCATCATCCTGGAAGCAGGAAGTCCCAGGTTGAGTGGCTCCATCTCTGTCATCTTAGTTGTATTACTTGGTAAGGAGACAGAAGAGGAATTGAGTAGACACAGTGGTAACTCCTGCATGAAAAACAGGGACATTACAGAAGCACAAGTTAGAACATGTCCTTCAGCTGCTCAGGATGCCCAAGAGACCCAGCTCTCTAGAGAAAAGCTCACATCTTTTCAGGGTCCTGCATGATTTGGGTCCCCACTGCCAATTTCCGGCTAGCCTCTGACATTCTTTGTCCAGATAACACTGCCCTCAAGCAGGCAAGGCACAAGCTGCCCCAGGATATATGTCTTTAGAGTTTCTTCATCCTACTGGCCTCCTCTTTCAGATCTCTGCCAGTCCACACCCTCCCTGTTTTCTGGTCTTAATTCAGATGATACCTTCCCTGTGAATCCTTTCTATAACTCTTGGCTTAAAATGACAGTCTTCTTCCCTTGCTGATAAACACTGGGCATGCTACCTTCAGGGTTGATTTTTCTCCACAAAGCTACCACCTCTGCTTACTTCATGCCCCACACTCATTTTGTTTTGTATCAGTATTGTCTCACTAGAGCATACATGTATAAGAAGAAGACTTTTCCTCTCTTTTATTTATGGCTGTACTTGCTGCAACCTTGAATAATGCCTAGGACACAGTTGCTCTATGAGAGTTGGATGAATGAACACATCCCACTTTCTGAGAAGTCTCAGTGGAGTTTGTAGACTGGGGGCAGCCATGCCCAAGGCAATTCTGAAACTTCTTGAAACTCCATATACAAACATTAGCATGGACCTCTAAGAAGGCCCACACTTTGTGAAACTATGAGCCTTCTAAACAGTGGGGCGAAGAGAACACTCCAGCATCCATTCAGAAGTGTGGAAAAGCAGCCTAGCCCACTGAAACAACTCACAGCACTTTGGAGAGAGAGAAGCACCACTACTCAAGATGGTAATATTTTACAGAGCCTGAGTTCTTCTTCATGGTTTTTGCTCTGGAGGCCTATGTCTGTCTGTCTGTCTGTCTGTCTGTGTTCTTCCCAGAGTCAACTCTTCTTGTTCCTGAAGATAGCAACCATGATTGGAGTTTCCTCTGGCTCTGGAAATTGTCCTATTACCAGTGGGGTCAAAGCCTCCTGTCTTCTCTTAACACTGAGGCCTGAGGGAATTCCAAGTGTGGCCTTGCTGACTGAGTCACATCTCCATTCCACATGATTTGGGCTGTATTTAGCCAAGGACACCAAAGGATTTCTTGATGAATTATTTAAGGAATGGGCTGAGAGAGCAGAGAGTCACCCTGCGATCTGAGCTGGTTTCTGCAGAATCAACTGGAGGCCACAAAGAGGTGTAACAATTGGAGTCTGTGTATGGAGTTGAGTTGGGGAGCCAAAAAGTCTAGAGAAAGTCTTTAGTTCTGATGTCATGAAACAAGTCAACTGAGAGCTGGGCAAACTGTTCAGTGACGGAGGACTCACCTAGCCTGGCTCCTGATTCAGTCCTCCATACCCCCTCATTACCCCTTCCTCCCCCAAAATACCAACAGAAAAAGTCCCCACAGACAATCAAAGGCAACTAGAATTGATTTGGTTTCATTGGATCTGTTAGGATATCCAGGCTGTTTTATGCTAGTATGAGTACTCTGTTTACTCTAAAGGCTTACACTGTATCAAACACACACACACTCAGGCGCACGCGCGCGCACACACACACACACACACACACACTACTCTTAGAGACCAATCTTTTCCTGATTTCAAGTCTTGTAAGATAATAAAATGTAGAACAATCATTGTCACTTCACAAAAGCTTTGTATTTGGTCTTGAGTGGCTCACATGAAAAGTCTTCCATCAATTACCAGGAACTGAGATTTTTTTTTAAAATCTCATGTGATGTTCATTCTAACATCAATATTTGTGAGTGATATAGGAAAGCCAAATGAAAGAGAACAGGAAAACATGTTTACTGAAGGTCATTGATTCTCTGGTTATCCTAAACATTGTGAAACAGGAGGGTGAGGGGCTGCTCTTCACTCCTCTTGACCCAGCACCTTCAAAATGGCTCCTTCATACTGGTAACATATACATTCCCCAACTTCCAGACTTAGTGTCCAATTCCCGGCACATGCCATCTCCTCCTGGCAACGTCTATTCATGTGAGCATCTTCTTCAGGCAGCCTGGTATACACACACCAGTCCTCCTCTTCTGATAACATCTTTACCTCAGGGCTGTTCTTTTCCGCCTCCCTTTGTGGCCCCCCACCTCTTCTTCCAGAGCTGTTGTTTGGAAGAGTGAAGGTTTTCTCTAAGACCTCCTCTCTGTTGTAAGTAATGACAAGATGAATTTATCCAGGGTCACACTTTCAGATGTGAACTGTCTTCCAAGTACATTTCCTATTCATAGCTCAGCACGGATGACTGTCTGCAACTAGCCAACTCCACTTGACGTGTCTACATTGATAGGTATCTCCTACTTATCCAGTCCCCAAACCTGCTTTGATTTCTACATGTCTCAACAAACTCCTGGTAGCTTCCCCATCTTGGTTCATAGGAACCATGTTTTTCAGGTATCCCAAACTGAAAAGCTTGCAATTGTTCCCTATATTTCCTGTCCTATCTGGGGCATCAGCATATACTATTGCTATGTCCTTCCTGATGCAGACTTTGGATGCTGCTGCCCTTTCTCTGCAGAGAAAGTATCTGTGTCTGTATGGATGTGGCATCTGTCAATAATAAGTTTGATGGCCTGTGGCTTAGTCAGGAAGTAGGAGGTGGGACATTCAGGAGACAGAAAGGATTCTGGGAGAGTGCAAGGCATGGGAGATTCACCTGGGAAGATGTGATAAGAGGAACGCATGGTACCTGAGCACAGGTAGCCAGCCACACAGCAGAACGTAGATCAAAATAAATGGGTCATAATAAGTTATGATCTAGTCAGAGGAGAACCTCGCTACATGGCCAAGGTCTGAGTCTTATTTCTGGGAGCATGGGGTTGGGAGGAAGAACCAGATCAAATTTCTACATGTCCCTGCTCAGCCCTTCTCCAGGCTATGGCTTACCTTTGAACTGGTCATTCACCGCTAGCCTGGGTCCCTCTGCAGTATTGTTTCAATGCAGAGATTGGAGTGACACTCCTTTGGGTTGAACTCTTGTCTCTTCTGGTGGGTTTCTATGTCACTCTGAAGAAAAGCCAGGACTTGTAAGTTCCAAAGAACCTAAGTGACCCATGTGACTCCGGTCAACTCTTCCATCTGACTTCCTACAACTTCTTCCTTCCTTGTGTTCCAAACACTTGGGGCTTTGGGCCTTCTTTGGTGACACTGGTTCCATGTCAGCTCAGGGTACCTTCTACTTGGGATACCTCTTTCTCCAGTGTCTCTTCTTGCAAGGTCTCTGCTGAGGAGCTGGTGGTGTGGCTCAGTGGTAGATTGGTTGCTTAGCATTGCTCTGGACTTGGGTTCAATCCCCAAATAACACAAAAATTAAAAAAAGGTCTCTGCTTAAATGATGCCGTCTGTTATCTTTCCTGACCACTGTGAAATATAGCAGTGGCCTTGTCCAGCTTCTGCCACACTTAGCATAAATAACAGTGGAGAGTAATACAACCCCCAACAAGTCTTCCCTTCACCCCACTTCTTATTGCTTTGTGCCTCCACTGAACTCCAGTTATTGGTTGTGTTAGTGATGCTGCTGTGGCATTGCACGTATTTATTTACATATCATCTTTCTATCCGTAGACACTGAAATCACTACAAGAGCCAGAGAGTTTTAACAGCTGAAGTCACTCCTGAGTTCTGATTGCCCAGAGCCCCTGGCCAGGTAAGTGTAGCTGAATAAGTGAGTAAACAACTAGACAGCAGTTGATGCTAGGTAGGTGGCACATAAAGAATACACTGTGACTTCAGGGGACTAGATGGCCCTTTAAGAGTACTTGCTCAAGAGTGGGGGAGATGGCTCAGCGGATAAAATGCTTGCCATCCAACTGTCAGACCCTGAGTTTGAATCCCCAGAACCCACTTAAAACCAAGTACAGTGCTATACATCTCTAAACCCAGCACTGCACAGAGGAGAGGGGCAAAGACAGGTGAGCCCAAGAAGCTCAAAGGCCACATAGCTCAAAGCTGTCCTCTGCACCCAGGTGTGGTGGTTTCCACATGCTTGCTTTCACGTTGGCCTCTCCCCTCTCCCTCTAATCCTCTCTGTCTGTCTCTGTCTGTCTGTCTGTCTCTCTCCCTCTCTCTGTCTGTCTCTCTCCCTCTCTCTGTCTCTCTCTGTCTCTCTGTCTCTCTCTCTCTCTCTCACACACACACACACACACACACGTGGGCGCGCGTGGGTAGGGGGATATTGAGATTTCATTTTCTTTTCTTTTTGAGACAGGGCCTTACAATGTATCCCAGAAACTTGCCACATAGACCAGGCTAGCCTCAAAGTCCCAGAGATGGTGTTGGGATTAAAGTTGTGCACCACCCTACCTAGCTAACTGTCAAAGGTTTTTGTTTCGTTTTGTTTTTTTGAAATGAACCAGAGAAAGAACTGTTCCATGGACAGAGGCAGTGAGAGTGTACCCTCAGATGACTTAGATCAAAAAGGCTAAATGTTCCATGTTCATGACCAATTTGTACCCATGACTAACTGCTATGTGACACTGGACACAATATTTTATAGTGTAAAGTCTTAGTTTCTTTTTATTTCCTCCACAAAGTAGAGTCAGTAAGCCTACTTTGCAACGTTTATGGAGAAGCTATGCTTACAGGAGTTCAGTATGGCACGTACGCATTAGAGGTCATAATTGCCATTTTTGTAGTATAAAAATAAAACATTGCTGGCTCTACCCTCCAACAGTCACAGTGGCTGGCTTGACTTTGGGATTGTCAATGATTTGGGTCTGAGGACGAACAAGCATCACTGCTATATAAATACAAACAGAGTTAGTGCAACAAACAAAGAATTAGACCAACCTTCTTGTGCTTCCCTTGGGTTGGGTCAAGTGGAACAGTCTGAATGAGTGATGGTCCTTCCAGTTCCTATCAGCCCTGGTGGCTCCCCCTGGTGGTTCCTATTAGCATATTTACTTGGCTCTCTCTAAGCCAAAGGTAAGAGGCAATGTTCTGAGGATGTGTGGGTGAGGGTAGGAGCACAGGGTGCTCTGGCTATAAAGTGTAAGGGTACAGATGCTAAAGTGGGTGGGCACTTCTGCAGATGCTAAAGTGGGCGGGCACTTCTGCAGCTGAGATTTCTGCTACACAGCTTGGGCTTACTCTAGACTTCCTTGTATGGAACAGAATGGAATGGGAAACACCAATGTTGGCTTTGGCACCGAGGGATTTTGAGAAGAGGCAAAGTCTAGATGTGGGATTTGTGGGAACCTGGGTTCTGTTGTGTGGTAGCTGAGGGCTGTCTAATGGGAGGAGTACACGCCTTGTGATATTTCTGGCTGGAGGCTGGGGCTGGGGCTCAGTTGGAAGGCTGTATGTGCAAACACTGGGCTTGATCTCCAGCATAAGCTGGGCCTGGCTCTGTACTGCTATAATTTCAACCCTCAGGATCTGGGGTGAGGAAGGTCAGCAGTTCAAGTACATAAAGAGTTTGAGGCCATCATAGGCTATATAAGACCTTGTCTCAAAAAATTAAAAAAGAATAATTAAAATGAGAAAACATAACATAGTATTTAGTTATAATACTAAGGAGCAGAATAAAACAGGTGCAATTAATTTTCATAACATACTTTATAATTCCCAGTAACACTGACATTTCTTCCGTGTTAAGATAATATTCATCAGTAGTATTTATTGATCATCTATTATTCCTGGATGTAACATTAGGTATTTAAATATATTTTTCTTCATAATATTCAAGGAGTGCCATAGAGTGAATACACAAATGTTATTAATATGATGATTTATATAATTATTTTTTTCCTCTGCTTCTTTTATCACCAAGGATGTTTCAGATTACAAGACATCGGCATGTGGGCCAGCTGCCACTCCTAAACCTAGTGGTCACCTGTGGCTGTTGGCCACTGCTTGCCATAGGAGAGCTATAGATCTAGCAAGTGACTCCTCCAGACAGGGAGATTCTGCCAAAGGCAGCCTAAGCCACTTCTCTTCCTCCTTTCTTATCACTGTTCCCTCTGAGAGAGCCTCACTTTGGCCTGGTCATCTCTTGCCAGGGTCAGCTCCTGAAGCTGCCAACCCTTCTCAGAAAAGGAGTGGTTTCCAGAAAAGACAAAACCTGTTGAGAAATGCAGAGGCCAGGCAGGGAGCCATTTGGAGGGCACTCTGGAGCCTCCTCTGAGGAACACGAGGTCTGCCTAGCCAGTGACCAGCAGGGCTAGGCTGAGACATGCTCAAGGTTAATGGAGACCAGAGTGTGATGGGCAGGGAAGGGGTTATACAAGCCTTGGCTTCCTCCAGAGAGGATGGCCTTCAAGAGCTGGAGTGTCCCACCTTACAACTTTGTCCTTCCCAATTTCCTCCCCGGGCCTGTCCTCTGTCCTTCCCCTCCCCCACAGTGGCCCTGTGTTCCTCTTCTCTCAACCAAGGGGAATTCAAGATAAGGAAACACGCTTACCTTGCCCTTGCCTGAGGAGCCTTAACCAGCACATTTATCAGCGATGGAGCTCGGCTGAAACATGACTAGTGACTCCATTTGTCACGGGCTGTTTATGTGTTTGGAAGATTTAATTTTTCCCAATGAAGAACTGTCTAAAGAGGTCTAATGAGCCTTGAGGGCTCTTGTTTGCTTTCAGAGTTTGCAGCAAACAGGGCACCTCTTCAAGGTATGCTTGCCTCTCTAGGCTCTGTAATACCCACTGTGAGGTGGGTGAGTGCAAAGGCAAGAGCTGTTCTCGTTCTCTGGATGACATGGCCTTGGGATGCCCAAGTCCTTCCATTCATCTCCCAACCAGGGATGCTGACACTTGGGAATGCTTAGTTAGGATGATGTTTTCCTTTATGTTTATAATGCTTTGCATAATCTTTTGTTTGTAGAGCGGACAAAGTGCTCTCTAGGCAGGAAAGAAGGGTATGGTCAACCCAGAAGAATAGAGGAGTGGCCTGGAAGCTGCTGGCTTCTCCATACAGCCCCCACCACTCCTGGCCTTCCTGCTTGCATCTATTTCATTAGGTGCCTTCTTTCCGATTAGCTGTTACTCTAGTGTTCTGGGTACTGGGTTGGGGGAGGTAGGAGAGAGCGAGGGTAGAAAGAAGAGGCAGGGAGACAGAAAGAGAAAGAGACTTCAATACAGCTGAAGAGAAGAGTCTAGGCAATCAGAAAGAAATGAAGGGATGAAAATTATTGGGGTGTGTGTGTGTATGCCCATGTGTATGGGTGTGATGTGTGTGTGTATGTGTGTGTGTGTGTGGTTGTGTGTCTGTGTGTATGTATGCCCAGGTGTATGGGTGTGATGTGTGTGTGTGTGTGGTTGTGTGTGTGTGTAAGTGTATGTGTGTGTATGTGTGTGTGTGTGTATGGTTGTGTGTCTGTGTGTCTGTGTGTGTGTATGGCCAGGTGTATGGGTGTGGTGTGTGTGTGTATACCGATGTGTATGGGTGTGATGTGTGTGTGTGTGTGTGTGCATGCTGAGAGCGAATGACAATGTTAGGTGTTGTTCTTCAGACACTGTCTACTGCTTTTGTTTTGTTTTTTGTTATTTTGAGACTGTCTCTCATTGGCCTGGAGCTCATGAAGTAGGCTGGCCTGGCAGGCCAGTGATCCCCAGGGAAATGCTACCTCCACCTCCCCAGTGCTGGGAGTACAGGTTTGCAGCAGTCATCACTGGACAAGTCAATATGCTTAGCTCTGGGGCCCCTCGGAGCTCCAAGTCCAGTGACCACAGAGGCAGGGTGGTCTGGAGGAAGAGCTGATTTGCTGAGCAGCTGGACTTTTGAACTCTCTCTAGCCTCCTTCCCCCACTGGTGCCAACAAACCAAACAAACAACAGAGACAGTCATTCCTCACAGAAGTTTCAGGCTGAGGTAACATACAGGGAAGCAGCCACCGAGACCTTCCCACGGTGCAGTGTGAGAGGCCTTATTTTATTTTTCTTATTTACTTATTTTCTGCATCTTCAATCCTGTGCCTTCTGGGCCATAGCATGGAGAGTCAGGCTCATCCCGGCTTAGCAAAGCCCACCGTGCTTGTCACTCTTCTGCCTTTCATTTTGGTGTGTCTCTGGGGCAGCCTGAAGCCACCAGAAGCATATTTGAGAATTGGTAAATGTAAATCAAGCTTCCTTCATCCCAAATATCAGTTATAAACATCACTGGCACTCTGTGGCCGAACCTGACCTTCCCACTTTAACATGTTGTTTGTTCATGAACGTGAACTCTTTTGCATAAGGGCTCTCATACAGCCAAAAAAAAAAAAAAAAAAAAAAAAAAAAAAAAAAAAAACCCAAACAAACAAACAACAAAAAAGCAGGATGGTCAGCTAAAATTTCATGTCAGACAAGCAACGGGTAATATTAGAACATATCGCCCTGGGGTACAGAGGTGGCTCATTGAGGACCTGAGTGAAAAGCCAAGTGTGCTGGCTCATGCCCATTGTCTCAGCCCCAGCGAAATGGAAATGGGGGATGGTGTTACTGAGCTTGCTGGCCAGCTAGTTTAGAAAACCCAGCAAGCTCCAGGTTCACTGAGAGTCCCTGCCTCAAAATATAGTGTGGAGGGTGATTGAGGAAGACAGCACACACACACACACACACACACACACACACACACACACACACACACACGGTATGCTCTCTGCAAAATGTGGGTTTGTCTTAATAAGAAAACAAAGTTTTCTTCTTTATCTTAAATCGAATCTCACAGGAGCACCCTGCACTTGTATTTGTTACATTGTAGCCAAGCTAGGGGAACTAGAGTACTGGAAGATGCGGCTTCTGCCCCTGAGATGCTTATGGTATAGTGGAGAGAACTCTTGTTGCCTGGCTTTCCCCAGGGAGTCTCTTTCTACTCAGATCACATAGATAGGGCAACTAACAGACTAAAGCAGCCATTTGACTTGAGCTCACTTTGGTGAGTGATGAGTTTATGGACATTATTTACTAAGGTATGGGTGGCTGGGGTAGGTGCATTGCTGCGAATCCCACCTCTGCTTGGGTGACAAATCCTCAAAGCTGCGTTGCTGGAGCTCTGCACAGCTCAACCCAGAAGGACCTCTGCACCTCAGGACTTGATGATGTAATCTCCTCTGAGGTCTGGTGAGGAGTCAGTTAACTTTCCTATGGCTTCCTCCTCCTCTCTGCTAGAGAATTCTTCAACCCAGACTCAGCAGCTACACATGACTTGCAGATATTGACCTCAGAAGGTCCACTGGGGACTTTTCACACATGACCCTCCCCTTCATCATCATCATCGTTGCAATGGTTCGAAGGAGTGGCTGACCCACCAAGCATGTGTTAGGAGGTAATGGGCCCTGGTGTTCTGCATCCTTAAATAAATTCACAGTGCTGTGAGGGTGGCTATCCCAAGAGTGGATTTACTATTTTGCTCTATCCTGCTTAGAGTGCTTACCTTTCTGCCTTCCACAATGGGATGAAGAAGTACCCTGGCCCTGCCAGAGACCTGCCCATGCTTTTGGATTTGCCACCCCACTGAACCACAGGGCAAGTATATCTTTATTATTTATGGATTACCCAGCCTTGGGTACTCTGTCAACAGAAAGTGGACTGAGATAACCATGTTATCTTTTATTCAGTGGCTCTAGGGTCACGACTCTATATGAGGCATGAGCCTAGGTACCTGGGACTAATTAGAAGATGGAGTAGTCTTTCTTCTCCCCATGATCACAACTATAACACCATAGGATGTTAGGCAGCGGTAGGCACTACTAACAAAACAAAACAAAACAAAACAAAACAAAACAAAACAAAACAAAAAAGAAGCGGCCTGCAGAAGGTTGGAACAGCCTTTATTGGGGGGGGGCGTTTAGCTAGAGGCAATGTTGTGGAAAGGCCCTAGTGCTGACCACCTTCTCACATGATGCTAAGCATGTCCCCTGTGTGACCTCAGCTAATCATACATAGGCTCTTGTGGTGGACATGGCTCCCTTGACCCTTCTGGAGGGGAGGAGACTAAAGGGTTAAAAGTCTCAGTTTCTCACTCAGGTCTCACAATCAGCGACTCAGACAAGGTTTGATATTCCATGTAGAGTTGGCAATGGTTCCCTTCATTCTCACTGAGAAGTGGCTTAAAAGGAGGAACATCTGGGTTCACCCAGATCCCACCCTGCTCCAGCTTTGGAAAGTTCCCCATAAGCCTTAGTGGGACCTGGGTGTGGTGTGCTCAGCACAGGCCTTCTGTGCCATGAAAGGGTGGCTTCCCTCCCCCCTCCAGAAAGCTGGTGTCTCAGCTCAGGGGTCTGTTCCCTCATGAGAATGAGGGCGGGGTGGCTCAGCCTCAAGGTCCCTCAGGCACCGACCTTGTACCTAAAAAGGATTCATTGTTTCCAAACCCAGCTTCCTATTCCTGCCAGATAACCAGCCCATTAATGTGTCCAGGTTGTAAAATGTTGCCAGGGCTTCTGATTTTAGCAGCAAGCTTTTGTCTGCAGGCTGGCGTCTTCTTCTCCATTCACCCAGCATGGCTCTCCTTTCAGGGCACTGGCCTCTGGGTACCCAGCCACACACTCCAGGCCAGCTTAGCCTCCCAGTGTTGATAACATTGTTATTATTAGACATAGCCTGTGGAATGCCAGCGCTCATTCCCCAGCCTCAGCTCTGCTGGTGACATGTGATACAGCCCATGGATCACAGGGGCCATGGGGCCATGACCTCCAAGGCCCCTGAGAATTATTCTGAAACTGGTCTTGAAACCCCATTGCCCAACCAGAACTAGGTGTACAGTCCTACCTTTCTCTCACTGCTAGGATTATATCATCAACTGGTGGTGGGGACTGAACCTCAGGCTTCCCTTATGTCTTAGTCCTACCTAGACTTTAAAACTCCCAGAACTAATGTCTCCAGAGGATCTGTCCCCAGAGCTTTGGCTGCAGACACCTACCCTTAGGTTTGTCATGTCTTCCCAAGGCACTTTAAGAAGTATATATGTTTTTATACCAAACAAATGACCTTAGTATTTTTTTTTAATGAGTCTTAGCCAGCCAGATGGTGAGTAGGGACTCTCTGCATGCCCTAATTGCCTCTTTGGGTACTGAATAATGACAGAGGTAGGTGGAACTTTGAGGCAGAAAAATATTCATTTTCCCCAATTGGTATAAAATGTTTGCAATCAAGGGCATAGTGTATGGTACTCTAAGCTCAGTGTATATAGTTACAAATGTCTGTGTGTATCCATGTATATGTGTGTATATATACATGGCTCTGTGTGCACTTGCATCTGTGTGTATACTTATGTGAATCTGTGTATATTTCCATGTATGCATACTTATATACCTTTAATATATGTGTGTATACTTATTGGCTTGCGTGTATGTTTACATGCATGTGTGGACACACAGCATGTACATGTGTGTACAATGATGCACACATACATAAGTCACCCACCAACTTCCAGGTAGATTTCTTGAGACTACCACCATTTTTACTTTGATACACGTACATGCTTCTGTCCCACAAGGGAAAGGTGGACAGGGCACCTTTATGTGAAACCACACTGTGAATCCATAGGGTATGGTACTCTACTGCTATGAATATACAGGGTATGATGCTCCATTGTTGGGCTGAGGTATACTCTCCCTTCCTATTGAGTTGAGTGCCTTGGCCTGGGTCTGTGCTTCAGCCTTGCTGCTCTGGGCTGGGGCTAAACACACTGGAACTAAGTTAAGGGCAGTGCTGCTCTGTACATCGGTGTGCCCACTGAGCCAAGGAGACCCATTTATTTTTAATTGAATTAAATTGCTCACCAAATGAAAGTGGCATACTTTCATTAATATTTAATTACATACAGTGTTAAACAATGATCACAAAGAAAACTTCACAGCTTTTTCTGTCCCTGTTTTATTTTTTATTACTTTGTTGAACAAGACACTCTTATTAGCTGTTTTACATTTGGAATTTTAAGAGCTCTGCTCTTCTTATCCCACTTGAGAAGTGCTCAGCTGGGTGAAGAGGTATGTTGGGTTGGGTATGACACTGGTCACAACAGTGTGTGTGGGGGTATGTGAGAGTGTGTATATGTGTGAGTGTGTGTATGTGTAAGTGTGTATATATGTATGTGTGTCAATGTGTGTGTGTTTGAGTGAGAGAGTATGTATATGTGAGTGTGAGTATGTGTGTATATGTGTGTCTGTGTGTGAGTGCATGTATGTATGTATGTATGTATATAAGTTTGTTTATGCCTGTATTTATATGTGTGTGAGTGTGTGTGCCTGTATATGTGCATGTATTTATGTGTTTATGTGTGTATGTGTATGTGCACATGTGTATGCATGTGCATATTCACACAGCATGCTATTTATATTGGCTATTTATATTGGTGTGGGCCATCAGGTCCTCTAGCAAATGAAGTACACATTTAGCCATGTTGGGTCCTTAGTCACCCAACTTATATTGCCAGGGCTATTCCCAAGGGAAAGCCTTCCATTTGCACAATAATTTCCATGTTTTATCAGATTGTCTTCATCCTGTAAAGCAATGATTTTCAAATCTGCGGATTACCTAAGAGATCCATGAGGTGGTGGTTAGAACAGGTTCCCTGGTCATGCAACCAGGAGCTCAGTCTGAATCCTTATCTGTCACCAGGGTGTTGACTGCTGGAAGGCTACACTCTGAGACATAGTTTCTTGAGGTTCTAGAATGGGACTGAAGAGACTAAGTAGAGTAACTGTGTGTCCACCATTCTACCCCAGGTCACATGTCACCAAAGAAAGCTATGAAGGAAGGAGTCCGACTCACAACTGTAGACTTACATGGAACCTCATGTAGTCCTCAGGGTGAACACTGTAGAGTGCCATGTTACAACGTCAAATGGTCAGACATGCCTGAAGTAGTCACTTCTAGCAGGGGACTGTCTTCCAAATAAACCCCAATAGATAAAAACCCATGAAAGTCTTGATGTTGTAATGTCAATCATGATGGGACTCCTGGATTCCTTTTCTTCTTTTCCTGTCCCTCCATGTTAGACTTGTACCTTGGAGGTATAGACTGAAGTTCATTATTAGTGAATTTATGATAGAAATTTTGACTACTTAGGTAAATTTTTATGTGTGTGCCTATGTGTGTGCTGTACACGTGTGTATGCATGTTTGCTGTGTATGTGTGTGTGTGTGTGTGTGTGTGCAGGTGCTCATGGACATGTTTACACATGCATGTAGAGACCCAGAGGTTCATGTCGGATGTCTTCCTTACTCACTCTTCTATTGATGAACCCGGAGTTCTGGGACTCAGCTAGCAGCTTGCCTTGGGAATCCTGTGTCTTCCTTTGGTGTGCTTTGCTGGGTCCTACTACATTCACATGGGTGTTGGGCATCTGAACTCTGGGTCCTCATGCTTTCCTCACAAGATGCTTGCCCACTGAACCATCTTCCCAGTCTCTGGCTAAGTAGCTTATGTGCACATAAGAGTTGTGCACCAAGTGTCTAAAGATAGCTTTCCAGAGAGGCATACACAACCACCATCTTAACACCAGGGAAGGTGCAGTCAGTTGTTGGCAGGCTATCAACCTTTCCACTAATTTTTATAAGACAAAAACTGAACAACATAATGCAACAGGCACACACGGATGCCGGCAGTGCTGGATGAGAACTTTCTTCTCAGCATTTGTGTTTTAGTGGTGGAGTAGAGATGGGAGACAGAAATCCAGCACACAAAGGCTATAAAAGATGGAAAGGAGCCATGTTCAGGAAGTCCCAGGAAAAATGTCACTTGAACAGGGGGGACCTGAGTCGTAGGAGAGAAAGCCCATGGGAAGAGGAGGGAGGAATCCACGGCAGGAGTGTCAGAGTGCACAGGTGTGGACGGACACATGGAAGGCTGTGCTTTGCAGCACAGGTGAGTGTTGGGATGGCTGGGATGATGGCTGGCTCACACTCCAGGTGAGCTGCACTGCCACAGGTCAGGAGGACTCTGGGCATGTCCCCAGCTGGACCATGCTGTTTTCATTGTCTAAAGATGGAAGAAGTCGTTTCTCCAATTTCCCATTTTCTTCTGAAAGTAACTTGCCTCTCTTCATAAAGCAAGTGGCGTTGACACCTCTGCCCTTGTAGGTCAAACAAGAGAACTGACGCTGTGCTGGCTTTGGTATGACCCGTGACTGATCTCACAAAGACTGTCTCTCCTTGGAAAACTCAGAATTGGGATTCTCTCGGCCACCAGGCTGTGAGGAGGCCTAGCCCCATGGGCATTGCCATTCACACTATTAACCAAAGCCCTGCCTCCCTCAAATGCTGGTCAGGAGGAGAACCCTGCTGGATGCAGCCTTCAGAAAACAGCAGCCCAGCCAGCCAGTGAGCTCTGGCTGAAAGTCTCATCCAGCAAGCTCTCAGAACAGGAGAAAGAACAGCACAGCGCTGCTTTAAGAACGAGAGCTTGGGGTAGATGCAGCGCTGGATGAGTGTTCTGTCCTCTCTCTCCTCCCTCCACGTCATGCACCTCTGTGGAGACGTTCCCAGTCATTAAGACTCTAAGGGAGACTTTAAATGTTCCCACTTCAGGCCGATAACTTGTTTCTCTGAGAAATTTAATAGTTTTGATGTTCTAAAATGTTCAGTTTCTCTATTTGCACATTTCTCTTATTCCAAGACAGTAAGAATTACAGAAAAGTGGAGAGCCAAATTAGGAAATTGTCCTGAAAGGATTTTGTTTTGCTTTTCTTTGACATAGAGATGGATTAGTGCACCCTGGGAAAACTTTAGGCTTTGGATTTGGGGAAGAGGTAGACTCATGTAACACCTCTTGCTTGTATTGTTAATTTAAGCAATCTGAAACTCCCTTGATTAAGCCAATCAAGTCTAGTCTATAAACTGCAAGGGTGATCTGGTGGAGAGAGGACAGAGTTTTGCCAAGTTCTGGGTGCACGGTAGATGCTTTGAAGATGCTTCCCCCACTCAGACCCCCTTCCCCACTCTCCTGCTTACCGTGCTCCCCTTCCTCTACCTTCCCATGCCCCAGGAGAGGGCTTCTGAACATAAAATAAAGGCAGGAGATAAGCTAGGAGGCTGCGGACAGAGCAGGAGTCCGACAGGCACTACCCCCGGTTTAGTCACAGCCTGGAAGGAGAGGAAAGGTCGGCCTCCAGAGGCCTTGGTGGCTTCTGCATCTCCCTCTGCTGCGTGATTCATGATCTTAGGGTCATTTCAGGTTATTGTTAATTGGCCTTTTAGTTTGCAAAGCACATCCACATACCTTATTGCATTTGATTGTCCTAATAACCACAAGCCAATTAATGTTTCCTTCGTTTTATAGATGAGCCAAATGGGGCCTCGCCACGGGTAAGAAGTGAGCCCACCAACCAAGAGGGAAGAGGGAGTCTGAACTTGAACCCGGCCAGGTACTGTTTCTCTAATGGTACATTTCCACCATTCTTTAGCTGTCCCCTGAAAGCCATAGCAAAATTGAAAACATAATGGCTCCTCCACCAAACAATGCCTGCTAGTAAACTTTTTAAATGTGGACTTCCAGGAATAGGCAAATAAGTAAAAACCATAGCCGTGCTTCTGCAATAATGGGCACTTAGGAGAGAGCCACTCACCTGCCTAACTGGTCCTGCCTTCTCAGCCTCCTTTCTCACTCTGACCACTGCAGTTGAGTTCAGCTCAGCATCTGTACTCTGGAGTCCTGGGGCCAGTCTCTGTCACTTGATGTATGTCTTTGTTTCTTTTTTCTTCATTCCTACTTAAGATTTCAAGGTCTACCCTCTCAGTAACTGCCTGGGTAAGAGTCTCCCTCATTCTGTCTTTCCTTATCAGACTTATCTGGAAATCCCCCAACACTGGGTAGATTTAACTGAGTCTGGTCATTAGTCACTTCCACCTTCCTAACTGAACAAGGCTGGAGAAAACCATGCAGCTGTGGGGGGAGGGCGGCACTAATTCAGACCGTGACCCTCCAGTTTGTGCCCGGCAACAGCTACGCATGCCCAGATTCCCTAGACTATCCAGCTCTGGTACAGTCTTCACAGCTCTTGCAGGTTTCCCTCCCCACACAGTATCACCTCCCCTAAACATCCTCAGGAGGGACACCCTGTAACCTTTGCCACACATCTCTCTCACGTCTTCCTAGTGCTGTGAGCTCTGCCTTTGATGGACAGGATTCTAGATAAGAAAAACCCCTTCGCTTTTGCTACTCAGACTACAGGCAGCCTTGAGTGGGCTGCTCAAGGACGCCACCCCAGCGACCCCAGCCCCATCCATTTCTTCCTTACTCATGGGTCATTCCTGTTAGCGCACAACACCCTCCATCTTAAAACAATGCTTGCTGTGACCCCTGTAGTGCCCTTTGGCTTCTCAATTTCTTTTCTTTATTGAAGAACTGAAGAGCTGGAAATAATTCAACATCAAAATCCCTCTTCAACCCACTGCCTCCCTGATCCACCAACCTAGGGATAAGCTTATACACAGGTTGCTAGGGACACCGGTGTCCCTAACTCAGAGGTCACAGCCTTTGTGTTCCTGTCTCTTCAGCTATGCAGGTGATGCCTCCTGATCGAAGTCCTGCCTTTGTCGGGCTCTTAGGAGACCATGTTTTCCACCATGCCTCCTTCTTCTCTGTTGCTGTTGTCTGTTTCTGTGTGGGTCCCACTGTTCTGTCTGCCGGCTACAGATTGAACCATTCCCTTCTGGAGGGAGGAAGGAGAGTTACCACATGCAGGAATCTCACAAGCTTCCAAGTGTGGGAAGACACAGAAAGTCACAAGGATCCAGAAGTCATTCCCTGAAACAACAGGAGCACATGGCAAGTGATTGCCAGGGAACTTTTTAGGAGTAACGGGCTCTAGGGATGCAGCTTTGTGGAGTGCTAGCCATGCTGGGATGAGCTTTCAAGTGATGCCGCTGCCTCTGAGTCACCCAAGCTCCTGAAAGTAACCCCCTGGTAACCCTAATAGTCTCAGTGGGTCTTTATTGTGGGCCCACTGCCTTCTGAGCCTGTGTATAACTTGCAGGCAGAGTGATCCTGGGGATACAGTTTGGGGTACAGCAGTTCTCTGCTCACCCATCCCCCCATTCCTGTGTCACTAAAAGCAAATCCAGCCCCCACTTGGCTGTGCCTCACCGCAACATCATGGGCCACACTACTGTAGCTCAACATCTGGCTTGAGTCCAATCCAGGCCCTGGTGTCTAATGCAGGTCCTAGTGTCTCTGGTTCAGAACCTCTGCACTCTGACTCCTTAGGCCTAGAAGGCATTTCTGAACAGGCACCCTGATGACCCTCCCTCCCCAACACCCCAAACACACATCTCTGTTTAATGGTGTCTTCCCAAGGACCTCTTCCTCTGCCATCGTTCTGCCTTGGCCTGGCTTTTGTGGCCTGTTTTCTCTTCTATACCATTTTCCATATATTTGCTTTTTCTCTATGTGGCAATTCTTTGTGCTGTCATTTTCTGTCCCCCTCTTCTAGGTTAGCTTTGTAGACATGCAGGTTGACAGTAAGTTTGAAGTGCAGGCACCTGGTTTTGTGTCCCTCACTTGTTTTAGTGCCTGGGAAAAGTGCACTGTAGATCGGTAAGGCCAGTTCACTCGGGGAGCATGCCAGTGAGCCACATTGGTGGACGTCAAACGTATCAGAAGAAGCCATGGGCAGAGGTAGGGAACAGGTTTGAATCAAAATGGTAATAATTTCTATCTTTCTGGCTTTTTATCCATTTAAGATTTTGCCTGGAGAATGTCTAGTCATCTTCCTAGACCCAGCCATTAGCCTAGACACAGACATTAGCCATGCTTAACTACCTGAGTCCTCGGGCTATAATTAACCCTTTCCTGAGAAACCTCTCCTGTGACTGCCAGTTTCCTTGTGTCACCAGCACAGTGATTACTGCCCAGTTGTAAGAGTCTGTCCTTATACAAGTCCCTGGATTCCCTTAAGACCAGGGACTATGGTTTCTGCCTCCCACATTCTCACCCAGCATTACACTAATGCAGGTTAGTAGCAAGCACTTGATTGCTGTGGCTGGAAAGTGGAAATAACAGTTCTTTTAAGGAGTGTAAATACAGAAAGAACTTACTGCTAAGAAAGCCTCAATTCCAGCTTCCAAAGGTCTCATGGGCTTGATGTCTGTTGCATGTGTGCTCTGAGGCCTTGGAGAAGCTGGAGGGACAAGAAGTGCCAGCAGAGTACACCTGGGCAAGTGTCCTTCCACCATGAAAAGCAGCTAAAGTTTCGGTTGGGGAAATTGTAGCATTCCAGGCCTGACAATGCAGCAAAACCTTCCAGAAGTTCCTAGGAAGCTGAGGAGGAAGGCCATGCAAATAAGCCCAGGACTGTCTTTGAAATGAGTGTGGCAGCTGACAGCCTGGATGGCATGCCTCATTACCTGAGACTTGAAGCCTGGGAGGAGGGAAGGGCAATGCTTGGTGGGAGATTCAGAGACTGGGTCATGGGCCATCAGGGGCCTTGATGGAGCTGCGAAGCTGTGAGCTCTTAGGCGTCAGATCTTCCTTCAGAAACAGGCTTAGTAGTTGCCTCTAAACAAGCATGTCATAAGAATGGGAACAAAATAGGATAAGTAGAGTTTATCATAGAAGTGTGTGTGTATGTGTGTGTGAGTGAGTGTATCTGACTCCGTGAGTGTAAGTGTGTAAGAGTGTGTGCATGAGTAAGTGTTAGTAGGTACCTCTGTGTGTGTGTATGTGTGTGCACGTGTGTGGGGGAGTATATGTGTGTGTATGTATGTGTGTTTAAGGGTATATAAGTATGTATGTGAGTGTTTGTGAGAATAAGTGTATATGAATGTGTGTGCACACATGCGACTGTGTATGAGTATGCATGAGAGCATATGTGTATAAGCGTGTATACATGTGAGTGTGCACACATGTGCACATATGAGAGACTGTGTGAGTAAGTGTGAGTAGAATTGGTGTGTTACTATGTGTGGCTGAGGATTTCTGAGTGTGTGTATGTGTGTGAGTGTATGAGTGAGTGTGACAGTATGTGTGTGTCTGAGATGTAGGTGTGTGTGTGTGCTCACATGCATGCCACAGGTTGAGGGTGAGTTTAATTCAGTCTTTTCCTGTTTAATCGATGCTAGCGATAGATAGACAGGCTTTTCTGAAGACATTGTATCTGAAAGAAAAGAGAACAGTTATGCTTGTCACAAGAAAGGACAGCCTCACGTTTGGGGAGAAAGATCAAATTTGACCCATTCTTGGTCCACATAGAAACACATGTCTGAGACCAGGATAGATGTTATGTGTGTAACTGAGGAAAACAGGGCAAAATATTACAGTGTTGATCCGTTTGTGCAACTCTAAGAATATATCTAACACTCAACAATCTGTAAAGAATATCATCTTTTCATGGTTCTTGAGGTTAGGAAATCCAAGTTCAAGGTTTGAACAGGTTCCTTCGTCTAGTAAGGGCTGTTCTCTGCTTCCAAGATGGCGCCTTGACCCATCTTCCGGGGAGGAGCACTGTGCTCTTGAATGATGGAGGGGGGAGGGTAGAAGGGCAAAGTAGCAAGTGATGCATGAAGCTTTAAAACCCAAACACAAGGACTGCCTATCCTCCCCAGGAGAGGTGGCCAGATCCCCTCTGAAAGCCCCAGCAAGTTCTACTAGGGGTCACATTATGTGGTGGCCTGCTGCTGCCGCAAGAACACTTACCCAGTGCTTTGTTTCCATCTAAGAACAGCAGGGGACACTTATTGGGCTCTTACTATGGCAAGTGCATGTGGCTTAGAGATAACATAGGTGAGAAAAACCTCGAGGTCTGATGTGCATGACACTCAACATCAAAAAAAATAATAAAAATAAAAAAAATACAAGAGAAGTTTTTTTTTTTAAACCACAAAAAAGCAATGTTCTTTTAGGAATATCAACTGTGTCTCACATTTAACTTAATAGGCCAGTTCTGCCTTATTCATGGTACTCAGTGCTCCAGTGGGGTGTATTGACCAGGTGATATGTTTAAAATTTTATTACGTGTGCGTGTGTGTGTGTGTGTGTGTGTGTGTGTGTGTGTATGGTGAGAGGGGGTAGAACACACAGAGCACACATATGCAGATGTCAGGAGACAACTCTGAGGAGTCCGTTTCCTCCTTATGCTCTAACATGGATTAGGGGATCAAACCCAGGCTGTCAGGCAGTAGGGCTCCAGATGTTGTACTTTAAGAGAGAACTGACTAAGGAGCAGGGTGCTCAGAAGAGGCCAGACAGGGCAGAAAAGGACAGAAACCCCACGTCCACTGAGGTGCTGTGGAGTGACAGGAGATTCTTATCTGGGAAAGAAAGAAAAGACTCACAGTGAGCCATTTTCAAATACAGAATCTGCATGCAAAGGTTGGCTGTATCCTGACATCCTTCCACGGGCTCATGCATGTCCAGCCTCATAGACTGGCAGCTCCTGTCCCCACAATGGTGGGCTGCCTCCCCTTTACTATAACCCAAACAGAGGAAAACCCATCCTTCCTGCCTTAAGTTGCTTCGTGGCAGATATATGGTCATGGCAACATGAAGAGCAACCAATACACAGAGAGAATAGAGCTGTTTCGGAGGCCAGAAGGGTAGACTGGGAGCCAGTGGGTGCTAATGCTGAGCGAATCTCACTTGCTCTAAGGGAAGGCATTCCTGAGTACCATCTGCATTAGAGATGCTCACAAAGTGAAGCCTGCTTCAGAGCAGCTAGACAGTCGCAGCTACACAACCGTTGTCCATGACAACTGCAGAAGGATCTGGTTAGGGTGCAGAGCATAGCTCCCTCTCACTCAGAGGTGGTTAGGTCTGACCAGCTGAGGCCATGAGGCTAGAGCTCTGTGCTGGGAGTCGTGACACATGTGGCTGGATTTCCATATGACACATGCATGTGTGTACATGTGCATGCATGCACACATGCAGACACGTACACGTGCACACACACATACATGCACATGCACACATGCACACACACATATATACATGCAGACACACACACACACACACACACACACATCTTTTTCTTTCCTTCTATGGCCAAAAGCATGTGCAATCGGCTGTTCGTTGATGTCATGTGGATAGTCACTAGCCATTCCTTCCCTGGAGCTCCTGCCTCTATCTTTCTGATCTCTTGTTCTGTGTCTTACTCTTCCTCACCTCTTTCTTCTATTCCTCTGTCTTCTCACATTTCCCTACCAAAGCTCCCCAGGGAGCCTGTCTCAAGGACTATCACACAGTAGGCTCTCAATAAATTAAACATGGATTGCTTAATTCTCTGTGGAATTGGGAGTTAGTCATTGACTATGTACTTTGTCTTTGTGCTGTGTGTGTGTGTGTTTGTGTGTACACACGCATGTACTGTATATGTGTACGTAGGTACATGTGCTCATGCACCTGTGTGCATGGGATGAGGGAGCACACACGATGCATGTGTAGAGGCCAGAGGAGGATGTTAGATGCCTGCGTCTATGTCTCTCTGCCTTTGTCTCCTGAGACAGTCTCTGACTGAACAGGAAGCTCAGCCTTTGAGATAAGCTGGCAGCCAGCAAGTCCCACTCATCCTCCTGTCTCAGTGCTGGGGTTACAGGTGACCATGGCCATGTGGCCATAGCCACGCCTGGCTTGCTTTTACATGAGTTCCGGGATTTACACTGAGGTTTTTGTGCTTCTGCAGCGAGCAGTTAGGTGTGGGGAGAGGGACGAACACGGAAGGCTTCAGACAGCAAAGCTTCCTTCGGGTGAAGGGAAGACAGTGCTGGCTGCTGATAGGTTGGGAGGTGATAAGGGGTGGCGAGAGAATGTGCGGGACCAGACAGAATTAGCAGGGATGACAGGGAGTTTTAGGGAGATATCCTGGAGGAAGTTGGAGGGCCAGAAGCTAAGTGCAGCTTGAGAATATAAATAGAATCGTTAGGTTAGCAGTGACAGTAGAATGCAATCTTCTGGAAAGTTCAGCATGGAATCCCAAGGAGAGCGAACAAACAGCTAGCTAGGAGGAGCCCAGGGTGAAAGGGAGGACTGTTGATAAGTGATCCATCGTCAATATCAAAGGACAAAGGTATGTCAGGAAACAGATTTGTAAAAATTGTGCGCTAAGCATCTTACATTGTTTTCAAAGTTATATTTGCTTTTATTTATGTGCATATTCGGTGTCTGTGTTTAAATATGTACATGTGAATGCAGGTGCTCAAGGAGGCCTGTACTGGCTAGTTTTGTGTCAACTTGACACAGTTGGAGTTATCACAGAGAAAGGAGCTTCAGTTGAGGAAATGCCTCCATGAGATCCAACTGTAAGGCATTTTCTCAATTAGTGATCAAGGGGGAAAGGCCCCTTATGGGTGGGACCATCTCTGGACTGGTAGTCTTGGGTTCTATAAGAGAGCAGGCTGAGCAAGCCAGAGGAGGCAAGCCAGTAAAGAACATGGCCTCCATGGCCTCCATGGCCTCCATGGCCTCCATGGCCTCCATGGCCTCCATGGCCTCCATGGCCTCCATGGCCTCCATGGCCTCCATGGCCTCCATGGCCTCCATGGCCTCCATGGCCTCTGCATCAGCTCCTGCTTTCTGACCTGCTTGAGTTCCAGTCCTGACTTCCTTTGGTGATGAACAGCAGTATGGAAGTATAAGCCGAATAAATCCTTTCCTCCCCATCTTGCTTCTTGGTCATGATGTTTGTGCAGGAATAGAAACCCTGACTAAGACAAGGCCAGAGGGTGTCTGATCCTCTGGAGTTAGAGTTACAGGCAACTGTGAGCCTTCTGGCCTGGGTGCTGGGAAGCAAACTCAGGTCCTCTGGAAGAACCGCAAACACTTCACGATGGAGTCAGCTCTCCAACCCCTAATATTGTACGTTTGTATGAATATTTATAAACTTTATAAGCCCAATCAAGTAATGATGGTGCCATGAGAACTGTGGGGCTATAGAAAATATTTATACTTTGAAGGGCAGTCCCAAGGAATTTATAGTCTGAACAGTGAGGCCAAACCTGGTCAGATACAAATACGCAGACTAATGGACAATGACAGTGTTTACCAAGCATAAGATCGTTCCAAGTTCTCAAGAGTTTTTAAACAAGAATTTGGTAAAAATAAATCTGAATTCAACCAGATAATCTGGAATTTTTTTTTTTTTTTGCCTTAGATATAACACGATGCTACTGCAGACCAAGAAGGAAGAACTCAATTATAATGGGCACCATTTATTCAGACAGATGCTAGTGAAGTGGTTATTAACCTGTGGGCCACGGACCCCAGGAGGGGTCACATATTAGATATTTGTATTATGATTTACAACAGTAGCAACATTACAGCTGTGAAGTAACAACAAAAATAACTTTAGGGCTAGGGCTCAGCACAACTCGAGGAACTGTACTAAGGGGTCGCAGCATTAGGAAGTTGAGAACCATGGGGCCAGTATTTACTGCTCCCCCCACCCAATCTTGTGCTTACATATCCAATAGGAAACTGGCAACTTGTAGATACTCTGTTGGAGTCTGGTGGCCAGTGCTTTAGAAAGCGTTTTCCTATCCCCTGTGAGAATCCTCCCCAGGCACCTGCTGATCATTTCCTGCTCATTGCCAAGTTGCCATATCCCTCTTTCCTTTCTCTTCCCCTCTTCTTGATTTGTTGGTCTTCACTGTGATCCAAGTCATGTGTATTTTCATGGCCTAAATCTTGCTCATTGTATGTCAGTATATAGTTATGCATGGACATTTGTGTATAGGTGTATGGGTGCCTGTCCTTTACACATGTAGGTCAGAGGTCAGTGTCAGGTGCCCGCAGTGTCTCTCATGGGACCCCAAGCTCACTTTTTCTGCTTGTCTCTCTTGCCACTGAGCTCCTGGGTTCTGCCTGCCTCTACATCCCTCCTGAACATGAGGACTAGGTCTCGTCGCCACACCTGATTTTCACATGGGTTCTAGGGACTCAAACTCAGGCCCTTTCGCTAGCATAGCAAACACTACAGCTGCTAAGTGTCCCTGACCCCTCAAGTTCTGGTTCCTATACACAGAATGCTGAGTGTCTTCCTGTTTTAGAGTCTTCGCTATTTTCTTTTGAGTCTTAGAAGTTTATGCAGTTATCGGCCATCTTTTCTGGCCTGGTATTCAGGTAAATTGTTACACAGAAGCTAGGAGCTCAGACGCATGCACAGGTCCTGGATTCTCTGAGTTGATAACCTTTCTTAGCTTCAGAGTGCCTCCTTAATTCTGTGTGACAGTGATCATGGCAAGGAGGCCAGAGGTCCTCTAAGCCCAAGGAGGGTGAAGGCCCCAGCTGCTGTGCCCCTAAGTCCATGGACACATTCACACCAAGGCCATTCTTTCCCCAGGCTTCTCCCAGTCAGTGACTGAGTGTGGAAAGACCTAAGGACTCCAGGAGGCACCACACTTTCCTAATGGATGGCCTGGCTTTGAGAATTCCACAGAGCTGGATTGAACCTGGGTTCCATGACAGTTTCAAGTATCCAGCCTCCTCCACTCTCCTTCCCTAAGGTGAGCTTTGTGCTTCTGGCAGGTCTTCCTGGTTCCTTCTCTGGTTTTTACTACAAGTCTTTGTATTAATAAAATTCTTGAGCCTGAAATCTCATCTTGGCATCTTGGAGGGTTTGAACTCACACAAACACCTAGTTAAAGAGAAAAGGCCACCAGGCAGAGGTGGTGCACATCTTTAATCCCAGCACTTGGGAGGCAGAGGCAGGTGGATTTCTGAGTTGGAGGCCAGCCTGGTCTACAGAGTGAGTTCCAGGACAGCCAAGTCTACACGGAGAAACCCTGTCTCAAAAAAAAAACCAAAAGATAGATGAGAGAGAGAGAGAGAGAGAGAGAGAGAGAGAGAGAGAGAGAGAGAGAGAGAGAGAGAGAGAGAAAACAAGCACGTAAGCCTTGGTATTTTCTCTGGCATTTACTCCTCCTGCTTGTGTGACCAACATCAAAATAACTGAATGAAAGTGTTCTTATTTGCAAAGGGGGCTGTGATGTCTAACCAAGCTGAGCTAGTAGCTAGTCAGATTTCAGCTGTGGCTTGTGATCAGAAAATCAGATGCCAGCAAACCTGCGCTGAAACCTTATGCCTCCCCATGCTTGCCAGGTGTTGTGTTTCCTTCCCTCTGCCTCCCATTTCCCACAGGAGACAAGACTGAGCTGCTGTGCTGTGGTGGGGTAGGTACTGTTGCCTTCTGAGCACTCACGGATGGAATCAGTGTTGCAGGTAGATTTGTGAAGAACACAGACTCAGTAGTCATTTGAAAATGTTTTGGTTTGGAGAACAGAACGTTAAAAATATTTGGTTTGCTACAAATGATCTATCAAACAGTGAGATAAAATTTTTCACTTATCAGATTGGCAAATATTTAGAAGATTGATCTCCTCTGGCGTTGGTTCGAGGGTACGGAAACAAGCCACTTCCTGCACATGGTAGGAGCACAAAGAGGTACAAAACTATAGTGAGGTTAATTTGTCAGCTCTGAGGAGACTGACGTGAGTGTGGGAAGCTTCCGCATGGAATACTTTGCTGGGAATACAGAGAACCACACAGAGGGACTACGCAAGTTGTAGGTCGCTTGTGGTAACAACAGCACAGGCTGTTCTGATGGTAGGATGGCTCACATGAGCAAGCTGTATCGCGTTTTACCCTGGCATGTTGAGGAGCTGTTAATATGGCTGCCTCCAGGCTGTCGTTGTGTAAGGAGAAAACAGCACCCTTTCCTCCTGGCCAGCAGAGTCTGTGGAGAGCAATGTGATTTGCTGAGTGGAATGGAGGCAATTGCTCGCTTGCCAGGGATCCATCAAAATGAACATTGTGAGCCCTGTTCAGAAGCCCCGGGTGTTAGAAAGAATGAGGCAGAGGTGTATGTGGTGACACAGAAATTGGTCCAGGATACTGAACTGTTCTGCCCAAGAAAAGACATAGAAAAGAAGAAAGTTGGAGAATGTCTCACTGACCATGGTGCGCATGGTGTGTGTGTGTGTGTTGGACCTACATGTTTTATGTATGTTCTATGTTTGGGGTATCCATATGTATTGTATGTTGTACCTGTGTGGTATGCGGGCATTGTACCTGAGTGGTGCATGTGGTATGCATACATGATGCATATTGTGTATGTATGTGGTATATGTAATATACTTGTACGATATATGTGGTACACATGTGTAATGTCTGTAGCATATATATGGAAGCGGGTGAGGCCGCATGGGCCAAGATGGTGCTCTGGCCCATTGCCAGGCCCCGTGAACCCCACATGTTTACTGCCTTGCCCGAGCATGCGCAGTGAGGCTGCATGCGTGGGCTGCCTGTCAGGCTGGACTGTTCCTCGTGATCCGGATCTGTCAGTCTATCGGTGACTGACCTGAGCTCATGCCTGGAGCGTGTGTGATTTCTGATTGGATGAGGTGGTGTGGCGTGAGAGGAGGTCAGGCGGCACGAGTATAGGAGGGTTGTTGTTGTTGTTGTTGCCCTTGCTGCAAGAAGGGACAAGAAGAAGCTGCTGGGGAAGAGAGCTGTAAGAGAAAAAGCCACAAGTAAAGAAGCTGCTGCGTGAACCCACCTTGGTGTCCGTGTCATTCCTGTCTCCGCCGGGAGCGGAGACTGCGGCATATATGTGATGTATGTCTGCAGTGTACATGTGCGGTGTATGTGGTATACATGGTACGTATGTGTGAGGTATGTGATATGTGTGATGTATATTGTGTCTCTGTGTGCTATCTGTACATGAGTACGTATGCAAATGCGTCCCTGGAGGCCTGAGGAGGATGTTGGATATCCTGCTTTATGACTTTGTTCTCGTAAGACAAAGTCTCTCAGTGAACCCGGAGCGAGGTTGGTGGCTAGCAAGCTACAGTGCTCCTCCGGTCTCCCCCACCTACTGTGGCATGCACAACCACACTCCGTTGTTTACATGGGTGTTGCTTGCAATGTGGACTCAGGTCCTCATGCTTGTAAACGAAGTTCTCTGACGTGCTGAGCCGTCTCCCCAACACCCAAAGCAAGGTGTCTTTAGATAGCACACGCAAGCCCATACTCACAAACAAACAACAGATGAAGACAAAACAAACCCTGGTAGTTTATTTTCTAGGGACACAGACGATCTATTTCATGACCACAGTAAATATTAAAGACAGTAAATGAAATGCTAATGCCCAATTATTATAGCATACATATTCAAATGGCACCATGTTCCCAGGGGCCCCCTCTGTCTGTTTCTTCCCTTGGCCCAGGAGTAGCCTTGGGGTCACTCCTTCGTTTAACTGTCACGGCTTTCATCTCATTTCATCTGGAACAGCTCCTCAGCTCTTCTATGCCTTGCTTTATCTTCACACTTCTGATTACTCTACTTATTTTGTGTCCATGTGTCCATGTGCGTCGTGCATGTGTATGGAGGCTAGAGGACAGCGGGCAGGAGTTGGTTCTCTTGTGGGTCCCAGGGTTCAGGGTTTGTGGCAGTGCTTTAGCTGCTGAGCCATCTCACTGGCCCCTGCATTAACATGTTTTAGTGCACAGAAGCCATGCACTGCTATGCTATAGAGCCATGCTATAGAGCAACCACCAGCCAGGGTTGGCTTAGGGCCTTCATAGTTCCATTTAAGCTATTCATTCTTGGTGATGGTATTTTAAAATGTAGAAAAGTAGTGCTTTTAATAAACGAGTCATATTTGTTACAATGAATATGTCCATAGTCACATTGTTAATACTTGTCAAAGTCACCTCCGTGTCTTCATTGTCACCAACGACTACAACTATTTCTCATGTTGAGTGACAGGCCGTGGCTGGTGCTCATAAAAGGCCTCGATTATTCTCATCATCAGAGGAGCCCACATACTCTTGCGGTTGATTTAGTCATCAGCTAAGTAAATAAATATTTTGAAAATGAAGTCTGAGAATGGGAATAACTTCCCAGTCTCTAGAGGAAATCAACTCTGGTATGGCTTTCAGCAGGGAATATCATCAACCATACAGCTCTGGTTCACGCCAGCATCCCCTGGCCAACGATAACAGTGTTAGATCCTCTGTAAAGGATGAGAGGGACTTTCTAATTTTAGAACCAGCATTTATTAGATCTTAATGACTGCAGCTGGGACAATAGCAACTAAACTTGGGGCATGCTCACTCCCAGTGTAGAGGAAGGAGACATGAAGTTGAAAGAGGGGGACACCCCAGTAGACACACACTCATCTCAGTTAAGACTTCATTACTTCTCCCTGTTCCTCTGAAGCCTTCTTTATCATGGTACTCTATACACATCTTTCGTGAGGTCTACCTGGGGGATCCTTCTAAACAACTGTCCCCATCCCCGAACTGACCATGCATTGATAGAAAATACTGCAAGTGGGGTGTGCACTTAAGTACTGTCTACCCCTGGGTTTTGCTATTGAAACATTCCCACAGATATATTCCCCAGATGTGAATCCATGCCTCCTCCTTTCATGGCCCCTCTTTCCATGTCTGCTCCTTGTACCATTGGCTTCACTGCTCAGACATCAGCACTGCCCTGTTTCGGGGTTGAGGGGTAGAAGATAGGAGGATGAGGGTAGGGGAGTAGAGTATAGGCTGGAATTCGGAGCTTGGGCCACTCGGCTGGGCTACTGCTCTTTCGTTGTGGCGGATATAGCATTGGATCTCTGACCCTCTCCTGGTGCAACTTTCCACTGCCTCTCCCTCCACTGGCTGGGGAGGTGAGTGGACGCCAGTGTCCCTCTCCTCCCCCATGCTTCTCCGCCTATGATCAGATTCTCTCCCCCTGCTTCTTAGCCAGACTCTGGGGAGAGGATTGTTTTGGCTGGAATTTGACAAGGCACAGGTGGTTTTGCCAGCTGTAAGTTCTTTAGTTCTTGCTGGCTGCCCACCAGCTCTTGGTCTTTTCACAGTCTTTTCTGTGGCAGCGGAGGAGGGGCAGGAAGGGACAGTAGGTCCTTGACGTTGTTGTTCAACATCAGCAGCTGTCTCGGGTTGGCATTGAATCCAGAGTGTTCCTTAGGAAGGGAAGGGTTGGTTTTTTTTTTTTCCTCCTTTTCTCTTGAGATTGGAGTAATCACCAAGGAACAGCCCCACGTGGATAATGCCAACTGTATCTTGGTCATTTGGGCCAGGGGCACACGGGCAGCATGAGTCCCTTGTATAAACATCCTTGTCCAGCTGTGCCCGGCTCTTGGGCTCAGCTCATAGGCCCTTCTCCCTGCCACGGTGGCGATTCAGGCTGGCTTTGGGTTGGTTGCAAGTCTCTTCACTGCTGCGCTGCTCGGGATCCAATGGCACCAGCATCGTCTCCCTAAATAGACAAAAATGACCTGCAGCTCTGTCTCTCCGATACTTCTTTTTTCTTTTTTGAACGAAGACACTTAAAACTTGAAAGGCCCTTTCCTCCTTCCTCTTCCTCTGTCAGTGTCTCTGTGACCTGGGCCACGAGAGTGTGCTATGTGACCTTGTAGGCCAGTGCCTCCGCTCTTCTCCTCTTGGGTTGCTTTTATTCTAAAAATGTTCACTTAACCCCCTTCCTTCAGCAGGCTTCAAGCCTCTGCCAGGGTTTTCTTAGGTCTTCTTTCCTGCGAGGGACTTGCAATGCGTAGGCCTGGGCTTTCCTTGATGTGGGTGGGCGCTTGCCTCCCCATTAATCTGAATCTTGTGGAAGGGGAAGCTAAGTGGCCCTTTCTGGGCGAATTCTCCTCTCCTTTCCTCTGATCTTGTTTCTCCCTGCCCTCCCCCCTCACTAATGGCCTCTGCCCGTTAGCACCAGAGCATGCTGGAATCTTCCTATTGTCAGCTGCTTGGAAGCAAGAACTAAGCTAGCAAAACCTTCAGACGGAGTGGGGACAAGTCCCAGGGGGACCCCTAGGAGTTTTCGGAGGCTCTGACCTTACTTTCATCTCTCCTGCCCATTTCCAGCTGCAGGACTGGCTGGCACCGCTCGCTAGCAGACCCTGATGGCATGGCCTGATGCTCTCCTGGGATTTCCACATCCCAGTGGCCTCCTCATCATCCACAGTGAAACGCCATCTTCCGTTTCATGATTATTCCACCTCATTCCCAGCTCTGGCTTACAAATGAAAGCTGTAAGAGGCATATCTTGTTAACTTTGTGGGTATTGAGTTGAATTCTCCTGGCCCAGAATCAGCTCCCAAGGATGTGAGCCTGTTTGCTGTTTAATAAGCTCTGTTAACATTCCATCTTTCTGTTTGCTTCACACACACGGCACTTCTTTGAAGCCTAGACAGCCTGGGACAAGGTACAGATAGATGGGAAGGTAGAGGTGTGGATGTGTGTTTTGGGATGGTGGGTCAAGGATGGGGAAACAGAAGAAATGGTGGAGGGTACAAAGGATGATTGGAAAGGGCTCTGCCTCCTTCATTCCTGGGGGAGAGATATAATGGTGTTGGGACATTGTCAGTCACAGGTCCCCAGATCCTTAGAGCCACGAGCCACCAAAGACAATCGGAAAGCCCTGTCCTCTGTCTGAGGAGAGAGCTCAGCTGGCAAAGTGCTTGCTGTAGAAGCAGGAGGACCTGAGTTCTAGCTCCAGGCCCCACCTAGGAAATTTTGGCATGGTGGTGTGTGCTCATAATCCCAGCACTGGGTCGACACAGGCAGGATAATGTCTCTGGGTCTCTGCCAAGCCAGCTTAGCCTCGTAGGTGAGCTTCAGGCTAGTGATAGACTGTCTCAAGGACAAGGTTGATGGTACCAGAGGAAAGACACACACACACACGTACACATGTGTACATGCACACATGTGTGTGCACAAACACATACATACAACATCATCATCAACAACACATTCTCAAGACCAACAGGAATGCAATCTAGATTACCTATTGCATCCGCCTTTGTAAAACTCACCTTCTTCAGCCGTAACAGTCAGGAAACTGTATTACTGACTTGACAAGCAGTAGCAGTTTTTAAATACCAGAGTTCTGTGTTCTGTGTCATTGCAGAATATTCGTCACACTCAGGGACACAGGCTACACCTGTCCATTCAGGGAAGAAAATATGCATCTTTCCTGTGTTTGCTTCAAGAGCCTAGCCATGCTAATGTTCAGACACAGCCTCCCCACAAGAAGAGCTCACATCCAGTCTGAATGCTAAATAATGTTGTCACGAGGTTGCGTGGGCACTGGTTAAGATCTATGCCCAGACCATAATGAATCTCTCTTCTACATTACTGTTATGGTGGCCAAAACTGGTGAACGGCCCATCCTCAAGGGAGAGAGGGAGGAGACGAGGATATTGTGTTGGATTGTATCCTGGACATATCTTCCGCTAGACTCCTGGAGCAGTTTAAATCAAGAGCTGGGCTGAGCAGACTTGAATGGCTTTCAAGTGACAGATTTATGGAGGCGGGCCTAATTAGATCATGGTAATTTGTAGTATGACAATATCTTTTGCTCAAGATCTCAAAGCAAATTTCTGCCGTGATAGGTGAACTACACAAAGGCTCACAAATGTTAGAGCATTTTCTCACTATCTCTCTCTCTCACACACACACACTCACACACTCATGCATACACACACATAAACACATACACTCATGCACATACACACACATACCACACTCACACACTCATGCATACACACACACATACCCACACTCATGCATACACACACACACACATACAATCCTTGGGCAGCCCCAATGAGAGCCAAGCTTGCAATTATAAAACTTTTATTAAACATTTATTCTATGCTTATAGTACATGCTCATGTAATATTTTTATTACTTGATTTGGTGGTTAATCATGAGTGTCAACTTGATAGGATTTAGAATCACCGTGAAACGTATCCCTGCCTATGCCTACGAGGGTGCTTTAAGGTTTGCCTGACCAAGGAAGACTTACCCTGAATGTGAGCCTGTGGGCTGGGGCCAAGGACTAAACTGATCTGAGCATCCTTCATGTCTCTCTCTGCTTCCTGACTGCAGATGCAATATGGCCAGCTCCAGTGACCGTGTCTTCCCAGCATGGTGGACTGTGTCCACTCTGGAACTTAAGTTGCTTCTTGTCAAGTGTTTGATTAGAGAAATGAGAAAATTAACTAACAAAATCATAGGGTTTAAGGAGAAAATCAGTTAGTGTTGCCTCTCTTTAAGAGGAGGGAAGAAGGGAGCCATGAGTGGCAAGTTTGATCAAAACAGTACAGTCAGCAGAGGGGTTGACTTTTAGTAATGGTATTTATGGAGACAGGAAGTGAACAAACTCTAAGAGGAAGGACAGGAAGAAACTCGAAAATAATGAGCTCTGCCTTGGATGTGCAAAAAAAAAAGGAACATGGCGGATCCACACCAGCAGCACAGATCCAGACAGAGAGTGGGATCAAGGTGGATGGGGTTCATCTGTCAAAGACATAAACAGGTGACAAATGAAAATATGAGGAGCCAAGTGCCCGGGGTTCCCATACCATGGGGCAGCCATGTCCCAAAGACGACATTCTGTGTCTATGGCCACCATAGGGGACTATGATAGCATGTCTGCCATTTACCAACCAGAACCAGGGACATCTTGAAGAACAATGGTGTAGAGAAATCCCTATAGCCTCATAGAGAGAGAAGGGGGGAGGGGCAGAGACAGAAACAGAGACAGAGAGACAGGGAGACAGAAATGGACAGAGACATAGAGACAGAGAAACAGTGGGAGAGAGACAGACAGACTGAGAGACAGAGAGAGGAAAAGAGACAGAGATAGACAGAGAAGGAGAGACAGAACAGAGGGACAGGGAGAGAAAGGCACAGAGAGAGAGGGACAGAGAGAGATAGAGGGAGAAAGAGACATAAAGAGGGACACACACACACACAGAGAGAGAGAGAGAGAGAGAGAGAGAGAGAGAGAGAGAGAGAGAGAGACAGAGACACCCTCTGACTTGCCCGATGACACCATTCACTTGTTAAGACCGTGTCTACATTGTACTTCTGGGTACTCAAGGAACACAGTCCTATCCATAACGTGGCTTGTCCTGGCCTTGGTTGTGGTGCTGGCTTGTCACAGGTGCCATATGTGTCTTTTTAAGGATCAGGTAGAGAGAGGCTTAACTTTTAAGTTTTCCTAGCAGATCTCTGCCCATGCATGGCTTATGTTCATAAATATCTGCTGACAGGCAGGTGGTAGTTTGAATTCCTCCCTGAGAACCTTGATACTTTAGCTGAAACAGGTCTCAGGGGAGAATTGGACTTCGTCAGTGATTTGGATAACCCCCCCCATAACTTCTGCTGTTTTGAAGATGGAGCCCATTTCACAAGGGCCACAGCAGGCATTGTCACAGGTATGACTTTCTACTGTGCTTGGGGGGCAGCAGAAAAATTCCTCTTCTGACACCTGCATCTCCCCAGCATGTTAGGGAAACTCAAACACAGGCATACATATTTTGCCAAACCCAGACACTCTAAATCCTAACAAGTAGGCAGGATGTAGAGGAGTCTCCCCATAGTTTATGAGGCCTGTTGGTAGTCCTAGCCATGACTCCTTCTAAGTGCTAGTCCCAGTGGGTAGGTATCGGGCAGAGGCAGTTTGAGGACCTGCAGTATCCTGAGGCCATCTCTTCTGACTGAGCTCAGGAATTATGACAACCTACCATCCCATCCCACTCCACCCCACCCCCACCCCCACCCAAATCTGGGCTTGGCTGATTCCACAAGAACAGGAGGGGAAGGTAAGAGCTTCTTCCAAGTCAGAGGATGTTAAGTCATAACAACTATGTGATCTGTACCCAAATGATATGAAAAATTAAACATGGAGATGGGGTTTCTCAGATGACAGAGCTGCAGGGTAGGTGAAGGGAGGCAAGTGGAGGGGATGGACTGGTGAAGTGGCAGGGGGAGGGGCAGAATGTGAGATCTGTAAAAAGAAAAACATGGGGACCGTGCAGACTTTCAATGACAACACCCCTCGCCGCTCCAGATGACAGCTTTTTTAAGAGTCGTTCTTGGAATTTTCTGATTGAATGGGATTTGCTAAGAGCCTCATATCAACATTAGAACTTGGACATTGGGCTCCTCTTCCCATACCATGGTGGACTGACTCTGCAGTTTGGGTTGGGAGGAATTCATAGATTCAGAGATATGTATAGGATGGGCTTTGGGGGAAGCAGAAGGGAGATACCCAAGCTTGGCCTCTGCTCTATACACCAGAAGAACCTGACCCCGCCCCCTCCTCAGGTGGGCTTTCTTGGTGACTTGGAGACATGTGCTGGTTCCTGATGGTTGGGGACTGCTCAGCTCTTGTTCACTCCTGCTAAGTTGTTAAGTCAGCATGGTGTTCATAGGTGTCATATCAGTAGCTGTGAGGAGGACAAGGCTCAGTCACCACATTGGTTCTTGATGCCTAACTATGCTTGATGTGAAGTTGCTCCCCTCATAAATCTGTTGTGCGGGTCAGAATTGTATCAGGATCCTTTCTCTGTAATGGGTAGTGGGCAATTTTTCTTAGAGACGCCTCGGTCAGAGGGAATTCTGTGGCAACCTTTCTCATCCTGATGCCAGAATCCAAGAAAAGTCTAGCTAAGATCAAAGGCACTCAAGGGAAGAGAGAAAGACACCAGCCTTGCCTCCCACTCTGCCGTGCTCTCGCTGAGACTGGATGCTGCGGCACATGCCTGCTTCGTACGCAGATGTCATTCAGTGAATCGCAGGCAGAGCTCCCTCTTGGTTCTAGTTGCTACCCGGTATCTATTTATAGTCATGGCCAAATGTGACCTCATCCTCTAGGCATTGCAAGCTCAGCATAGTGAGGCCAGGTTAGGCTGCCCGCAGGTCTCCCAGGAGCACCCCAGGTGCTGCAGTGTGTCTTGTCAGCAAGGCCAAGGTTCTCTTTCTTCTTCTCTTCAAATGGCTTTCAGCTCAGCATATTAGAAAGCAAGGTGATTGGCGGGGCCACTTTTGAAACCAGAAAAAAAATGGACAGCCCTGAGTATGTATGAGTTACCAGTTCCTCTTCATTTCCCCCACTCTTTCTCCCTTCATTTCACGTGTTCTCCCTCTGTTCCACTTCCTGTTGAAGGAATGAAGCAGCGTCAGGTAAAACAATTGCATCTGGGTAAATTTCTTATGGATGTCTCTATGCATAGACAACTCAGTTCTCAGGGACTCCAGCAAAGCCCTGATACTTTACTTGTGAGTATTTAAGTATGGGTGAGAACTGATTTAGTTAAGTGATTTCTGCACAACCATGAAGAACGGCCAGGCATGTGTGTATGCAGCTATAATCCAAGCTCTGAGGGGAGGCTTTCAGTTCAGTAGTCAGTCAACTTAGCCTACATGGCAAGCTCCAAGTCTTAAAACACAAGGTGTATACAGCCAGGAATTGTGGCATGTGCCTTTAATCCCATAATTTAGGAGGCAGAAGCAGACAGATCTCTGTGAATTTGAATCCAGCTTGGTCTAAATAGTGAGTTCCAGGCCAGCCAGAGCTGCATAACCAATCAGTCAGTCAGTGTTCTGCTCTTGAGGGATGATGGCTGAGGTTGACCTGTGGCACCCACATGTATGTCCACACACATATGTGCACCCACTCTTACCCTTGCACATATGCACATCAATAAACTTAAAAAATAAAATAAAATAAAATAAAATAAGTATTAGGACCAAGGCACACTCTTCTGCTGAGGAAGTGACAGCCTTGGTATGGACAAGCCGCTGCCACAATGAGCACGGCTTCATCTCAGAGTCCAGTTTTTAGGGCTCTTTGTTCAGGCCGGCAGTGCCTACTATGTGAACACAGTAAGTACCTACTATGTCCACTGTTCTCCTGGGGGTTCCATGCACACGTTGGGGAAACAGCAGTGTATTCATGCGGCATGGTTTGATCCTCACGGAAGTGTTCCACTCCTGTCGTGCGACCTGCTCAGAGACGTTCATGGGGTGCTGTGCTTCTTTCAGGGTCTTTGCTGTCTAGTGATGATCCAGAACACTCTTCATGTTTAATTTAGTGTGATCCAACTTCACTGAAGCTGGGGGTCTTCAAATCCACAAAGTCAGCAACCCATCTGTTTGATTCAGTTGGGAACTATGTCTAAGTAGTAGTTAAATGCTGAAGAGCTGTGATGGTGCACTATCGTGTGCTCAGAGCAGGTAACACTATGGGGCATTGGGTAGAAGAGTTTGTGTAGAAGTGAGCCCAGCTCTCCAGATACTCTGTATAAGATAAAATGTAGGACACTCAGAGATCCCACACCAAAACAGCACAGGAATAAGAATAAATCAGAAAATAAAACAAAAAGGTATATCTGGAAAGGGGACTCACAGTCTGCTGGCAGCATCACCACTGAAATAATGCATCTGTAAAAATCATATTTGCATCCCATCTGTAACATCACAACAATGCATCCTAATGAAAATCCACCTTGAGGTTTTGGCATTCATTTCCACTTTGGTTTTACTAAAGTTAACATGAACTATAGATAAAAGGAATAAACATGGTGGTAGTGGTGGTGGTGGTGAAATCTCCTCTTTTCCCCAGGATCCCTGGAAGCTAACCCTCTTCTGACTTCATTTTGGAAAGGGAAATGGCAGCTGGACTGGCGGTGTACACATCCTGATCCAGCCCGCCACACTTCCAGATTGTCTGGGATGGCAACCCTGCAGAAGGATGGCCGAGAAGTCACAATACCCCAGCCAACCTCTAAGAGCAGAGCAGTTAGTTACTAGCAAGAATATCCTGGGAAAATGAAGAGAACTAGAAACTGCAGACATGGTGATTGCCAGTGTTGACGGAAGCCCAGGTTCTGTTCCCACCCTCTAAGTGGTTTTTGCTTCTGAAGTTGAACCTAATGTTTTCTCTTTGGTAGATACAAAGTCACATCTTATGTACCTGGAATGCCCCTCTCTTCCCCTTACCCTTGTACCCCCTTTCTCCTTTGAGGAAGCATGGACATTTAACAGAACAGCTAGGATATCATTACAGTCAGAACTCAGTCACACAGGTAAGGGAGAGACTCCATATCTAAGAATCAGAATATGATATTTTTAGTCAGGTGGGATAAGAGAAAACTTCCTCTTGCTCTTGTAGAACTCTCATGATTGTCTCTACCAAGGCTGTCACTGAACGTATTTTCATGAAGTTCTGTGTTTCAACATTTATCCAAGTAGTATGTAGCTGTTTCTTACCAGACTGAACTGCCTCTTGCTTACTTCAATGTAAAAGAGGAATTATGAAAGATCTATAGTTAGTAGTTAGAAGTGACTGATAGAATTTGTGCCCTCCTGAGCCTTGGTTAGTAGCTTGGGGTGAAAGACATTTCAAGTTTACAGAAGATTTCAGGGGGCCAGTGACTCCCTGTGTTCACGAAACATCTGTGCACAGAACAAATACCACAGAGCACCAGGGTCGCAGAGATGCTTACCTTCCAAGGGGTGGGAATGTCTCCAAGAATGTTCAACTTTCAAGGGTTAGCCCTGGCCTCCTGCCAGGTTCACAGGATGTGTTAGGAGTCTGAGTCTGTCCATAGAACTAGCATTCCCTGCCACTAAGGAAAATTCCTGTATTTGGGGCAGGCTTGATAGTAAGGGCATGCCTATATCGAAAATCCAGATAGCGTGAGAAACACAACAAAGTCAGCTACATCTCCTACAATAATTTGAGGCAACTAACTCCATCTCTTCCTCTCCTCTCCTCTTCCTCTCCCTCTCCCTCTCCCTCTCCCTCTCCCTCTCCCTCTCCCTCTCCCTCTTCCTCTTCCTCTTCCTCTTCCTCTTCCTCTTCCTCTTCCTCTTCCTCTCCTCTTCCTCTCCTCTTCCTCTCCTCTTCCTCTCCTCTTCCTCTCCTCTTCCTCTCCTCTTCCTCTCCTCTTCCTCTCCTCTTCCTCTCCTCTTCCTCTCCTCTTCCTCTCCTCTTCCTCTCCTCTTCCTCTCCTCTTCCTCTCCTCTTCCTCTCCTCTTCCTCTCCTCTTCCTCTCCTCTTCCTCTCCTCTTCCTCTCCTCTTCCTCTCCTCTTCCTCTCCTCTTCCTCTCCTCTTCCTCTCCTCTTCCTCTCCTCTTCCTCTCCTCTTCCTCTCCTCTCCTCTTCCTCTTCCTCTCCTCTTCCTCTCCTCTCCTCTCCTCTCCTCTCCTCTCCTCTCCTCTCCTCTCCTCTCCTCTCCTCTCCTCTCCTCTCCTCTCCTCTCCTCTCCTCTCCTCTCCTCTCCTCTCCTCTCCTCTCCTCTCCTCTCCTCTCCTTATCCCTCTCCTTTACTTTTCTCTCCTCTCCTTTCCTTTCCCCTGTCCCTTCTCTTCCCTCCCCTCCCCCTCTCTCTTGGAATGTTCCTCACCCAGGACCCCCCTTTTTTAAAGACTTCAAGTCAAAGAAAAAGAATTCTTCCAGCCCCTCCACACAGCCCCCACTCCTCCACAGTCCTTTTCCGGAGATAGCAGCTCCATTTTCCTCAGACCTGCCTGTCACCACTCTGACTAACAGCTTAATGTCTGAGCAGGAAGACTGCTGTGCGCAGGACAGGGGATCTGCTCTTAAGTCCCAGATGACTTTGGATGCATGGAGTGGCTTAATAGACTCTGAACTTGGGGCGTAGACGGAAATGTAGGAGCAGTTCCCTGGTGGCCCAGAACCAAAAGACAATTCTTTCAAGTCCAGCCAGGTTTCTTGAGTGAGCTTGACATGCTGAAGAGGCCAACACAATGGAAGGATCTAGATGAACTCTTTCCCCCTGTGGGAAATGCCATTTTACCACAAAATCCCCACAAGCCCCATGAGCCGACAGCATTCCATCTCAGATCCCCAAGTGAAATCCTTTTTTTTTCCCCCAACAGTTAACATGGACAGTAACATGGTGACACCTTGGTGGACACTACTCCCCCCCCCACCATAAGATCAATTTTCTGGTCAAGATTATTATTAACATCAAATCAGAAGGGAGAAACAGAGACTGGAAACCAGGGAAGATGAGCTCTGGACCCAGAACGGAATTCTGTGCCCCTGACCTCACAGGGATGAAGACTCAAAGTTCATCCCCAGAAGAACCTATGTTACCAGCAGAGAGTGGTGGCTCATGGCAATTCTCCCTCTGGGGGGATGGACACAGGCTGATTTCTTGAGCCCCCTGGCTGTGCTGCCTGGGTTTATGTCAACCGGACACAAGCCAGGGTCATCTAAGAACCACAAGCATAAAAATGCCCCCACTAGATTGGCCTGTGGGTTTGCTTGTGGTGCGTTTTCTTGATTGCTATGGGAGGACCCAGTTCATGTAGTCAGTGCCACTCTTGGACTGGTGGTCCTGGGTGTTATCAGAAAGCAGGCTGAGCAAGCCATGAGGAGCAGGTCACTGAGCTGCACCCCTACATGGTCTCTGCTTCCATTCTTGCTTCCGGGTTCCTGCCTTGAGTCCTGTCATATCTGTCTTCAGTGATTGACTTATAAGGTGAAATAAACTGTAAGGTGTAAGGTGAAATAAGCCCTTTTCTCCCCAAGTTGCTTTTGGTGACAGTACTTTATTGCAATCCTAACCAAGCCACTGGCAGGACTGACTAGCTGACTTGAACTCTAGACCAGAGAGAGACTCAAAGACAAGGTGGACGGTACCTAAGGAATGACAGCCTCTTTTGTTCTCTCTTTAGCTTCCAAACCTATTCACAAACACACACGCGCGCGCGCGCGCGCACACACACACACACACACACACACATGCTGGTATACACACACATGGATACACATATGCACACTCACACACACACGCACGCACATGCACACACACGCACACACACACGTACATACACACACATACACACACTCACACACACATACACACACTCTTTCTGACTGGGCTTACTCAACTGCACTTCAAATCCTGCTCAGTCATGAAGAGCTAGAAGGTCTGTTTCTTGAGAAATGAGCCGGTGAGCTCTGCAGACTTGAGTAGGTCCTAGCAGGGTTCAAAAATAAGCAGTCGTTTGGTACAACTCATGTGCTCTTTCGTCTTCCTCCTTCCAACGTGACAGAGGTTGGGCCTTGTGCTGCATTCTGTAGCACCAGCCAGGAACAGCTGTTTACTGAATACAATCTCACCTCTTCGTATACTGTAAACGGCTGAAGTCTAATCAGAGGCGTCCTTGCTAAAATGCAGTCTCATTTGTATCTCTATAAACACGCATGACGACCACAGTGATAAGTCATCACATGGTAAGAATTACCATTAACACAGGGAGGCAGTGGCAAAACACAAAGCCCGGTGGCTTCTAATACAGTGACACTGTGCCAAGAGTCCATAACCAGCCCCCTAAACTATTATCAGTCAGTTTCACCATGCTAAATGATTTTTCAGCAATACTGAGATTCCCTTCATCATCTCATCTCTGCTGATCCCACATAGGGAAGGAGGAGAAGCCTGGGTCCACCTCAGGACAGCTTGCTTTGAGGCAGCTGGTGGAGCTCAAACATCTCTCCTTAGCAAAGGGAATTATGGAATCATGGAATGGATTGCCCGACTCATTAACATGGCTACCTCCCACCTCTGGCCACTACCTGACCTGACACGTGGAACAACTCTCATCTTCTTCAAGGACTGTGCCTCTACCCATTGTACCACACTTCCCTGCTTGTCTGTCAGTTCTTACCAATGTGCAGCTGAAACTTAAGAGATGGTTCTAAAATAAAACCATTACTTGCTTCAAAACATGGCTCTCTTGCTCATGTGTGCATGAGCACACACACACACACACACACACACACTCACTATCTCTCTCTCCAACAATCGGGGCACAATTTCCCTTCTTATTTCCCAGCCCCTCTGTCTTCTCCCCCTGCCCTGCCCCATTAGCCTAGTCCACAGTGCCATGCAGCCTACACTCTGAGACCCACGGCCCTGCCTTCCCTCTCTTCTGCTTGGAAGCTGCAGCCTCCCACCAGGGCTCTGTTTGCCAGCCCTGTACTGTACTTCATTAGGCAGCTCTATTTAATGGTTTCAACAAAAGCCATCATTTTAGCCCAACTGCCTCGACTAAATTAAAATTTCCAATCTCTGTTTTAGTGTTCTGCAACTGATGTATACATAAGCAAAAGTGGTCAACATCTGCCAGGGGGTTGGCTAAAAGTTCTGTAAAGACACACTTCGCATTTCTGCAGCACGTGCAAAGTAATAGCGCCCTTATCCCCCGGAGGGCTCTCAGGGCTCGGCGTTGCCATTTGCTCAGACTCACTTTAGCTGCATACGAGCCATACAGTTGATTCTCCCCTTGGTTATCGTTTGGTCTGTAGTGTCATTTTGAGTAATTGGGGTATGGTAGCTGATCAACTTACAGGTTTCTCATTGGCAGAAAGGGACTGTATTGGCACCAAGAAAGAATATGATGTGTCCTCCCGGTGCGTGAGCAAGTGTCCCTGTCTTGCACTTGGCTACCCGAGGCCATTAGGAAATAAGCTTAATAAAGCCTTCGAGTGTATACATTCTCCGTCTTCCTCAGGCAGAGGGAGGCACCTATAGGAGAGGCATGGCACACCAACCTGGAAAGATGGTCAATGTATGTATTTAGTCAGTGATCTGTGAAAGTTTTTGAATTAGTTTTTAAAGCTTTGTTAAGACCAGAACGCACAGATGTTGAAAACAAGTTCAGATGTAGCGACAGATGGTATTTGATTATGAAGCAGACTGTTCATATAATACAAAGATGCTGCCTCTGCCATACACAAGTAACTGCAGAGAGTGCAGTAGAGATTTTGGAACGCAGGCAGTTCGAGGGGGCCTTTGTGTGGCAGTAACTCTCCCATTTTGCAGCCGCACTAGAATTGGGATAATCCCCCACTCCCTTCTCAATCAGGGCCTCTCTCTGCTCTTCCCCACTCCACCTCCAAGGCTGGTCTCTTTTCCGCCAACTCAAAGGCTCTTCTTGTTGCTCAGCAAGCAGCCTTCCCCAGTCACCGTGTCCCGTACAACCTTGCCGTTTGTGTTGGAGGCAGGACCGTGCCCAGCTAGAATCAGGGGAGGGAACGATCAACTGTATCCTCATAGTCAATGTGGACCAGAGCCACAGCTATGCTTTGCCATGAGGACTCGTGCTTTATTTTCCATTTTCTTCTGTTGCTAAAGCTGAACCCAGGCCCTTGAGCATGTTAAGTGAGTGTCCTAATCTACACCCATGACAGCTCAGCATTGCAAATGCAGACCAGGGTTATGGCTTGGCTCCAAATGTGCTCTCACAGGTGAAGCTGCATCTTCAGGAGTGTGGGCTAGGTTGAGCTGACTCTTCTGTAGAATGGGGTGACAATAGCCCTGCTCATGCTCGGGCAGGTCACTAAGATCCCGTAGGATCCTGGATTAACAAATGCCCTGAGAGACCTGAAGTGCAACTCCTATGCATGTCATTGTCACTGCCAAGGTAATTACCCTGTACCTTAGCAGTTCATAATTGGAAATCCATCTTCTGGCTTCTCCAGAGCCCTTGGAGAAGTGTCGTGGTCCCCGGACACATGCACACTGTTGAATGAGAGGCCACTGGCCCTGGTCAGTCATCTTATTTCTTTACCCAAGGCTTTGGAGGCTCCAGCATTTAAGGATCAGGGTGCTCTCATATCTAGGCTGATGGCAGTGTGCTGAGTAAGGAAGGAGACATGACTCATAAATAAGGAGAAAAATTCAACTGGAACCCAGCCTCCTTCAGGCGTCTCCTCCACACTTTGAAGTCTAGGTAAGTTACCATTCTTTTACTTAAAAGATGTTTGTTTTTAGTGTGTGTGTGTGTACGCGAGTGTGTGCACACGCATGTGTACACATGATTGCAGGTGCCCATGAAGGCCAGAAGAGGGTGTTGGATCCCCTGGAGCTAGAGTTACAGGCAGCTGTGAACCACCTAATACAGGTGCTGGGAACTGAACTCAGGTTCTCTTCCAGAGCAGCCAGTGTCCTTTGTTTCTGAGCCGTCTCTCCAGTTCATCAAGCTTTGTTTCCAAAGCCCTTGTGGGTGTATCACCTTTCTTTTCCAACGTGTTTGTGTCACTGAGCGTGTCATGGTAGTTCTGTGGGCAAGGATCTAGTGAGTGGGAACAGCCGTGCCAGCACAGCCGAATTCCTGAACAACTCGCAAGCCCACCCCCTGCCTCCCACAATCCAAGTCTCTTGTTTTGAAGAGCTCACGCTGTGCCAAGCAATATTTAACACACACAGATGAGCAGTAGGAGAGGAGGAAGGAGCTGCCATGCCAAGATGCACTGGAGGAAAATCCCAGGGAACACTGGCCACGACACAGCTCTAGTGGAGAAGGGGGCGTGTGTAGGCAGTCGCATTCAGTCTTGAGGTAGATGTGGGGACTAGAGGGCAGCTTAGGTTTCTCTCTGGGATGATAGGTCAACCACTGAAAGTGCCCCCTTCATTCTTATTAATCACAGTGGTCTGTAGGCCAGCACAACCTGGTTGAGGGTGACATTGACCTGCCTATAAATGAAAGCAAATCCCTAGAGTTTGCTGAGCTGATAAAAAAACCAACCCCCCCAAAAAAAACCCCCAAAACAAGAAAACAAAAAACAAACAAAAAAAACAACAAAATAAACCATGGATTGCAAGTCTCCCTCCAAGTCATAGGTGGGGGCGGGAGGGGGGAGTTCTTCATCTCTTGCAGAGTATAGATGAATCATTTGTTTGACCTTTTGCAAGACAGGAATATACAATTCCTCTTCAAAAACTATTCACAGTATTTTGTTTTTCTTTTCCTCCCTTTCGTCCACCCCCTCCCCCCATCTCTTGACAGCGTCTTATGTGGCCCAGGCTGCCCTTGAATTTACTACATAGCCAAGGATGACCTTGAACTTCAGCTCCTCCAGCCTTTACCTCCCAAGTGCAGGATTATAGGCACAGAGTAGTCTACCTGGTTTATGCAGTGCTGGGGATTGAACTCAGGGTACCATGTATGCTAGGCATGTACTGCACCAACTGAACTGCACCCCTTGATCCCCTAAATTAGTGAGCGTTTCAAGAGGTGGCAGCAGCAACTCCATCAGATGGAGTCTTAATGACAAGCCAGCATCATGCTGCAGGCCTCCTGCAGGCTATGGGGCACAAACGTGTCTGACCCATTCTAATCCTGAAAGTCTTCAGTACTCAGAAGTCCACTGTGGTTTGACAAGCAGTTTAGTGGAGTTTGAGCCACAGACTTGAGGAGGTTTGCAGACCACGTAGGTGTTCCCCTGGGTAGGGAAAGCAGCTCTGGAAGAGGTCATAAACTTGACTACTAGCTGTACCTTGGGATTGACAGAAACACTGTCTGTTGGGAACGGAGACCATTCAATTAGGGACCTGTACTAAACAGCAAGACATGGGCTCATCTGAAGAGAAGCAAGACGGGCAGGACTTTGGCTGTGACGGGCTCTGTCATCTGCATCTGGTCCTTTCCCAGTAGCACTTTGAATGAGGTCCACTCAGCCTTTCAGCTCTCCTCCTCTACCTTATGTATCCCTCCTGCACTCAGAGACAACCTATTCTTTTTTTTTTTGGTTTTTCAAGACAGAGTTTCTCTGTGTAGCCCTGGCTGTCCTTGAACTCACTTTGTAGACCAGGTTGGCCTTGAACTCAGAAATCCACTTGTCTCTGCCTCCCGAGTGCAGGGATTATAAAGGCGTGCGCCACCACCACCCAGTGAGACAACCTATTCTTTTAATTTTATTTTGTCTTAAGAGCTATTTATTTTATATATTTGAATGTCTGGTTTGCACGCGTGCCTGTGCTCCGCGTGCATGGTGTGCCCGCAGAGGACAAAGGATGGAGCCAGGTTCCCTGGAACCGGAGTTCCAGATGTTTGTTAGCTTCCATGTGGGTGCTGAGTATTGAACCTCTGCCCTCTCTCTGAAGGAGCAACCAGTGCTCTTATGTCCAGCCATCTCTCCAGCCACAGGAGATGCACTCTTTAAACCATTGCATGTTGGGAAATTGTTACATAGACACAGAAAATCAACCCACCCGTATCACTTTACTCCAATACAGTAATAAATCGCACTTAACTGCGAATGTGTCAAACACCTGGTTTTATCCTAAGATATATTGCGTTAGCAACCTGGTCATGAAACATTTTGTGTTTTCTTTAAAAATTCTTTTAATTTTTTTTAAAGAACTTCATGTATGAACACTCTGTCTACACCTCTACCCCTCCTTCCCCTTCCCACCTCCTTCCATGTCCCTTCACAACTTCAAAATTCCCTCTTATCACTGTCAAGGGTTTATATGGAAATATGTATGCATAAACACACACACACACACACGCTCATTTAGTGCTTAGTGTTTAACTTAAGGTAGATAATCAGTGAACCAATGACTGAGGCTGAGCAGTGCTGAGAGACAAGCAGGCGCCCTGTGGTAAAGATGCCGCCCAGCCTGATGGCCGAGCTCCACCTCAAGGACTCACATGGTGGAAGGAAAGAAGTGCTTTTAACAGAGAAATAATATGGTTTTATTTTATTTTTAAAATATTGACTTATTTATTTACCTGGGAGTGTGTGGCTTCCTCATTTGTCATGGTGTTCATGTGGGGGTCAGCAGACAGCCTGTCGAAGCCACTTCTTTTCTCCAATGTGTGGATCCCAGGGATTGAACTCAGATTGTCAGGTTGACAGCAAGGGCTTTTACCTGCTGAGCCATCTTTGGGCCCCATTTTACATTTAACACGAATCTGTTAGTTAGCTTTCCACTGCTATAACAAAACATTTGTGATAAATAACTTCTATAAGGAGGAAACTTTTGCTCACAATTCACAGGTGTCAGTCATGGCCATATGACCCCGACACTGGCATCAAGAAAGAGTATCAGGACAGTGAGGACACAGTAGACAACCAGGAGGGATTGTTACCAATATCCTGTTCGAGGGTCTACCCCAGTGACTCATCTCCTGACACTGCACCCTCCTCTGAGACCAAACATCTCAACACCACTGTCAGCTGCAGGCCAAGTCTGCAACCCATGAGTTCAGGGAAGACATTTCAGACACACCCATAACTGGGTCAATCTGTTTGCTATGTTGGGCATTGATGGTGAGGGAGCACAGTCAGTCTGGTGAGACACAGGACACTCAGGTAGAAAAAGACAAGGCTGGGGGGATATGGAAATGTAGAAAGCTCTGGTTTTCTCAATGTATTGTTGAGCACTAGTGCACAGAAGATTAGAGAACTAGTCAGCTACAGAATGTGAGAGAAAAGGAAAAACCAAAGACTGGGTTCAAAGGTGTGGGTATCCGGTGCTCAAAGCTGGAATGGAGTCGACTGAGCACAGGAAGAGCATTCTTTGGGCTTGCGTACAGAAAAATTGGAAGTTCAGGTTGGAGAACGTTAAACTGAAATGTTTAGTCAGCGTCCACATGGAAATGTTGACTAGACAGCTGGATGGAAGAGTCTGGGGGTTCATCCAGCTGGAGCCGCATGCTACGGGGCTGTCAGCATATAGATACGATTTCAAGCTGGGGTCTGGAATAGGATGACCGGGGGTGGCGTGGGGGGCGGGATGTGTGCAGAGCAGGGAATCTGTCGGCAGCCCTGAGTAGGCTGAGTCTTTTTCATGGTCGCCTTTGCAACTGCAGATACCCTACTCAAATCTCTGCTTTTGTTCCGTCTCTTCCGGCCTGTGACTGGGCTGCTCAGATGGGGATGGCGGCAGCCTCCAACATTAGCCTTTGTACCTTTGCTTTGTTGTTGCTAAAGTTGATGATCCATTCCCTTCCCTGGGACCATCCTTGAATCCTCTCTGTTAGGCCCATAAGTTGATTCTCAGTGGTGAGATAACTAGAGACAACTCATGTTGTTATAATTCTGACTGCTGGGTAGGGCTGTACTTCCTTCTGTACCGGGTCAAAGTCATTCATTAACTAGAAGCTGACCCCTGGGCATATCTCAGGCGCTATTTAAGACATAGGACTATACAAAACAAGTTGTCTCCCATTATTGTGTGCACTTTCCTGCCTTTCCACACACTACTTCCAGGATAATGATTTAATTGTTGATATTGAAAGGATTGCTATTCTTTTTTTCTTTTTGAGACAGACTCTCATTTTGCAGCCCGGGATGGCTTAGAACTCTGTGTGATCAAGTGCCTTCAAGTTTCCAACCCTTCTGCCTCAGCCTCCCGAGTTCTTAGATTATATAAGTATCATGGCTCTCAGGAGTCTTTAAACCAGTGTTTCGCAAACCCCCTCATGCTGCCACCCTTTTCTACAGTCCCTCACGTTGTGGTGTCCCCAACCATAGAATTATTGACATTGCTACTCCATAACTGTAATTTTGCTGTTATGAATCCTAACATAAATATCTGATATGCAGGATATCTGGCATGCAACTCCTATGACAGGGTGGGTTGACCCTCCCAGTGGGTCTCCACCTACAGATCGAGAGACACTGCTTCAAACATTTACATTATCCTCTCCTTCCCAAACACGAGAATAACTACCCCAGCTTTCTTTGGTCACGTGTTTGCATGGCAAACGTTTTTCTAAAACACCTGGACTCTCATAACTTACCAGTTCTGGAAAGCCTTGTTACAGTTTGGTATGTCATCTTCTCTCTTAAAATTTTTGTTTCGCTTACATTATTGCCGGGGAGTGTCTTTTTCCTTTTTCTTTCCTTTCTTTTTCTAATAATGAGAAAGATGGTATGATGGTCTTATAATTTCAACACTATCTTCCAACTTCTTACTCACTCTGCAAAGCCCATGAGTGAGTCTCTTCTGTTTTTCTGTCTGAAGACTCCTATGGACCCTCAACCTCCTATCCTAACTTGATCCAACTCAGTTCTAAGCCAGCTATATGGCTTCTGACTTGTCTTCTTTGTAACTCCTGGTTTCTGTTTTTTTATTTCACACCTCTGTTTTTTGTTTTGTTTTGGTCTGGTTTTTATTGGTTGGGTCGGTTTTGGGGTTTGTTGTTGTTGTTGCTTTGTTATTTTGGTTTTCATCTTCATTCTGTTGGACCATGTCATAGGTAATGTTTTGGAAGGCTCACAAAGAATTTAAGCATTTGAGTGCTTGTTCCCTGATGCAGTCTTTGCTCTCAGGTTGGGTTGGTATTGTGTGCTAGGTCCTCACAGTCTGTTTGCACACAGTGTTCTAAAGAGTCACCAAGAGGCACAGCAGCAAATAGAGAAAGAAAGACACCCAGAAGCAGAGGTTATTGCATACAAATGTCCCACGGCATCAAACCACAGGATGCAGTGGGAATCCCTAGCACCCCAGTGCTGTATAAATGCTGCACAGAGAATAGAAGGGTGAGAAATGAGGCTGGAGGCGGGGTGGGGTCCCATCTATCATCCAAGAGACTTAGTTGTAGCACTGTAATGAAAGGGAACCTCAGAATAGCCATAATCTGGACATACACATGCTCAAAGATGTGATCCAGAAAGATCAATTACTTAAGCAGCACATGGAGGATGTCCCTGAGGCCAGCAGGAACAGCTCCTAGGACAGGAGGAGAGCAGCTGGCAACAGATCATTAGGGCTACTAGAGCCCTCCCAAAGCCTGTGGACTTCATTCTGGAACAATGATAAAAGACCATGTTGTGAATAAATGCATCAATGTTTTAGATTAATACTTTAGAATGATTGCTATGGATACAGTTCAGGAGCATGGAGCCCTATTGCGGTGGGATAAGAAGAGATAGATACAGTGTATTTGTTGCTGCTATAGATGTGCTGGGGAGAGGGAATGGCAACAGTAGCTAGTGTGGAGAAAGGGCTGTACTTGGTGTGAAGAGGGAAGGTTAATTAAAAGCCAGTGAGTTCTCATGAGCTGTGAGGTAGAGAGAGCAGAGAGGCTTCTGGGCTCTCCACTTGGGCCAGCAGATGTGTGCATGATGACACATGTCATCTTAGGGAAAAGATGTCATCACCTGGGATGATGCATATTGCAGATGTGGGTTTATACATCTCTCTTCTTTTACCCTGGAATGTTACCCACTTTTAGCTGTCATCCTAATCACCCTACCCACTCCTGAAACTGCCCTACCTTTGGCTCATATCTGGAGAGTCCTCTTTCAGTCCTCTAAACCTCTGTAATTCCATTGGATCCAGAGACCTTCTCACCAGTCTAGATGTTTCCCCGTTCTGTCCACAGGACACTGTTCATTCTTTAGAAGCCAGTGTTGGTCACTTCCCCAGGTCCTTGCCTAGTTTTGTGTGCTCAGGGCCTCCTGTTCCCTCTAGTCTTTCCTTCCTGAGTCTCAGCCCTGTGCCCAATGACAGATGCTTTGGAATGTGCAATTCATTAATTTTGATGAATAATCTTTTCCCACAAGAGTTGAGCCTTCCTGAGGGTAAGAAGTATGGCTGTTACCATCATCGTCTTCATCGTCACTATTTCCAAGATTAGAACAAATGCTGTCTGAAGGGACAGATGACAAGAGTGTCCTGTAGCTTCTCTGACTCTGGGCCACAGCCACTCCCTGTCCCCAGATGAAGTGACACTCTTCAAACAGTTCTTAGCTGCTGTTTGAGAGTTGTGTGACTAATTCCCAGACAGAAATTTGTTCAAGATTCTGCTGAGGCCACTACATACAGTCTGGGGGAACTTGTGCTTTCCAGGTGTCCTGGATGCAACACCTCACATTCTGGGTGAGGAGAGGCATGCTTGCCCCATCACTCTGGGTAAGAACCCACAGCAAGCTTAGTTTTTGTTTGGGAAACAGTTGAGAAGACACCATGGAGCCCCCTTGAGCAGATTCACACTCTTGTAGACTATGCACATAGTCTGGGTTCAGATCCTGGTTTCTTCTGAACTCAGTTGAACACTGGGCCCCTGAGATGGGCTAAGTGCATATAAATTAAGTAAGCAAATGCATGCAAATGTGACAGCTCTACTGATCTGCCACCTGTCTTTCTGATCTGCCTGTCTTCTGTACAGATGTTCCAATATATTCTGGTTGCTATGCAACCAGATAGGTAGTCCCTGTTATAGAGGGTGACAGAAGGGACTCTCTTCTCTTCTGGGGTGGTTAGGAACCCCAGGGTTTATGGGATTTGTGAAGATAGGGTAAGCTTTGGATCTCTAATCAATTCTGTTCATGGTGATTCCTGTTAATGATGTGGGAGGATGCAAAAGGCAGGCGACTCTTCTGAGGCACACCTTTTACCACAGAGCTTGGTGCCCCAGCTTGCACTGCTGGGCACTTCATCCACTTGACCACACAGATGAGTCATCTCTTTCTACCATCTCCATGCTGTCTTAGTCAGGACATTGAGTTGATCTACTTTGCACCACTCTTCCTTAGGCACAAAACTTCTTATCCTATTCTTCTCAGGGACAGTGCTGATACCTGTGTGGGTGCTGATGGATAATATAGTGCTGATAACCCGTATGGATTTGATGGATAATGGCATGGAAAATTGGAATGAGTGAGCTAAATTCCAGAATGGACAGACCAGGCTGCCCCTACAGGGCGAGGACAAAGTTCTTCTCTTCAGCCTCTGCCTCTCCTTTGCCCTCACCTACACAAGTACACAAGGAGACATCAGGTAAACAAACAATTTAGTCAGTTCTATGAGGAAATAGAATGAGGATGTCCACGTGATGACTGTCTTATCAGATCTCATCAGCATGGATCGTATGACACACCATTTGTTTCATGCTCTATGCACAATCATGACATGAATCCCTGTTGATACAGGGAAGAATAAATTCAGAGATCAACAAAATATTACTACATCATTCTGCTACCAGATAATTTTTTTCAGTTAATAATGTGCTTTGGTGATCTTTATTCATTATTATATGAACCTGGTTCATTGTAAATGCCATCTGCTGATATTCCAAACAAGGGAGCAAAACAATATATTTGAGCATTTGTCTGTTGGTGGACCTTATTTTTGGATTTGAAAACAATGCTTTAATGATGATTCTTGAATATTTTGTACATTTTTTCTGAATGTTTCCATTCATCAGGCATAGAATTATACTATCACATAAAAATTTAGCATGGTGGATTTGTTCCCATTAAGAAAAAGAGAACTAGCTGGGCATGGTGGCGCACGCCTTTAATCCAGCACTCGGGAGGCAGAGGCAGGCCGATTTCTGAGTTCAAGGCCAGCCTGGTCTACAAAGTGAGTTCCAGGACAGCCAGGGCTATACAGACCCTGTCTCGAAAAACTAACTAACTAACTAACTAACTAACTAAGTAACTAACTAACTAAAAGAAAGAAAGAAAGAAGGAAGGAAAGAGAGAGAGAGAGAGAGAGAGAAGGAAGGAAGGAAGGAAGGAAGGAAGGAAGGAAGGAAGGAAGGGAAGAAGGAAAGAAAGAAAGAAAGAAAGAAAGAAAGAAAGAAAGAAAGAAAGAAAGAAAGAAAGAAAGAAGGAAGGAAGGAAGGAAGGAAGGAAGGAAGGAAGGAAGGAAACTTAGTACCTGTTTAGCCTGGCGTGGTGGCGCACGCCTTTAATCCTAGCACTTGGGAGGCAGAAGCAGGCGAATTTCTGAGTTCAAGGCCAGCCTGGTCTACAGAGTGAGTTCCACAACAACCAGGGCTACACAGAGAAACCCTGTCTTGAAAAAAAACAAGAAACCCAAAGGGAGAGAGAGAGAGAGAGAGAGAGAGAGAGAGAGAGAGAGAGAGAGAGAGAGGAGAGAGAGAGAGAAAATTATCTGCAGTCTAGCTACAGTAGCCATTTTCCCATGCCTTTCTCAAATCTGGATAACAATGTTTTCTACTTCTCCAATCTCATTGGCCAAAAACTACATTGTGCTACAATTTGTGCTTCGCTGCTTGTCAGTGAAGACAATCATACTTCCAAGTGTGCTTCGGCCATTTTCTTTTCTTCTCTGGTGCTTTGGCCATTCATACCTTTTGACATTTAACCATCATGAGATCCTACTTTGATTAACTTACAGATGGCTTTATATGAGATTAATATACTGCATGCATGTAAAATTTGCTTTCTTCCTGCTGACCCTCTCTGATTGCCCCACACTTCCATTGCTTTTGTTGAATGTGGTGGTTTGAATAGGAATCACCCCATAGACTCATGTATATGATTGCTTTGTCATAGGGAGTGGTGTTGTTAGGAGGTGTGGCCTTGTTAGAGGAAGTGTGTCACTGTGGGGGTGGGCTTTAAAGTCTCTCATATGCTCAGGTTATGCCTAGTGTGGCACACAGTCTCCTCCTGGCTACCCTCAGATCAAGATGTAGATCTCTCAGGTTTTCCCCCAGCACCATGTCTGCCTGGATGCTGCCATGATGACAATGGACTGAACCTCTGGAACTCTAAGCCAGCCCCAGTTAAATGTTTTTTTTTATAAAAGCTGCTTTGGGGCTGGAGAAATGGTTCAGTGGTTAAGAGCACTGATTGCTCTTCCGAAGGTCCTGAGTTCAAATCCCAGCAACCACATGGTGGCTCACAACCATCCATAATGAGATCTGACTCCTTCTTCTGGAGTGTTGTCTGAAGACAGCTACAGTGTATTTACATATAATAAATAAATCTTTTTTTAAAAAGCTGCTTTGGTCATGGTGTCTCTTCACAGAAATAGAATCCTGACTAAGACACTGAGATATAACATTTTTGTGTGTGTGTAACTTTGATGGCCCATCTTCATCCTCAACTTGACTAGACTTAGAAGCACCTGGGAGACATACTTCCTAGCATGTCTGGGAAGACTTTTCCAGAGGGGGAGCTGAGGAGGGAAGAGCCATGGAATGATCCCACAGACAGGGGTCCTGAAGTGCATGAAAATGGGAGAATCGGGGGCTGACTCCTATTCACCTGTCTACTTCTGGACCATGCAGTATGACCAGTTGCCTCACACTCCAGAGTCACAGGTATGGTCACCTCCATGGTCACCCCTCCTTCACCATGATGGACAGTAGGTACCCTCACACCATCCTTCCCCTCCCCCACCATGATGGACAGTAGGTACCCTCGCATCATCCTTTCTTCAGTTGTTTTTTGCCACAGCATGAAGAAAGTAACCGAGGCAGCAACAGCCTTTCACAGTACTACTGTTTATGGCTTCTGGAGTTTGTCATGTTTAGAATGTTTTCCAGACTACCTATTAAATCAGTTTTCTAGGGTTTTGTGTGTGTGTGTGTGTGTGTGTGTGTGCTCAATCATCTCAATCATGTGGGTGTGTGTACATTCTAACCGTTTATCAAGAATATAGTTTTATATATGTCATGCAGTGGGGGTCTGAGTTTTTAATTGATTTTCCTTATTGTTATTGTGTTTGTTCTTTGAGGGTCCCACTGTGTAGCCTGGGCTAACCACAGACTCAGTCCTTTTGTCTGAGGCTACAAAGCCCTAAGGCTAAGCATGGAGCACTTAGCTTAGCAATCTTCTCTGTCTCATTAGCAGATTTGCCTTGTGTTCTTTGTTAAGTGGTTCATCTTCGTTCCCTGACCTGAACGCGGTCTTTAACACTAGTTATGTTTCTTTGTTCATCTGTGCCTTTCCTGGGGTTTCAAGACTGCTTCTAAAATGTTTTTCTTAGCTTTTATATTAACAATTACTGCCCCTTTATATATTTTGTAGCTACTTAGGCGCAAATGGTAGGGAAAAGAGATCAAAATGTACATTTATCAAGTGTCCTGTTTGTTCCAGCCTCTGTCATGAGATTTTGAGCATCAGACAACCATACTGAACTTAAATGGCAGTATTTTCAATAAACTGTAGTGGTTTAATTCTAATAGGTCATTAGCTGATGCACCCCCTCCAATATTGCCTTGGCTTTCCATGAACGACATTTTCTCTTCTTGGTAAACTTTAAAGTGATTTGTGGACTTCCATGAACCACTCTCTGAAATTTGATTGAGGTTGCATTAATTTATACAGCAAATTTGTTGCATTAATTTTCAAGGTAATACAATCGAATAAATTAGAGAAGCTAGAAAGACTAATCATTTTGGGTCTTCCCCACTCAAAGTTACCTTGCCTTGATGTGACCTTGATGTGACCTCCTTTTTTTTTAAAAGAAAATGAGAGTGTAATTTTAACCACCTATGACAGTTGTGAGGAAACCAAAGAAATAGTTTACTTTAAAGTAACTTAGACAATTTGGCCATTGAAAGAATGTAACGCGCGGGGGTCAGTGTTGTTATCAATCTTGCCCACGTCTCTAGATGCTTCCTTGTATCTTTACAACAGGGGTTTAGAGCTTCCGTCCTAATGTATATAATGCCTGGTTCCTATTTCATTTCTACCCCATGTCCCAGTTGTTCATTGCTAGCACGTAGGAAAACTATACATTAAATACCTGAAGATTTATTACATCATAGAGTCCTTTCTCATTTCTCCCCGTGTTCTCACTGTGGTGGTACTGGAAAGCACCAAGGGTGGAAGACTAGAAGCCAGATTCAGAAAATATAAACATGTCATTTCTCTACAAGTTTGATGCATTCATTTTCCCGCGACAAGCATCTATACATTCTCAATGTTGTATTGTTTATCCTTGTTTTCCCAAGATGGAGCATTGGAGCGTTCCTGCATGGGGTATAGGGTACCCACTGCCGTCAGTATCTTTAAACATTGTCTTGGACCATCTATACTTGTGATAGTTTGCGTGAGAAATGTCTCCTATAGTCTTGAACTTTTGAACACTTGGTCCCCCTACAGATGGGGCTATTTGGGTAGGGTTTTGGGGGTGTGGTCTTGGTGGAGGAAATATGTTGGTGCAGCCTTTGAGGTTTCACACCATTCCCAGTGCACTATGTCTGCTCCTTGCAAATGGAATTGAAGATGTGAGCTCTTAGTTGTTCCGGCTGCCATGCCTGCCGTTTCCCCACTGTGATGGTGATGAACTCTTATTCTCCTAGAATTGTAAGGCCACATGAACCATTTCTTTGATCAGTTGCCTTGGGGACAATATTTTGTCACAGCCACAGAGAAGTAACTAATACAATGTCGTACACAACCATTTTGTCTGAGGTCAGGGAGCAAGTTGTTTGGAGGCACCTTTGAGAGCTGAGCACATTCAAGCAGAGGATACAGCGTGGTGGGGTCCAGCCCAACGTTGTCATGATGCTCCAGAGAGGATGTGGCTGAAATCCACCAGAATTCACCAAGGGATATTGGAGGTGTAACTCCCAGGAGACCATACCAGCATGGCTGTGATTCTAAAGCAATATCTCCTCTCCTTTGTTTTTGTCTTTCTTTCTTTCTTTCTTTCTTTCTTTCTTTCTTTCTTTCTTTCTTTCTTTCTTTCTTTCTTTCTTTCTTTCTTTCTTTAATGTATATGAGTACACCATTGCTTTCTTCAGACACACCAGAGGAAGGCATCAGATCCCATTACAGATGGCCGTGAGCCATTACATGTGGTTGCTGGGAGTTGAACTCAGGACCTCTGGAAGAGCAGTTGGTGCTCTTAACACTGAGCCATCTCTTCAGCCCCCTCCTCTCCTTTGTTAACCTATTTAGATCTGTTTGTCTGTTGGAAAGCTTGGTTATAAATTTATATTCAGAAGAAGTTTATAGTGGTTGCTATGATTATCAGATTTTAAAAAACGCCTCATCAAACAAGGTCTCTTCACAGAGATTTCTTGATTTTGGGCCCCTCTCTCTTATCTTTCTCCTGTTTGTGCCTCCCTCTTTCTTCCTCTCTTCCTCTTCCTCCCTTCCTCCCTCCCTCCATGTCTCTCTTTCCCTCCTTCCCTCCATGTCTCTCCCTCTCCCCTCCTCCCTCCTGTCCCTCCTCCTCCTCTTCCTCTCCCTCCTCCTCCTCTTCCTCCCCCTCCTCCCCCTCCTCCTTCTCCTCCTTCCCCTCTTCCTCCTCCTCCTCCCCCTCCTCCTCCTCTTCCTCCTCCTCTTCCTCCTCCTCCTTCTCCTCCTCCTCCTCCTCCTCCTTCTTCTTCTTCTTCTTCTTCTTCTCTCTCTCTCTCTCTCTCTCTCTCTCTCTCTCTCTCTCTCTCTCTCTCTCTCTCTCTCTCTCAGAAGCACTACATGAATGACCTCAAATTGGTTTGTAAATTTCTATTCTTTCCAGTGTGTGGGCTCTAGGGTTCAGTGCTGCTGTGCTGGGTACTGCTGAGGCTTGCCTTGACTCATCCTTATGGGGATGACAGCCCCTCCAGTGTGACTGGCTTGGTTCCACTGTGTCAAATGTATGCAGCCGAGAAAGAGGATATGCCAGCAGCTGGAGTGGCTGAGCGGAAGGAAGGAGGTTAAAAGGTAGTAATCCCATTTGACGCAGCAGGCAGTGTGCCGAATGCTTTCAGATACAATGCCATGTTTAATCTCCCTAACAATCTTGCAAGAAGAACATTGCTATGATTATTTCCACATACAAAGTTACAGTGGTTCAAGGAGGCTGGAGTTTGATCCATAGCTACTCACTACAAAGTCCATGGATGGGTCAACAGTGACACCTCATTTTGACTCCCAGCTCAAGCTCTCAGAGATGTTAGGTCTCCCAGGAATCCTGCAGACAAGAACTATATCACACGGAGGCCACAAAATGAGCCTCCATGAGCTGAATGAGCCACACAGCCATGGAATCCATATAGGCAAAAAAAAAAAAATATTCCATCAAGATTTTACCCCATGAATGTGTCAGGTTGCTCCCAAGAGAAAGAGGAGCCCTGGTCAACAGACAATACTGTTGTCTTGTGCTCTCAAACCCCAAATCTACATCCTGGACCCAGGTCAGCACACTTTCCAGACTCTTCCAGTTTTGCTTAATGAGTTAAGATCATATGAACAGGGTTGAGGAAACTGTAGGCAGACAGAATTAGCAAAAATTCTTTCCCACAATACAGCCCTCCATTCTTCTAACATACCTCAAGTGCATGCCCTCGGCCAACACAGATCTGCTGAGAGGAAGATTAACAATGATGACAAGAATAGCCCCTGACTTGATAAAACAAATATCAAGTGGGTCAGGGGACAGGAATTGCCTGTAAATGACCTTGGGTTCAGTGTGTTCTTCATTAGCAGGGATTGCACCATCTTAAGTATTTCAGTGCGTGCTGACTCTGAAGTTAGACATTAGACCACTGCCCTTGAACTCAGTCAATATTTGCAGAAGGTGGGGAGGGGTAGAGGCCACAGAGCCACAGAGGGAAATGGAAGATACTTGGGGGTAAAGTTTGACTTTCCATCTGTTGACGCTTTAGAAAGTGTCTTCGGTGTTACATGTTCTCAGTGAGGCTGGGTTCGAGGTCAGGACAAAAGTGGTGGGCAAGTTTTCATTGAATGAAGTGGGGTTCTGCTTTAGCCCGAGCTCCCCAGTCTTCTCGCGAGATAAGGACGAGCTCACAGAGTGGATCGGCAAACAGTCCGTGTGGGTCAAATTCCAGCCCCAGCTCTGGGTTCCTGCTCCTCTCTTTGGGGCCTCATCGATTTCCCTTTCCTGAGGCTTTGGGGTGAGAGGTCAGGGAAGGTGGGGAGTGTGGGCGGCCAGATTTCCTGTCTTCCAGTCATGGAGTCTCAGATGGGGAAGCATTTAGTTTCGTTAAGCTCATAGGACAGTCTAACTGCACACTGTCTTCTTCTTCTTCATCATTCCCTGGTCTGCTGTTTGGCTATCTACCAAAATTCGAGGAAAATTTATGTATTATCACATATATATGCATATACATATATATGTATATATTCATATATAGTGTATATATAGTGTATATATAGTGTATATATAGTGTATATATAGTGTATATATAGTGTATATATTGTGTATGTGTGTGTGTATCTATCTCTATCTATATTTATATATATATTGTTTTCCTGTTCTGGGGATAGGGCCCAGTCTTGTGCATGATAAGTAAGTGTTCACCTACAGAACTACACCCCCACGCATTGCACCATCTATTTTGTAAGTTTGTTTCTTTTCTGATCACTTACCCTTGAACTCTGGTCTAATCTAAGTAAACTTCCCTCATGTATAACATGTCTCCCTTATCTATGCTTGAAATCCATTATTCTACAGGCCAAAACAAAAACCTAAAAGCAGCAGAGTGTGTGTGTACATGCATATGTGTGTGTATGTGTACATATGTGTATGTGTGTGCACATGTGTGTACAAGCATATGTATGTGTATATATGTATACATGTGTATGTGTATTTGAATGTGTATATGTATGTGTGTAAGCACATATGTGTCTGTGTGTATATGTATGTATGTGTGTACATAAGTATGTTTATGTGTAACTGTGTATATGTAAATGTGTGTATGTATGTGTATCTTTGTGTGTTGATGTATATATGTGTCAGTGTGTATGAATGAATGTGTATATAAGTGTGTCTGTGTATATATATATATATATATATATATATATGCCTGTGTGTTAATGTGTATATGTCTATTCATATATGTGTATATGAATGTGTATGTTTGTGTCTCTAGGTATGTGTATATGATCCTGTAGATATGTATTATGTTTGTATGTGTCCATGCATATGTGTGAGTATGTACACATGTATGCACATGTGTGATGGTCCCTTCCACTCTGACATATCTGGACGCTCGTACTGTGAGAGGATAGGGTACCTACTCATTCTGTGTCTGCTGCTTGTGTCCTGACCAGGACCTCCACGGAAGCACCTTTGGGCTGTTAAATTGAGGACAGAAAAGAAAAAAAAGGCCTCAGGGTGGCACTGAGGCACATGACTCGATCTGGGGTCAGCATGCCTTCTGTTCCTCACTGTGATCCGTGACTTCCTTCTCTGACTTCCTTTCCTTTAACTATCGTTTGAGCACAGCCTACCTCAGGTACATCCCACTGCACATTTTACTCATTCCTCAGCTCAAGGACTACATGGTATTTTATGAAGGGACAAACAATGACTCAGGAAGACTAGAATCAGTGGCTAGGCTTCCGCTGCAGGTCTAAGCTTACAGTCCATAGGACAGGTACCATGTGGGTGCCTTCCCCCTGAGAGTGGAACTGCAGACCTCTGACATGGACTGGTTAATGCAGACAGCACACTGCACATACTGACAAATGGCTCCATCCTAGGTAGGAACCTGCTCCTCTCAGCAAGTAGCTCATGTCTACCTATGCCTCTGTGATTTTACCATTGTATATGCAAGGACGTGGCATATTTGCTTGCTGGCAAAATGCTAAACACAACTCATAAACATAACATAAATTAATAAAGTCCCCAGATGGATACATAAACCAAGTGCCAGGGGCATCAGCCACAGCGTGGTGGGAGAAAGGGGTTCTGGGTTCACATTACCAGGGAATGTGACATTCTTTACCACAGGGAGAGAACAAGGACCCAAGTGGGACTTGAAAGTCTCAGGTCAGAAGCTAGGGAGATATAGTTGGTAAGAGGACCCAAGTTTGATCCCAAGAACCCCAGATATGGTTACAGATTTTGATAATCTCATTGGGAAATCAGAGGCAGGGGGATCCCTGGCACTCACTGGCCAGCATTTAACTGATTATATGACCCAATGAGAGACACTGTCTCAAAGGAAGTCTTGGTATTTCTGAGGATAACAACTGTGACTGTCTTCTGGTTTCTACATATAAGTTCATGTATAACTGTGCCACCTCCCAACACACACACACACACACACACACACACACACACACACACACACAGTGTGCACACACAAACCCCAAAAGAAGCCAGAGATTCAGTTGAACCATAGGGAGAAAAGAAGTAACAGTTTAGCAGAACTGAGGGTACAGGTCTGCCATGCCTAACTACTCACGTGCAAATCTGTGCAGGTGATTGAGAGCTAGATGAAGCACCGGCAGACATGAGTCTCATGCATCTGATGTGCATGGAGCTCTTCTGTAAGCACTGTTTCTAGCTCAGTCTGCTTCCTGTAGAACAGTTGGATAGAGACATTTCATCCATTTTCTGCCAAGCTGTTACAGCATCCTTTTAAAACTATTCATCAATGCCAACAGGGGAAAGTCTCCCCACAGGTCTTTTTACTACTGTTGACTCATGTGGGTTTCAAGACTGTGGGATTTCTTTCACTTCTCAAGTCCAAATTAGAGGACAGAGTGAAGTGGAAACTCCTGGTTTCTCTGGAAAGTCAGTTATGCCAAATGATGTTTTGTAAGGAGCACACAGGTGAAAGGATGTATTGCTAAAGCAGACACTTGATGAAGTATAACTATGACCCCACAGACAGTGGGAGATGAGCACAGAGCATTGGTTTGGTTTGCTCTTCCTCGATACTGTTTACTAACGACACACATGTATTGGTTCGCCTTACACTGGTTCATGTTGCTGAGCTCAACTTGCGATAACACTGCCTTTGAGAGAACTTGCCCAAGAACTGCCTGTGAGGTTCCTGTGGCAGCTTGCTGCTTCAGTGGCTTCACCTGAGGCCATTGGTGAGAGTCTAACTGTTCCTTCAGAACTGAACTACAGCTGCCTGGTGTTGTGCCTGGTGTCGAAAAGGCTGGACGTAGCTGCTGGTTCTTGTATGCTGTTTGTCTGCCTAGAGGACTGGTCTGCAGCTGCTGAGTCATATTTGGTGTTTGCTACAGGACTGAACTGCTGTCAAAGAAGATTGAGCTTGCCCCCCAAAGAACTACTTCTGAACAGGTCCACTTCCCCCATATCCTAATAACTTTTCTCTTCTACCACCTCTTCTGGGTGGTGGGTTAGAGGAGAGTTAAAAGTAGGTTGTAGAAAAATGTATGCCTACAATAGAGGGCCTGAGGAGAAGGTGGCACCGCTGAGCTGTGTGTCATTCTACACCATTTTGTGTGGTCTGGAGGCACACAACTGCCATCCCAGCATTCAAGAGCCTGAAGCAGGAGCATAACAAATTCTAGGCTATACTGAGGTACAATAGTGAGAACTCATCTCACTAATGAGAAAGGTACTAAAGTTATAAACTCAAAGACATGCCTGGCAATATGCTGTAGCAGGAAAAGAGGCTTATAGTACAAACCTGAAATCATGGGTTTGGTCCCTGAAACCTAAGTAAAGGTGGAAAGCTAGAACTGCCAAATGCATGTTCTCCACTCTCACCCTCACAAGGACACGCACATGCATGCACACACACACAAATACACAAACACAAATACGTACACACACACACACACACACACACACACACACACACACTTTTTTTAATCAGTCAATGATAGACATGAACCAGGTGTGGTGATACATATCTTCCATCCTAGCATTTAGGAGCTAGAGGCAAGGCAATCCAAGTTTGTGGTCAGTCTCAGCTGTTTAATAAGTTCGAAGCCAGCCTGGGGTATATGAGACTCTGTCTCAAAAATAAACTAAAACGAGCACTTCATATGTTCCTTTTGCCACAGTGTTAGACCATATGGTGGGAACTCTTTAAGCACATCACATTTCCTGGAGACAGTGTTATTTGGGTCAGATTTCTCCACAGCCTAGCCTCTTACTCTTTCCTCACAAGGCATAAAATAAATTAAGCTGTAATTAGAAGTCATTTCAGAAAATGAAATACCAGGGTTGCTTTGGTATAGAATGGAGAATTTGTTTTTAATTGACATACTATTCTAGATTTCTTGATTTTTTTTGATACAGGCTCTCACATAGCCCAGGTTATCTTTATATTCCTGATTCTCCCACCTCCACATCCCAAGTACTGGTGAGACACATATACAATACTGTGTCTGAACCCAGGGCTTTGGACAAAAAACTCAAACCAAACAAAACCCTGAGCTGTCCTCTGCCAGCCAAACTGACCCCCAGCCCCCAGATTTCTCGTGTCTTCTTTGGTTAGTAATTGAAGGAAAGGCTGGAATTTGTTCCAGTTGAACCTGGCTTTGTCCAAAGCCTTCGAGTTCCAAGAAGACAGAAGCAAGAGGTGGCCTCAGGGTTGGGCAATGCAGCAAACTGATGCGTCTGCTTTGTGACATGAGGAGGTGGCAGCCTGTGGCACTTGAGTGAGTCAGCGGCTCCCACAAGACACTCTGATCTCCTGTGACATGTCTTCCCATGTTCTTGCATGAGCTGGCGGTTCCCACAAGACACTGATCTCCACTTTCATGTTTTCCCGTGTTCCTACATGAGCCAGTGGTTCCCATAAGACACTCTGACCTCCACTGTCATGCCTTCCCACGTTCTTTCATGAGCCGGTGGCTCCCACAAACACTGACCTCCACGGGCATGTCTTCATGTGTTCTCTGCTGGGAACACATCCAGGCCTTTGGTGAACAGCATGTGACTATGGCACACTGCTTAGTTTAGACATGTTGCAGTGGCTCTGCTTGTTTGTCCCCCCCCCCCGTATGTTTATGAACATACAGTGCCTTATATAAATTTTTGCCTATAATATATAAACAATGTAATATGAGTTATTTTGAATACTTGGCTAATTTTAACCATAAATCTATTGAGACCAGCTGCTGTGGGAGAATATGAGTAGATATTTGTTTTTGTTTTGTTTCTTGGATATCTTTGATCATTTGTTCTATGGCTCTTGTATCTATTAATGTTTCGTGTATGTGTGTTTCTTACTTTTAGGTATATTACAATTTCTCTCTCTTTTGCTTAGAAATTCACCTACCTGACAAGGACTCCTCGCACATGCATCTGTGATGATCTGGAGTGCTGAATACTGAGTGGAGGGGAGAAGCATCCAAGTGATAGATAGCCCATGCGTTTCTCCTGGGTTTCCTGTGTTTGGGTAACTGTTCCTCCCCTCCCTCCCTCCCTCCCTCCCTCCCTCCCTCCCTCCCTCCCTCCCTCCCTCCCTTCCTCCCTCCCTCCCCCCTCCTCCTTCCTCTCTCTCTCTCTCTCTCTCTCTCTCTCTCTCTTCCTCCCTCTCTTTCACACCACACACACACACACACACACACACACACACACACACACACACACTACTCTTAGAGACCCAGGCTTTAAGGCTTTGGTTCAGTCACCCTGTCACTCACTTGCTGAGCCAGGAAGGATGGAGGGAGCTTTTATTTTTTATTTTTTTCGATTACCAAAGACTTTCTAATTGTGAATAATCGAAAGTAAGAATATTGGTTTGGGGCAATTGTATCCCAATCAGTCAAAAGTCACAACAAGGACACCAGTTACTCTGGTTGCTGGGACCTGGGGCCTCACTCACGGAGCAGTTTCCAACACCTGTAAAGCACTGGGTGTTGTTTGCACAAACACTAGGCAAAACCCAGTCTTTCTACACCCGCAGCATTTATTTGCAGAGACGCAGGCATTTTTTCCAGGGTAGCTGCCAAAGGTCTCCTGAGCCCTCTCAGTGCACCTGGGCAGCCTCGCAGGGGGCTTGGCAAACACTGCCCTCCCCTCTACCAGAGTACGGCACCCACACATTCTGTTTCAATGTATGATGGGACCTTGGTCTCTCTAAATTGTCCCACACCAGGGCTGACCCACGCAGGGCGTGGCCAGGCAGCTACAGTTTTGCGCTCCAGAAATATGTGGATCCCTGGGTCCTCTGTGTTCCTCAGAGTCTCCTGGAAGTTAGGGTGCGTTCAGGCGTAGTTCTTAGTTACAACCTCACACACCTTTGCAAGATGACGAAATCTACGGACTGGGAAAGAAGGAGCACTAACTGTGGTCTGCACGACTTCTGTGCCGGGCTCACGCTGTTTCTATGATGTCATCTCTCTGCACCGGGCTCACGCTGTTTCTATGACGTCATCTCTCTGTGCCGCGCTCGCGCTGCTTCTATGATGTCATCTTTTTGATAGAACCCACGTGGTATTGTGCACTTTCATTTTCACACACATCACGAAAGATGCCTCATGGAGCGCAGTGAGTCCTGAGCCACCATTGCTTAGTACACAAATTCTGCTTTATAAATAACACACAACCTAGTTATTCTATTTCAAGTACACACTAAACATTTACTTTATTACTTATTTATTTATCATTGTGTGCTGGTTATGTATGTCATGATGTATATGTGCAGGTCAGTGGGCTGCCTGTGGGGGTTAGGTTTGTCCTTCCACCGTGTGGGTTTTAGAGTTGGAACCTGGGTCCTCATGGTTGGCAGCAGGCACCTTACCCTTTGAGCCATCTTGTCAGAACCCTCCGCCTCACCCCTGCAACACACATTTTTAACAGAGATCTTATATTCTACCCAGGAGGTCATTCTTTTAAGTAGAGAAGTACTTTACCAGAGGTCATTTTAAGTTCCTCAGGGTGATAACGAAAATGCTTTTGTTAAAAAAGGTTTTGACCTGGGAGTCCCTTGAGTAATATTACAATGCTTTTCAGTTCTGGGGAATCCTTTCCTCAGACTAGGATCCTCTCTAATGCCTAATGCCGGAGCTGGAGAAACGGCTCAGTGAGTTAAGAGTGTTTGTTTCACAAGCATGGGACATGAGTTCCCATTTCAGAACCCTGGAGAAGAGCCTGGTGAGAGACCCTGACTCAGTGAATAAGGCAAAGAATTGGGAGAGAAGGTCACCTGATGTCCTTCCTGCTCTGTACATGTGTGTGTGAATCCAACACACACGCTCTCATGCACACATCACACATGCGTGCACATACACAACTTCTTTGGTGCTAATCTTTATTTGTTCCTGACCAGTGGAGAAAGGGTCTCCTCCTGAAAGGTCTTCTATATGAATGAAGAGTCCATAACCGGAGCCAGGAAACTTGTTCCAGAGGTGGTAGGCTGGAGGCAGAGTCTGGGGAATAAGCCCATAGCAATACCACCCAGAGATGAGACTTTTAGTCTGTTGGGAAGGCCTCTCTTGCTCCCACCTCTCAGGCAGGAGACTTTAGACCTAACATGAAGACACTAAGCCTTTACTCATGCGTGGCTCCCATTCTTCTATCAGTAGCCTGGTCCCAAGAGGAGCACACAGTCCTTGATCTCTTAACTCTGTCTTTACTACACAGCCCATCACTGGGAAAGAGGGGGAGTCAGGAATGGGCCAAGGCATTGAAGGGAAGACAGTTGCATGTAGACCAGTCTTGTCAAGTGCTGCCACCACCACCTTTAGAGTCTTCTCTTGCCTTGCTTGCTCTTTAACATAATTTCTCACAAGAAAAAAAAACCACTTTTTTTTTAAAAAAAAAAAAAAGTGATTTTTCTCTGCACCAGTAGTGTAGCATGCCATCTGCATAGGACTCTTGACAGCCCTATCTAGACTGGACAAGGTTCACCCAGCTCTTCTGGGACATTAGATGGTTGCAGTTGGGTGAGTGTAGCCTAGGCAAGACTTCCCTTGAATTCGATTCAATTTTCACCTCAAAATTAACTCACTGGGTTTACCCCAGGATATTCCCCACCTCCACCCCTGGTGATGAACGGGGGCACCACACCATTTATTTCTTTTGTGGTCTTCACAATCGTCATAGTCACCAGCCTTTTTCTAAGACTATTTACTGATTTCTTATACACAGGCTGCCCTTGTATTTTACATCATCTAGTGTGATTGTTCACAGTGCACCTGGGTTCCCAGGCACGGAGGAGGCTGAGCTAGGAGGATTGTGAGTCCAGAGCCAACCTGAGCTACTTCCCTGCCTAGGGAGACCCCATCTCAAAGAAACAAAATGTCGGTAGACCTTAATGCAAGACAAATCATCTTTTCTTTTGATTATCAAAGGCTTCAAAACACTCCTTTTTCCTGGTCTGTATTCATCATCCACAGTGCCCCTTGCCCCTTCTTTCTCTTGCCTCTTTCTGTTTTACTGTTGGTCACATTCCCCCTCAGTCACCACCCTCTCTGCTTACATTCACACATATGATGTGGTTGTATATCTATGTAAAATCGGTTTCCACATGTAAACACAGGCTCGTGTGCTTTGATATGTCCCCGTGATTCTTGATTCCTGCCTGGTATCTGTTCTGGGCTTAGACGTGTGTTGGTAGATTTTCTACAGATATATGTGGAATTTTAGTTGCTGGCTGCAAGGTGTGTCTGACCTTTGGACATTACCACACACCACCACACATACCTGTTCACACCTGAGAACAGGTTACAGAAAAATAATCACAAAACTGAATCTCATAATGTTTTGGGTGTAGAGATGGCTGAGAAGCAGTCATCGGTATGCTTGGCCACATGTGAATTGGGTACACTTGCATGGAAAACCTGTAAGTTGTTGATTATTTTAACAGATGAAATGAATACTACTATACTTGCTATTAGCTTGTGAAGTATGAGTGTTCCAGGAGGGAGTGGGTACTAGTATCCCTCAAGCAATGTGTGGAGCACGGTTTGGGTCTGGAGGGTTTATATATCAGGGTTCAGAACAGTGGTCTACTTGATTTTAGAATAACATTAGCAGATAACTTAGTCACCAGAGGAAAATCTTCAAAGTTTTTGGATTTATTTTTATTGTTTTAAATTATGTGCAGGTGCCTGCATGTATGAGCACCACATGCTTGCAGTACCTACGGAGGCCACAAGGGGGGAATTGGATTCCTTGGAGTTGGAATTACAGGGTTGTGAGCCATCCATCATGGGTGCTTGGAACTGAATTCAGGTCCTCGGCAGGAGCAGTAAGTTCTCTCAAATGCTGAGTCCCAGAAGCAGTGTTTTAATTAACCCTCCTCTCAGAAAGCAATTCTTTCTGCTCTAAAGTGCTTAGGCAACTGTGGACTATCAGGTCTGCTCCGTGCACAGAAATGGAAGCTTGCTATACGACTGTGTGCTTTCTACTTTCCCAGAAGAGTGGATGGGGAATGGGGATTCTTTTTGCTCTACTCTGGGAATAAATATTTTGGCATAGAGAGATGAAGGATTGGCCCTTTGCACACTTTAGCTAGGAAAACTGGAATTTAAGCTGACAAGAAAGAACCAAAGATAGGAAAAAAAAACCCCACTATAATTATCTGATAAAGCTTCAATATCACACCGACTCCAGGTAACCGTGTACAATTGCACCAGTGTATGAGGTTCTCACCATTGAAGGGAAAGCAAGAGAGTCGGGGGGGGTGGGGGTGGGGGGCGTCAGTGCACAGTAGGGAACAGAGACATGGTGGAAGAGCTGCTGTGAGTGGCACTCATTAGTTTGCTTTACGGTAATTCTTACTCGTGATAAAAAGGGTCTAGGCCACCTTCAGTTGCTCTAGCAGAATCCTAGAGTCCAGGCATTTTATTAAGTTAAAAGGTGGTTTATTTGGTTCATACTTTTGACTAAATCGGGTAGTTCCATTCACCAGTTCACTCCGGAAAAGCTTGCATTGTAAACGGCGGGAACACGATAAGGAGGTAGAGCCCTTCCTCATAAGGTAGAGCCCTCCTTACACAGTCAGGACCCAGAGTTCCCCCCTCTGAAGCCAGCTTGTTCTTGGGGGGAACTCATCAGGGTCCTGAAAGAACTGCATCAATCTTTGCTATGATATAGGTTCCCCATGCCCAATGCATGACCTAGTTTGTCCTAATGTGCATCCCATCTCTTACAGATTCTCCCCCCTCTCCGTAGGGCATACCGGGGACCAGCTTTCTGTTGCTTGCCACACAGGTAGATAATACTATTCTTGAGTGATAAAGAGAGACTGTTTTCTGAGGCCCATACTTCACACAGAATTAGGAAACATGTTGTCAGTGATGTCAAGAGGAACATTTTAGGGAGATAGCGAGCTTCTTCATTCTCCTACTTCTGGGTCTGACAGACTCATGTTTGAGTCCCATTCGAGACTAACTTGTTATCATGTGACCTTGAAGAACGTCTCTTCTCTAATTGGTAGTAGTAATTGCCAGCTTAAAGGGTTCTATGCACTACAGCTCTCAAAAATCTTGCGTTCGTGTTCATGTGAGGATACACACACTCATAGAGGTCAGTGGACAACCTTGGGTACAGGTCCTTGGTTTGTTTGTTTGTTTGTTTTTACCCTGTTTGAGAGTGAATCTTCTTTGCCTTTGTGTATCCCAAGACTAGGTGGTCTATGTACCCCAGGCTAGCTCGTCTATGTACCCCAGGCTAGCTGGTCTATGTATTCCAGTCCAGCTGGTCTTCATCCTCAGGCTAGCTGGCTTGCAAGCTTTCCAGGGTCTCCTGTCTTCACCCTTTCCTGTCTTATTGTAAAAGTTCTGGGATTAAAGATGCATGCTCCTAAACCTGTCTTTATGTCGGTCCGGGTCCCAACACTCACATCACAAGTGCTTTACCCAGGATGCACCTCCTCAAGCAGAACCACATTTCTCTTCCCTCAAGCTGAAGGTCAACCAAAGTTAATCAGAGTGAGAGACTCTACACAGAATGCAAGCCTCCAGACACAGAAAAGAGGTCTCCAGGCCTATAGATCAAAGCCTTATAGGTCCAAGAGCAAAATGCCACAGGTTTTCAGAAAACAACAACAACAACAACAACAACAACAACAACAACAACAAAAAACCAATGGAATGGCATGAGCTTGTAATGTATATTTTATTTTGCACAAGCTTGCATATATACTGCACATACATTCAGTTTAGGAGAAGATGGAAGGCACACAAGGCAGTTGGACTACTGCACCCTTTAGTGGTACAAAGCAAACGGTCAAAGTTCGGAGAATATAGAAAAGCTTAAAACACACAACGGAAACCCTCCCCGCCGCCCCCCCCCCCACGACAACATTGTCCTTTAGGTTTTTTTTTTTTCCTTGTTTTAAAATTTAGTAGCTGCCAACTAAATTGTTTTTACTTTTTACTTTAAAATCAATTGTCTACGGCACCTTTTTGTTTTCTTTTGAATATGGACAGGGAGTCTCACTGTTTTTAATCCTATCAATTAATATTACAGTACATCCTTGGTAATACAAAATTGTACACCTTCATCAAATAAATTAGGATAAATTAAACCAATAAATTATGCAGTCTTCAGAACAATAGACAATAACAAAAATGCACAATTGAAATTGCCTCTAGCTAAAAAAAAATTCAAAAATTGACTTTATCAGTTCAGTTATTGTACTATATTCAAATCATAGGGTCTTTATTACAAAAAAAAGAGTTTCATAATGCTATTTACAACATATTGCTAAATAATATAAAGGCAGTGTTTGTCACGGTTTATACTATATACATATGAGAAATGGCTGGGACAATGTTGGGGGAAGCTGTGACCTTTGACTCTTTTAGAGAGCTGAGACCAACTCCAAATACATCAAAAATTTTCCCCTCAATTTGAAGTGGCAATATACAACTTTAAAATGCTTTATTCCCCCCATATGCAGAGGAATTGGTTATTTAAAAAAAGTCTAGTGAATCCATTTTCCCAAAGACAGGCCAACCATTTGCCTGCCCATTCACGTGTCTGCACATTAGGGGGTGTCTGATTTGAGAGAGCGCTCGGTTGAAAAGACTCAAAGTCCACATGCTTCCACTTAGTCTTAGAAGGATCATTCAAAAGGATGCGAAGATTAAACACTGGTTTGGACCTCAGCTCTGAAGAGGAGCATTTTAGCTTTAGTCTTTTAGATGGTTTAAAACCAGCAGATCTACAGAGGCAAAGCTCAGCTTCCTTACGTGTAAGTGTGACGCAGCGACACAAACCAACCGTTATATGTTCCGAAGGGAGCCTTTGAAAACAACGCTATAAATCTGCAGACACGGAGTTTACACCAGTAGGAAACGGTTGTGCTGTTCACACCAATGAATTCTCTATAATACACACGGCAAAGGGATTGTTCATGTCCTTACACACATTGCTGCTTTGGCGGGGGGGGGATATCTGTAAACCACTCTGGCTTTGATTAATTTATGGTTGTTTTTGGGAGCAGTCTATGGTTAACCCCCCAACTCTTTAATTAAGTGATTGATATTAACCTGCATGTGTAGGGACATGGGGGATTACTTACTAAATGTCTTCATGTACACAGAAAAGAAATGTCATAGATTTACAGAGACGCCTGTATCCTTGCCCTTGCCCTCTGATAGAGAGAAACTGGTATCTTTTGCAAGTGAAGAGCAGGACTTTTGAGATGCGTTCAACTGCCTGTACAGTCAGTGTAATGCCCCTAATAAATTCAACAGATGCTGTGAGACTGTAGCTATTTATTAAGATCTCATGTCTTACGTAACAATGGCCATGAGGTTAAATATTTACATTTCCTTATAAAAGTTCCCCTTTGCTTTAGTGTTTTTTTTTTGTTTTGATGTTTTTAAAATATTTTTAAAATGATAGTCACCCATATTCCTAGCACAGTAACAAGGATTCTTCAAACATAAAATACTTCAATTAAGTAACACTCAGAGGCACAAAGCAAACTTCAGGAATATGGTATGAACATTCACTGAAATAATTACTAGATCCTAACATCTTCCACGCAATTTTACCATTTAATGCAAAACACCTCCATTGAACTGCCAGAGAGACGGTAAGAAGTCAGGGTCGTGTTGTTGCAAATAGAACATTCTTTACACAAAACATAACAAATGCCTAAAATAGGTTCTTAAAGTCTAGATAAGAAAAGGTAAGCTTTCCACTTCACACGCATACATATGTATATTTTTACATGTGTGTGCCTGCGTGCTCACGCCCACACTTCTGCACACACATTGCACATGGTATGAAATATTGCTTCTATAGTGCTTCTCATTAGGCTAATAACACACGAGAGCTACACCACAGTTACAAAAAAATTGGCTTCTACAAGAATCTCAAAAACACGAATGCTGCTCAGACAATTGAGAAAAAAAAATAATTTGCGGTGTATCAAACTGTTCTAAAAATTTCTCTTCTTCAAAAACATTATTCTCCCGCTTTGTTTTAAAAAGACGCAAAATATGCATAGCTATCAACATCATGTCAAACGGCCAGGAAAAGAAATTAGTGTTTATTGCAGCTGTACTTGGAAATAAAGTGAAAAGGAGACAGAAAGCCACAGAAGGCACAAGGACATTTGTACTTGTGGGGGGAAAGAACTGGTGTTTTGAAGGATTTTTTTTTAAATCCTCACGCTGGTGTAGTTTAGATCTAGGCACAGACTATCACCTTGAGTGCACACACAAAAATAATACAGGGTTAGCATAAAAGAAGTAGCCATGTGGAATTGCAACACCGCATTTAGAACTGGTCCCCAGGTTCCCACCATGAAAAGTTAACTTTCTCCAGTGCACAAAGCAGTTTTCACTTGGTGAGAGCTGAATTAAGATGTGAACAATACTAGGTTATTTTATTCTTATTTATTTATTTGGTGGTTTTTGTTTTATTTAAGAACTAACTGCGTGGTAGGGGTATTGAGAGACAGGCTTCTGTCATCTACTATCTCACTGGGAGATGCGTGATCCAGCGGCTCGACCAGGGGCAACCACCTCAGTGCAAAGCTGTGGAGAGCTGCTTCTGTCATCGAGCTGTCTGTCCTCAGGCTGACAGAGTGAGATCATCTGTTCATCTCAGAGAACACCAGGAGGAGAGTCTAGGTAGCTAAGGGCACTGACATTCAGTAGAAAAGACATTTTTCTTTTTTTGCTAAATTTGTCTATTTAAATCAGAAAGGCAGAGGAAAACAGTATTTTAAAAATCAAGATTAGAGGCCCATTGGACTTGCAAACTTTATATGCCCCAATACAGGGGAATGCCAGGGCCAAAAGAATGGGAATGGGTGGGTAGGGAAGTGGGGGGGGTATGGGGGACTTTTGGGATAGCATTGGAAATGTAATTGAGGAAAATACGTAATAAAAAATATTAAAAATTAAAAAAAAATCAAGATTAAGTCTAGAATCAATATTCATTTGCCCCAGATTACGAAGATACCTAGCTATCTGTCTACCCAAGTGACGACACTGCAGTTTTGCCTTTGACCTTGCAAAGGGTGACGTGGGGAAGATCTGATTAGCATGTGACTCAGAACAGCCAGGACCCTGGTGGACCCCTGCAGGAACCACAGTGCCCCGGGTTTGCAAATGAAGCATGTCAAAGACTTCCCTAATTTGTATTGATTGGGTTCCTGGTTCTGCTGTTTAATCTGTAACATTTATCTCAGTGGTATGATCGACTACCTGTCCTTTTTTGTTTTAAAGACAGCCAGAAAAATAACAAATATACTCTAACAATTGTCTATTCAGGAGTGGGTGTGTGAGATGAGGAGATGCTACTGTAGTGAGTGGACAGTGTTGAGCGTGCTAATCCATGCTCTGTCCGTAATCGCCGGGGCCTTCTGGTCTCCCGGAAGATGGGCCTCGCAGGGCTTCACAGTTTAGCTTGAAGTCAGCAGGTTTTAAGGCTTTGTGCTGACAATAATTGTGTTCATACATCCCTGCCCATCAGCAGAATTTATAAATGATGTTGAATTACAGCGTTGCAGCCAGCTAGACAGTCACAAGGGCTGACCCGAGTCCTCCAAAGTCAAACGCTGATTTTTATTTTTTAAGAAATTAAGGGGAAATGGCATTTCTGTCCTTTACGTTTTAAATACTGGATCTGTTGCTGTGTCATTTTTACAGTGTGCACATCAGATTGTCTAAGGGGAAGTAGGAGCCTGGATCACACTCTTAGAGTGAACAGTGCTGTTTACTGCACCGGTACACAAAAATCCAGCTAAGAAAACAAGCGTGAGCGATAGTTAGCATGCAAGTGTAGGACGTGGCACATCATCAAAAACCTGGGTGTTTGGAAAGAGCCATCTGAGAGTGGGAGAGAGAGAAGTTGGCTTTCTCAGTATGCTGGAGTTGTGTCTTCTTGGGTAACCCCAAACTAACCTATTGTACACACTTGGGTCAATATTAGCTTCTGTAGTAGAACAGACATGGTCAGCTGCTTGAAGATATTATAACCCAGAGGGAAAAGACAGACAGCCACCCTCCATACCCATATGCAAATGAGCCATTCCTGGGTGATGTCCTCAGAGGAAGTAAAGATCAGGTCCACTAGCAGCTGCCAGCGTGCTCCAAGAGTGGGCAAGGGTTTCGTAGTCAGTGGGACTTCTTAATTCCTTACTGTAGAAAGGTATTTAGAAATTAGTGTTTTAGGAGAAGAAAGAAGGTTAAACAGCAACAGCAGTACTAAGCGTGTAAAGAGAGTCAAGCAAAGGATACATTTTGAAAGTCCGTGCCTTTTAATATCTGAAGCAAAGTAAATAGCAACTAGCGACAAAGCACAGGGTTTCCTCTAAGTCCACACGGCCAAGCTCACATCTCACCACGAGCCTGTTCTAAAGTTCACAGAGACAGCAGGTTGCCCTGCGTGCGCTCCCAGCCTTGTCTCAGGAGAGTCGGTTTGGTACAAACTTGGGTCTGGGGGGTTTATGCCATTTCTCTTACAAAGGACTTGGTGACAATCTTTCTAACAATCTGTCTTTTGAGGATACTTTTGAGATGTGAGCTACCCAGCTGCCGAGGGCATTGGTTCAGATGTTTAAGAAAAGGTTGCTTATCAGGCTCAAATCAAACAAGGTTTTCCAGTTTTCCTTGGGTTCTTCCAGAACTTCTTAACCCTAGAGAAACGGGAGACACAGCATGGGGTATGCATGTGAGCTGTGTCACAGTTACTGGCTCACTCCAGAGCTCACGTGCACTTTATACAGGCTGACATTCCCTTCTCCTGAAAACCAACCCTACCTTAAGTCTCCAAATATTAAGGGCCTTGGGCAAAAGTAAACTAAAGGAAAATACCCATCCCCTTGTGAGGAAGGAAAAGAAAAGGAACCCAACGAGGATGAGCAGGAACCACCAGCTGACATCACAACATATCCATGCCTCCCCCACACAAATATATAAAACCAAAATCTAGACACAGAGAAGTTGGACATCCAAGGGGGATTTCTATCCATACATTCAAAAGAGCGTTGCAATCTCTACTCGTGAAGGAGTTCTTGTAGGCAGTTAGGGGATTTGAAAATCTCAGGGACTTCACTATCCAGCTTGCAGATGACCTTGTAAATGGCCTTCTTCCAGGAAGGATCAACATCTTTGCCCGCGATGATGGCATTGAAAAACTCCCGTAACGTGATCTGCGCAACTTCCAGGAATCTCTCGGGAACCTGCTGATACAAGGAGACAATGTATTAATAAAGTTTTCAGTTTCAAGTCCGCAGTTCTTCAAAGGAAACTGAGCTAAGTCCACACTCTCAGAAGGGGGCTTTAGACGGCACCTGCATTTTCTAAAACTGGCCGGCCTCTATTCTCTTGTGTGGAGTTGTTAAATATAGCAGCATTGTGATAGACGGCGGCTGCTCCGTGGGTTTCAGAGGAGACATGCGCAGAGGATACATGGGGCCCACCAACACCAGGGTTTCACTATGGAACGCTGCAGTAGAGAAGAGAGACCCACGTCCTCACGTGGTTAAGCAGGTCTGTTCGAGAAGAAACTTGCCATCTCCCTTTTCAGAATTTGATTTCTTTCTCCTTTGGACTTCCATTATGAAAAAATAATGTATTTTCAGAATAGAATACATGTTGGGCTTCTACATAAACTAAATCCCTAACGTCAATGAAGAAACGTTAAAATCGGTTTCCTGTTTGTGCTGTAGAACTGTTGCCTGGACGCACGATTGTTTATTAAAACAGCCAGTACTATAAAGGGGTAAGATAACAGCACAAAATCCCGAGGTATGAAACTTATGCTGAACCCTGAATTGTTATCGTTCGCTTTGGCGTTAGAATAGTTTCTTAGATGGCAGTTTGTGTAATTGATCATTGTTACAAAAGCTAACACTTACGAGTGTTTACTGTGTCGGATACCATGTTACCTTACATAGTGAATGTCATTCCATTCTTCCAACCTCTGTGTAAGGTGTTACTGTCTCAATGATACCCAGAAAACAAACAGAGGCACAGAGAGAAGGACTCATTCAGGAGTAAAACGGCCCGTTTTACTCCAAGATTATCATTCTCCAAATACGCCTTTCGGAAATTTATATTTGTCAAGTCCTTGCTCCCATAGCAATTAATGTATGAGAGCTGTCTGTCTGTCTGTCTGTCTGTCTGTCTTCTTTTGTCTTCTCCTGATTAAATAGTGTGACCTTTTGACTGTTAGAAGAATACTTGGCATTCTTCAGAAGCAACTCACAGTAAAGTATGGCCTCTCTGTGCTCATATCAGCATGATGGATTCATAAAATAATTGCACATTAATAATTTTCCCAGTACACATTAGTGAGATTTTATTTTTACATTAAGTTCAGATGTAGGAGGACATAAATGCATGGTAGTGTATGTATAGACACATCTATCCTCACAGATATAACATGAAAGACCTTCACTGCAGTTCAGAAATGCCAGTTACTGAAGCAACAGGGAGATAATTGTCCATGAACAAGTGCAGTGTCTTCCTCTCCGCCTTTTCTCAGCAGGTATCGTGGGCATGTACATGGATATATGTACACATAGATACATACACATGAATGAGTTATAGGCAACATAGAAAACTAAAACAATCACGGGATGTCCCTGAAGTTCTCATTTCTTCCAGGAGCTAGTCAATTGCTCTTTAGGGAAATCTAGTAACTTTCCAGAAAATAAATCAATAAACCAATAAAAAGGGAAAGGGGAAAAAAGGGAAAGGGATGAAAAGGGCCCAACACCGAGTCTAGAACAGGCACAATGGCCCACATCTTCAATATGAGCCCTTGGATCTGAGTTCCAGGCTAGTCAGAGCTATACTGAGACCCTGTGTCTCAGAAATAAAGGAGAGGTTATTGAGCAATCTCTCCCCGAAGCGTTTATGTTGGCCTGTCCAGACAGAGCTCAGAGCTGACTGGAAGTGTAGCAAGGGCCCCTTCTCCCTTACTGGACAAACACCAGTCTACTGAGAAGCCACAGAGATTCCATGGAAGCACCTGCACACATGCGGATTTCCTGGAGGGAGCATCCTGTCCCCACCCAATGACAAGTCATAGCAAACGGGCCTTGCTGAGAGAGGCCATGTGGATGGCGGTAGGTCTGCAGCCAAATGCTAACACGTACAAAGATCAGCGGTACAAACTGTGTGCTCTCTCGCTGGCTGCTGCCAACAGAACCTCCATGGGGACTCATCTTCCTTCAACAACAAACCTAGAGCTGCAGGAGACAGAGAGCTCAGAAACACACAGGTGTGAGCTCTACAAAGGGCAGGTAAGCCAGATGCCCCACCCACTCCAAGGACACGCCCAACCCCACCTGGGCCTAGCCTATCCACAGGCAGCCAGGACCAGGGAGATGCCCCACCCACTCCAAGGACACACCCAACTCCACCTGGGCCTAGCCTATCCACAAGAAGTCAGGGCCAGGGAGAAGGGCCTTGTGGAAGCTGTCAGAAGCAGAATTTGTCTAGATAACTCCGCAACAGCATGAGCTCTGGAGGAGGAAGGGTAATTTAGGATTTCACTGAGGACAGAGGAGTTGTGCCACGTCTCTACTCCAGTTCTCAGAGGCGATGAGCCATAGCCGATGTGTCTTGTCCTGTTTTAACATTCACTTCTTGAGGTCACCATCGCTGCCCTGTGACAGCTTTTGCACTGTGCCTGACTTTGCACCTCCTTGTAAGTGGTTTCAGTGTGTTGTCCTCATCATGAGGTGTCCTGGCTGGGAAGCCCAGGTCTTTATTCTGTGTCACCTACATGTTCCTTAGGAGAGCTTTTATTATCCCACAAACCCTGTTGTCCTTCACGAGGCGATGATCCCCCTCTGCTCCATCCCACAGTGCTCTGTAGTCTACTGATACGCTCCCGCAAGGCTTTGAGGAAAGAAACCCAGAGCTGGGTACAGCTCAGTGGTGCGGTATTTGCCTGGCCTGCATGAGGTTTAATCCTCAGTGCCACTACAACAAAACAAAACCAAAAACAAAACACCTCAAAGAAGCAAATTAATGAAAAGATATAGTTTTAAGTAACACGAATCTTAGAAAACATCATTTTATGGATGAAAAATCTATGAGAAATCATGAAATAAAGATACCAGTGAACTAAGACATCTTTCTGACAAAACATGATGGTCTCCTCTGCATGCTTTTCCACTACTTATTTAGTTTTAGTTTATGTTTCTCTCTCTCTCTCTCTCTCTCTCTCTCTCTCTCTCTCTCTCTCTCTCTCTCTCTCTCTCTCTCTCTCTCTCTCCCTCTCTCTCTCTCTCTCCCTCCCTCCCTCCCTCCCTCCCTTTCTCCCTCCCTCCCTCCCTCCCTTCCTTCCTTCCTTCCTTCCTTGCTTTCTGACCCAGGGTCTCATGTAGCTCTGGCTGGCCTTGAATTCAGCATGTAGTCAGAGAAGATTTCCTTGAATGTGTGATCCTCCTGCTTTTTCCTTCCTGGGTGCAGCGAGGATCCAGTCCTTTCTATAAAGGCCGGTTGACTCGAGTGAGGCAACCAGTTCCTGACCAGCTGTGTCTCTATAACTGAGGAAAACCATGTGTGGGGAGCCAGTAATGTCAATGTAAATAAAATGGGTTAAGAGAGTTACTGGCTGCTGGTTTGGTTATTGGGAATAGGGTCCTCTTTGTGCAAGATGAAGCAGCTTGCTAACTTTCTGCTTGCTCTGGGCAGTGCACACTCAGAGGACCGTGTCGGGTAAAAGGCTTCTTGGAGCTCCTCCGATACTGGAGCAGCTCCTGTTTTGATGGTGGCTCCAGAGGTAAGTGTGGGGGTAACAATGGCCATTCTGAGAGAATGCTGAGGTATTCCACCCACAGGTAGAGATTTCACTCATGAAAACAGAGCCTCAGCTCTCTCTTCAGAACCCCTCTCCACCTTCATTTACCTGAGGAAGGCAGCATCTTCCTGATGTTTTGAGAGGGGCATCGGGGTTCAGGATTAGGATCATGACATTGCCTATATTTTAGGCACCTCCTCACACCTAATGGCTTTCCAATCACTAATAAACATCTGCAGAGAAGCCCTTAGTGACAAGTAATCCCTTATCTGGGTTTCTTTTAATAGAACCCAACAATCTCTACAGTGACCCCTTGAGTCTCCTCAGCATCAGGTGCAACAGTCAATCAAGTCACTGGAATGCAAGACAATGCAGGCGGCCGGCCGGGGGCGGGGGAGGGGGGAGGCCAGGCCTTTGGACATGCCACGGGGGAAAAACAAAAGGCTTCCAAAGTCTTTGGCAGATCTAGGAGGCTATTGTGGGAGCTGGCTGGCCAGAGTTCTTCAGGAGGGGACAGTGGAAACTTTGCTCTGATAAAAAGGCATCCCAGCCTAGGAGCCTCACCCCAAATAGTCTTGCCTTGACATTTAGAAGACAGACTCATGATGAGGTACTTGAGTACACTGGCTACTCTGAGGGGGAGATGGCCAACAAGCATCTACCAACTCCATCCTGATTGTCTGCTCTCGTTTACTGATTGATCAGAGTGAGGGGGGGGGGGGCTTGTGGGTTCCTGAAGGATGGAAGAAAAGAGTTTACATCTGCTCAATCCACAGCTGGGCAGCACACACATGCAGTGGGCTGGCTGGGGGATGTTTTGTGCCTCTCTCTCTCTCTCTCTCTCTCTCTCTCTCTCTCTCTCTCTCTCTCTCTCATAGGATTGAGTGGCAAAGACATCCCCCTCCTGTCTTCCTCCTCCTCTTCCCAGTTGCTTTACCTTCAAGGGTGATTTGTTTTATTAAACTGGCCGTCCCCAGTCTCTGCAGTCCATAATGAAAGCCTGACATAGCAGGCTGCCTGCCTTCTGTGTCCTGCAGACACTCATCATAAGTGTCAGGACATACCAAGGTTAGCGGTCACTGGAAGTGTGCTCGCTGGCCCAAACCTTGCCAAACGCTCTTGGCAGCTGAATGAATGTCACAGAGAATAGAGGGGGGAATTACAAAGGTTAAAAAGAAGACAGCCTCTCCTATTTTCTGGAGACAGAGAAGCTGATTTTTCACACCTCTGAAGCATCCGTCAGCTCACTCACTAGCCTCTTGTAGGGGAGGGGGGCGGACCATAACCCTGCCCTTTGCTCAGGCCCCCGTGGACAGTCCTCCATTCTTGATCCCCTTCAAAAACTGGCCCACTGGCCTCAGCTCACCAATGGAATCATCTTTACTGAAATGGATAGAAAACAAGCCAAGCATTGCCCCCTCCTACCCCTGCAGCCCTTCCCCAAGAACCACCGCCCAATGGCCACTTCAGCCTATCACCAGATCCCAACCTTTGTAAGGAAGATGTTTTAGACACTTTATCTTTTAAGCTAATCCCCAACCCCCACCCCAAACTTCAACATGTAAACGGAAGACGATGCCTATAAGGTTGACAGGAGTGGCTGAGAGGGGAGAAAGGAGAGCCCCTGCTTGCATTCTAGTGAATCCGTTCGTGTGTGGGTTTTCTTTCTTTCTCCTTCCCCACTTTTTTTTAATACTATAAAAGGGCAATAAAATGCTGACTTCGAAAAGACAATGTCAAGGAGAAAAGGGTGCTGGTATTTTGGATACTCTTCACTGCTCGCCTTGGAGAGAGTTATTCCTGTCACAGGCCTTTTGTCTGCATCTGCTGACGGCTTGCCCATAGCCAGCAGCATACTTTAACTGTTTTGTCACCTCCTAACATCACATGCATCAGCTGTTGGGCTTTTGTTACGGGTATTGTAGAACTAATCCGCTGTGGCTGTTCTACTGTGCAGTAAATAAAACAGAAGCCCGGCTTCTCAGACCGCTCTACATGAATATTTCAGACAGCTTTTTACAACTCTGGGACTCACCAAATCAAATAAATAAATAACTCCCCCACCCCCAGCATCCCCAGACCCTCCCCATTGACTGAAACAAAACCCCTTGAACTAGCCACAGATGCCTCTGAGTCACAGGGACTGGAGCTGGCAAACAATTGCAAGTTGAAAGAAAGGTGGTCTCAACTTCGGGGGCACCACTGAACTCATATTTAAGAGGAGAGTGAAACACATCTGAGACACAGGGCTGGCTTGGCATCTCGGAAAATCTGCAAAGCCTTTTGGGGGGGGGTTGGAGCTTTATATAATTATATATTTTTATATATTTTACACACACATGTAAGTATGTTTCCATATATATAGCCATATATAAAATGTTACAGTTACTCTTAATTAATCTTTGGGCCCTTTCCATAATGTGTAACCTGCACAGAGATGTGCTGAGAAAAACCAGAGTCTAAAATGTTCTTCAAAACTAAGCACACACCGTGAACCCTCTATATGTCTGAACACGACAGTTCACCAAGCAGAGACACCAAAGCATTTCCCAGACAACTTCTGAATGTCTTTGGAAGAGTTCAGAAGAAGAAGGGATTCTATCTCCCCAACACGGGCATGCCTGGGACACAAAGGTCCCATGAAAGAGACCAACACTGAAGTTCTTTCCGAGCCTTTCACCCTGGTGGGCACATGACTCCTCTAAACAAACTCGCCCATCCCTGCTGTTTGTTAAGTAAATATTGATCAAGGAGAGGCCTGTCTCCTGACTGCAGTGGCATAAGCTGGGGACCTGTACTGTTCAAGAGTAGGCTTAGATGGATGAACTCAGATGGGGCTGTACTCTTCACAGAGACTAGCAGCCAGAACAGATACAGAGACTGTATGGTTGCTTCTTGCCTCTTTCTTGGTCACCCTAACTCCAGCCAGGAGCAGAATCGAGAAATCATGGACCTGTGAAATATGGCCACATGATGCCACCCATGCATGTGGTTGTGCTGTGTGGACAGCTCAGACTCCCCTGCCTTTCAGAAGACTAGGAGGTTCAGGATGTTATTGGTGAATTGTGGGATTCTCTTCCAGTCCCTTCTCTGTTCAGGGAATGTGCGTGGGAAGTCAAGCCCAAGTAAAAGAGTAGACAGAAACTTCAGAGCACAGCTCTGCCTCCTGTGAAGCATCTTCCCATGGTTAATGAGCATACGCAGAGCCTTGTTTTGAGTCTGCTTGGGTGACATTATTGGCTGGGTCAACACATGGGAGAAAGATGCTTTGTATTTTATTTTGCTTATTTCATAACTGGGACTCAAAGTCTCACCTTCTGTAATGTCAGGGGCTGAATGGAAGTGTGTTCTTTCTTGGGAAGAGACAGTTTTGAGTCATCTTTACAGACTGAGTATGTATTAGCCCTGAGCAATGTTTTCTAAGAGTAAGGCGTCCTGTTTTGTGTGTGTGTGCGTGCATGTGTGTGTGAGTTTGTGTGTGTGTATGTGTGAGACAGAGGGAGGGTTGTGTGCATGTGTGTGTGAGTGTGTGTGTTGTGATAGAGAGAGAGAACGAGAGAGAGAGAGAGAGAGAGAGAGAGAGAGAGAGAGAGAGAGAGAGAGAGAGAGAGAGAGAGAAAAGGCCAACTGGCATGTAAATTTGATTAGGATGTCCTGGATGCTCTCTCTACCTGTGTGCAGGAGGGGGAAGCCTCCAGAGTCACAGCAGACTAAAGGGAGGTTTTTCACAACAACTAAAATTAGGCCTAAATCCTCCTTCTCTCCCTCTGATGCTGGAGGGGGCATTCAACTTTCAGGCCCCTTGGAGGATTCAATTACTTTAATACTTGAGTAATGCAAGGCCCCAAGAGTGAACCTATTTCCTAGCTACACATTTAGCTACTTAACCATCTGAAGAATAAATACTCTTAGGAAATGTTTAAAAAAAATCCAAAAAAAAAAAAAAAAAAAAAAAACACATGCACACATGGGGTGGGAGGGGGCTGTGTTTCCTTGGTTTAAGCAAAAGAACACATAGCATATTCGTCTGTACCTTGTCTCCCCCCCACCCCCCTTTTATTTTAAAACAAAGCTACAAAAGAACAATGTTCTGCTGAGCAAAATTCAGTAGCATTCTGTAAACATTAATTTAAGAAAATCAATAGACTCAGTGAGCTAAAGCCATATTACAAGATAAACTGGCCAGAGTGCCACTTTGTCAAATAGATTTTCCTTTTCCTAGGCTGGAGAAAGACAGTTTCAAAATGGGGCAAACGTGTTGCAACCAAGGTTTGAAAAGTATGTGGCCTTCAAACAGTCTGTCTGTTCCTACTACAAAGCTGGACAAACAGACTTTCAAAATGATAAGACTGGTTTAGAATAGATTTGGTGTTCGAATTTTACACAGAGTAGATTTTCTCAGGTGAGGAGATGTTAAAAGAAGGGGGTTTTGTGTGTGTGTGTGTGCATGTGTATGTGTGTTTGGAATGTGATAGGGAGGTAGGGAGGGAGAGAGGGGGGAAGGGGGTTGTGTGTGTATCTGTGTGTGAGTGTGTGCATGTGTTTGTGTGTGAGTGAGTGTGTGTGCGCGCCTGTGTGTGTGTGTGTGTGTTTGGGATGTGAGAGGGAGGGAGGGAGGGAGGAAGGGAGGGAGGGAGAGAGAGAGAGAGAGAGAGAGAGAGAGAGAGAGAGAGAGAAGGGGGTTGTGTGTGTATGTGTGTGTGAGTGTGTGCGTGTGTTTGTCTGTGTGTGAGTGAGTGTGTGTGTGTGTGTGTGTGTGTGAGACAGAGACAGAGACAGAGACAGAGAATGGGGGCAGAGGGCTTTGGGAAGAGTTTCAGTTGATGTTTGACTTTTAAAAAGGAAAGGAAGAAAGAAATCTTTATTCATGCTGACCCCATGGGCAATAGGCCTTCTTGCCAAAATCCCAAAGCCAGACTCTCCAGTGAGTTGGGGATCAGAGGTTCAGCTGGTGGTAGCTGCTCCCAGCCTGCACTGATCAGGCAATGTCATGTTAATGTGGGAGGCCTGTGGGGGTTGAGGGAACAGACCCCTGGCCCCAGGAAGGAACTGGAGGGATGGTTTACCCCAGAGCCTCAAGGCTGCTCTCTGCTAGATGCAAAGAGCTGCAGGGTGGTTAGAAAAGCTGGCTGAAGGGAAGCAAGTCCCTTTGTGTGTTCCTGCTGCTGCACTGGTCGGCCAGGCTTGTGGCATCTTACTCCCAGACAAGACCTGTGGCCTGCTCCAACAGAGTATCTGCCTCTGCTAATGCCAAAGCCTGTAGAGTCTACTAGAGAGGCCACTGTAGAAAGGAGCAGTTGCAGGGAGCGGGCCGAGGAGGAAGGCAAGGATCCACCTTGCATGGGTGGTAAAACCTTATGGAGAATGATCAGAAGAACTGGACCTTGCTGGGGGCAGGGGCAGGGGCAGGGGCAGGGGCAGGGGCAGGGGCAGGGGCAGGGGCAGGGGCAGGGGCAGGGGCAGGGGCAGGGGCAGGGGCAGGGGCAGGGGCAGGGGCGACTGAATACACCCCATCTGCATAGCTCTACACAAAAGAGTGGACAACAAACCGAGAAACACCTGGCCATTTTCTGTATTTCCTTATCTGAATTGAAGTCTCTGCCTTCTAAAAAACAGATATTTAGAAAATTCAGAGCCCCACTATAAAATGTTGGCACCTTTAAGCTGTTGGTTATATACACACCACAGAAACAGGGTCCTGGAGGATAGCATCTTCAGTAACCATGACTTTCAGGTAGTAGAAAAAAATGGCTTAGCATCTCTTCTCCCTGTTAAGAACTTGTGCATACCTTTTAAACTATGCACACATCCCACTGTCAGCTCTATGTACAGATAGGAAAATAAATTCATCTTTTCCAGACTTGGAGAGAAACTGGTGCTGGTGATCAGAGAGCAGAATGAAATGTCTTTAGAGATTGTCGCACTGATTTTATGGGGTTGGAATTCAGGCTGAGAATAGACTGGAAGTAGAGGCTTTCTTTGCACCCAAGCGGAAGTCTTGAAGTGACACCTTTGGAAACCTTAGTGGTGATTTTCTGGGAGTGGGTGGGGGGTGGGAGGTGTAAATTTCCCTTCCTTTCTTCTCATGTCTCTAAAGAGTGAGTCCCAGTTAAAACTGACAAACAGCAAGTAAAACACCAGAGACTAAAATCAAGCATCCCCTTCCATGCCCCAGAGATGTGGCACAGAATTCTGAAAGCTTAGAAGTTGCTAAAAACACTCTGGTACTGGGACTGCCCATCTGTTATCTTGTGGTGGTAAAGGCTAGACCAAGATAACTCTACCAAAAGGTCATCCAATTCTGCAGCTTCAGAAACTGGAAGGAGCTCAGCTAATTCATGCTTTCAAAACAGAGACTGTCCCCCAGCAGAGGTCGGCAACCTTGACAAAGGGTGGCTGTCTGTCAGATACGTAATCTCCCATCTTATAACTGTTTAAGAATACAAAAGCCTTTCTTAGCACAGGGGCTGTCCAAAAGAGACTAAGAGTCGGAGCTGGCGTGCAGGTCATAGTTAGATAACGCCTGTTCTTAGCCAGACTTGAGGTCTACCAGATTTTCTAGACACCAAATGTTCTTTCATTGTGTACTAATTCTGTGGGCACACCAGTTGTTCTTGCAGGGAGCTGGGATTGTCTCTCTGGCCTTCACCCTGAAACGCCTCATCATTCCTCAGACGTGTGTGCCCCCAGCGTCAAAACAGGCTAAGAGTTCTTGAGCTTAGCATTCACAGCAATCAGCAGCTGAGGTGGTTAAAACAAACAGAGCCAAGCTTGGTGCCATTCCTGGATAGAAGATTATCCAAAATCAACATGGCCGAAATGCTCCGGTACTGTGTGAAGGGAGGCTGGGGCACAAGATAATCCTCAGTGACTCCAGTGTCGCTGGACAGTGCACCATGTGATTGCTTTCGGTAGCAGCTTTCCCTTCATAATTAAACTCTGCTTAGGCCAATATTAAACCCTGTCTGCATGGCCTGTGTTCCTGAGGATGGAACAATGGAAGCAAAGTTTCTAGGAAGATTCTGGTCAGAGTTGGGGTTCAGCGGGACAATGAGGACAGACTTGTTTATGGTAAATATCAAAGAATGCCCATTGACTTGATGTGAACGGGCAGAGACCACCTATTATTGGGTCTGGTAGCAATGGCTGGAAGACAGCCCAGATAACCTGGGGGAGGTCAGATCTTCAACCTTCATCCTATCACTTGAGTATGACTACCAAATCCTTGTTCTGCAGAGGTTTTGTTTGTTTGTTTGTTTGTTGTTTTTGTTTTTGTTGTGGTTGGTTGGTTGGGTTGTTGTTGTTGTTGTTGTTACATATCTGGGGAAATTCCATTGGTCTCTGCTTCACAACTACCCTCTGCAGAACTGAAGGTAAGCTTGTAGAACTGACCTTCCACAGAGCCAACCAAATTCAGATGAAAGCCAACTGAGAAAAAAATGCATCTACCCTGAATCCGTACAGTTATTTTCCTCAATATTATCATTACTGAAGAGTGCAGTTTATGAGCGACTGCCACAGCCTTGAGTTTGTGATGGGAATCCTGCGTCATGCAGAGATGATTTAGTACAGGAGGAAGGTGTGTTCAGGGTACACACAAATACTGTCTCATTGTATATCAGGGACTTGAACATCTGTGCAAGAGCTGAGCCCTGCAGACAGCCAGCCCCATGCAGAGTCGGAGGGGCCACCTGAGCTTCAAAAGCCACGTATGAGATTCTGACGACATAGAAACATCTCAAGAAACACCAGAGACTTTTGAGAAGCAGGGAAGAATTTCTCAGATAGGCCAGGGCACATTTGATGGCTGGGAGACCTACTAGCAACACCTAAGGGGACCATGCTGGGTGCCTTGCCACAAGGCACATTTATAAGATGGTCCTTGTTATTAATGGAATGTGGTGGCCCTAAAACCAAAGCCCTTTATCCCCCTTCACTTGAGCATCTGGTCATTTCTTAGCTTCCACCTTTTCTCAGAGCATATATCACCTTGTACTGTTTTCTGCAGCAGTAGATTTGAAGATAAAATGGTAGGGAAATGCTTAGGGAAGCAGAAATTGGGTACACAAACCCTAAGAAATTCGAGCCATACAAATCCATGAGGACTTGTTGCTTGCCCACAACAGACCCTCACATATGGAACTAATCCCACTGGTGGTCTTGATGACTAATCGTCTTTCAAGGAAAAGACAGAGATGCTCTTGGAAGAAAGTACCCATCATGCCTTGTGGTAGAGGCAGAACATCTCCAATAGTGCTAAATCTTCCTTGAAGGACTGGAGGTATAGAAGAGTGTGTTCAGGTGAATGATGCCTGCTTGTGTCCAGGTGTTGAGGTCTACGGCTTTTCCTAGTCCACACAGATCCAGACTACATGCTCTAGACCTGCGTGAAGCCTACGCTGGCATCTCATTGGATGGGTAGCCAAGTGAACAAAGTGAGCAGGGTGGGTGCAACAACTCAGGCTGCCATCAATGGTTTATCAATTTGAAGAATTAGTCTCTATCAATCATCCCAATAAGGGAATTTCCTCATCTCCAAGGGTGCTGCTGGGATTTGGATCCGAGAAGGCGTCCCTGGGAGGAAAGGAAAATGAGCACCCTGGGGATGCTTTCTGAGATAATTAGGCTGTGCAGAGTCACGAGTGTAGAAGTAGCCCCATGTGAACATCATCTGCATTCACGGGTGTCGGCACTCAGAGCTCACAGCTCTGCAGCATCACGAAAGCTCTGGGGGCCTTTTGTGAGAGAGTGCAGGATGTCCTCTACTCTGGAGTCATGGCCTTACAGTGTCAGAACGAAGCTGAGTCTACTCATATCCCTTTCCAGGTGAGCAAAGCAGAGACCAGGGATCGGCAGGTATGGCAGAGCCTGACCCTGCAGGCCAGACCCCCTTCCTGCAGCCCCCTGCATTGGAACAGAAGTCAGCAGAGTCCCCAGACAAGTCCTGATGGCATTACCCTCATAGCCACACGACTAGGAGAAGACAGAAAGAAACACTTCCTCTTTTGGAAACTAGTTTCACATTGATCAATCAACCCAATTTTGATGGGAATTGTTTGCTGGCTGTTTAGGGACAGAAGGAAGTGATGCAATAGTTGGACTCCTGATGGTGTAGCAATGATGAGGTCCCATGTATGTCCTGTGTGTGTGTGTGTGTGTGTGTGTGTGTGTGTGTGTGTAGAGGTCAGGGGTCAATGGTTGGGTGTTGTCTTCTTCAGTTGCTCTCCACCATTTTAGAGAATTGTTTGGCAGCTTCGTGCATTTACATAATGAATTTTATTTATTCCCTTCTCATCCCCTCCAAATCCCACTGGCACTTTTTGTTTTTGAGACGGGGGGGTTTTTAGCTGAGCTGGAAGCCCCATTCAACTAGCCTGGAGGGGAGGGGCTCTGCTTGCCTCTGCTTCCCCAGGTCTGGAGCAGATCACTGAGCTCAGTCCTCCCTACTGCTCACTGCCTCCACTCTGCTCCTCCCTGGAGCACTTGACTCCACAGACCAATGAAAGAAGGGGCCTCTAACAGGGTTCACCTTGTGCTAACAACCCTGTGTGGGTGACAACTCTGAGTGTCTACCCTTGTATCTCCATTCACAGATCAGAAACCTGAGCACAGAGAGGGTGAGACGCTTGCCACTGCTTCTCAGCCAGCCAGCAACAGAGCAGACTGGCTCCAGCATGGATGTACTGAAGTTCTACTCTAACGCTGGCCCAGGGCCACCCACGGTGGTGGGCATGCCCCCAAAGCACTTTCCTAAGACTTCAAGGTGATACCTGTGTATACAATAATGGCTTTTTGTAAACAAACACAGAGAAGGCCATGCTTTCTCATCACCCTTGTTACTGTTATGGATCCATGTCCCAGACTAAGGTTATTTCCCATAAAGTCAAATGCTACAGTGTTTCACCTATGAACACTCTGAGGACAGTGGTGTGGACCTACCCATTCTTCCTACAGTTGGATATGTCCTCTGCACAAAACCCCACTTAGCAGAACTTGCTAAGAATCTCATAGTCCTTTTGTAAGGCCTAATCAGTGATCCACAGGATCCTATAAGCTCCTGAGGGGCTGGGGATGAGCTCAGGAATAGAGTACACAGCCTCTTAAGTGCCAGGCTGGGTTTGGGTCCCAACAGCAGAAGATAAATAAAAACATGTCCTGAGGTATGACAGCAACTTCTGGGGACACGTTTGTAAAATCGTCAACAGAGTGTCTTTGTGTATGTGCAAGGGATAGTCCTCAAAGTGTACCATGGCCACACACACCCAGAATTCTGCCCTGTCCCCGAATTCATCTCTGGGAAGAACACTGCCAGGCAGAAACATTTTCCGAAGGGCAGCTAAAATGATTGGGGTAGCCCACTGGCTACATGTGATTAGGCCTTTAAAAAACAAATGTTGCTCCTTAGTCTGCAGAGATGAAGACTAAGAGGAAACAATGCTAACGTCTGTGAAATCAGATAGGAAACAGAGAAAGTGGCTATGACCCTGTCCTCAAATCCCAGCAATCGGTCCCTCTACAGCTTCAAGGGGGTCATTTTCAAAGACATCAAAATAGCAGACTATTTTCACAGCAGGTAATAAATTTAGAGAATTATTATTTTGAGGAGGAGTGGTATAGGCCGAGAATGAGGTTAAGTTTTTAAAAGGTTTTAACAAGCCCTTGGGTGAAACCAAAATGACCCAATCCTGGGAGGTTTATATTTGAGAAGCAGTCAGTCAATGATGGATACAAGCTGCTCCCTGCCCACTGCTGACACAGGGCTGGGTGGTTCAGGGATTCCCCCACTCTCCTCTCTCTGCACCTTGTCATCTGAATTGTTCATGAATATTCACAACGGGGGTCGTGCTTATTCTTGTGCCCAATTTTAGAACGTATTGGGATGTCTCAGGAAAGCAGCCCAACACAACAACTCATTCTTTAGATGACTTTTTCCTTAGTCTTTATGAAGGTCTTTGTTCTAAGATTCTGAGTTAGGATTCCGAGTCACAGTTCGACCGTGAGCAGCACAAATGTATAAGCCGACTCCTTTAACTACACTTTCAAGTGAAAATCCGTCTGTTCTGCTATTGCCCACGTAGAGACACTGATAACACACTGTACTGTTCAGGGGCTAAAAAATGGTTAAATCTCTATGGGGAAGCTGCTTGTCACACAAGAACACAGATCAATTAATTCAAATTTAAGGGGAAATTAAACATACCAATTATGTAGTCATCACAGCCCAAGATATTAAGCTCTGAAATGGACTGTGGTTCCTGGAGGAGGAGCGAGCACACCTTTGTAGACTTTGTGGCTCTGCGAAGCAGAGAGGGGCTAACTTTTGAGAGGGGGGAAGGAGGTCAGCTTCTTTCCAAAATAGCCAAGTGTTAATCACTTTAAATAACAGGTGATCATTGGGGGCTGGGGCTGGTTGCTGAAGGACCAGGCCAAGGATTCTGGTAAGGGGCTGGTGGTGAAGAGTCCAAGTCCGTTTAGAGAAAGGGACCCTTTAACAACATAGCCAGTTTCCAGAGAACCGGTAGCACTCAACAGTATGCAGTTGGGGTTGGGGCTGGGGTTCGGGAAGCAAGGGAAAGGCTGTGAAGGACTAAGAGGGGAAAGACTTCCCAGGAATAAGACATATCTTACCAACCCAAATCCTAACCTTGCCCACCACCACAGACCAGAGGGATCCCTTCCCATCTTTTCAAATTACAGGTTTGAAAACCCTTAGTTCTGGCTGTGGGGAGCCAGGGGTGCAGAGTCACTTTGCTTCCTTCTCCTGTAGACTTTGGAGTGGGCCCAGGCAAGAAAACTGGGCCATCTGGAGTTCAGAAGTCGAGGGAAATAGGGAAGACCAGGGAAGATGAGCACTCGTTCGTCAGCCACACAAAAGAATGGAGCAGAAAGAAGCCTGGATCTGGGCGCTCGCGTCTGGCAAGGAGGCCGGCAGCAGGACTAATGAAGCATTTGCGGCATGGGACGGGTGCCAACGCAACAAAGATGCGCTGGGGCTCTGCAGATGTGCCAGGGCCCCCAGAGCAAAATAATGACATAATCACCATCAGTGTCACAGACCAGACTGTACACAAGGTGACAGGGGAGGGAGGCCTGGAAGACACACACAGGGAGGACTTTCCATGGCCATGATGGCTGTGACCCAGAGGACTGAGACACAGGGGGGCTTCACGTCCCTGTCTCAAGTTCCCAGGTGGGTGGATGTCCATCTTTGCCTGGGTTCTCACCCGATCGATCCCAGCTACCACTAACCAGGCAAGGGGACTCTGAACCACGTCAGGAAGATGTGATATAAATGGCAGAGTCTGAATATACACAGGCAGAGGGAGATGGGGCACCAGAGAGTAGGAGACTGAATCTCTAGTGTCTACATCTTCTATCGTGTGTGACTCTAGTTACAACCTAGGGCATAAGGGAAACAAAATCATGCAAGAAATATTATTGGAGAACTTGCGAGGGGCCAGGACACAAATTATCATCAGCAACAAAGGACTAACCTCAAACTGAGAGTAAAAGCAATGGCCAAGCATGGAATGGAAGGCAGGCAGGCCCTGTTTTAAACAAGATCTTCCAGCAGGTCCTGTCACCTGCCCTGGTGGCTCCTCGCTCCCAGTAAGGTGGGTGTGTTAGTACAGCTGTCTGGCTTTTAAGTGACTTTTGTCACTTTGAAAGTGAAAGTCTGAGAGGTTGGAAGAACAATACTTCCGAGCCCGGAAGAAGAACTCCAAGCACAAAGGACTCTGCTAACCAGTGCCCCTTTTCATGGCTTCTCATGAAATATTCATAAGAAGAACTTTAATTTTTTATGACCCCTTTTTGGTTTGACTGTATCTCTTGTGTCAACGCCCACATTCAGGTTCCCCTTAAATACTAAAAGGTCTGTTCTGAAAGTGTTTGCAAAGAGCCACAGGGACAGAGTCGACTACGGTCGTCCTGCAGGCCTGTCCACCCTAACAGAATCACCGTCAGGGAACACAGATTTCTTTTCAATATGGCTCCCGTCAGCCTTGAAGCTGCCACACTCCGCAGTGCAGTTATTTTAAAACTTGCTAATTTGCTAGTTCAACTCTTCGGAAGAACGGTTATATTTGTTTTTCTTGGCTTCACCCTAGTTAATAGAAAAGACAGCTAATGATCAACCGGAGAGAGTCCTTCTTTCTTCGAGATAGCTGCCTCCACCTTCCATCATTACTTTGTATTTCAGCCAGGAGTGGGAGGGGGACGGCGAACAGATTGTATTTGTTTTATGTCATGTTACCAAACAGCCCGGGAGATTGGCTTAAGGCAATCTTGGAGGGTGAGACAGCAGGAGCGTTAAAACTAGAATAATCTACTTTCAAGAGTTAAACTCAGATGCTGCACCCAGTAAGGCTGTTTGGGAAAATATTATTGCCAATTCATATGGATGGACTGAAGAGAAATGAGCAAGTGAGAGAAGATATTCTGCCTGTGACTGACAAGGAAGAAAGTTGTTAAAGCTAAATACCACCTGGGAGGGGACAATGAGGAAATTGGGTTTTAAGTTGTCATCCAGGTGAAAGGGGAGGGGCAAGTCTCAGCAAGCCCTGGGTTTGTTGTGTGCATCTGTTTAATCCAGGCCACATACTCAAGCTGGTTTTCAATGTGTCGTTAGAACTTCTCCAGACATTCAATACAGGACGGACTGGACACAATAGTCACATCACACCAAAAGCTCCAGCCACCACCAGCGGCTCTCGGAAGGGAACTTGCGCTCTCACTCCTATTGATAACCCTTTGTGGGATGAAGAAAGAGGCGAGGCCAGAAGAGCCGCACATCAGACAATAGCCACCCCGCCACACTGTCCTCAGACTTCGTCATCTTCCAAGGACAATTAATTATGAAGGCCTTAGGGGAAGGCCAGAGCAAGAGAAAGCCCACCACTGACCCAGCACCCCAACTGCCAACCTCTGTGCCTGCTAAATGCTTTGCCTATTGGGGTGCAGCCGATAGGGAGCTAACAGATCATGGGGAGGGGTGAGCGGGAGAAAAGCAAAAGAATTTTTTGTGTGTGTGTCCGCCCTTGTATAATTCTATTCTCACTGTGAACTCATCCATACACAAAACACAAGGACAATTTTTTTTTAAAGAGAGAAAAAGCCACAGGGTAGGTTACAGTCAGAAATGGCTCTCGGTGGTGTGCTAAAAAGGATGGTCTTTTCACCAAATCATTTCACAGAGGCAAAACAGACAAACACAAAGAGTTGAGAGTTTTTCTCCTACATTAAATGGAGTAACTGATAAGGTCAGACACATGATACCTAAAGACACGGATCCACGAACTCTTGAAGTCAAAGGGCCTCTGTGCGCCGAGGCACAATCTTTCAAAGGAAATAGATCACAGAACTCCACTGAACCCCCTTTAAACTTTATGAAGCAGGAGGGGAAAAAGCTCTAAGTAGGGAAGCTAGACAGAAGAGCCTTGAACTATTTTCTGAAGGAAAGATGAGACCCTCCCTGGGCTGCCACAAAACATCTTTTTTTTTTTCTAAGGGCTCCTCTGAACTTTGATATGTGCCAAGACACTGCTATTGAAAGCTGTATAATTACGTGCTATAGCCACTGTAGAAAATGCTTTGTTCACCCCAACAAAGGACAATGAGCAGAGTGGAGCGGCAGTGCGCGCTATCTTTTTCTTTAAGAATGTTGAGAAAGGTCACGGGATGCTATCACTAATAAAGCTGTTGAGTAAGGGGGTTTTAAAGTTGTTCTCACTGTGCTTGAATGCAGCACAGTGACAAAAAAGAGACACGGGGAGCTAGAAAATGCAATATTGCCAAACAGATCATAAATCAGTGGGCCCCTTGCTTCATTATACTGATAAACACTTTGAATCTCAGAACCAGCGTTGGAGCGGGGCCTTGCCCTGGGTGAGGGTGTGCCCTTCAGCCCACTTTCAGCCCGCTGCCCACCCTGTCTGCCCTCTCCTCTCCCCTTCAATTTCGAGTGATCACTCTGTGAGACGAGCATCCCAGTCAGCCATGTGTGTACGTGTATTTAGGCATCATTTGTTCAGTCTCTTAAAAGATCCATTTGGCTTGTCACCAGTGAGACTGGCACGGGAAGGGGTGGAAAGTCTTTCTCCTCCTCCTTGCCACCCACTAAGAGTGTGCTGTATAGAGCTTGTTTAAATGGTTTGGTGGCTTTGAGGCCAAAAGATAGCAACAGCAGTAAAGGGTTTTCAGTCATGTGCCAGTTAGCCAAGCTATCCCTCATCTTGGATCTATTTGCAGCAGCGCGGGGTGCTTCCAAAATCCACCTGTCTTCCTGCTTCTTTATAGAGAGGCTTCCAAACTTAATCTGCAAGAGCTGGTTGGAAGAGGAGCAGGTTGGGCAATAACTTCAGTATGGGCTGTGTGGAGGGTGGGGTTGGGGGGTAAGGGGTGCCTTTGAGGGAGGCACACCTTCATTTTCAATGCCCAAGTAGAAAACTGAGAAACTACAGGAAGAATTCCATAGAAGTACCTCTCTTGCCTGTCACGTGACATCAGAGAAATGTTACACCCACAGGCTCTGTGATGGGTAGACCCAGTGACATGCTACGCCTGTTGCTACCGTAGGAAGTGCCATTTACCAGCCCACGAATGAGTGAATCAAGTTCCTGGTTCTATTTATTTTTAAGCCTTCCAGCCTCCAACCTGGGCCCTTAGCAAGGGGCAAGAGAGATTAGTCAGTCTGATTGGGAACTTGGACTCTGCCTACAGGTTGGCTGACTAAGCAACAAGGTGCCGGGGGTGGGGGGTGGGGGGGTGGGGCTGGCTTTCCACAATGGAACCACCTCATGGTGCACACTGAGACAGTTATCACATTCTCTTCTTAACATATACTCATCTCACCCAAGTCCCCAGCCTCTACCTCATCTTGCCCTCTGAGTTACATTCAAGAGGTGGCCAACCGAGGTAGCGGAGCCACACCACGGCTCTCTGGACTTCAGAAATAGTGAGATTAGCCTCCAAGTTACACGGGTTGGCTAGTGGCCGAGCTTGAACTCTTCACACGCTGGTAAACTAGCTTTGGAAACTGACAGGAACCGTTAGCTTCCTTCTCCCACAGTTGAGATGGAAGTGAAAAAGCCATAAGACCTGACTACACTGGCCCCTAAAGTCAGAAGTATGGGTGTGATTTAAAGGCTAGAAAGCAATGGCAAACCACCTTTCCCTGCCCGGAAAAAAAATTCTTTTGGAAGTTCTTCACAGCGAGGCGAGAAGGAAGCATGAAAACACACAGAGTCACACCTGGAAAGATGGATTTCCTGTTGCCAACCTCATTAGTGAGAGAGGTGCTGCTGGAATTGCACGCCTTCCTCTCTGCACACCTTGGTGAACACGTCCAGAAACGGCAGGTCCCACCCCAGGCAGTGGAGCCGACTCCCCTCCCTGTAGTACAAACTAAAAGTGATTCTTTCCCCCACCTTTGGTGTCTTCTTCCACATCCCCTGGACCATCTCAAACTCTCAACACCCTAAGTCTGGACGCTAAGCCAAGCGCCCGGGCAATTGTGAAAGATGATACAAAAGGCAGGGTAAGCCTTCCTGTCACTAAGAAGGTCCTGACTCAGAAAGGCCAGGAAGTGCAGGGCCAGAAGAGCAGAACTCTGCAAGCCACTCCCTCCCACCCAGTGACAACCTCCTTCATCTGTAGGGTAGGCACCAGCAGTCTCTCTGGTCTGCACAACCATCAGGGTCAGGGACTGGGGGAGGGGTGCCAGGCAATGGGAGAGGTACCACAGCCGTGCTGTGCTGTTAGGAACAGGTTAGAGGGTAGGAAAGAGAAAGGAAGGAAGAAAATGTCCTAGTACAGACAGGGGGAAGTCAGAGCGTCCCCTGCTCCCATCTGCCTGTCTGTCGTGTGGGTCCCACCCACTTGGAATAATTTAAAAACCAGTCAAGCTTGGTTCTCATTGATCTGTCTGTACCTTGTCACTGCTATTGCTCCCAGTAAGGAAGTTACCACAATGCATCTCGCAAGGGAACATCAGTAAGCAGTCAACAGGTATTGGCTATTTTATCATCGGTATCGGTATATAAAACTGGCTAGAAGTATTTGTGTGGGACACGTGCATGTATGCATGTAGTCGTGAGAGATTGGTATCTGATGTCTTGCTCTATCACTTCCCGTCTTATTTTTAAGACAAGGTCTCTCATTGAACCTGGGATTCACGGCCACTGGGTTCCCGAGATCTGTCTGTGTCCCTTTCCTCCCAGCTTCTACATGGGTGCTGTAGACTGGAATTCAGGCTCTTATGTCCATCTGGTAAGCATTTCACCAACTGAGCCATCTCCATCTTCCCAGACTTAGAAGAAAATTTAAAATGCAATCCCTGAGATGCTGCATGGTTTGAGCAGCTAACAGAGGGATAGCCTACTCCTCTGGACTGATTGGATCTTTGAGCATCATGTAGATTTGCATCCATCTCTCTGCTACACTCACCTCTGTTTAAAATTTTCGAACGAGCCAAGACTCTATTTTTCCATCCTCTCTACTAGCTTGTACTGAAATACTGGGTTATTTAGTTGATGTTATGAAGAGAAATTTCCATGCAAGTGTGAAGCTCTGTGCTCTATCAGCCCAGGCATTCGGCAAGAGGTGCCGGGGCTACTTTTGGCTTGCAGCCACAGCCCACACTGGCAAAGCTACAAAGATAAGTACGGTGGCTTTTTAAGCATCTCACTTAAGCACTGACCTCCATGCTCAAAGACACAGAAAGGAGGGATCCCTTATCTGAGGGTTTGTAAGTCAATGTGCCAAACTGAGAAGCTGCGTTAAAAACTATTTAGTGGTGTGTGAGTTTATGTGTGCACGTGTGTAAGTATGTATGTGTGTGTGAGTGTATGAGTGTGTGCTTGTTTGAATGCCTGTTTGTGCATGTGTGTGTGCATGAGTGTATGTGCAAGTGTGTGTATGTGTGAGTGCAAGTGTGAGTACCTGTGTGTGACTGTGTATGTGTGTAAGTGTGTGTGAGTGCCTGTGTGTATGAGTGTATGAGTATGTGTATATGAGTGTGTATGTATATGTATATGTGACTGTGTATGTGTGTGAGTGTATGTTAGTTCCTGTGTGTGAGTATATGTGTTTATGAGTGTGTGAGTGTGTGTACGTATGTGTGACTGTGTATGCGAGTGAATGTGTGTGAGTATATGTGTATATGAGTATGTGAGTGTGTATGTGTGTGCATACTTACACACACATTCATGACTTTCTGTGGATAGGAGTCAGGGCAGAGTACGTGTTACTGAGTCTTGCTTCTCACATTTCTGGAAAGAGCTTATGTTTTGTTTCTTGTTTGTTTGTTTGGTTTGATTTTAGTTTTTGGTTTTGTTTATAAGTCAAGGGGGAATTAGCCTCAGAATAGCTGAATAACTTGCCCAAAGTCACATGAGAAGTGACAGGATTCCTGCCTAGGCCCCATTCTCCTTGCAGTAGAGCACTCTTAAAATAGACTGTGCAGATAAAGGAGAGGTGGCCTGGCTGGAAGTGGATATGATTCACAGAGAAAGAGCTATCAGATGGTAATCATATGAAGGAGGCTTTGGATGATGCTAAATGGAGCAGCTTGCTGGGTACCTCTTGATGCCAGTGCTGGGTATAGGGGATTAAATTCCAGCAAGTAGGTGTAAGTGCCCCAGAGATCCCAATGTGCATTTGAAGGACCTGCTCCCTCTGACATGTGATCAGAAACTGACTCATGAACACTGGGAGGTCTTCTTATGAAGGCTGAGGTACCGTCTCAGTGAGTATTTGTTATAATTATAACATGATTAACTCACTAGTGCGCAGTAGTAGCTCCCGGTGCAGAGGCTTGGAATAGAAGGAACGAAAAGCCAGGTTCTTAAAGCCTAGCCACTGTCATGACTCCAGCTTTGGAGGACGATTCTAAGGCTGTCCACACAATCAATCAGTGCTGTGACAACAAAGACTTTGAAAACATCGGCTTTAAGATTGAGGGGGCTAAGATGGCTCTGTGGATAAGAGCACTTGCTGCTAAGCTTGATGACCTGAGTTCCATCTCTGGGATTCACATGATGAAACAGAGAAACGGCTCCCACAAGTTGCTGTCTCTCTCTCTCTCTCTCTCTCTCTCTCTCTCTCTCTCTCTCTCTCTCTCTCTCTCTCTCTCTCTCTCATAGTAAATAAATAAAAAAGATGGTGGATCTTAATTCCCAGAACCCCTATTTTAATGCATCCAGCAGAGCGAAACATCATTTACAACATGTGTGGCAAGAAACACACTGGGCTTGGACAATAACGATACAATTGGTAGCTTGCAAGATAACCATTCAAACTTTCAAGGAATAACTCCGACTACCTCCTTATAAAGTGTGTGCACTTCATTCTTTATATGCCCATAACTGATCTGCATTGACCAAAGCTTCAGGGAGCAAAGCTGAGAAGGAATAAACAAGGGGTAAGAATACGAAGGCATCAGGTATCTACAGACAAAGCTGGATCATAAGCGTTCCTATTTCCCTCGATGTAAGGATATTTCTGGGCATCCCTAGGTACTTATCTATAAGAAGAAAACAAGAATACTATCTATCATGAAACCCCTCAAATTCGTCCCTCAAAGTGGCACACCATCTAGCCAAGAAGAGTCAAGGAATGGATCAACTTTGTCAAGTCACAGATATATGGTCTACCCTTTCGCAGGGGTTCATTCTACAGAACTCTCACCATACCCCACCCCACCTCCAGCTATTGTTGTGCAGGCCAGTAGGACTCAGCAGATGCCTTTGTAAGTACTGGGAGCTTTGCTCTTCTGTTCTCATGCAGTTATCACATGGATGAAAACTTTGCAGAGGCTCCGCATCAGACTATAAAGAAATGCCTGACTCGTAGCTACACACCTCTCATTGTTGTATGGACATGGCCTCCTGGGAATGGCCTGTATTGTTTTGCATGCATCTAGAATATACCCGTATATAAGAAGAATACACAAGCTACACATCCCCCTCAAAAGCAAACGCAAATAATAACAAATAATAACAAAAGAAAGGCTAGTGAGAGATGGCTCATTGACTCAAAGCCCTCACCACCATGCCTGAAGGCTCTAGTTTGATCCCTGGGATCTATAGGATTAGAAGGAGGGAATCAACTCCCACAAGTTGTCCTCTAAACTTGATGTCCACTCTATGGCTCAAGGACATCCCCCCCATTCAAGGCCTCACATTTGTGTGTAAACACTAAACAGGCAAATGGAAATGCAACTAAATTTTTTTTGAGCCAAAAAGCTGTGAATGATCTCTTTTAAAATATGCTTAGTAAATTCTCATGCCAATCACAGAGCTGTTTTGCTAGCCATCTCCAGACTTAAGAAGCAGCTTTGTAGTCACCACCGCATATGATCTGTTCACATTAGCTCAGCCAGCATCCCGGAACATACATGGAATCATCCCATATTTGCCTTTTACGTCAGACTGTTTAGTTCCCTTTCCTGTGTCCATCTGGGCCTTCTGTAGAAGCCGAGATGGAGGAGAGGAATGGAAATGGCCGTGGCAGAGTCAGGATGATTCTGATGGGAAGCTCCTGGTTGCTAATCTACCTGATGAGCTCCTGAGATGTGCTTAAGTAAGAAACCACCACAAAAACAGATTCAGAGTCTTTTCCAGAGAGCATGAGATAGATAAATAAATAAATAAATAAATAAATAAATAAATAAATAAATAAAGGAAAGGGGAGACAACCAAAGAACGAAGACTGGTTCCTACCTCAAAGTCATTTGCTTTGTTGTAGTGCATGTTGAGGGCTCGGTATAGCTCACAATCCCTGGTGATGGACAGCTCTTCTGTGCTGGTGACTCCATCATTGATGGCTTGACGCGCGTACTTCTCCATCTGAATATAGTAAAACTCACGGAAATTGCTGAACCACTTGATGAGCTGGGAGGTAATGCATCTGTTGAACTGTTAAATTTAAATGTTGGGGGAAAAAAACGTGAGCATGCCGCTGCTGTTGTCTGTTGAGTTTTCTTAAGCACTTTAAAAATTTTTTTTCTTTTATTAGGTATTTTCTTCATTTACATTTCCAATGCTATCCCAAAGTTCCACTCCCACTTCACCTGGTACGTATCAAGAGCCACCAAAATGGCGGCCAAAGGAATGAACGTCTCCTGGAGTATGAGAGAGCATTCCAATGACAGAAAAACCATTATCACCGCCTTCTGTGCTTCAGGTAGAGAACCCACATTCTAAATCAGATTTTCCTCAAAAACTATACACAGTGTGTTTCTGTGAAGTCTAGGGATTCATGTGCTCTGCGTTTGTTTTTTAAATATAGATTTCTATCACTGCATGGTAATTCCTTTCAATGAGGGAAACCTGACTTTCAATGGAATGGCAAGATGGGGTTTTGCATGGGTTGGGGTGCTGGGTGATCCTGTGCCCATCTATCTCTCCATAATCCATCCATTTTAGAGTTCACCTACAGGATTTACTTCCAGTGTGGTCAGGGGAGACTCTGGTACCTGTGCCTCTGCTCTCTGCACGCAGCACTGGAAGGCCCGTGGCCCCTTCCCTTGACAGCTGTGCCACTTGGGAGACGTGGCTAAGACACAGTTCACAGATGGCAGAGAGATAGGACCTTTATTACTTTTTTTTAAAATGCCAAGTTGCGATAGCATGATTGGGCTTTGAAAGCCTGTTTACCCAGGCTTCCCAACGACCTTTGAAATGAAGATGTCTTCCTGGGCGCTGGCAAATGGTTCTGTCCTTATTGACTGCTTGCCTCACGGCAAGGACAGGTGTGTCCTAATGTGCCAAGTCAAAACCAATAAATCCATCGCTTCCTATCAGGCAGGCTGACAGACACCCCTGCCTTTTGTCATTGGGACCATTCCTTTCCCTGGGCCCCCCAGAAAAAGGGTGTACATCAAAAATCAACAAGGAACAGTTAGGAAATCCTGGTCCTGAGACTATCCAGGCTGCAGCCACATGACAGCTAAAGTGTGTATGGGGCTGTAATTACTGCGGAGAGTTGTTTCTCTACTAGCAAAGATAATAAGTGAATGAAAATTTATGGTGGAGAATGGAAGTCACAAGGAAACAGACGCAGGAGGCTGGTGTTCCTCCCAAAAGGCCATCTTGCGTCCTAATTGCCGTGGAGTTGCAAGGGCCCTTACAGATAATTGACCAGAAAATGATTAAGTCATCAGCAAACCGCTTCTGCTTGCAAGAGTTCAAACATGTACTTAACCTGTCCAAGAATTATATTTTCACTCTGTGCGTCTGCTCTGTCTCCATTCAGCCTCGCGGGGAACCCGATTAGAAAGACAACTGAAGGACCCCCGTTATCTGATCTTCTGGTGGCCGATTTCAATAGAACTTAAACCCATTACGATTTGCTGAAGTCGGACTCCTTTCCATTTATCTCAGCAGTAAAATACACTGTCCAAATTTCCAGACACTGAGATAAGGCCTACAGGCCCCCGTGACGGCTAACTGTTCCTTTTTAATTCTTTTAGAACAAGAAACAAAACATTACAAAATGATAGCAGGCTGTGCACTGGGGAATGAAAATTGCTTTGACATGGAGATTAGGCCTCTGTATTGTTACAAGACATTGTCTCATATGGACAAGAGTACTGTAGGGGGAAAAATAGAAGGGTATTTTTTTTTTCTAGAATGGCCATGAATGACCTAATGGAGAGAGACAAAAAAGTAAGTGCCCTTGCCATTCTGTACGAGTGCGACATAAAGGGAGATTTAAAGCACATTGTTGGATGCTGGAAATACCAGAGAGAGAGAGAATGGGCAGGAACAACAGACTCCAAACACGAGCTAGGCAAAATGAGCAGTACCCACGGCCTAAGAGTGGGGCTTTCCCCCGCCAGCCACAGAAGGAAAATGAAATGTGCTGGCTTTTTTTTTTTTTTCATCCTCGGCTGAGAGCAAAATGCAAGCGGCCTGTTCTCTAGATCTTCACGTGGAAGGAGAGAAAGTACTCAACTTTAAAAGAGTTAATTCCGAGCCCTCCGCGTCGTGCTTTGTGAGCAAAGGATCAATTGTTCTATAAAGGCAAGCTCTGTGGTGTGTTAATGTGTTACTGCACAAACTAATCGCTTCAATAAAGAGGCTGTGTTTCCAGAGTGTACGAGTCTCTGTGACTTTGATTAATGCTTCCCACGGGACATCTCAGCCTCAATATGGGCTGGAGAAACTTCCTAAATATTCAATGAGCATGGTCAAAAGATGTATAAAACAAATCAACCTGACACCTTAATCCGGCTAGGCAGCAGTTGACTCGGGGGGTGGAGGAGAGGAGATACATCATTTAACATTGCAGGCTTGGAAGCCTGTGAGCGTCTGCTCTTCAAAGCTGAAATGACACGGAATCTGTTGGTCTAGGAGTTATTGGTGTGTATGTTAAAATCATCCGGCAGTGAACAGGAAGGCACAGCGGCCCTTCCATCCTGGCATCTCTCCTGCATTTACACTCTCTTCTTCTCAATGGACCTGAAATCACAATGGGTGGAACTGCTTGCCTCAGTGTCCTCCGGAGGGAATGGAGCTGGGTTCTCTGAAAGAGCACATAACTTCTGACTCTCGCTGGAACAGTTAAACCATGGTGGTCCAGGATTTGTCTCCGGTTTTCCGTCATCCCCACACCAACATCTCTGAGTGCCTGTGACCCCTTTCTAACGCTTCCCCTCCTGAGTAACTGGAGAGCATCTATCTCCTTCTGCAGCAGGAGCCACTTGGGGATGGTTAGCACTGAGCCCAGGCCTGGAGGGAGGCATGCAGTCATGGGCCTCGTGCAGGCTCGGCTCACCTTCAGTTGCTCCCTGAAGGATGGACTCCATCTAACACCTGCTCTCCAGCTATGGCTGTGACAGGCATCTAGGTAACACCCAACTCAAGGAAGTAAATATTCTCTGCATATGCTGTTTCTCTGGGTTGTTTTTTAACTGCAAAACTAGTGTCTAGTTACTATTTGAAGTGGAAATGACTCGACAACTCGAAAAAAGTATATTTTACTGAGGTTAGGACTGATTTTTTTTTTTTAGATGAATGTGCCACAGCCAAGTGTTGTATGACTTTTAAGATAACTGAGTGGCGTTTCTGATGAAATTCTAGGGTCCCTCTCTCCGTTCCCAGGGCACTCCCAACTCTGCAGTGGTTTCTTGGACCTTATGTACAATAAACTGGTCTTTGTGCACGCGTATATACCACATCATTTAGTTCTCTCAGCCTTGGAAAAAATGGATATGATTTATGTGGCTATGTGCGCTATAGAATAAGGTGCACGTGTGTGTGTGCAGGTGGAGAATCAGCATTCAGACTTGGAATCACCCTCTCTTTAGGGAGTCTCAGCCTGCTCTGCTGCCATCCCTGAAAGTTCCAAAGCACCCGACTTAAAATGCTCCCGAGCACGCCATCTTAGCACCACCACTTCCATCAGCTCGAGGAATAAAACTCACTCGCTACTATGGCCCACCTTAGCCACTCATCATCCAAGCAAAGGCACAAAGCCTGGAACATTTTTAATGTCTGTATCTTATTTTGAGTGGTGCTGATTGGCTCAAAATGGCTTGGAGTTTCCCATCCCCATGGAGGCTCATTTTGCTGCTGAGTGAGTGACCCCTGTATTTATAAAGTTCTCTGGTCTGTCTCTGGGCAAAGGTGCTATATAAAAATATATGAGGCAATGTAATAATGTTATAAAAATGCAACAGAGCAGTGCAGTAAGAGGGATGAATCAGGAGGTAACAAGAGGCACGCATGTGTGCACATGGTACACAAAATTACAGCCCTCCTTATCCCCACCTTAGAACCAAAGACAGGTTGGCCAGGTCCTAGAAGGTGCTCGGGCATATCTAAGTGACAGTGAAAGGTAGCTATGAGTGTGGCTACATTTACTAATAACATTATGAAAATTATTTTGTGGTGTGTGTATGCCTCTGTGTATGTGTGTGTGTGTACATGTATCATTCTCAGTATGTCTCTCTCTCTCTCTCTCTTTCTGTGTTTATCTCCATTGTTCAGTTCTTCAGCATGAACTTTGAGCATGGCTATGTCATGTCCCATTGTTAAACAGTTGAGTTTGTCTGTGAGTGAAACTAAAACTGAACATCTCTGAATCACTTGTTCCAACCAGTAGGTCTATTGTAGAGAGCCACCTCCAAATGCAAGTCTTTTTCCTGGCTCCCTCTGGCACCAGTCTGTTGAGTAACTATGGTTCCTCTGTCAACCTTAGGCTGCCTTGGCAGCTGGTTGGTACTGGATAAGGAAAAGAACATACCTTCACTTAAGAAGCACACCAAGAAAGAAAAAACAAAAGTTGATACACAGTTCAGAAGCCAACAAGAAGGAAAACAAAACTTTCCCCAAAAGGCCAAATTAAACAACAGTGGTGGGAACCAACGGGCAAACTGAAGCCATGGGCTTGACTTGGGCGTGAGATGCAGGCAAGCTCTGAATGAGGGAGAGATGCAAGAGCAGGCATATCTTGGTGGCTTGAGAGATCTTGGCTAGACAAATCAAAATTTGTATACAGGGAGGTAGGCAGGGGACCACCAACCCCTTAAACTAATTTCAGCTAATGTAAAGTTTATAAAATTCCTTGGATAATGATACTGTAATTGTCATTATCATCAAAACCCAGTCTATGTTTTAAAAAAAAAGTTACAGATGTTTAACACATCAAGTTGATGCAAATAATTACTTCAAACCCACACAACAGACACACTCACACAGACACACGTGCTTACACACACTCACACACACACACAGAGACACACACTCACACACACACTTACACATGTACATGCACACACAGACACACACTCACACACACACTTACACATGTACATGCACACACAGACACACACTCACACACACACACAGGCACACACTCACACACAGAGAGACACAGACACATATACTCATACACTCATATACACAGACACACATACACTTACACACATTCTCACACTCACACACAGAGACACATACACTTAACACACATACTCATACACACACACTTACACACATGCACATACACAGAAACACACACAGAGACACAGACACATACATTCATACACTCATATACACAGACACACATTCACATACACAGACATACACACACATACACACACACACACACTCACACAGAGACACATACTTAACACACATACACAAACACACACACAAACACACACACATAGAGACACACAGACACATACACTCATACACTCATATACACAAACACACACACAAACACACACACACAGACACACAGACACACAGTTACATACACTCATACACTCATATACACAGACACACACACACACTTACACACATACACACACACACTCACAGAGACACACACAGAGGCACACACACTTAACACACATACTCACACACACAAACACACACACACACACACACACACACACACGAACGCACGCTCGTGCACACATGCATGCGCAGAGAGAACCAGGAGGTCCCAGTATTCCGTGGACCGAGGGGGCTGCAGCTGTAGGCCGACAGCTTTCATCTCCTCATTTGAATAATGTGTCCTGAATCTGTCCCTTTATTCATCCCCTGATGCTCAGTGTACTCCACATCAACAACAAATTAAGTTGTAAGTAAGAGACAATCATCACTTTTGTTTTTAAGCAGCTAGTGCATAGAGAATTTCAGTGTACACTCCTTTCCACAGGAGGGGAAGGAGGTGGTAAAAGTTAGCTTTCAGGACCACAAATATGGAAAAACCAACAAAAACAGAAACAGTTTCCTGTTGCAGAGTGGGGTGGAAATCTTTTATCCCCCCTCCCCCCGGAAGATCCAGACATAACCAGTGGAGATTCATACAAGAAGCTAATAAAACATGTAAAGACAGAGGCAACGCCTCCTGGACTGGACTGAAAACCCATGTGACTTAGGAAACATCCCTGGGCTTTAATGGATGAGTGATAACTTTGCTTCACACCTTCAGACAAAACGGACAAGGAGAACAGCCAGTCAGGTCATGGGTGCGGTCAGAAGTGGGCCCCACACTCATCTCCACTAACTCCCGAGAGCCCAGATCCCCACTGCATCCACAGACAACGAAAGATGGGCGAGAAAACCAATCCCTACCTTCACGTCCGAGAAGTAGGTCTTCAGCATGTTGGAGCTGGGGTAGCGGGTGTAAAAGAACATGAGCTTTGCCTTTTTCAAGTGATTGGGTGATAGCCCTTCCTGCATGTGGGATGCAACTGGTTAAGGCACAAACAAGGTTAAACAAAAGGGTGTGGCCCTCCCGTCCCCATCTCCACACACACTGACAATGTGTCCAGTCCCCATAAGCAGCCCTGGGAAGGCTGGGTGGTCATCCATATGGCTTCCAGAATCCATCACTAACCCATCACTTGTGCTCAGAATATCTGCTGCCTGTCTCAGGTTGCCAAAGGGAAGGTTTAGGATGCACAATTCAGCCACAGGTTCTTGGCTCCTGCCTGGTGGGAATGTCCAAGCCCTCCTCCCCACTTAAAGTCCAGTATGCTATCCATACACTTGTTGCTAAGGAAACAGTCAGCCTAAAGCCCACTGCAGGGTATTAGTCTAGGATCTCCCTTCCTTCTCTACAGCTGTCTTCTCTCTGCCCTTTTCTCAACACTCTGCAGTTTGCATCAGATCATCAAGCTGGCCTGGGTAAAGCTAGCTATACAACACGTTATTTTAAACAGGACTACGAAAGCTTTGCGTTTCACCTTCTAGGGCTAACACAGTGAAACTTCAAGACTCCGTTTCTCCAGTCTTGTCTCGATTGTCTTTGATCTGTTTCCTTTAAAAATAACAGCTCCAACTTGGGAGGGGTATCCTGGCAGGAGAGAGCAGGAGTGGGGTTGTCGCTTTTGTTAAAGCAACGGTCCAACACCAAATACAATTTGCCCGTCCTGGATTTATAGTTAACTCCTTTGAGAACGACATAAAAAGTTGGGAGCTAACAAATCAATACATGTGGGTTAGTAGATCAATAAGTAGCCACTTACCCCAAATAAGAAGGGCTATTTATCTAGAAACATCATCACCTCTTAGATCTGTAAACAGTGGCAACGAAAACAGTTCCCAGGAGAACGGCAGGCTAACCATAACAATCCAGGCTGCCCGAATCTCTCTCAGATTCTTGGCACTCCTCAGCAGGCTCCGAGCTGGGATGGCTCTGGTCACATCTGTGCCGCAGCCTGGCCCTGCCATTTCCTCAGCAAATTAATGGCTTTATAATTTATCAGAGATGAAGATGCACGTGGAGAAAATCAATGTGGTCCCCACAAGGTCAATTAAGGGTCCTTCCTGGAGGCTCCTCTAAGGACTCTCTCTTAGAGGAGAGTGGGAAAAAAATAAGGGTGGAAAAACGAGAGAGAGAGAGAGAGAGAGAGAGAGAGAGAGAGAAGAGAAACATAGATATTTGGAAAAGAGAACCGGTGCCCGGTACCTCCCATTAGGAATGGCACTGTAGATTCGTAAGAATAGTGGGGGATCAGAAAGATGTACCCAATCAAATTAATATCTATAAGCTCTTCTTGACTACTCCTGACCAAACACTCTGCCGTGAATGTGTTCCAAAGACAAACACCCTCTTTTATATTCTATGCTGTTTTTTTTTTTAAAAGATCTCCCTTTGTTTTTAAATGGCAAAGTTAACGTGTGTGTGTGAGTAACTGAGAATAAACACTGAAGAAATAAATTTTGATTTTTCTGTATGTAAGCCAAAGCAGCTTAACTGAACTTGTGTTTTTGTTTAAGGTCCTTAATGATTACAAAGACGATAATTTATGACTGACATACTTGTTGTGCCAAGGAAAAGCTGAAAGGCCCTCTAGTAACCTCCATTAGACTGATGGAGACAACTAAAGGAGCCGGCACACTTCAGGGCCATCTGTCCAAATGGGTAAGTGAAATCATGGCTGCAAGCTGTCTCCAGCCTCATGATAAGAGTTTTGAGGGAGCCCAAACTTAGATGAATATCTTCCATAGGGGTTCTAATCTTTCCTTTCAGAGAGCCCTGCCTATGATTCCAAGTTCCAAATCTTGAAGATTTGGTCCCATACAAAAGACAAACTGTTTTGTTCTGTGTCTCAAAGAGGCCCAGGGCTGCCCAAATACCCTGGGACTTTCTGTGCATCTAAATTTTGTTAAGATATTTCAGCTCTTTGTATTAAAAAAAATCCCATTTTCTTTTGATCAGAATTTAGAGGCTTTTTATTTAATGATTTGGATTGCTCAAGTTTTTTTTTTTTTTTTTTTTTTTTGCTTCAAGATGTTTCCGGTTGGTAATACCTGGAAAGATCTGTCCAAAGAGAACACAGCCTGTCTCTGTCACTCTCGATCCTGTGTAATTAAGATAAAATTCTCATAAAATATATGTTTCTAATAAACTATTAAAAATAGCTAATGAAACATTTAAAAGCCAGCAGTTAGATAATCCCCTTTTTTTTTCCTCCTCAAAATCAATCCGAACTGACCAATTGGTTAATTTCCCTTTTAAGTGCTTGTGCTGAAAGCAACTGCTCTTCCAAGAAGGCACTAGCTGTTTCCTGGATACTTACACACGCACAATGACTCACGACGGAATAGATTCAGTAAACATACAGCTGTACTGAACACGGGCTAAGCTCCATTCAAGGCCAGGAAAGAAAATGAGCACAAATAAATATTAAGGAGGTGAAGGGGTGGGGGAGGGGAGGGGGCTGCAAACAAGCGCTGTCCCGGCAGCTCACGCGGCTCAGCTTTGTGAAGACAGATGACATTCAATTCTATGTGTAATGCAAAATAGACAATAACTGCAGAAACTTGAGACGGCTGCCAGGTGTAAAAAAGAGAGAGAGAGAGAGGAGAGAGAGAGGGGGGAAAAAAAGAAAAGATGATAAATCCATAAATTAATGAAAGACATCTGCTCAGAGATATAAAGGATATCAGCAAAGGAGAGGGATACAGCTGAACCCAAGAGTTCAAACAACCTGAGAGCCTCAATGCGGTTTGTTTACCAAGCACAATATAACCTTCCTAAGGAGCAGCCGCAGGAGGACCAGCCCGGGCAGCAAAAAGGCACATGCAAGAAGAATAGGCCCTGAAGGCTTCAGGAAGGAAAAATGTTTCCTAGTTGAACTCTGTGTTGCAAGCTGCAGTTCCACATGGGGGAGAGGATTATGCCATTTTCTAAGCACGTCGAAACAGATTTTTCCCTTCTCTGAGACTTTCTCAAGAAAATGAAATGGATGGAGAAGACCTAAGCTCTCATTTAGTGACAGACTAGAGCCGGGCATCACTCTTAGGAGTCTGGCATCACCAAAGAGCTGGGTACGGTTTTATTTGTTTGTTTTAATGACTTTCTTTTCCTCTCTTTTTCTTTAGATGGTTAGGTGCTTACAGCCCTTCAGGATTTCATCTATGGGTTAAATTCCTAGGCTCTCCAAGGCTTGTCAAAATGTCAAAGGTCACACTTGACACCTGTAATCCCAGAGTGAGGGTTGCTGAGGTAGGAGAATTGTAGTCTAGGTCAGCCTAGGCTACATAGTGAGACCTTGTCTCAACAAACCAAAAAGAACAACCAAAAACAATCATCATTTTCAACCGGTGCTTTATAATTCAATATCAATCTATGCCATGAAACATTTTTTTTTCTTTCTCAGGCCCCCCAAAATAATCACGTGACCTTCTTTGCAAATGTCAAGCCCAGAGAAGAGGCTGAGGACCTCCGACCGAGCCATCTCCTAATGGCTCATCTGACAACTTTGTGCTTGAGCTGGGTGGATGCAAATGTGAAAGGCAGACACAAGGCTATTTTTCCTTGAGATGCAAAGAAGATGAGGGACAAGAAACATCATGAAGAAAGACAATTGGTTAACTGATAATCTGGGGATTTGAATAAAACTTAATATTTGATTAAACGGATTCGTTTGCAAAGATACTGGGTACACTGTTTCATACCCAAGACACGAGCTCTTTGACCAGGTGCATTGAAGTTCCACTAAACATGAGCACATGGACTCCTTTCTAGAATGACCACAAGGCTGTGAGCCTGGTATTTCAAACATAAATGACTCATGTGCTCAGCAGAACCCGTAGCCAATTGAGAAAGAGGTATTCACCACTGCTCTTTATTGGAGTGATTTCATTGAGAAACAGGAGTGCCCTTTGAAGTAAGAAAGAAATGTTCTTGAAGAGGGAAGTGAGGTTGTCTCGGAATGACTGTTCAGTGGGCAAGTTGTTCACCTAGCATGCAGAAGACCCTGGGTTCACTCTAGCATGCCAGGGTTTTAAAAATAAAAGTTATTCATGACCATTTAAAGAACTGTCAAAGCACAGTGATGGTAGTCCCCACGTACCATCCCAGGATACGGCTATTCCTCTCCATTAACATTGTTCCCCTTAGGGCCTTGTAGAACAAAAAGTGAAGTAAAATGCTACTTGCAATGATTCCTTGAGATTTTACCAAGCAAAGACTGAGATTTGGGGGTTTTGTTTTGTTTTGTCTTTTTGTAGTAGTTGTTGTTTTGTTTGTTTGTTTGTTTTGTTTTGTTGTTTTTGGTCTAAAACTGACTAGACAAAACAGTTTTGTAGAGCAGCAGGTGTCTGGGCCAGGTGAGTAGTGGGCACCACTGCCCTGAGCGAGGAAGCAGGTGCAAAGGGAGGCTGGTTTCCTGTTGTGGCTTGCCTGTCCTTTCCCCAAAATTTGATCTTTTAAGGAGCTGACCATTCACAGGTCCAATGGATAGAGAAGAGCAGGGAGCTAGAGGTTAGAGCCCAAAATGTGGGGAAAAAAATGACTAATTGTTAACAAGACACACGAGGCTATGGAGCCTGAAGGAAGGATGCGATCCCAGAGGGGAGCAACCTGTATTTCAGGTGAACAGGGTTGTCTCCTGCCATGACAGCTCAGAAGGAGGCAGAACAGTCACTCCCTGACGATGCTTCCACATTTTCTTTATAGCCATGGGTGTATGGGAAGGAAGGGACTCCTTTCCCTTCCAATCCTCAAAATTTCTCAGGGGATTTAGATAGAGAGGGTTCAGAGTGAGCTTACAGGACACTTAAGGCGAACCAAAAGACTTTTCTTTCCCTATAAAATCAAGCTAACAAAAAAAGGGTGTGATCATAATTGTTGAAACATGATAAGAAGTCCAAAACTTAGAAAGCTGGCATTATTATCGAGACATTTCTGGGTATGTTCAGGATTTCAAAGCCTAGATTAACTGGTCACCAAAATGAGCATGTGTAACTGTGTGTGTGTGTGTGTGTGTGTGTGTGTGTGAGAGAGAGAGAGAGAGAGAGAGAGAGAGAGAAACAGAGAGAGAGACGGGGGGAGGGGGAGAGACAGAGGACAGAGGCAGAGAGAGACAGAGATGGGAGACCAAAAGACAGAGAGATAAAGTCAGAGAGATGGGAGACAGAAGACAGAGAGAGTGCTACTTTACTGTTTGTTTTAAAATGCAGTTCTCTGAGGTGCAAGGAGTCTAAGCTTAGACATTAGCCTAACAGGAAGGTCCTTGTGGGAAGGTTGACAACCACTCAAGCTATCCATCCTGTCGTCTTCCTTTCTTTTTCTCCTGCCAAGCAAGTCTGTTCTGGTCTTGTTGCTAGCTGGGAATACAGAACACAACTGTGAGGCTTAGCTTTGGGTGCATTCAATATTAGGGTCTTGAACCAGCAAACAAGCTCGGACTCAGATCTGAGACATCAGTGGCTTTGTCTTTGCCCAAGATGTTCCTATCTTCCCTGGAGTGGGAAGAGATGCTGGGCTGAGTGGTGCAGGAAGTCCTCATGCTCCTGGCCTCAGCTCATGTTATCACACTGTCCTGAAGGAGTGAGATATGATATTTCAACCATCCTGTGGACTTGGAACATCCATGCAGCCTCTGGAGTGGGCTTAGCTACTAAAATGTCAATTTCTAGTCATCAAGACGATTGCTCAAAATTCTCAATTTAGTAACAGCCAACTTAATTGCTAAATTTTATATCCATCTGGTAATTTATTATACAAGAGGCATGCCTCCACCTGCCCCCAAATGCTACCATTCTCCCCATACCCCAAAGACAAACAACCACAAGAATTTTTAAAAAATATTGAAAGGCTTGATTTATAGAAGAAAAAAGTTATGGATTAAAAAATCACACGAATACGGAACAGATCTGCTAAAAACGTAGTGGCATCTCTACCTAAGTCAGGTTCAGGGCGTAGAAGAATCATTAAAGGGGCCGTTTTTATACAGCTGAGTTTGGGATTTAACTGTGTTCTCTGGTTTTCAAAAATAATTTGCTTTGTGTATGTTAGGACAAAAGATTTCTGTGTTTGGCTGAGCAGGGGTCACTCATGCGTACAGGCAGCTGCCCTGGACCCATGAACGAGCCTTGGAGAGAGAGAGAGAGAGAGAGAGAGAGAGAGAGAGAGAGAGAGAGAGAGAGAGAGAGCATAGGAATAAATAAGTACCTGCCCATGTCCTTTAAAAACAGTCTCACTTGAGATTAAAGAGAGAAGGCAAGCCCTCCCCACACCCATCGCTATCTGTCCCACACCACAGCATCCTTATGTGAGATGTAGTCAGGCCTCTGTAGCCCACAGTAGCCTCAAAGGCAGCTGGCAGTGAGAATTCTTAATGGAGTCACGGGTCTGAAAACTGGCTTTTCTCCTTACTTCTGTCACGAAACTTACCATCTTTATAAAACTCAGTATTTACAAGGTATCTCCCCACTTCCACCCCTACCCCACCTCTGCTCTCAAGAAAGGAGACAGGAAAGACACACAGGAAGAAAGGCAGAAAAAAATGAAAAAAGCACTGTTGGGAAATCACCTTGGAAACAGTTACTAGAGGCAATTAAGCACTTGTCTAAGTTATAGACACGTTGGGATGGGTTTTTAAGTTTCTCTGCACTCAGAAACACCCAGCACATGGCTGTCACAAGCCTGTCATGATAACTAATAGGAAAGACAGCATTCTTAAGGAAGTTGTGCACTGCGGTCCATGCCTGTCATCTGAGTATCTAGGGAGACCTAGGCCAGCCTGGGCTACATAGTGAAGCTTCTCAAAGTCCCCAAACCCAAACAAAACTAACCCTCCCAGAGCACATAGAAAACATACTGCCATATATCCTCCTATACAGTGTGGGAACCTAAGCTTTGCACAGACCTCCTCTGGGCTTTTGTTTATGCTTGTTCTTGAGGGGAAAGATAAAAGGATATTGCGCTTCCCGAATAAGGTGAGATGTCGGACATATCTTGAAGATCTCCACACTCAGACTTTATGAGTGACAAAGAGAGTCCTTCTGCGGTGCTGGGTGGGTGTGCTGGTGAACAGGGGTGGTGGCTCAGATGGTGTGATGACATCTTGGTCCTCAGACTTGTCGTGTCCCGAGTCAAGTCTAAGGACTCAGGAGAGGCTCTGTCTTTCCCCGAGAAGGAGCCGGAGGGAGCACCTAATGGACTCTGAAATGGATAAGCCATCAAGGGCAGGGGAAAGGGATGGCGGAAGCTAGGGGTGGTGAAGCCTGCGGTGGCAGAGAGGGGTGACTGGTGCAGGGGCTGGTGGTGGCCACCAGTGGCCGGGCCAGAGGCAGATTGCTCTGATGAGTTTTTGCGGACCACCAGGGGAAGGGCTTCCGTCTGGTCTGTGGAACTAGGCATCTGCACATTGCCAAAGGTGTCCAAGGGGTTCGGAATGATGACATCACCAAAGCATTGCAGGCGCTGGTTGGCCGTGTGGAAATTGTGGTTTTCCCCATTGACTGCGAATCTGGCCTGGGGGATCTGGAGAGGTGGGAAGACCTGAGGAACCTGGCGGGAGGGCTTGGCTGAGAAGACTTTGACCACTGTGTCCACAACCTGTGACATGGCCGTGTTCAGCTCCTGTTTTAAGGTCTCTGCCAGATGCTTGCCTTCTGGCTGCAAGGAGTTTGGCCCGTGGTCTCTTTCTTTGTTGCTGCCTTCTCGCTTAGGCTTGTTCTCAGCCATCTCCTGCTCCCTGATTAGGGCTCGGGCCCTATCGATGAACTGCCCTGGGTCCAGCTCACACATCTCATTGTCTGAGCGCCCCACCGAGTCCTGGGCCCGTGCATCCAGGATCTCAGAGCGCATGCTGTCTTCAGACAGGTCGCCATCTTCATCATTTTCAGAGTCTGTGCTGTCATAGACCTGGTAGAACTTCTCCTGCAGCTGGCGCAGCTGCTTCTGCATGTCTTCCAGCTGCTGTTTCAGCTGTCGGCGCTCCTCTCGCTTCTGTTCTTTTCGGGCTGAAACCAGCTGCTGGAAACTCTGTTGCTGCTGCTGGGGCAGCTTCTGCTTGCGTTTGTTTTCTCTGTAACTTTCTCGGGGACTCACAGACTGCGGGGCCATCTCTCTTTCGTTTTCATTGCCCCTTAATGCCACACTGGGGGAATGGCTCATACCCCGAATGATATTCTCAACCCGGGCGCGCTTTGCTCTCAGGTGCTCATCACATAAGCGATCCACATCAAACTGGCTCATAGTAGGCCTGCCAAAAGGGGAAAGACACTCTGGGGGGCTGTCTCTTGAAGAGTTGCTACATATATCCTCCTGATGTACTTCGGAGCCTGTGCTAGAGAGTCCGCTGGCTTGGAAACTGGGCTCGGTGCCACCGTTTTTGTTCATGTTATTTTTCAACAGCTGGGAAATTATAGTTGCTCCTGGAAAAGGCATCATGGCATCTTCATACGAGTTCGCCCTCTTCAGCAGCTTGCGGAGTACGTTCGACTTTTCCCCATCTGCGTGTTGCACCACAGAATATTCAACATCCTGCTCTGAACCTTGGGGATTCATGGCACTGAAAAATGTTGCCCTTGCCTTAGCAAAAAATGCAGATGCTGTCCCTACCGTCCTTTTCACTCCAATGTCAACCCTTCTCCTCTTGGTTTGCCGGCTTAAGAGGGCTGTGCTGTCATGGTCAGGCATCACTGGACAGTTATTGTGCCATCTTCAAAAGCTCGTCAGCTGGGCACAGCTCAAGAATCCCGGGACCCTGGCCAACAGAACAAAAGGGCTGATGAATCATTTTCTTTAAATTTCTCCAAATTTCCTGACCTCAATCCTGAATCAAATGCAAAATGCATAGGCTCTGGGATTTATGGCACATCACAATTATTGCAATTTATCATGAACTCTGCTTGAAATGAAACATTTTTAAATATTTCTGCTCCACTGGTTTAAGATGGATTAAGATTAAAAAAAAAAAAACCTAAAAACTGCTTAAGCACCAGTAATATGATTCTCTTTCACAAATGCCTAAAATGATACTGTTTATCTTCAGAAGAAATGGCAGATTATAAGAACATAGCCTCTGATGAGCAATTGATTAAATTTGGGGGCATTGAGACTCTTATTATAAAAGAAGAGGGGAGTGGGTTACTCTTAAGAAACAGGGTGAAATTTTGAGGCTGTGTGAAATTTGGATGAAAATCTGATGTGGAAACCACTGTGGCTTTTCTGTTACTGAAGGAAGGGAAGGCTGAAATAGACATAGCTATTTCATTACAGAATTTAAAAGCAACTTTGACACATGTAACCTGGGAAGAATGTAGCAACCAACATCTTCAGCATAAGTGGTATGTTAAGTACTGAGATGAAGGCACAGACACGCACTGTCCAATACTGCTTATTTAGTACAGTTATGGGTTTTGATCAGTGAATTCACAGGTGGAGATGGTCTCTATGGCTGAGTGTACATCTAACACAGAGATGTCTAGAAAGGGTCACATTATCCATTTGGTGACTTCAATTGTTAGAAAGGGAGATGGACTGTTGCCATGTTTTTAGGAGTCACAGTACTTAACGCACAGTATGGGCAGCAGTGCATTATTGAACCAGGCAAGAACACACATATATACAATACTAGTTTTTTTCTGGTAAATCTGTCAAAAACGGGACTTCAAATGGCTAAGAAACTCTTCATCACACACCATTCCTGGTTCTTATTGCCTATGCCAAGTTAAGGGATGGGGGGCACTAAACAGAAGAAGCAACTGGAGAAAGATATAAAAGAAACAAAATATCAATCAAATATATGAGAAAGGAAGGTAGCTTCTTTGTATGCAAACTAGCATTGTCTGGGAGGGGGGAACCACAAGATATAAAAAGGAAACACCCTTGCCTACATTTTATCAAAGGCCCTTGATACATTGTGTCACTTAGTAACTAGCAATGCTAACCCCAAATTTTATATGCATGCAAGAGACAGCACATCTTTTTTGTTTACAATTAACGTTTTATGAAGAAAATGAAAATACTGCCTTCATGCCGGGTTTATCTGATATTGAACTTTGCGTTTGCTTAACAGAGCACAGCTTCACAATAACAGGGTCCATTGCCAAAGGCAGCGTGTGGAGTGCTGGATTCTCTCCATCTCTTTCGGTTCACCTGTAAAAACATCTCCGTGCTCCCTAGGAGTGCATCTGTGGATAGTTCTAAAGAATGACTACCCATGCAAATAGGCATAATTTCAGCATGAAATAACCTGCAAAAATCAAGAAAATATCCCATGCTTACATGGCAATAATATGTTGGTGTTTTTTGTTTTTGTTTCTTGTTTTTTATTGTTGGATTTTTCTTTCATGATAAATATTTCACCATGCTGTGTTTGCTCTTGGTGGGTTTTTTGTTTGTTTGTTAATTTCTGATGACAAAATGTTTTTTAAAAGAGCCATTTTTGTCATATCTTGAAGGCAAGATGTTATTTCTTTCTAGAGATCTTTGTATGTCTGAGGGTGAAACAGTTCATGACAAAATATCCTGAACTTGGGTTGGAGTGAGCGATCTCAATACCTTTAAGTTCAACATTAAGTTCAGAACAACCGAGACTCCTCTCCCACTAATAATACAACTGGTTTGGAGGTGACAAAATACAGCAACACATATGTTTCTGGCAGCACATTGGGTCTGATAGGTAATGCAGGAGCAGCTGTCAGGTCAGGGTAAGGACGGGAGCAAGGGGACAATTTCCCAGGAAGATTCTTTTGTGTATACAGCAGCTTTCGAAACCAGGACTTCTTGCCATCATTTCAACATCTTTACGTCATTTGTATGCATGTGTAAATCTATTTTTCCCCTTCAATATCCCCTGTAAGGCACACAGACCTCCAGTGAAGACTGGAAGAAACTCCTTTCTGTGCCTTGCCCTGTTCACCTTGCCACACAGATGGTTCCTCTCTCCTGCCCCCCGTCTTGGACTCTGGAGAGCACCTCTGGAGCAGAGGCTCCCGGAGGACATGCCAGTGTGTTCATGAGCACAAGGTCATTCCAGGCATCCTTCCTCCCCCAGCTGCCAATCACCTTCACATCCATTGCACTTCCTCTCATGTTGCCTAGGTATCAACAGCTGCATCCCTGCCTTAAACCAGAGCCAAAAGGAGACACCGGGCTCTTCCTAAGGTAGGGTGATCCCACTCTTTACCTTCACTGGAGAATAAATATTAATTAAGCATACACACTGGATCCATTGAGAGCCAATATGCTGTAACTCCCTCCAAATTCACTCAACTAAACTGATTTTTTAAAAATTTTAATCAGGTATCATTTAAAAATTAAATAGTGATTTATTTCTATTTTGAGCAAGAAGACTACCAATACTTGAGGTCTTCCTGTAAGATATCCAGCTGAGATAGATATAAACAACAAATATAAAAACAAAATAAGTGGGAAAGACAGGGCATTATTTTGATAGATATACATTAATTTATTTCTCCAAATAGCTTTATGATTTAAACTTAGAAATAAAAGGAGAGTGACCAGGCACATCAGGGCCAAAATCTAGGGAAATTATAGGCAAGATTAAATAATAATAGCTGGCTGACCTAGTATCATATCGTATTTCATTAAACAGAATATATAAAAATGTTTTGTTCCCCCACATTAAATGTGCTCTTAAGTGGCCATGGTAAAAGGAAGACAGGCGAGCACATTTTCCAGGGGTTCCCATAATTTCCAACCCATAGTTTCCAGGATGCTACATAAGGACTTAGTCACCCACAGTGTCAACCCACTAAGCCACCCAACAATGCAACATCTCGTAGCATGTGAACTAAGCTGTGGTTTGTCAACTCCAATCACTATGGATTCTTATAATGTTTTTCACTTTAACATTGATCTGGGGTTTAAGCAGGCAATAGAAAGCCATTGGGCCAGTCTTGCTGAGAAACATTATAAAGAAGATGGAAAAATAGTGATAATAGACTCTGGACCCAAAGGATCACTGCCCAAATACATGTGTCTTATAAAGCCCTCCTGAATTCAGGTGGAAATAATGTTAAAATGTTAAATTATTGAGCATGTGTTGCACGGATTGGTCCGCAGCCTACACACACGCTCTGAAACCCTTGTACAATAGACAGCAAGAAGCAGCAGATGCCACTGCTGGGGAGGGGGAGCAGGAGAGCAACTCAAGACCTGAGCTTGTCAGATTTAACTGCTCCAGAAGAGTCCTCCTGAAACCCACACTCTGTCTCACAAAGAAGATCCATGCAGAGGGTACTTTTGACTTCATTTTTTTGTTAAATAACAAAAACAGAAACCAAAAACCAAAAACCAAAAACCAAAAACCCAAACAAAACAGTTTTTCAGTAAAGAATTTTTCAAAGAAACACAGCAATACAAAGTGAAGTGGTGCAGGGCTCGATTTTAATAAAGAACTTATTTTGGGGAGGGGGTGTGTAACTTTTACTACATCTATCTGGAGCCCAGATTCTAGACAAAGAAGTGTTTCATTATGGTAATTATCCAGATAGTTCAGAGAAATCTTTTATGAGGCATGGGGAGTGTAAGGCTGGCATGACTTCCTACCAGAGTTACTCAGCTATCTGTCCAGGTTGATAAAATTATTTGAAGAAATAACTTGGATTTTATTTTTTTAAAAGGGGGTTTCTAATGATTTAAGCTAGTCATGTAGTTTCAAGTGGAACAGCATCAACAATAGTTTAAGTCATTTTGAAAACCAGCCTGAATTCAACAGGGGGAAATCAGAAGCTTTGATTTGTACATGTGCACATGCATACACACACACACACACACACACACACACACACACACCTGCGCACACACACACACACACACACACACATGCAGACACACGTTCATACACACACACACACACACAGTCACTAGCTGTCCCTTCCCTGCATTTCTGCTAAGTAGCAACTTCTGACTTAGAGATATTTCTGCATGCTACAAGGTGAAGAAAGCCTTTGACATTTTTGAAGAACCTACTTGGCACAAGTTAATACTTTAACAAGTTATGATCTTATTGGCAAAAAATTAAATTTCCTTTTACAGGAAGAGGTTTTTAAACCATAACCATTTCACTTGGTTGTCCTCATCTTATCTAAAATTCCATTCATTTTTAACTTGAAAAATGAACACAGAACATTTTTTGAGATCTGCCCAACATATTGATTTCCACTCATTTCAAAGTTGTAATTCATCAAATTGGGCAGATAAAAGAGTGTGAGAAATAATCTTTAAAAAAATACACTCACACTTCTTTTTCTTTTTTGCAGAAAGATCAAAATGGTCAGAATTACCTTTTGAAGCTTGGGGTGAACTAGGCAATCATACTGACGAAATTCCTTGTATGTATTTATACAAACACTGCATTTTAAATCTATAACAACACATCACCATGCATACTGTTTTCATAGTATAACATTGACAACATTTGATAATTTCCTTTAAAATTCTAAGTAGGAAAACTTATATTGGTAGCACTGATAGTATGTAGCTGAAACCATACTTGAAATGATACAAGCGATCTGTGGAGAGAGATGTTAAGAGTTGAGTAAATAAGAAGGGCCTAGTAACTTACAAAGTGAGTCAGTTTTAGGCTTGGAGGTTGCACAACCTGCTTGCAAAGGAACCAAGCTAGCCATGAACACATGGGAAACAATGATACATGTTGCATATGCAAGATTTTATCCTCACAAAGTAATGACTAAAATGAGTAGAATTCTCCAGAACAGGCACATAAAATATCAGTAAGTGCCAAGCATGGCTAATGCCTGTTAAAAAAAAAGGTATATGAAGATAGTCATAGGTAACATTTTAATTATTAAAATCTTCAAAAGCATACAAAGAAAGTTATAGAAGGGGGATGACTAATGTTTAAGTTAAAAGACTAAGTGACATGTATCTTTCATTTTCATGGAAACAAAGACAAATAACCCCAAATAACAAAACTAACCAACAAGAATGTTTATCATCTGGCCTATTCCCATACAACTCAAACAGGAGACACAGCCTCAGAAGGTTAAGTTTTAAGAACCTAGACAGACTTACATAGAACTCCCAACATCTCTCCTGCACAAAAGCAGACTTTCTTCTTTCTCACTGCAAGCAGCCTGTTTCATTCTGAAAACACTCAGAAGTTCTTGCAAGAAACTCTTCATAGAACTGGCTGCCCAGATCTTCCATCAAATAGCAAAAGCCCAGCTCCCTCTCACAGACTTAGATTCTCCCTCTCCATCAAAGTCCTATCTAGGACACCTGGCACATGTCTGATACAATGGCAGGCACGGTTCACTTTATGAGAGTATTTAACACAGGGTTTGAAAGAGTTTAGGCATACACTTATTCTTTTGGGGCAGGGAGAGAAAAAACACTACAAAGACAAGCTTTAATGGCAGTCACAGTTGTGAACCGGCTTTGGTATTTTAGGCAGTTACAAACTACTCATTGCTGTCCAACACACACACACACACACACACACACACACACACACACACACACACACACACACGAGATTCCCCCAACCCCCCTTTCTAAGCACCGACTTGCCAGAGAGGCATAAACTGGAGGGAAGCAAAGAGAAAGTCAACTCCTTCCACCTGCTGCCCTGAAGTGGGGGTGGGGGTGGGGTTGCTTTTGGCAGGCTGGCAGACAGAAGCCTGAGATATGACCTCAGCAGTCACCTGCCAACATCCTTAAGACAAATACACAAATACAAACTAACATCCCCCCCCCCCAAAAAAAAAAAAACTCTCACGGCAGGGGCTCAGACACAACAGCCAAGAGCCTGATTCCCATTAGCCTGACAATCCCGTTAAGGAGAACCACCATAAATTCACAAACCTCTTCATCCCTGAAGCCTGTAGTCTGGAACTGTACAGAAAGACAGACCCCAGGAAACTTGCACCTGTCTTTCTTGACACAACACACCTGTCCAGCCCTGCCCATGTGCATTCTGTTAACAGACTTTTGCCTGACTGGTTTAGGAGAGGAAATATATTTTTTTTTAACAGAGGGGCATGGGAAGGGGGTGGTAAAAAGCAGGGAGAGCTCGGCAAGGGAGAACAAGAGGGAGACTCTGAGAGAGGAGGCCACCCTGGGCTTGCTCTGTTTTCATTAGCTTAAGGAGACAACACAGATCTTCTAGGAAAAATAGAAGCAAGCAGGTGCGGTTCCAGCCTTCCCCGAGGCGGAGAAGGGCTCTGGGTTGCCAAGAACAGCGTTTCGCGCTCCAACCAGCAACCTTGGGCTACTTAAGACTGTCTCTCAGCCCCTCCTTCTGCTTCTGCTCTGAGCCGCCGGGAAGACTCAACTTCCCAAGAAGCTGGGCAGGGGTGGGAGAGCCTGAGTGTGGCTCGCTGCTCTCCCCCGGCCCCCATCGCTCTCTGCATAGGCGCTCAGTTTAGCAGGACTAACCGGCTGGCACAGCAAAGGCAACGACAACTTGCTCAGCTGGACTTTGGGTGAGGTCTACCGCCCCCCTCCCCCGTCTCTTCTCCTTGTCTGTTCAGGCAAGATAGCAGCTCTCCCCCTTCCTCCCGCCCTCCTCGTCGTTCTTCTCAGCAACAATCACTCTCACCTCTCCACTCTGCTGGGCTCTTCTCCTCCCTCCCCAGTCCTAGGAACTGGGGCAGCAGAGTAGCGGCACTCAGCGAGGCCAGGGCGCAGCTGCCCACCACCCAAGCGTGCCAGTAATGGCTGGGAGCTTCTTCTCGTCTATGGGCGGCCCAAGCACACCCCGACCCCGGGCCGGCCCTCTTCGGTGCGGCGTCCAGGTCGCCCCACTAGCGACCCCTGAGGCTCTCGGGCAAACTCCCCCCACTCAGTGCTTCCCAGCGCGGGGCAAGCAGACTGGGTGGACGGGCACCGCGCTCGCTCCTCCGGACCGGACCGTCCCCCCAACTCGTCTCTCCTCTGTTGCAGAGCTGGGTGCAAGCTCCCTGCTCTGAGCACACAGAGGAAAGTCACCGGGCGCCCCCTCCTCCCCGCCCTCTTCCCCACGGCCGGCCCTCTGCCCCGGGTTAAAAAAGGAGAAGTGAAAGGTATGCAAACACCAAGCAAATAGGGAAAGCCAGGAAGAAAGGCAGCTAGAATAAACAAGACAAAGGGAGAAGGACTGGGGACAGGCCCTGGAGTTTCAACTCCCGGAGAAGAAAAAGAAGAAGCTGGGAAGATTGCAAGAAAACAAAAATCTAGAAGAACAACAACCAAAAGGGACTCGTCCTCCTCGCGGCCCCCTCCCCTGAAAAGAGTACAAGAAAAATAAAGAAATAAAAATAATACAAAATAAAAGAAAGCCAGAGCCTCAGCGCATCCCAGACACAGTACACAAAAGGTGACAAGATCAGCGACAAGTCCAGCAACACCAGCCTCCCCCCATCGCCACCATCATCCCAGTCACCGGTAGGCGCGAGAAAGAAATAAAAGCCAAGCAGGTCACTTACTCTTCGTTTACTGGGAGGAGCGGAGCTCGGAGTTCCACTGAGCCTCCTGCTTAGAAAACTGTTTTTAGAGGCTATTTGATCACGATTCATGTAAATAACACCATTTTCCCCCTTGGAAAAAGAATGTTTACACGGGTGTGAGTAACGGGAGGCTCTTCTCTCTCTTTCCCATTCAAGAACGAGCCAGTGCGAGCGATTCTGGAAAAGGGGAGGGGACAGCAACCGGGTGAAGATACTTACGCGGTGCGGGCAGCAGCGGGGCGCAGCCACTCTCTCTCTTTCTCTCTTTCTTTTCACTCTCTCTCTCTCTCCCCCTCTCTTCTTCTCTTGCGGGCAGAGAAGAAACCCACGCGCGCACGCGGTGATGTCTTACTGGTGATAATTGGCCCAGGGGTCGGTGAGTCTGTGCGGGAGCGAGTGATCTGGGCGAGGGCTGAGAGGCGAGGGGAGAAAGGAGGGAGGGGAGGGGAGAGGCGCGCAGGGCAGAGCCGGGAGCCCGGGGAAGAAGGGGAGAGAGAGCGGAGAAGGCGCCGAGGGCTGGAGCGCGGAGCGGTGGCCCGGGGAGCAGCGAGCACGGCGGAGAGGCTTGTGTGCGCCGCGCGGCTTCCCCGGCTGCAGTGGCCGTCGCTTTCCCAGCGCTCTCTCAGCTGAGGGCTCCGCTCCACAACAAGATTTACTTTAAGACACAGCTGAAGGAAACAGGAAGACTGCACGTCACAGTCCCACTGACGTACCCGGTCCCAGCACCCAATCGCGAGGCGCCTTCGGATTCAAGGGGGGATAGCGAGGCAAGAGAACTTGTGAGGAAAAAAAAATATACATATATATAAAAGGGGTGGGGGTGAGGGGCTGGGGAGAGAGGAGGAGAGGGGGGCCCCGCGCTCCCCCGCCCGGGCCACCAGCCCCGGCCCCCACCCCGCCCTGCCACTGCTTGGGGCGCCTGGATCGCCGAGCCCCGGCCGCCGCGAGCCATCTGCGGGCGTTGTGCACCGCGGCGCCCGGCTTACACTTGCTCTTCCAGGACGCAGGTCTTTTTTTTTTTTTTTTTTTTTTTCCATTTCACTGACACAGATGATGGAGTTCTCCCAGCGGCCGGGAGCGCTCCCCAGACTGGGATGGAGGAAGGCTCGGAAAAGTATACAGGATTTAAAAAGTGGATGTTTTAAGGGTCGGGGTGGCATAAAGGGCGGAATGTTGGGGGGGGCACAAATCGTTCCGCTTTGGAAACGATCATAGATGGTATCAATAGGACCAGTCACCCCAGTTTCCTTTTAAAGAGGATGAGCAAACACAGGTAGGCTTAGGTTTTAAAAAATAAATAGGTGCCAGAGATTTCACACTGGGGCCGCTAAGTCTGATATTAAAAGCTCTACCCGACTGGCCGAGTCCCAGTCAATCAGACCTCAGAATTTATAGGACTTCGCCCCCGGTTACCTTTAAAAATATTATTTCAATTGTAGGCATAGTGACCACATATGCTATAAACATCATTTCTCGGCCACCCTTCTCCAGTTCGCGCATCCCAACATGGCCAAAGAAATTAGTTCGATATAGGATTGACGTGGTTTCGAAGTCTGAATGACAAACTTAAAAGTTTATTGGGCAAGACATCTCAGACTCTAATACTTAAAGTCACATAAAACACACGTTGGTTTGACATCTTGGGTGAAAAATAGCAGCAAGATTTCTTCAGATAACGTGGCTCTTAAAGAGGGCCTTGGCTTTCCTTGACAAATGCTGAAGAGCCTCCAGCCTCAGCTTGAATGGTCCTCTCCCTGGGCAGTTAACAGCAGCGCTTACTAAAGAGACAGTGTGGACGTAAACACTCCATAAATCCCGAGCCTCAAGAGCTGAGAAGCACTTTAAATGTTCATACCGAGGAGATTAGAGACTTTTACAAAAGGTGCTGTGGGGACAAGAATTTTTCTGAGTCCCTCCAATTCAATCAGATCAAAGGTTGAAACGTGTTGTGACAGAGTATTTATGAGATGCGAGTACACCAGCAGACCCGCCGCCTTCGTATGCCGCGCACACTCTAGGACCTTCTCCGATTTATCAGAATGGGAGAGGATATTAATCCCCTGTGAGTCGAACAACGGTGTCAATGTGTATGTCTGAAGTGTGTGCCCTGTGGGAAACTTTTGGCAGGCACGGAATTCAAATATTGAAAAGGACAGAGGGGGAGAGGGAGAGAGAAAAAAAATCAGGCCAGTTAGGTGGGTGTGCAGGAAAAAAAGCAGCTCACCTAAGCATCCCCATCCGTCTTCCCACCTCCTTGACTGCCTGGAGACCTTCCCGAGATCAAGTCGGAAAACAGCATTGCGCACCTCCAATGATGGACTCCTGTCGTAAATCGGGACCAGGGAGTGAAATTATCCACTCACGTGCCAGTTAAATGGGGGTGAAATATGGGTTGGACACCTTTGAGGTAAACTGAAAAGGGTGGAATTTGGGATTCTGAGAATTTTTCGACCCTTTATTTTTCTCGTGAAGAATCTGCGCTTGTAAGTTAGCGTCAGTTCGACGACTAAAAGGAAGGATACAGAGGAAGAAAGAGAAAGGAGGTTGGAGGGGGAGAAAAGAGGCAAGGATGGACGAAGAGATTCCACTCTGTTGTAGTTTGTGTTAGTTGCACTTAGCGTTCGGACGCGCGCTTTGCACATGACACGATTGGGATCTGGCGGCGGGAAAAGTTTCCTGCGTGCCCGCAAATAAGTCATTTATCAATCTCGCAGAGGGACAAAATAGGCCTGACATAAAGCTGGGGTAACCGCCAGACAGACAAGCAAACTCCCCACCGACAGCCTGCGCCTCTGAGGCTCGCTCGCGGCTTGCCACGCTCAGCTGCAGCAGTTCGCAGCCCGCACTAGGGTACAGGAGCTGCGCGTGGAAAGCCGAGCGCTGGCCATGCTGGGCGTGTGAGCTGGGGTGGCGACCTGGGGTTCTGAAAGGTTTAGCCGAGCCCTGTCTTGCCCCCTAACTGTCCAGGCCAGGCTCCCGGCGTGCTGTCTGGCCAGGGCTTAAGCGGAGCTCCCCTGGGTTCCAAGCCGCACTAGAGTAGTCGCGGTCATGAGGCCCAGGGCCCCTATCTCTGCCGACTCGCGGTTTGTTTTCTGATAAAGAAAAAGCTATCAGTCAGCCTGGCGACCAGAGGTGTCCTAAATACCGGCTTCATCTGCGAAGTCAGGGGCCAAGCTCCTTGCAAGCCATTCTTTTGCCCACCCTGGCCAGCACCATCCTAGTCACTTAAAGTGAGCACGAGTTCTGATTCGTCTTGGGACAAGCCGCGCTCTTGCAGGTTGTACTAGTGGCTTCTCTGAAGAGTGGTTAAAGTGTTGTTGGCGAAAAGCAGTTGCGCATCTGGGCTAAACACACTTTGCCTTGACTTTTCCTCCTGTTCCTTCTTAAAAACCCTTAGGGGCCAGGAAGGGAAAGCATTGCTTATAGGTCATCTGAAACCTTACAAACAGCAGTCACTAGTGCCTAAGAGATGTGTGTGTGTGTGTGGGGGGGGGGGTGTCAAGCGGATCCAGTGAAGAGGCAAACCGAGAGCAGGATGCTGGAGAGCCTTGGAGGCCTCCTGCCTGCCCACCCACCCACCACCACCCACCTGAGGAGGGGACCAGAGGGAGGTCGTTGTAGCAGCCTGAGCAGACCAGCCTGCTGCACGTCGCCTAGAGGCGGGCTGAAGGCTGGCCTCTCCCTCTCCTCCCCTGTGCCCAGCATGACGCCTAACCCAACCTGGATTTGTTCTGAGTGGCGGGGGAGAAAGTGAAATGCCACCAGATCAGTGGCAAGTAGCAGCTGCGGCGGTTCTCTCTTGGGAACCCCACTGCACAGAAGCCTCCGAGAGATGTTTGTTTAACCAACAGCTTTCAAAGTAAACACCAGAGAATCCCTCCAAAGAAGTTGGGAGCCATGAGGACTGTCAGAAAAACTCATTTAAAATAATAATAATAATAATAATAAAGCTTTCTCCCCACCAGAACAAAAAGAGCGCCCACACACACACATTTTACCATAAAATGGCACAGGATCGCCACACTGGTAACATTCATAGGAAAGACTTAACACGCAACAAGGTGTTCTCAAAGAAAACCCCACGGGAATGAAGGGTTACTGGTGACCAAGGGGGTGTGTGTCATAGGACAGCTTGATGCGGGGAAGTGGACAGAAACGAACAAAGGGCTAGGGGAGGGTATTCCCTGCCCTAGAAGAATAAGGAGTAGGCTGGAAGCTATTCTCCGCCAGCCCTGGCTTTGCCTCAGGCACCGAACTTTCCAATATCAAGATATTAACAGATGGTGCGGAGCGCAGGGAGGGCTCTCTCTTACATAACCCAGCCACTGCACCGGGCCGCGCTGCGATGCGAGAGGCACCCGCCAGGCCTTCGGTGGGGCTGCTCAGACTCCCTGAGATTGCTTGTTCATCTGCAACCTCTCCCAGGCTTTGAGGGCCAGGGTGCAGAGAGTCTGTGATTTCGGTTTTGTTTTTTGTTTTTTTCTTTCTTTCTTTTTAAACACACACACACACACACACACACACACACACACACACACACGAGAGAGAGAGAGAGAGAGAGAGAGAGAGAGAGAGAGAGAGAGAGAGAGAGAGAGAGTTAGAGTTATCTTCTTCAGTCCACAACAGAGAAACTGGAAGAGCGCTTGGGTCAGAGATAAGCAATGGGACTCCTGCGGAGACAAACGGGTGCTCTTCCCCGTACTTGGAGGTGTCACAGAGTGGAATGATCCCTCTCTCACACACACACCAACACACTCGCAGCCACCACCAGTGGGTGTGATCAGCCAGTCTTGCTGTCAGCGAAGTACAAAGGCAGGCTCCGGCCATAGGGGCAAGGGAGTGGGTGGGTGAGGGGTGCTCGTGTCAACAGACTCCTCGGCACGCGGGGCACAGTGGGCAAAATCACGCCAAGCCTCTGGGCATCGCCACTCTTTCCAGCCTGGACAGGGTTGTAATACTCTGCGAGAGTGGCCGCGTGGCCTTCTGTTGTCTTAATGCCCAAGGCCACCTCTCTCCGCGTCGTCGGAGCCCGCTCGGTGCTGGCTTTCCAAAGCCTGCGAGGAACACTCCCGCTGTACTGGGAAAACTACGGGAAGGGCTGGAAGGCGGGGAGTGTGCTTGGCCGGCGCCTGGCGCGAGTGGGGCTCCCTCTCGGTGCACCCTGTCCTCACTCCTGCCTGGCCTTCTCCGTTGGTTCGCAGCATCCAGGCCCCGGGGGATAGATGCTGTGGCTTGTTCGCCGCCGAGCGTGCAGGGATCCGGGCCACCTGCCCACTGCCTGGCCTGCCCCCACCCGTGTCCTGCGGCCCTCGCCTCCTTCCTTAGCAGCCATAAGCTGCCTTTCAGCTCGGTTCGCCCCCGGTTCGGCGCACACCGGACCGAACAGGGCAGCCACCTGCTCCCAGGCCGCGAGTGTCCCACGCGGCAGGGAGACGTGGGCCGTCACCAGGCCCGCGCTGTCCCCGCCATGTCCCCTCCCCCGCCTGTTGCTGTGGAGGTGGCGCGCCAAAGCTGGTGCAGACACTGATGCTGAGATGGGGACCCTTTGCAGGGACTAGCAAGAGGTTGGGCCTTAGCACGGAATGGAAGAGTGATCTCCCCCTTGCCTAGCGCTGTTTAAGGGTTTGGGGTGTTTTCCTGGCTCCTTTCCTTTGGTCTCTGAGACAAGGGGGAGAATTCAGAGGTGTTTCTGCATTTTCTGGGTTTTGGTGATGGGAATTAAGTTACAGATCCAGTTTCAGTGTTGACTGAGGACCATCACTAGAGACAAACAAGCCCAGGCCTGAATACCACAAAAGGGAACCCAGCAAAGTTGCATTTTGTTTAAATTAAAGCACAATCAAGCTGAAAGCCAGATTTCTATAATTTTTTTTTCTGGTAATATTTCTTTTATGAAGTATCTAAGTATCTGTTTGTCATCATTTTGAGATCAAAAGGCAAAGTCCATATGCTACATAGTTTCCCAAAATTGCTGTTTAAATATGTTTTAAATGTTTTATCCAACGTGGAGGAGCAGGCTGTTAGGAGGCTAGCATGGTGGCAGGGTTGGGAGACCTGATGTGGGGCAGGCAGATCTGAGAACCTGCTATTCATCAAAATTACCCAAGATGAATTAAAACAACTCCGACCCCACCTGAGGGTAGAGATCCAAGAGACTTGCCTACTCTCTGTGACCTTGTATTGTACCTGACTATGTCTCAGTTCTCTTTATCTGTAAAATGGGAATAATATCCCAAATCACAGACTTACAGAGAAGCTTTGACACAGAGTAGTTTAAGATGCAATTGTTACTTAGCTGTATTAGAACAAGAGGTAGGCAGTGGTACCTGAATTCTTTACAAAAATACTCAGACCTGGACCTCCCTCTTGTTCCCAAGCTTTGAGTGAAATTAACTAAACATGAATGCACGGTGAGACTAGCTCATGAATGACTGGTATCTGAGTATTTTATATGCCCTCCCCCCTTACACACATACCATTTAAGCACACAAAATATATTCAGATCAATGTTTGTCTGCAAACTTGGCTGTGTGCTCCTGTGCACACGAAACTCTTTTCTTTCTTTCTTTCTTTTTTTTTTTTCAAGTCTAAACCCCCAGGAAAGCAGGGGCCATTTACCATCGTGGTGTTGCTTATTTTGTCCTCTTTTACTCTTTCAGTCAGAGATGATAAAGCTTCTCTGTAGAAGTTATAGGTCAGGCCTATGGAAACACAGGACAAAAAAACAAGCTCTACTAGAGAGGGAACTGCAAGCAGGAAAAATATTTCTGGGCAAAACAAAAATAAATGTATGTCACATGTCATATGCTTCTATATGTTTGAGTAAATATCTCTCCTGAGTACATGTAAAGCTAAAAAGGAGCTTCACAAAATCACACTGAAGCCAGTGAATCCGAGCCATGGCAAGGCAATGCAGAAGCCCAGCCAAGGGCAGCTGTGAGCAGGAAGAGGAGGCAGGCAGGCAGGTAGGTGCCATGCCTGGCTGCCACTGTGTACCAGGACAAAGGCAGACAGCCAAGGAAATGGACCTGCTGATCCAGCATGCACCAGATCAAGACGCTGGCCAGTTAAGGGAGAGAGAGGTGGCAGTCAGTAACGGGGGCCCTGGGAACCCTCAGAAAGCTTGAGACAAGAGTCCTAGGTTAAAGAGGTCCAGAAAAGGAATGCCAGCTTGAAGCAGTCCAGGCTCTGGGGGGTGGACCCCGGAGTGTGACTGGTGAGTGGGGGGCACCTCCCTTCCGAACCTGTCCTTGGACATTGATGTATATCTTTGGGGAGTGTGGGAAGTCCTGGACTCTCTAACTAGTCTATGTTCAGGTGGAAAATACCTGCAACCCTACAGGACAAAGGAAAATGACAGCTAAGAAACCCAGAAAGGTACATGATACTGAGGCCAAGCTGCTGGGAAAGACAAGGCAACCTGTGGCTTCTAGGGGAAGCCACTGTCACAAGCCCCTGTCCACTGGAAGGAGCACTTTTCTACACTTTACTTTTGGATGGGGGAGCATGGTACACCTGTGTGTGTGTGTGTGTGTGTGTGTGTGTGTGTGTGTGTGTGTGTGAGAGAGAGAGAGAGAGAGAGAGACAGAGAGAGACAGAGAGAGAGACAGAGAGAGAGAGACAGAGAGAGAGAGACAGAGAGAGAGAGACAGAGAGAGAGAGAGAGAGAGAGAGAGAGAGAGAGAGAGAGAGAGAGAGAGAGAGAGAGAGAGAGAGCGCTCTGGCAGGAGAAAGAGAAAGCCATGGTGACAGAAAGGGGAAAATCTAAAGGCGTGTGGATGGAAGTTGAGAGAGTACAGGTGTGTGTGTGGGGGGGGGTCCCTGTGGAGTGTGAGTGAGCTGGATGGGTTGTGTCGATCAAGAGTGCCACGAGAGAGAATGAGAACGAGGGGCTTCGAGGAGCGTGTAAGGCACTAGAAGATGAAGAAAACCTTGGTGCGCATGGCACCCAGTTCCAATCCTGACACTCAAGAGAGCGGAGGGTTGAGGTGGAACTTAAGGGCCAGGCAAGAGTAAGGAAGTAGGGCAGGAGGCTAAGTTTGGCCTGGGTTCTGGTTCTAGTCTGGTGAAGGCCAAAGTTTCTTGGCTTCCCCTAGCCTAGAGTTTTGAAGCAGCTCCCTTGATAATCCCAGGTTGGCTGTGAAGGGACTTGGACCAACACTTTGTAGCCATCACCCACAGAGGACTGACATCCTGCACCCTCCCGTGTATATGTGTGTGTGTGATTGGAAGGAGGGATAATATGGCCTTTGCTCAGTCAGTGACCCCTTGGGTATGTTGTTTGTGCTTGTTGTCCCCTGCCCCCTGCCCCCAGACTCTGCACATCAGCGTCCCCTTTGCTCCTAAATCAGTTTCCTTCTGCCCCACCTAAGAACCAGAGTTGACCAGTCCTCCCCTCCAAACGCCAGAAAAGCCAGTTCTTTCTCTCAAAACACTGGACAGCTCCTCTTGTCTCTCCTGGGGGATTATGTCTGGCTGTGGTCCTGGAAGGGTCTAGTAGGAGTGAAACTCCAATCGAACTCAGGGAAGGGGATCACTTTCTTGATTCCAGGGCACCACTGCTGCTAAGACCCTGCAAAGCCTGGCATTTGGCGGCCCTGTAGAGAGAGCAGCCCATGGCCAATTCTGGTGCTGACCCAACTCGAGCAGTGATTAAGCTCTGTTTGATTTGGTCAGCTTTCTGAAGCCTCAGCTAGGAGCTCTGTTCTACAAAATCTGGATGAGAGGCCAAAGCATGAAGACCTCATTTTCTCATATTCCAAAGTGACCTTTGCATAAAAACAGGGAAGATGCAATCGGCAGGAAGATGCTGAGCCGCCGCGGCAGCCACCGCCACAGCTTCAGAGAACGCTCTCTCTGTACCCCTGACTTTGTACCCCATACTTCTGTTTTTCCGCTGAAAATATTGTGGGTGGGCTGGAGAGGTGGCTCAGTGATGCAGAACACTTGCTTCTCTCCTGAGTCACCCAGAACCCACCTTGGGTGGTTTACAACCGTTTGTAACTCCAGATCCAGGAAGTCTGGCACCCCCTTTTGGCCTCTTCTAGCCATTGCCCTCACAGGGACATACCTCACACGGACGCATGCACTTATTAAAAATAAATTATAAAAAGGAAAGCAAATGTCATCGAGTATGGGAAGAGACCATCGGTTAAATATGTCCTTCCAAATAAAAGGCAAATGTAATGAGCTAAGTCGCACAGTGTATTTATAATACCCGTTATAAATATTATGCTCCTGCAAGCAGGAGCATATGTAATGGAATATAAGATTCTTAGCGAGGACATGAAGTGTGTTGCATCTGATTCTACCAACATACAGGGCTATCCCCATGGCATGGATGAGTCCATTGATTCTGGAGGAGTTCTTACAACTTGGTCAAGGCCAAAAGACAGTCAATTGCAGAGCCTGGATTAGAACCCAGTGTTTTGTGATAAATCTTTTCCTGGGGAGAGAAAACACACATCTGCTCATGCCTGTTAGGGATCCCATGGCAGTCCAAAGCATGGATACCGCCAAAGTCCAACGTGGTGAACCAGTGAGTTTTATCGGGGTTACACAGAGGAGTGTGGGATGGGGTTACTTAGAGGATCAGAGGTGACTCCAAAGCGGCTGTATCCCCAAATGAAAGCGAGGTCTTCATGCTTTTGCCTCTCATCCAGAGTTTTTGGAACAGCCTCTCCTTGGCACCCCACATGGGTGACAGTTCACAGAAGCTGGAAACCTGGAGTGCACTGCACAGCCTACGGGCAGCTCAACAGGTTGGTGAGTGTTCTTTCCAACTGACTCTGGTCTAAACCTCTACCAGGCAGCTCACCTGGTTTTTGTTTCTCCAAACATCTGGCTAGTCTGAGTCTTTGCAGCTTGACTCTTCTGAGAGTCTTCCTTCCTCAAAGCTTGGCTTAGCTCAGCTGAGGGAAGCTCTCAGCTTTTACTGATTACTAATGAATCTGGTCAGTTTCAGGGACTTCCTGAAGCTATTTTGAGTTGTTCATCTTCTTGTTTAAGGAGCTTCCTTCTATCGATCTGGAGGAAACCATTACACAACACACAGGTCATCCTGCTGGGATGTAAGACAATTCCCCTGGGGCCATCGTGATGTCTGCAGGAACATTGTTTCTGTGTATGAATGTTTCCCCTGCAGTATGTATGTGTATCTCTAGTGTCTATAGAAGTCAGAAGAAGGCATTCAGTCCTCTGAAACGGAGTTACAGGTGGTTGTAAACCACCACATAGGGGCTGAGAATGGGCCCGGGTCCCCTGTAAGAGCATATAGTGCTCCTAACCACGGGGCTACCCCTCCCGCCCCTGCCTTGTTTTAATAGGCCCATTTCTATACCCTCAGCTATTCCTTGATTATCCGACCATCAGTGTTTCCACCCACAAACTGTGGTTATTTCCACAACAGACTTATTGAATGGAGAGGAGTTAGCAAGCTGTCTGCTTCCATTTTCCCTCCAGATACCAGCGAAGCCCATGAAGGGGAAAGCCGTGCAGGCCAGGCTTCGCTGCGCATCAGAGAACGCCGGCGGATCCGAGGATCCCCGTTTTGTTGAAATAGAATTGTAAAAAATAAAGGGGGGGCAGTTTAATCCTGTTAAACGTGGTGCGTGTTTCTGCAGAGCGCAGGGAGGGATTAGAGGAGGAAGGGAGACCAAGTACTGTGTCAGCCTCGCCGGTGTCACTAAGGCGACATGACAACTTGTCTTGGGCGATCTTTACAGCATGTTAGGCTGACTCAGAAGTGTTTTCTGGCGTCCCCTTTGTGTCCCCCACGGGGTTCTTTCATTTCTGAAACTTTCTTTCTTTTCCCGTCCCTTTCTTCCCCACACTGCTGCTTTGCTTTTTAATCCACGGTGTCTCCCTCAAGTCAAAACATTTAGCTGGCTCTGATCGAGATTTGGTTTTGAAGATGCCCTTTGACCTTGCACTGTGCAAAGCAGCCTCTGAGAAGTGTACAGTCCACCCTCAACCTTTTGCCCTCTCCCCGGGCTCCAGAAAGAGCTTCTGGGGAAGCAGGCTCGTTCTGGATTGCACACAGAAGCCGCCCCCTCCCCTTTCCATCCATTCCTTCCTTCTTCCCTTCCCACCCTGATTTATTTTCTCTTCAAACCTTTCCACCGTCTTTGCTTCCCCACCTCACTGGCTTTCATTCTGTCTAGACTGTTCCTTGTCACAACTCTTCTCTCTTTTTTTTTTCCTTCCATTTTTTTTTTTTTTTTTTTTGCTATTTTCTGTTCAGTTCTCCCTCATTCAATGTCTTCATTTCATCGTTTCTTTCCTAGAATTATCTTTTTGGGAAGCGGGTACTCGGTGCTGACTCCAGGACTTTGGAACACTAAGCTACACATTCTACGCTGAGCTCTGTCCTCAGCCTGGCTCTCTGAACTGCTCTTTCCCCTATTCAATGTTATTTAATAACTTTTCGTCCTTTCCTTTCTTTTAAACAACACAGTGACACTTCTAATGAAAGGTTATACACCCTTGAAGTTTTCCAAGCTGAAGTGAGGTCAGCTGACCCCGGGGGGTGGTGGGGGGCCCCACGGCTGACATAGCAACTGGAGGAAGAGTTGCCATAGAGGAAGCATGGCCTTGAGACTCGGTCACTGTCTTTCCGAAGCAGGTGGCCAGCTCGCTTGGCGATGTGGCTGCCTGTCCATCTTTCTGTGGCTTAGACACCCTCTGGCCCACGGTCCCTTCCCCCGCTCCAGCTTTCCTCACTGGCTTACCACCAGAGACTAGATGTTGAGTCAATGGAAAAACAACACTGGCCAACATTAAAGGGAGACTGTTTGGAAAAGGAAGGCCCTGCTGGGGCACAGAGGAAGCCTGCGTGCTAACACGGGCCACCTCTTATCTGGAGCAGCTGGGCCTGGGCTGAGTGCGCTCGCTCCATCCTTTGGCAAGAGATCTTCTGCAGACAGGCAGCCTTGGGACTGAGGAGCCATTCTCAGCCCAGAGTGTCCCCAGAACTGTAGAGACAAAAGCCATTGCTCCCCCTAGAGACCGAGAAATGGAAGGAGAGGGCGAGTTTTGAAGGGAGCATGCTTCCTAAAGTCCATGTCTCTGGGTATTACTCACCACAGGCCCAGGGAGCTAAGTCCCATGCACTGTGAGATTTCTGTCCTGACCCAAATGTAAGTCCTGGGAAAAGACAAGAGAAGGAAAAGGGGAAACTCACAGTCCCAGGCTCTGAGCTGCTTACTGGAGTCTTGATCCTGCTCTTGACAGAAACAAGGCAGATGGCTACTGGGGCACGAATTCACTTATTCACTGCATCTTCTTCTGTGGCCCAGTCAGCTTCAGCATGCTGACTGACATCTTCAGACTGCTCTCTGAGGAAAGACTCAGCAGAGCCTGTTAAGAGGAGGGCTGTCTCCTCAGTCTGCCTCAGACCCACCATGCCCATGCTTGCCAGGAAGTGTTTTCTTGGGGTGAAGTCCCTGTGATAACTTCTGGACACGTTACTTTTGGAAACCTTGGCTGCATGCATGATAACAGAGCAGCTTGGAGTTCCCTTTTGCGTCTTGGTCAGTTTTCAGTTTGAATGAGATGCTAGATGTGATGTAGTCATTGCTGCCTTTCCATTTTTGCTGAGTGTGTGTGTTTGTCTGTGTGTGTATGTATGTGTATATGTATATGTGTGTGTATGTGTATATGTGTGTATGTGTGTGTGTATGTGTGTGTATGTGTGTATATGTGTATGTATGTGTATGTGTGTGTATATGTATATGTGTGTATGTGTATATGTGTGTGTATGTGTGTATATATGTATGTGTGTATATGTGTATGTGTGTATATGTATATGTGTGTATGTGTATATGTGTGTGTATGTGTGTATATGTATGTGTATGTGTGTGTATATGTATATGTGTGTATGTGTGTGTATGTGTGTGTATGTGTGTATGTGTGTGTATGTGCGTATGTGTGTATGTGTATGTGTGAGTATATGTGTATGTGAGTGTATGTGCGTATGTATATGTGTGTATGTGTTTGTGTGTGTGTGTGGGGGGATGGGCACAGAGGACATCCAGGTGGGTGTTATTCCTCAGGCACTGTTCTATACTCATATCTACTTTTGTTTTTAAGTTAAATTTATTTTTTATTCTTTTAGTTTTATTTATTTTATTTTCTTATATATTTCCTCCCTCCCTCCCTCCCTCCCTCCTTCCTTCCTTCCTTCCTTCCTTCCTTCCTTCCTTCCTTCCTTCTTTTCTTTTGTCTTGAGACAAGCCTCTCACTGTCCTAAAGCTTGTCTGGGAGGCTAGGCTGGCAGCCCTAGGGATCTGCCTGTTTCAGCCTCTCTCAGGCTAAAGCTGAATTAAAACACTCAGCACCACTCCTGGGATAGGCTTTTTGTTTGTTTGTTTGGTTGGTTGGTTGGTTGGTTGGTTGGGTTTTTTGTCTTAATGTGGGATGTAGGAATGGAAATCATGTTCTTGTGCTTGCAAGGCCAACAATTTACCAACTAAGCCATACCCCTAGCTCCCTAGCCTCACATCCTTGCTAGCGGGCTCTCCTTGCTCTCCTCTGCCCTGGCCATCTTGGCTGCCCATGGTCCTGTCTGCAGGAATCTTCCATTCTCTGTTTCTCAGCAGCGACACTTCTCAGTGTGTGTGTTTGAAACTCAGAAATACTTTGCTTCTTTTTTAAAAAGAAAGATTAAAAAATATTTTATGTGTATGAGTGTATTGCCAGAATGTATGTCTACAAAGACATGTATGTCCAGCACTCTCAGGGGACAGAAGATCCGATCCCCTGGGACTGGAGCTTCAGATGACTGTCAGCCACCATGTGGGTGTTGGGAAACAAACCCAGGTTTTCTGCAAGAGCATCCAGTGCTCTTAACTTCTGTCCCCTCTCTCCAGCCTCTTCCTCCTCCTCTCCCCTTTCCTTTCCTTTCCTTTCCTTTCCTTTCCTTTCCTTTCCTTTCCTTTCCTTTCCTTTCCTTTCCTTCCCTTCCCTTCCCTTCCCTTCCCTTCCCTTCCCTTCCCTTCCCTTCCCTTCCCTTCCCTTCCCTTCCCTTCCCTTCCCTTCCCTTCCCTTCCCTTCCCTTCCCTTCCCTTCCCTTCCCTTCCCTTCCCTTCCCTTCCCTTCCCTTCCCTTCCCTTCCCTTTCCTTTCTTCTCTTTTTAAAGACAGAATATCATGTAACCCAATAGCCTTCCACTTCTGCTCCTTCTGGCAACACATCTTGAATCCCAAGGCTACGAAGTTGGTACCACTGCACCCAATTTTATGTTTAATTGTCCTCAGGGCTTCCTGCATGCGGGCTAGGTAAGCATTCTATCAGTGAAGCCACATGTCCACCAACTGAGCTACATCCCAGCTCCCAGAAATGCTTTGACACAATAAGGAACCATTTAGCCCTACCGAAGCATGACAGTGAATGCTGAATTTTAAAGAAGTGGAAAATTAAAACTTGAAATGCTGTATTTGGCTTTAGGACTTGGGGTGGATCAAGGCTATTTTCTCTTTTGAAAGAAGCTACTTCTTTGGGAAGGTAGCCTCAAGAGTTAGGTCCTCTCCTCTCCTCCCCTCCCCTCCCCTCCCCTCCCCCTCCCCCTCTCCCTCTCCCTCCTTCTGTCTTAAAGGACAACTTGTGGCAATCAGTTTGGAATGGCATGCCTCATGTGGCATGTCCTTTACTCAGTGGGCTAAGGAGACAGCCCAAGTGTTAAGTTCATTTTAATTTACATCTTTTGGCCTTTGTTTTGTGCTGTTTTTCTGTAGACATGTAATGTGACCCCAGACATGTAACTTATATTTACCATTAGAAGAATAAAATCAATCTGGTTTGATGCGTCCCAAGGTCTGTAGGTCGTGACCCTGTGACACATCAGTGAACTTTGCTCCTGGGTCTGTCTGTTCCTTCAGACAGGACAGGGATGATTACGGGAATGTCACTGGTAAGCTTCCAGCCCCACCAAAGGGCAAAAGAACAAAATTGCACAGATAGGTTGCTGGCTTCCAGTTTCCTTCTGTTTGGTCTCAGCCTCTAGTCACCAACACACCAGTGCTCTCTCCTCAGAGAACCCAGTCATCTGGATGCTGGATTAATCTGTAGCTGCTCAGGGGAGTTGTCAACCAGTGGAGATTCTGCCAGTGATCTGTGGCACCCATTTCAACAAACACGAATTGGATAACATTCCCTTCTCCCCTGCCCCCAGCCCTCCATCTGTCCTTTCTTATCAACAGGGTAGAAAGCAAGTTCTTGTTCAATCACATATTTGTCCTAGGAAGACAATCTATAACACAGATGATTTATAACTTACCATAGCCTCATCAATAAGCAAATATCATTGGTTGGTACCAACAAGCTAGATGTAAAATACATTAAATTCAGTCTTGTTGCTCATTTGTTCACGAAAGTTTTATGCTTTTGTGAAGTTCACGAGTGTCTAGTTTTGAGGCTGCTTTGGACTTCTGAACAATTTAGGGATGCAAATGGGGTAGAAGGGTAGGGGAGAAAAATGTAAAAAAGTTGGTTGTTATTAAACGTATTAGTTAAAAAGTCCAAGTTGTAGTTTTCATATGAATTTTTGACTTCTTTATAACACCAGCAGTGTTTTGTTCTTACTGATCCTGTCAAGTAAAGCGAGGAGCACTCATCGCCTTATCTCGGAGGTTCTGTGGCTTGCGACAGTGAAACTGAAACAATCAGAAGCAGAGACCGCATTTCCACAGGTCAGAAGGCATCTGCAGTCACACCAATCGCTTTGAGTTTCATGCTCACGACGGGGTAAAATGGAGGTCTTCACGTCACCTTCTTTAGCTGTATTTGCTATGAAGAAAAATCGTTGTTTACCCCTGGGGAATTTCTGAAGGAAAAGAAAAATCAATTTCTATCAATGAGTGATATTTTTCTCACCAAGGGGTATTGACTTCACAATGGTGAGTTATTTCCCTCAGTCACCCACTGGGAATTGTTAGCAGGCATGTCTTTTATGATTCAATAAACATGTAGTTTTTAGCTTAGGTGTCTTGGCCGGGATATCCTGATTTCTGGATCACTGCTGGTGTGAGCAGTTCACAGTCTGCATCTATTTGGATGAAATGCTCCTGCTCTGCGTTGTAAGTTAACAAGCGTGCTCTCCCTGTTCTCCCTCTTTAATTAGAGTACAGACCTTCTGACAAAGCAGCAGGTGGGCAAGAATCTCAGCCTTTTCTCTGGCTCTTCACAGTGTGTCCTCTTGGCTTATGCATAGGCCTGTGACTCACGGGGAGTCATGTCTACCTCGATGTCTCCACGAGTCCTTTTCCTCTTTTTATATCATAGCACAACACTGATATTTTTAATTTTTATACTAAACCAAGAACATTATTGTTGTTGTTGTGAGAAAAGTTCTTACTGGGAAACCAAAGGCTGGCTTACACTTACCATGTAGCCAAGGTTAGCCTTAAATTCATCTTCTCATACTGAGTGTTGGAGTTATAGGTATAGCCCTCATACCCAGCTTGAACTAAACTTTACTTGGCCAGAGAACCCATTCTGTAAAGGAGCATTTTAAGAGGTGGAGATAGAGGAAAAGACAGGGACTATGGAAGCCCCGAGGGTTGGCTGGCTTCACTTGTCAACTTGACACAGCCTAGAGTATTCTGAAAAGACTGTCTCAATTGAGGAATTGCCTAGATGAAGCTCACCCAGTGGGCAGTTCTATAGAGGGTTGTCTTGATGGCTCATTGATGCATGAGGGCTCAGCCTGTGGGCAGCAGTATCTTCATGCAGGTAGTCCCGTGATGTATAAGAAACCTAGCTTAACATGAGCCTGAACATCAAGCAAACTGTTACTTTGTGATTTCTTGTTCAAGTTCCTGCTTGAGCTTGTGTTCTGACTTTTCTCAGTGATGGACGATGACCTGGAAGTGGAGCCGGATAAACCCTTTCCTCCTCTAAGTTGCTTTAGTCATCGTGTTCGTCATGGCAACAGAATGAAACTTGGGTGTTTTGTCGCTGTGACTGTTCATTCTCTCCCACCATTGTCTTGAATCTGTGTGTGTTCTTGATATATTTTTCTTGAGCTTGTGCAGGGAGGAGCAGAGGTAAGTCTCTAGTGTCATGCCTCAGGAGCCTTCTACCTTATTTTTGAGAATGGAGTTCTGCTATTGGTCCAGAGCATAGATAGGCAGGTTGACCAGTAAGCGCTGGGGATCCACCTGTCTCTAACTTCCAACTGCTGGTTTCAAACACATACCACAACCCTTGTTTTTTGTTTTGTCTTTGTGTGTGCTTTGTTTTGTTTTGTCTTTTTTATTTTATTTTATTTTATTTTATTTTATTTTATTTTATTTTATTTTATTTTATTTTATGTGAGTAATGGAAGTTGAAGCAAAACTTCATGCCTTTGTACCAAGCACTTTATCATCTGAGCCATCTCTCCAGCCCAGGTATAGAGTTGAAGAGGAAACAGACTGTGAGAAAAGTTCTCCTGTGGCTTCCCTCTTAATTCTAACATCTCCATGCTCTCTGCAGCCAGCTGGCCGAGGCTAGCCCTTGCTTTGTTGCCAGCGTCTCCATTTACCCCATCATTGTAGGGGTGTTTCTAGCATACATTGATAGCCTGATAGCGTTTTTCCTTTTTGCTTATGTCTTATTGAATGACCACAGCCATCTTCTACCCAGTGGCATGATCATTTTGACAGTCTTGCCCTCGGTGTTTACCCAAGAACCACAGTTTAAGAGGTTCAGTCACACTTGACACTCGTCTGGGCTCTTAGAAGAGATCTAAAATTTCCAACGTATCCCAAGCTTTCACATAATCTGTTTCTTGTTCTAGGTTTCTGAAACCTTGCTCTTCTTTCCGTATTTCCATGCCCCTGCTTTATTCTAACACCCAGAACCTAACTGTATGTGTGTGGCTTCTCTTGAAAAGCACCCTGCTGTGGTTGAAATATGTCCCCCATCGTGAGCTCGCCCAAGCCTTTAATCTCTGAATTCAGATGTCAACAGTATTAGAGAGTGAAACCCAACCCCACTCTGTTGATTAGATGTGTGTGGAGAATGATGTGAGTAGAGCTCCCATGAGTGAGGCAAGGTTGGTCTTCTAAGGAGATGGAGAAATCTCATAGAAATCTCTCACTACAGCCCAAGACATAGGATCTGCTTGTATGTGCTACGTCTAAGATGATAAGCTAAAGGATTCTTTCTTTCTTTCTTTCTTTCTTTCTTTCTTTCTTTCTTTCTTCCTTCCTTCCTTCCTTCCTTCCTTCCTTCCTTCCTTCCTTCCTCCCCCTCTCTCTTCCTTTCTCCCCTTCTTTCTTTGTTTTTTGTTTTTGTTTTTGGTATTTATTTATTTATTCTCCATGGTCTTTCTTTCTTTCTTTCTTTCTTTCTTTCTTTCTTTCTTTCTTTCTTTCTTTCTTTCTTTCTCTCTTTCTTTCTTTTTTTATTAGATATTTTATTTATTTACATTTCAAATGTCATCCCCTTTCCTGGTTCCCCTTCTGAAAACTCCCATCCCCTCCCCGCTCCTCCTCACCAACCCAGCCACTCCTGCTTCCTGGCCCTGGTTTTCCCCTACACTGGAGTATAGAGTCTTTACAGGACCAAAGACCTCTCCTCCCATTGATGACCAACAAGGGCATCCTCTGCTACATATGTGGCTGGAGCCATGGGTCCCTCCATGTGTACTCTTTGGTTGGTGGTTTAGTCCCTGGGAGCTCTGGGGGTACTGGTTGGTTCATATAGTTGTTCCTCCTATGGGGCAGCAAGCCCCTTCAGCTCCTTGGGTCCTTTCCCTAGCTCATCCATTGGGGACCCTGTGCTCAGTCCAATGGTTGACTAAGAGCATCCACCTCTGTGTTTGTCAGGCACTGGAAGAGCTTCTCAGGAGACAACTATATCAGGCTTCTGTCAGCAAGCATTTGTTGGTATTCACAATAGTGTCTGGGTTTGATGACTGTATATGGGATGAATCCCAAGGTGGGGCAGTCTCTAGATAGCCTTTCTTTCAGTTTCTGCTCCATACTTTGTCTCTGTAACTCCTTTCATGGGTATTTTGTTCCCCTCTTCAAGGAAGGACCAAAGTATCCACATTTTAGTCTTCCTCCTTCTTGAGCTTCATGTGGTCTGTGACTTGTATCTTGGGTATTCCGAGCTTCTGGGCTAATATTCACTTATCAGTGCGTGCATACCATGTGTGTTCTTTTGTGACTGGGTTACCTCACTCAGGATGATATTTTCTAGTTTCATCCATTTGCCTAAGAATTTCATAATTCATTGTTTTTAATAGCTGAGTAGTACTCCATTGTGTAAATGTACCACATTTTCTATATCCATTCCTCTGTTAATGAGCCTCTTTCTTTATACAGTGCCCTACCTCAGGTATTTTACCACAGTGACAAAGATGCTGGCCAATAAATCCCTGATCTCTTCTCTAGATAATTTCATCTTCATGTTTCAAGGTCCAATTTAAAATTCATCTGTGTTCTTCTGACTAGTTCTTGTCAAGCTAACACAATCCGGAGTCATGTGGAAAGAGAAAGCCTCAGCTGAGGGATTGCCTCTATGGGATTGATGATTCATGGGCAAATCTGTGGGGACATCTTCTTGACTGATGATTGGTATGGGTTGGTGCAGCTCATTGAGAGCAGCACCACTCCTGAGGGCAGTGCCACTCCTGAGGGCAGTGCCACCCCTGGGAAGTGCCATCTGCTAAATGGGAATCCTACTGGCCCAAGTAGACCTGGAGGATATTAAGGCTACAAATAGGGATCAGCTGGATTCTGTGTGTTTCAACCCAGTCTGTTTCTGGTTCTGTGTAGGCCATGCATTACTTGTGTTCGCAGTATGAGCTGTGGTCCACCAGGAATTATATTTAGGGTTATTCACACCCATACCTGTCGATTGAAAGAGTCACACACTTTCTCGTTAACCTGATTGCGACTGGCTGGTGGAAGAAATGTTTATGCTTGACAGAATCAGTGTTCTCATCAGTTTGTTTATTTTTCCTCATGATCAACAGTTTTGCACTGAAGGGAGGATTTTTCTTTTTCTGTGATCTGCATACGTGTTTTTAATTGACTAATGAAGCCAATCTGGACCTGGCAGGTTTTGCTTCTACCTGTGTAGACGCGGCACCCATGACGGTTGTGTGACCGCTCAGCTCGTGGCTTCCTGCTCTGCGTGCAATGACCTCTTTTTTGGCATTCTGTGTTTAAAGCCTTTTCCATTTTGGACCCTATCTCTGTGTCTGGCTCTTAACATCCTTCCTACCCCTTCTTATTTTATCTTCTTAAGAGCATTCTAAAGATTGGTGGCTAAAAGGCTCAGTAGGTAAAGCACAGGCACAAGGGCCAGAGTTTGAAACCTCAATGCCCGCGTGAAACCCAGGCATGGCTGCACTCAGCTTCGATCTCAGAGTTTGGAAGGGAAAAAACAAGGGTCCTCATGGCTTGCTGGGCAGTCAGTCTGTCTAGGCAATCAGTGATCTCCAGGTTCAATGAGAGACAGGCTTCAAAAAGCAATGTGGGGAGTAACTGAAGAAGATATGTCACATGTGTGTGTATTCTATGCATGTGAAGAAGACATAGTGTGTCTTCCATATATCTTCTATGTGCACATACGTTCATACATGCATACGCATGGACATGCATACATATGTCTACTCCCTCACACCAAAGAGTATTCTGAAGATTAAATGTCTTTGGTTAGCAAATTATCTGGGGGGTGCAGAGTTGGGAAGAGGGAGGATTGAGGCAAACTGGGTTTATTCTCTATTCCTGGTGACAATCAATAAGGAGAAGAAGGGTGAGGAGTAATGGCTGGGCTCTTCCCTAGACAGCTGCTGTGTAATTCCTCCTTAGTGAGACTATGGCATTTTCCTCAACCTGGAGGCCTTTCCTGATCTTGTGCCTGAGCTGTCAGTCTGTCACAGATCATACAAGAAATGCCAGGGAAGTTCACCCTCCCAAGTTCATGTTGGCTCTTAGCCACACTATTTTGGTTAGCCCACATTTCTTTGTGTGACTCTTTGCTAATCTCCATGACCCGATTCAAGACACCCCAAAAGAATGTCACATGCTCTGTGCTCTGTACTCTGCTTCCTCAGCCTGCAGGCACTCATAGTGAAGTCTGTGTTGCTGCTGATAGAGTTAGCTAAGAAAACAAATGGCTTGGTATGCATTCTGTCTCTTCTTCAGGTTATTAATGTTATCAATGCCTAGTCATACCTGTGTGTGTCTGTGTGTGCATGTGTGTATGTGCATGTGTGTGTGTAAAAGCATGTGCCAGAGTCCAAAAGTTAACCTTCTGTGTCCTTTCTTAGGTGCTTTTCCCCTGGGGTATCTCACTGGCCTAGAACTCACCAAGTAGGGTGGGATGGCTGTCTGGTGGCTGACCCTTGTGTTCCTGCCTCTCCGATGCTGGGGTTATGAGCACATCTGCGTCTTTCATGGGTTCTGGGGACCAAGTGTTAGTCCTCACGCTGCTGTAGCAGGTGCTCTGTGGATTGACATCTCTCCAGCCCCAGCTAAGTAGTTTTAAAACTCACTCAATGCTTCTTGTCCTTCAAACTGTATGCTGCATCAAAGTAAGGGAAACATGCAAAATATGCATAATTTGTGCATGCTTTGTTGACCAGAATGCCCGGTGCTGGCCAGTGTAAACACGTCTAGAGATCTTTTGGAAATGTGGGGTGAGTTCTGAGGAAAGAAAGGGTTTAGGAGGGGTTTGTATCCACTCTCCGGGCTCTGTGTGTGCGTGCGCGTGTGTGTGTGCGCGTGTGCGTGTGTGTGTGTGTGTGTGTGTGTGCGCGCGTGTGTGTACATGTGTGTACGGTGTGTGTGTGCGGTGTGTGTGTGTGTGCGGTATGTGTGTGTGTGTGTGTGTATGTGTGTGTGTGTGTGTGTGTGTGTGTATGTGTGTGTGTGGGTGTGTGTGTGTGTATGTGCGTGTGTGTGTAAAACTGCCTGCAGATGGATACAGGCTGAGAAATTCAATTAACTGTATTCATAGATTTTTCTCTCTGGGTGGGGACATGAGACGGAGACCGGGAATATTTGCCCCCCCCTTTGTGGCATTAAAAGAAAAAGAAAGAAAAGAAAAACTTGGCATATTACATCAACCAGATTTTTTCCCCCTTTGTCTCAAAGAAGGCTCAGCTGAACAGTAGCCTCCTCACCCAGAACAACAATCACAAACTCACAGGACCTCAGCTGTCTCGGATGATGTCACAGAACCCTTAAGAACGCTCACTGCTGAGCTGGGCTCGAGTCCAGCAAGCACAATTCTTCCTGCCGGTTATTCAGGGCCTTTGACAGATTAGGTGGTCTCTCTCTCTCTCCCTCTCTTTAATTCTTCTTTTCCTTTCTCTCTCTCTTTTTTCCTTTTCTTTTTCATCTTCTCAAAAGGCACTTCAGTTTACCTCTAAGCACAACATTAGCTCTAGCTGCCCCAAATAACATTTTAATTGAAGTCTCAGTCCAAACAAATGCCCAGCCTCTTTATTAACCCCAACAGTGTAATTTTTCACCCTGAGCCTGATTCAGGGAAGCTGTCTCACTTAAGCTGCCGTGCGACGGAACATGGCAGCTTGGCTCCATCAGTCTCTTTTCTGACCTTAATTTGAACCTTAATCTCTTTTAGCCATGTTCTCTTTATTAGCTGTCCATAGCCCTGCCCTGTGCTAATTTTCCCGCTAGACCCTCCATGTACAGAAGCAGCTCCCTGCACCTCAGCTCCCAAATGCTACTATCCAAGTTTCTTGGCCTTATTTTGGGGAAAGGGAAGGGAATATTCCACGTGGTTTTGTTTGGTAATCTCAATGGCTCCTTTTAAAAATGCTCTGCAGAATTTTAGCTATTGCTGATGTTCATAAAAATAACATGCTCTTCAGATGTCAGAAGAACTGGGAAAAGTCTTGAAAGTGAATACAAAGGATTCTTCACCTATAGACAGACCCACAATCAGAAAATCAAGCAGAAAACTACGATTATTACATTACTAATTCGGGCAAAATGTCCTTATCAGAAAACTCTAACCTTTAGGGGGGGACCTGAATTATCCAGATAATTGCTTTAATTCCTTCATTCATTTTAACGCTTAGACATGACCAATGACTAACCACAGAGAAAGTAATTTCTTTTCCTAATTATACCTTCCCATTTTTTTGACATTGGTAAAATGATCCAAATGGGAAGCCGGGGGGGGGGGGCGGGGGAAACACACTTTTCAATCTCCACGATCAAAACCTGTTTCTCTATTTGGAGTCTGGCTTAATATAGCAGAAGTTTGTAGGTAGAAAACAGTGCTTATGATCGTGTGCCCAATTAAATTTATTATAGGTTTTCGTACTTTTTGGCATCGCCATGAAAGCATATTAGTTATTATTCTTTATAACCTAATTGGCGGCTTTGTGTCTAGTCGGCCCTCTGTTCTCTGCAGAATACAATAGTTTGTTGATTGCAAAAAATTACATTTCTGTGACTTTAAAGTCCTAGAGCTGGGGTCGTCGTTGAACGATGTAGGCACAGGCGGATGTTTCAGAGGGCAAGGACCAAGTGCCCTCTGGGACTGGGGAGGGAAGCAGCTGGGGACAATTGGCTGCTCCCCGCAGTGTTCTGCGGTCTTTACAGCATGCTGGCTTGACAAACTTTGCCTTCATTTCAGCGGCTAGAACAATTAGTGCGAATGAATCAGGGCTCTCCTGGATCACGTTTATTATATGCTATTAAATCCCATTATTCAAGAAGTTACTCCTGTGACCATCAAACTTCTCCCCGGCGTTCCATGGAGCCTCTGTTGCGCGCTGGCCGCTTGCTTCTGTGATGGGCAAGGTTTCTTTCTCTTTCCCGTTAGCACTTACTCAGAGCACTTGAAGCTAATTTGAAAATACATCTTTGAACGGACAACAAAAAATGAGACGTGGAAAAAAGAAGCCCACAAGGCGGAGGAAGGTCCTTAATTAGTCCGTTATTTGACACGCACGATTTAACATGGCGTGCTTAGTGCTCCACATCCCCAAAAGAACAAGGCTCTTTTTTTCCCCTCCCATCCCAAACCTTCCCCCTCACTCCTTCTGTCCCTCTTGTCATTTTCTATTAACCAACCCTGACATCCCCTGCTGGAAGGGTGAGCAAGCAGATCACTTCCAAACTGGTGTAAGTGACACTGAGAGCCCTGGCCTGAAGCGAGGGTTTGTGACAGCAACGAGCTCCTTGGCCCCTGGAGTTAGAGACCGTCACTTTGATAATACACCGAAGTCCCCTGTCACAGTGTGTCTGCAGCAAGTCACCAAATGTCCAGGGCTTGTATAGGAACAGAACAGGCAATGGGACCATCTAAAGTCAGTCTTGTTGCTAACAACAACAGAGAAGATAACACCACAAATTACTACACCACCCTGACTATCCTGCACCACCCATCCTGCAGGTGGGGAGACTGAGTACCTTCTGCAGCCTGGCATCACTTAGTTGTCTCTGCTCATACTGTACGTGATGAAGCTGAGGTTGTAAGTGTTGTTTGATGGATTCAAGCACATGTATGCTTCTAGAAGGGCCACACACAAGCTTTCTGGTGGTGGTGGTAGGGGTGGGGTCAGCATTTCTGGTCAGAATTTCTTTTGGAATCTGAAGGACAGAGGTACCTGAAAATGGTCCTGTCGTGAGGGGCTGCAGACAATAATGATGTGAATAAACCAGGGCTGAACAGAAGGGCCTAGACTTTGTTAAGAAGGCAGATGGTTTGCTCTGGTCAGGTCAGCCCTGGTGACAGAACCGCTTTTCTGCCTGTTCCCTGACTTTCCCCTGCTTCTAACAAGTAAAAGTTGGGAAGAGACAGTAGCAGACTTGGACTCAAGCAGCCATGACTAAGAACAGGCTGTGGACAGACCTGCACTCTGTCTTCTTGCCTCATAGGACATCTATTCCTAAGACAAACAAATGTTGCTCACTGCCCAACTTTCAGCTCTTGCTCTTTCTTGAGCAAGTTTTAGCTTTGCTCCCCCAGTAACCTCGGAATTACTTTTGCTATGAAATAAGACTGTGGGCATGCACTGAAGGAGATAAAGATCACTTGATTGCTTGTAACCAGATGCTATCAGTTAGTTGACAAAGTGCCTGTTAGACCTCCATAGTTCCTACAGGTTCTACACATGACCACTTGGTCTCCTTGCTGTGGACAAATGGTAGGGGAAAATAACATGGAAAAAGAGCAAAGGGTTCAGGTGCTGCTGGGGTGTCCAGGAAAGCAAAATGAATTGGTAAAAAGAAAGTGTGAATGCATTCTTAAAGAACCAACTTACTACTGATTTACACACTCCCTTTAGGATCCACATTCTAGGCCCACCGTTGGCTGGAGGCTGAAGATTCAACACTCAAGCATCTTAAGAGAATCAGGACAGCAGCTTGGTAGCTTAAGACATTCATGGCAGCAGTTAGGTAGCTTAAGAGGGTCCAGATAGCAGCTTCTTAGTTAACAGAGTCTGACTAAGACATAGGGGTAGAAGAGGCCTTGTCTCAAACTAGGTGGAAAAGTGAGGATCAATACCCAAAGGTTTCCTCTTGTACCCACATGTATGCCATGGCACGAACAGACCAGCATTTATATGTCAGTGTGTGCAGGTGTACACACACACACACACACACACACACACACACACTTGTACATGACACTCTAATATGGTGGTTCTCAAACTGTGGGGCATGACTCGTTTGGGGGGGGGTCAAAGGACCCTTCCATCTCAGATATTTGCATTACAATTCATAACAGCAGCAAAATGACAGTTAAGAAGTAGTACTGAAAATAATTTTATGGTTTGGGGTCACCATAGCATGAGAAACTCTATTAAAGGCTTACAGCACTAGGAAGGTTGAGAACCACTGCTCTAAAATGAAAGTCATTATGAGAGCTCTCTCTGTCTCTGTCTCTGCCTCTGCCTCTGCCTCTGTTTCTGTCTCTGCCTCTGTCTCTGTCTCTGTCTCTGTCTCTGCCTCTGTCTCTGCCTCTGCCTCTGTCTCTCTGTCTATCTCTCTGTCTCTGTATCGCTCCTTTTCCTTCTTTTTAAACTTTTTGGGTTTTTAACTTAGGGTTTTCCAGGTTGTTCAGGCTGGCCAGGAACTAGATTGGAGTGTCCTTGAACTCAGAAACTCCTGCAAAGAGGTCTAGATGCTGAGATTTATAGGCATGTGTTAACATGTCTGGCTGAAGAATTTATTTATTTTTTTTGTCATCTTAAAAAAAAAACTTTAATATTCAGGTCATCTCTCCGAAATCTATATATTCCTGGGAATATGTAAAAGTCTGTCCGTTGCCTGTATATCTATCATGCATCTATTGATTGATAGGCTTATCTATCATCTATCCATCAATCCATCATCTTCCCATCAATTTTTCACACTGGATGACTGGATGACAGGAGATTAGTTGGCCAGCAACAGGAGGGGAGAAGGTCGAACCACATGTAGCAAAGCTGGCAGTCACGTGACTCTACAGACTTTAAAAAGTGTTGACTTCTAGAGGCCAAAGACTAGGAAGGGGCTAATGGCTCACAGTGTTGGTGTGTTCCTCAAGATGGCAGGTCCATTCTGTGTCTTGGATGGACTGGCTAAGGGCGCTTTCTCTTTGTACTTATCTGAGAGGAAAGCACCCTACACTTCCAACAGAGCAGCTCCTTGGCACTGGACTCTCTGCGACTGTGGATGGCTGAGGGACTGGACTGACAAGGTATAGGATGTCAGGAACAGCACTGACATTCTGCCTGAGGAAAGACACCAGGACAGACCCTCATGAGTCTCCTGGTCTCTTACTGTGTAGGCGAATCTCAGACTGAGCTCAGAAGACTCCTCTCCTGTTCTCATTTCTGTGTATGATGAATGGGGCTGTAACGTTCTTATTTTCAATGATTTCACATCCTGTTGGTTGCTAGTTGCATGTCAAATCCTTGTTTCCATTATCTGCAAAAATAAATATATAACTAAGTCAGGCCTCTCTGAGGGTGGCCCAAGGGCTCTATGAGTGAACTCACATGGAAGATTTAGAACAGCTCTTGGCATACATTAAGTGCTCGAGAACTACTAGTAATTGTTATTGTTGCTACAAATAACTGGGAGGATTCATATTTTTTCATTTTCTACATTAATCTTCCTCAAACACATCACTATTATGCGAATTTCAGATACTTTTTATAGAAATAGTCTGCTCATAATCAAACGACTTAAATGTAGGGACACATGCATCATGACTACTTTTAAAAACAAAGATTTACTTATTTCTATGTTATGTTCTTTAGTGGCTTCTCTGTGTATCTGTAAGTAGACACATGTGTACAGTGTCCCTGAAGGCCAGAAATGGCCACCAGGTCCTCTAGAACTGGAGTAGACAGTTGTGAATATCCATGTAGGGGTTAGGATCCAAACCCAGCTCCTGTGGAAGAACAGCCAGTGCTCCCAACCACTGAGCCATCTTTCCAGCCCTGAGTTCTTAACCCTTTACTGATGAACAACTAAGTTGTTGCCATATCCTCAGTATGGTACCACACAAGGCAGTGGACCTGGGAACACAGACATCTCATTGAGACCCCGCTTTGCCTTGATGCACGTCTGCAGAGGAAGGACTGTGGGGTTGTGTGCAGACGGGTGTGAACAGGAAGGGAAACACTGGGACTGGACTTGAGCTCCTTTACTTCCTCATTGATCCTAAACTATAACCCCAGAATGAGGCAGCTTGTGGGAGAGAGGCGGTCACTTGTGTTGGGGACCTTTTATAGGAGAATATGACATTGGCATGCTAGAAAACACTCAAAGTTACACTTTCAAAAATGAAGTGAAATTCTTGGGGCCAGAGTGATGTCTCAGTGTTAAGAGCTCTTGCAGAGGACCAAGTTTCCACATGGCATCAGATCATAATCAATATAACTCCAGGTCCAGGGGGTCTGACTTCCTCTCCTAACCGCTGTGAGCACCTAGCACACACGTGATGCATAGATAGATATACATGCAGGCAAAACATCATACATATAAAATATATTTCATAAAAGAATTTTTATTTCTTTCCCCTACTAAAAAGGAATAGAAGTTCTATTAATGGGTGAAACAGGACTTTAAACATTGAAACTGTGTTAGTGAACCCTGTGGAATGGCCTCAAACATGTATTCTTGGCCAGCAAGCACTGCCCAGTAAAGAATCAGATATGGAGGGAATGACTTTACCCTTGAAACATTCAAGATTCACAAAGAATGCAAGGGAAACAGAGACTGGAAATCTCAGATGTGTAAAACACACCCACAGCTTCCCAGGAAGTTTGTTTGCTATAACCAATGTGGGTCAACATTCTGCTGTCCATCAAACACAGTAAAATAAGGGGATTGTTGAGTTGAGAGGAAATTGGCCACAGTGGTATCCACTCTGGCTTGGGAGAAAGTGACAACGCTGTTTGTCTTCAAATGGGGGCTGGCAGGCAGGTCTCTGGAGAGTAGCTCAGAGCTTGTATCTGACCAACAAACATAAATGAGAGAGAGAGAGAGAGAGAGAGAGAGAGAGAGAGAGAGAGAGAGAGAGAGAGAGAGAGAGACCTTAAAGTCCATTCCCAATATCACACCCCCTCAACATGGTCACCTTCTAATCCTTCCCAAGCAGTTCTATCGACTGTAGCTCAAGCATTCGGATGTGTGAGGCTGTGAGGGACATTCTCTCTCAAACCACCACCAAGAGATCTATCATGAGAACAAAACACCTAAGAAGAAGGAGAAGGGGGAGAAGGAGAAAGAGGAGGGACAGGGGGAGAAGGAGGAGGAGAAAGAGGAGGAGGAGGAGAATCAGGAGGAGGAGAATCAGGAGGAGGAGAAACAGGAGGAGGAGAGAAAAAGAGGAAGCTGTGCTGTGACAGGGAAAGAAATGTCACAGCAACAACAGAAAAGGAAGCCCAAACAGAGTGGTGAAGACGCCTGGCTGCCCAGAGATAACTTACCCTTCCCCTCCATGTTTTGATTTGTTTGTGGACTGCCTATCACCCAGCCCCTTTGTCTTCTTGCTAGACAATGTCAGGATAGCTGAGCTGACCCCTCCCCCTCCAAATGTTGCAGAGTTCTGTGTGGAAGAAATATGTATCACCAATTCCTGTTCAGAGGAGGCCCTCCATTAGATGTTCTCTGAGATATAAAGCTCTATGTGTTAAGACATGGATCTTTGGGGACTGCTTGTTACAGCAGCAGGTGTGACATACTCTAACCCACCCAGATATTGGTATCAGGAGGGGAAAACTGTTTTCCTTTTCCTAGAAACCAGTTAGTTTATGGGATCCTCTTGCTCTTCTTTCATGTTGTCCAGACACGATATTTTCACCTACAAGCTCGAGACATGTGATGTGACTTTCAAGGTGATAAAGGCAAAGTTTTGCTGGATTCTTTCCTACTCCAGCCATCTGAGCTAATGTATGTTCTTCAAACAGTCCACATCTTGAACACAAGCTCAAAGGCCTGTAGCTTAAGACTTTGTCACAGGACCAGCTTTGAGTACTAGAGATAGTGGTCAGAGTTAATCAGAAAATATATCTGACAAAACAAGATGGTTACCATTCCATCTCTGTTCTCTGCACACACAGAGAGGAAGGACCACAGTCCTGCCCTCCCTTGTCATTTAAGTGGTGCTGTGAGACCAATCCTATGTGGGGTAAATATGAGCAGAAGTTCCATGCTAGGAAGTTAGGAGCATGTTAGCATGCATGTGCCTTTCTTATATTCCCCTTTCTCTTCCACAATGACCCTGAGGAGTGAGGATAAGGTGGAAAGAGAAGGCATACGACTGAAGCCACTCAGCCTGCGTCCTAGACAGAGAGACCTTTGTTCTGTTATATGATGCAGACTTTAGGGGCTCTTCTTGTTTCATTTCTGTTGCTATGATAACATGCCCTGATAAGCAACTTAAGTGAGAAAGGCATATATTTCTCTTGCTATTTCAGGTTACAGTCCATCACAGAGGAGAAGCAAAGGCAGGGACTTGCAGCAAATCACATCATATCAACAGCAGAAAGAAACAACTGTATGTATCCTTGCTTGCCTTTGAGCTTGCTCTTAGCTAGCTATCTTCTTTCTACACTGTTCATGACCCTGCCTAGGGAGTAGTGCTGCCCGGAAGGGGCTAGTTCCTCCTACATCAATTAATCAGTTAGTCTCCTCACAGATGTATCCAGAAGTCAATCTAATCTAGGTACTTCCTCATTAAGACACTCATCCCAGAGGCCAGAGAGATGGCTTTGCAGTTAAAAGCACTTGCTGCTCTTGCACAGGATCTGGTTCACTTCAGTTCCCAGCACTCAAGTGGTGGCTCACATCATCATTCCAGTTCCTGGGGATCTGACACCATTTTCTGACCTTTGAGGGCACCAGGCACACATGTGCACAGGCAAAACACTCACATACATAAATAAATATAAAATTTAAAAAATAAGACTTTCCAAGTGAATCTAGGCTGTACCAAGTTGACAGTTAAGACTAGATAGCACAGCAGATATTGATTATTGAAACTACACCCATTCAGTTCCGGTCTGACCAACCTTCCCCGAATATTCCCCTGAGAAATGGATGCCATATGCAGAAATAGAAGATGAACAGAATCACTGACAAGGTAGGAATGAGTGGTGAAGGAGGCTACATAGGTGGATGCTAATGATTCCAATTGTCTGCATGGCTGGCATGGGGGATTCTCAGAAGTGATATACCATGCACTGTCTGTCTTCTGTCTGTGCACACAAATACCTACCTGTGGCGACTGACTGAGAAAGATATCTTTTTCCTGTTTCTTCATCTTCCTGTGATTTCAATGGCAGATCGCTCCAAGAAACTTAACTGGTAAGGGAGTCTGGGAAATGTAGTGACTAGACTTTCAGGCACAGGGGGTGGGGATGGGGGGGGAGAACGTATTTTACTTTTTAAATTTTTAATTAAAATATTTGAGTTTTACTTATTTCTATCTTGTATGTTAGACGTATGTCCATGCAGCAATGTGCCTGCAGAGCCCGCAGAGCCCAGGAGAGGGGATTAGGGTGGAGTTACCAATGGTTGGAGCTGCCTTGTGGATGTGGAAATTAAACCCAAGCCCTCTGAAAGATCAACCAATGCTCTAAGTCACCGAAACATTCCTCAGCCTGGGAAGGTTTTTAGAAGTGTGTTGTGGGCAGTTCCTGTCTCTCTGCAAAAGAGGGTCCTGGATCATTGCTTTTGGTCCTTCTGGCGAGACATCCAACTGGTTAGCCATCCATAACTCACATTTTCTTGAAAACTCTTCAAGAATAGATCTTAATGAACCTTGTCCCCCATGACACATAATAAATTGTTTTGAATTGATTTCATTAACCTAGCAGAATCAAAAGAAACCAAGAAAGTGGTTCCTGTGTGTATAAGTTAGATCTCGTATCATTACCTCATGGATTCTGGTGGTCCTCCCTAATCGTCACCAGCAGAAGGCTACTTTCCCCCAACCCTGCTCAGAGTGAGATGACCTAAAACCTTGGGTTCTGTCTGCCCACACAGACAGAGGATGGGGGGGTTTGTAGATGCTCCACCTTACTGAATCCATAGAAACTGTCAACTATATTTTTTGTTTGTTTGTTTTAAACTGTATTATTAAGTAGTTTATAAAGTTGATCAAAATGTGTCAATATTTTCTTCAACTGGTTCTGAACACAGTCTTATACTCTGATAAGAGGTTGAATTCCTCTTTGGGTCTGGGGAGGGTGGGCTGTGGATCCCAACTGGGACAGAGCAGAAAGCATCTCTAAGTGAGTGGGGGTGGCATCTGAGTACATAGAAGGCCTGCTCAGTCATTAAAACATTATATTTAGAAAGAGGCAAGTAGGCTCTGATTTTGTTTCACCTCACAAAGGTGCACAGGCTCGGCCAGTCCTCTCACTACCATCAAAAGCTAAAACTATTGTGTTTCTGGTAAGAATGATGGCAGAGTGACTCAGACTTATTTACAACCATCAAAGACATGATAGATATGGATCATGGCATAATTAAGCTTGTCATAATAAAGAGGTGACCATCACCGGGGCTGTTATGATGTCACAGTTGCCTGTGCCCGGCGTTTAGCCCCTAGTTTCCACTCCCGCCCACGCTTATCTCCAGCTATATTTGGTTGTTTTATGATGCTACCTGGACCACAGTCTGTTTTACAAAATAAATGAGCAGACTGGACTCCACGGAACCCATTTCCCTTGCTTATTGATGCCTTTCCTCGGTTTGATATGTTTCGCCCATTTCGTACCTAGAATCACAGCTGAAATAGTCACGAGTTTGCTTTGTAGGAAGGGGGAGCAGAGCGCTGAACAATCTGCTAATGAGTATTGTTGAGATGGTTGGTGAGTTTGGAAAATTCCACTCTTAAAAAAAAAAAGCTACTTTCTCCATAGCAGATTTCCTCTTGGCCGCAACTATCCGGAGTTGTCCAGTTTCCCAGTGATCTTTATGACTGCTGACATCTCCTAAATAAGGTGTTTGATGGATTTTATTAGATATGCCTAGTGATCTCTTTATCTAAGTGGCTTTTCTTTTAACCAGGGTGTGTAGTTTCTTAATAAATAAAGAAAACGGTTCAAGCTCCCGAGCACTGCTGTTGCTAGCATACTCCCAGTGTAGGGTCAGTAAGACTGGGGACTGAGTTACAGTTCTGGGTCTGATGGCTCATTTGGGCATCTCTTCCTTGTAGTCTTATGCGGCCATAGTTAGTGGCTGAGGCTTGAGCAACCTGAGCATCCCTTCATTTGTGCGTTGGCCTTGGGTAATTAGGACACTCTCTCCATACTTAGCTTTCCTTAGAATTTGGTGGTCTTTTGGTTGTCACGTTTCTGACGTTGTGACTGGCTTCCCTTCGAACCATTGTTGGAAGACACTTGGGTGGGATGTTGTAAAGAGTCTAAACTATTACCCTGGAAGCCATGTAACCATCTCTTCCAATTTCCGGTGTGAAGGAGTCCATTGGTGAACCCGTGTCCCAAGGCTTGGAGGAGAAATTCTATATTAACACAGGGGCATGGTTTGTGCAGAGACGGACAAATGCTGATGTCCTCACCTTCATGAGCTGCTCCGTGTGTGTGACAGGTGCCCAGGCAAGCACAACATAGACACTCACAGAGACGCAAACTTAGCTTGAGTTTGACTCGTCTGTCTGCCTCCCTGACTGCTGAGCAGTCACTAGCAACCCTACATGTCTTTGCTTATGAAATAGAAAACAACTGTTCTGAGCATCTCCGACTTTCTCAGTAACAAGACAAAGACATCTGTATGTGTCCAACCAATGGCCTGATAGTCCCATTGCTACATTGGTTCATTCCCAGGCCTCTGAAGTACAGTCCCGGCCACACTGAAGAATTCATTATGGTTTGATAGAATGTTTAATCCTTGCTATGCAGGGGAGTTCAAACTAGCTTCTTTGATTCATTAAGAATTATTGAAGAAGCTGAAAAGTCAGAGTCTGCCCACGCTGAGCTCCAGTTCTCCCTAGCACTTCTGCCCTTGTGCAGTTTAGAACAACTTGTGACAGTCATGGACCAAGAGGTTGAGTTCAGACAGCGCTGTGTGATAATCGAGAGGCCGCAGCAGCATCCGTTTCCCCCGGGAGTCCAGCTTTGGAGAGCAGAAGATAGTTTCCCCAGTGTGCTTCTCCTCTGCACGGTTAAAGGAAGGTGTTCGAGGTCTTTTATGCCAAAGGAGATTTCAGGTCAGGAGTGTTGACAGAAGGATTGGTGGCACTCAACAATTCCCAGGCCTTATCATTTTTGGCACTGTTTATGTCCATTCGATGGTGGCACTCGGAGGGGCTGGGAGAGCGGGCTCCTGATGACATAGAGATACCTTGACATTTCAGGGCCAAAGGTCAATGCCTGGAAAGGTGCAGGAGAGGTAGGATCCCTGGGTCCCGGGTCAACCCCGTGCCCTCTTACATGTTGTCTCCTGTAGCAGAAAAGCACACGGTAGGGTGTTTTAAGTGGTCAACCACAGCCTGGTTTTTCTTGTCAGGATATTTCTAGCAGGGCTTACTTCTGAGCCAGTATATCAGTTGACCTCTGTGGACCCAACAACTTTAACTTCCTGGCTGGTGAGACAGGACCTGTCCTTTCCTTACACCAGTGAATCCTGCATACCTCCATTTGATTTGCCAGGGTGGAGTCCTTCCATTTTGAATACTACTTTACTTATCTGAGAAAGCTCTTTTTGCTGGAAATCTGCGACACTTAGTCTTTAGTTATATATAATTCTTCCCTCTGTTCACGCAGACCCGTTTCCCATTTAAAGTACTTAACTTATTTCAAGATTTATTTTTTGATATATTTAATACTTTCAATTGTATGTGTATGAGTATTTTGTAAGCAAGTATGCTTGTATATGTACCACATGGGTGTTTAGAACACATAGAGGCCAGAAGAGAGCATAAACTCCCTTGGAACTTGAGTTACAGAGGATTTTGAGGCACCATGTGGGCGCTAGAAACTAACCCAGGGCTCCCGGAAGAAGAATAAATTCTTTTAGCCAGTGAGCTATCTCTTCAGTCCCCGTTTGTTTTATTTTCAATTATGTATATTTGTGTGTCTTGTGTGTGGGTGTGGATGTGAATGCAGGGATGTCCTGGAGCTGGAGTCACAGGCAGTGCTGAGCCATCTTAAGTGAGCTCCATTGTGAGAGCAGTGCCTGCTCCTAACTGCTGAGCCATCTCTCCAGCCCTTGCTTTGTACTCTAACGTCCATTCAGGGCCTGCTGGCATATCAGGTCACAGTGCTTCGGAGGTGCCTCTTTTGCCCAGAGGAGTGGCAGTGGTGGGGACTTCTCACACACATATACACGTAACTGCACACATGCATATATGACACACATATACACGTAACTGCACACATGTATATATGTGAGTGATATGTAGTTAATTCTGAAGAAGCTTCCCTCTTGACTCCTGACGCTTCTTTTCACTTTCCTTTGTTTTGTGGGTCAAAGTTGAGTGCATTATTTTGAAAAGATGTGATGAATTGGGTTTATACATAAGCCTAAGGAATCGTATAGTTATAAAAGATCCCCAACTTTGTATTTGCAAGGATGAAAATCAGATAATGGCTCATCTTATGCTCTAGGACAGCTATTTGCATATATTCATGACAGATTTAAGCCTTTGAGTATGCAAGCACTTGCTATTATTTGAGCAAAAAAAAATATTATCCTTTTTTTTTCTTTTACACTATGGAAGTCATCATTTAATCCCTCGACATGAAGCTATAGAGTCCTGGAATTTCCATGCCAACCTTGGAGGTTGGTTCAGGCCTCTAGAGTCACAGTGCCTGTCTCACAAGAAGACTTCAGGTTCTTCCTCTATAGTGGCTGTCAGTGTCTTCCCTCCCTTCTGACTTCTTAAAGAAACATAAACCTTGGGTACAAATCTTATGTTAGCCTCATAGAAACTATTAAGCCAATGATCCACCCTAACCACTAAATGTTTCCCCTAAATGTTTCTGTTTGCAGACTATGAGGAGGGCTGAGACCATGACCACCAGGCAACCCTTTGTTGTTCAAATATCTTGAATTATTTCATTATTAAAGCGAAATAAAGCTTTCTTCTCATAATTATACTTGCACCTAAAATGTGACTACAGCGATCAATGCTTGTTCACAGACACTCCCAGGGACCAGCAGCAGATCTCTCCTTGCACACAGGTTTCCCTGAGGAGGAAGTGGGGACTGCCTGGGACAGTGATAGATAAATGAGTTTTTCAAGTAATGGATCCAGAAGTAAGGTGATTCATTTTTTGGGAGACAGATGATATCAGTCCATTTGTGATAGTTTTAATTTCACCTTAAGTTTTAATATAAATGGTTCTTTTTAATTGTCATACAATAGTGCCCATGTTTATTGGCTTACGTGTAATAGCGCGTGCCTGGATCAAGGTGTAACACTCAGATGATGTTAGTGCCTAAGCTCTCTATGTTCAGAATAGGTTGATAAATATGTAACTCGGAAATGAACATATTTAATGTTCACATACAAGCAATGGTCTAAATGTACAGAGGTCACCATCTTCAAAAGGAGAGTGTGGCCAAGGCCCCAAGGGCACTGAGGGTCAGGAGATGACAGGGAACCAGGGTCTGCAACCTCAGCTTTCTTTCTCTGGTTGTCACTGGCCCAGCCACACAGTCGATCAATACAGAGTTCACTCTCATTCGGACTCCAGGACAGTCCCTTTTAGATGTCAAGAAATTGCTCAACTCTAGGATGTTGACCAAAGAAAGTAGATTTTAATCATGTTTTATCTTTTTCCGTTTTGTTTTCTCAAGGGTCTGACGGGAACAGAAAGTTTTGAGGGAGTTCACTGGTGATGCAAAGTGACTGGTTGGATAAAGAAGTCCAAAGTTTCTTTTTTCTTTTTTCTTTTTTCTTTTTTTTATCTGTAGAACAAATAAAGCCTAGCCAAAGGTGACTGACCCCAGTGCCTCCCGCCTGCCTGGTCCCTTTCTCCTTGTCTAAGGGATGTTTGCGTCCATGGTTGCACAAGTAGAGCCTGACCCATGCTGGGTAGTGTGGAGTACATACAAGAATCTGACTGGTTAAGAATAATCTCTGATCTTTATTCTTTGTTTGACAAGAAATTGTTGCTGCTACCTATACAGAAATCAGTTGAAAACAAATGAAATATCTTGCTGATGAGGTATTTTCTAACTATCTGGGATTTTGTCAGTTAGCACCTGAGTGGCTGAGTAAGGATGGTTTTAAAAAATTCTTTCTCCAGGAATAGTTACAATATAACTTTGTAAAATGGTAAAATATGCGTACTAGTTTGTGTGTGTCTGACTCTTAGTCTGGGTTAGTGACAGGAAACACACGAAATGGCCCTTGTGATTTCTCTGCAATACTTATGAGCAAACACTCAGATAATGTTGATCACTTAGGGCGCCTACGTAGGCTTTTATTTTCTATTTTTATTTTACTTTCTTTTACTTGAAACAGTCTGACTCTAGACCAGGCTATCCCTGAATTCACAGTAACCCTCTTTCCTAAGTGTTCATCCTGAGGTGATTACAGCCAGGAACAACCATTCATAGTTCCAGCTGGTATTTAAGAACACATCAATAATATCGATGGCAGTGTGTTAGTGTGTGTGTGTTAATGGGTTTGTGTGTGTGTATGTGTTTGTGAGTGTGTTAGTATGTGTGTGTTAGTATGTGTGTTAGTGTTTGTGTTAGTGTGTGTATGTGTGAGTGTGTGTGTGAGTATGTGTGTGTGTGAGTGTGTGTGTATGTGTGTGTGAGTATGTGTGTGTTAGTGTGTGTGTTTGTGTGTGTGAGTGTGTGTGTGAGTGTGTGTGTGTTAGTGTGTGTGTGAGTGTGTGTGTGAGTGTGTGTGTTAGTGTGTGTGTGAGTGTGAGTGTGTGAGTATGTGTGTGTGTTAGTGTGTGAGTATGTGTGTGTGTTAGTGTGTGTGTGAGTGTGTGTGTGAGTGTGTGAGTATGTGTGTGTGAGTGTGTGTGTTAGTGTGTGTATGTGTGTGTGAGTGCGTGTGTGAGTGTGTGTGAGTGTGTGTGTAGGGGGTGACTGAATGATTACTTAAATGGTCTCTATTGGGAGAAAATGAAAACTGTTTTGGATCCCAGACATCCATATTCCCCAAATACGGATGCGACTCTCTGCTTTGCTCTTATTTCTGCCAGAACAGGGCAAGGGGCCAACCAGGAAGCAGGATAACACATCTACCAACAGATAGTTGTAGAAGAAATGAATCAACTTAAAGATATAAACTCTCACTTGAAACAAACTCTGGAGAGTTTTCTAAACCTCCCAATGATGTGTGTCTTTTGGCATATTTTCCACAAGGAAGTATAGTAAACGAATATTGGGATATTTAGAACAAACCTAATTTTTGGAAGTTTGGAAATAAATTCCGGTGGGACTGAGTTTTTGAGATGGGAAATCCATGGAGCATTTTCATCCACAATGGGTAGATGCACACATGACAAGGGCAAAGGTTTTGTATCCAGGTTTTCGGGGTAGCCCCAGTGCCTTTTGGTGCTTATTTAATGGTAAAAGAAAATCCCAAATTTTCCAGTACGGAAAAGTCAAATTCCGGTCTCCAAGCCCAAGCCCTGCTGTGACCCGTGGCTTGGGATTTTGCTTATGACCAGCTTGTCAATGCAAAAGGTAGTGATAATAAAGGTTTTGGTTGGTTTTCTTTGAATAATTCTACTACAGATAGTTGTTTCAAGGGATAGAGGGGACAATAGTCTCTCTGAGCATGTAGAATTGTAGTTTTTGTTGTCTGCTCTTTCTGAAAACAAACTCTTTGGAACCCTGTAGAGCTTAGGATTCTACTAATTCAGTGACCTGCCCAGGGCTGTCAGAGTTTTATGAATCCACTATTTGGTCTGCTTAGCTTTATAGGTAGCGTCTACCTAGATGACCAGGCTGGCTTAGAAATTCACCAAGTAGCATAGGATGGCCTTGAACTCTTGGAGACCCTTCTGCCTCAGCCTTCTCAGAGTGTGGGTCTTGGGTATACATCAATATACCTGGCTGTCCTCCCTTTAAACACAAGGAAGAAGACTGACGACCTTGGGCTGTGGTAGTAGATGCAGCAAGACCTTGTGATCCACACTGTGACATCATAGGCTCTGAGATGTGCAGAGCCTGTTGTTCTAGGTAAGCCTATAAATAGTAGAGAAAGCAATAACCCCACACTCAGCTTTTAAGGCATTTGGAGAAGAAGATGACACAGTGGGAGAGAAAAGAGAGGACAGAAGGATGTCACAGATAGAGCTGTAGCAATACCAATGCGGGGTGCAGGGCTGGCAGACTCCGGGCTCAGAGGGGCCTAGCTTTCCAATCTGGCTCTGAGCTTCATGAGTCTGTTTATTCAGCCACAGTATCAGACATTCCCTCTTCCTGCCTGAAGAAGTCCCCTTTGAAGAACGGCTCTGCTGGGGAGCAGTTTCCCCTTGGACCGGCTCCTCCCGTGGCTGGACTGAAGGGAAAGAACTGGAAACGCCGCAAGAATGTTCTTTAAAGCGATATTCCAGCACCACGTGAGGGGAGGTGAAATAGCTGTACAAGATACATTTCCTGGTTGAGGTATTTTTTTCCCTCTCAAGTGAATTTAGCAGCGAACAAAGATGTCACATGAATGGGGTTGGGGTCAGATGACATGGGTACCTCCAGATCTGTGCGAGCAGGGGAAGCTGGGCGGCAAGAGATTGCTGGGCAAAGTAACAGCATTTTCAGCTTCTGTAGGCCTGGAGAGAGAGAGTTCAGATCTACCAATGCCAGAGGGGATACAGCAGGCACAGCCACCACCTGGTCTACAAGTCTTTATCTGCAAAGGGCACAGTGGTGGTAACTCGTCAGAAGACCGGCCCACATTTTCAAAGCAAAGTAGCAGATAGAATGTTCTCAGGTGAACTGGGGGGACAAGACTTGTGAACAGATCGCATAATCCAGAGGTCACGTTTTGCTCGGAGGTGTCACATTTGTTTCTTGAATTTCAGAGATACTTTTCTCCCTTTTCAAAGGCTTTCTGTAGCCCTCATGTCACCCCTGTGAAGTAGCTTGGAGGATGCCCGTCTCCTGAGTGTTCGTCTTTGGAAATGGATGTGACACAGAAAGAGACATGGATTTCGTAGCTCATTACTGGCAGGAGCAGAATGACAAGCCAGGCCTCCTGACTCTTGGTCCAGGCCTCTTTTTTTTTTTTAATTTTTAATATTTTTATTACATATTTTCCTCAATTACATTTCCAATGCTATCCCAAAAGTCCCCCATAGCGCCCCCCACTTCCCTACCCACCCATTCCCATTCTTTTGGCCCTGGCATTCCCCTATATTGGGGCATATAAAGTTTGCAAGTCCAATGGGCCTCTCTTTCCATTGATGGCCGACTAGGTCATCTTTCGATACATATGCAGCTAGAGACAAGGGCTCCGGGGTTCTGGTTAGTACATCATGTTGTTCCAACAATAGGGTTGCAGATACCTTTAGCTCCTTGGGTACTTTCTCTAGCTTCTCCATTGGGAGCCCTGTGATACATCCAATAGCTGACTGTGAACATCCACTCCTGTGTTTGCTAGGCCCCGGCATCGTCTCACAAGAGACAGCTATATTTGGGTCCTTTCAGCAAAATCTTGCTAGTGTATGCAATGGTGTCAGCGTTTAGAAGCTGATTAGGTCCAGGCCTCTTTTGTAGGTGTTCTTGGGACCCACACAAAGGGACAGTGGAGTTTTAGACAAAAGAGAAAGTGGTAGTCTCCATCCGTTTCCAGACACCACTGTGACACCAGATGTGCTCTCAGGGCCTGGCCTTAATGGGAAGGGACATTCAGAGGCTACGTCTCCTCCTGTCCCTCTCACACAGCTGCCCACCTCTGGAGTTGTCTTGTTCAGGCCTTACCTGTGTCACATACACCAGGCTCTCTCTGGAATAAAAAGGGGTCCTGAGCCCTCTAAGGTGCTTGACTTTCTTGGACAGGGCACAGGGTCCACACTCTCTCCTGATACCTCACCAAGACTATTGCAGCACACATTAGTCCTCGGGGCCTAGGCATAAGGGAACCCAAAATGACAGAAACCAGAGTTTCTCTCTGGGGACTGTGAAGTCTTATCTGGCTCCTGGCTCATAGGAGGAAGCAGAAGGATTGTCACTGTGGACTGTGGGTCCTGCTTCAGCACGCGGCTTGCATTTTATCTTGCCTCCACATATAGCACTGATGTTGTTCCACATCTCAGCCCTATCTGGTAATTATTCCTATCCTCCAAGGCTTCTGAATGTTTCAAATGTCTGATGATATTTGATATCTGTTTCCAGTCAAACCCTTATCCAAGTGTCTCTAAGCCTGGAGTTCCAGTCAGAGTCGCCCAGGAGATAGGTAGGGTAGTTTGAAACAACTCCCCAGACGACAGGCGGCTAGGCTTAAGGGCCGTGTTTTAAGGACCTGACTTTGAAGAGTCCTTGTGATTTTGGTCAATGCTACATGTGCACACAAACTCTTGGATCCGTGAAGGGTTTTGTGCTGTACAAAGCCTATTTTGTGTCTCTCTCTGAGTTAATTCTAAGTGAATGCACCTTATTGAAGCCAGCACTCTTATTCAGGGTCCTTTCCCATCCACTTTACAAAGGAGCACCCTGGCTTCTCCCCAACACCTGTCCAGGTACAGTGTCTTCTCTACCATATGTTCGGTATCTCTCCACCTTCTTCCTGCACAGCTGGCCTTTGTGATGCCTCCACAAGGCTTGCTAAAGACATCCCAGTCTGTCTTCCTAGAGAAGCTGATGGTAGGGAATTGACTGAGATAGCTAACAGGTGTTCTTTCATGCAGATAATATAAATTTAGACCAACATTTTTGTTCACCTTCAAGCTGATCAAGCCCCTTTGGTGGAACGGTGAGAATCCCCTCAGAGAAGAACAGTCTGTTTGGTGACCTGCAATTAATTAATAAGTTAATTAATTATTTTTGAGGTCCTGGGGATTCGAACCTAGGGTGTTACATGTGTTAGGCAGTTGTTCTAGCAATTAGTTACATCTTAAGCCCTATATTTTATTCTTTAGAAATTTGAGATAGAGCCTTGCTAAGTTACAAACCCCAGCTGGCCTTAAAATTGTTCTGTAGCCAGGGAAGTGCTTGCTAGCCTCCTGTCTCAACCCCTGAGTCTCTGGGATTGCAGTACCACCAGGCTCAAGTGTGACCTATGCTTTAAAACCTTGAACTCCTGACTTCTTTTACTGTCAAGTGTTACCAGGAAAGATGGTAACTGAAGGGAATCCTGCTGTGGCCTTCAAACACCCCTGGGCTCCAGACACCCAGTGGTGCAAAGATCTGCCAGGGTTGGCTGTTTGAGGTGTCTGTCTGGTTTCTAGTTGGAGCCAAATGAACTCCCTGGGCTGGGCATGGAAGGCTCCAGGGGTGGGTAGTGTGGACTTCACTTGGCTCAAAAGAGCAGTAGGCTGCAGAGCTGGCTCAGATGCATGGCCTTGCTTTCAATGGTGAGTCGGTGTTTGTCAAGTGTAAGCAGGACGTTGTTCTTTCTTCTCAAACTTTCTCTTTGATTGCTCGCAACAGCCATCAGAAGCAGAAAGTTGTCAATTCAAAGAGAAGGTGGGCCTGACATTTCTGCTGGGCCCCTCTTCTCTTCCACTTAGCTGAGCAGGGACCCCACCGTTCATCGTGGAGTAAGAGATGATTGATTCGGCTGCCCCCTGATTAGAAAAGGCTTCATTTTACTTGTGCACGGTGCATGGAATTAGTTAAGGGTTGCATAGGGAAAGGAGTGATAGAGTATTGTTCATACTAAATTATAATGACAGCCTTCCTAACCACTGTGTATTTATTCTGTAAGAAAAGAAAATGTCTGGTAAAATTCTGTATAGGTTAATAACACCTTCATAATCCACTCCTTCTTTTCTGTTGACTTGAATAGCCCTCCTACCGACTTTTAATGGATTATTAGAGTTAATTACATCAATTGCAATATAATTGATTCTTAAATACTATGTAGAAACCTCATACAATTATGGAAAAACAAAAGTTATCTAGACATCTCAAATCAAAAAAAGATTTGGAATTCCTGCACATTTAATTCCTGATAATCAGCAGTCAGTTTGGACATTAAGATTGCATGGTGTCTTGTTTTCTCTTTGCCAGGTTTTGACAGAATTGATAGTTTTACAACATTTAACTCAATACGCATGGAAATACAAGATTAAAGCTGTGAGAGTTTTTTTTTTCTAAAAAAAAATTTCACTTTATGGTTTAAAAGCTGAAATGTGTTACCTGCTTCATGGTGACAGAAATAAACTCACAGGAAAAATCAAAAGCGATTTGATGCTGGGCCTTAGAAATCTCCTCCCCACAGGTGTACAGGTTCCTGGGGGTCTTAGGGTGTTTTATTTTAACTTGGGGGCTCTAAAATGTGACAAGGGAATGAATTACCTAAAGGGGTGAAAGGGTCTCTTCCGTGTTACCACTGAGTCAGGCACAATGTGTTTTCCTGTCAAAACCACTGGCTGAAGAGTATCATATCTTAAACACCTGGCTGGCATTTGATGTCAGGGAGATCGAAGCAGATGTATGTAGTAGAGTCGTTTGATTGTGGTCTTTTCAGTTTTAACTGATTTAGTGGACATGTTAGTGAGTATTGACAATTATAAATGTGAGTTTTCTAAAGGACTTTCCCTTCACAGATAAATTAAGAATTTTAGGTCATTCTATCATGGTTGACAAGGGGACATGTGAAGGAGAGACAGCTGGGGGCAATGAGCAGAATGCTCACCCATGTCTTCTGTGGCTGCTCAGCTCCCAGACACAGCCATCCTGGGCCTCTGTGTCCTTTCCTGTGAAGTGAGAGGAAAAGCGTGTAACTCTTGCTTGAATCTCCTGACCTTGAACACTGAGGGGTTTTGTTGTTTACAGCAACTCATTTGATTAACTGCTTTATACCACCAGCATGTGTGCACCAGTGCACTGTACATGCTAACATGTGTGTCTTCTTCACCAGGTTTTAAGCCTCTGAGGGCCAGGACCAGTCTGTGTCTATCTCTAACACTTTTGACATTCGTGTTGCAGGATACTATTTGGCTGGCCGAGTAAAAGATCAAAGGGGATAATTCCCTAAAGACTCTACATGATATACCAAAAACAATGAAGTATATTGTTGTTGAAGTCAGTTGTTATTACTAATTTAATTTTTCTTAAAATGTATTTTGAGACAGGGACTCACTATGTAAACCAGGCTCACCTCAAACTCACAGAGATCTGCCTGCCTCAGCCGCCTGAGATTAAAGGCATGCCCAGTTCAATGATTATGTATTGTTCTTGAGAGATTTCATATATGAGTATAGTGTGTTTATATCATTTCTACCCTTCCCTCTCCATACCCATCTCTTCCATTGCTGCTTCTCCTCCACATCCTTCCCTCAAATCCATGTGGTCTTCTTCCATGATCACACACACACATGATTACACATATACATGATCACACACACACATATGATCACACACATATGATCAAACACAATGTGATCACACATAATATAATCACACACATACACCTTACTGTGTCCAATTAACATTGTAAATATATATATATAATATTAACATTGCCAATATATAATATATATGCTATATAATAGTCTTAGGCAATCTAACCAGGCTTCGTCTCTGGAGAAGACTGACTCTCCCTCCCTTAGTAGCTCCTCAACTAAGGGTAGAACGAAGAAGGTTAGATTATTCTAAAATGGTTGGCCTTTCCATATTGGCCTGTATACTACCATGGTCTTATGTAGGCAGCCATATTGCCGAGAGTTCATGGATGCAGTATTCTGGGCATGGCCAGGAGACCCTACTTTGCTGCAGTTCTATTAGCCCTCTGGCTTCCACAGTCTTTCTGCCCTCTCTACCGCAGTGTTTCTTGAGCATTGACTAGAAGAGTTGTATTATAGGTATTCATTTGGGGATAGGCACTCCATGTTCACTTAAGTGAATTCATTTTTTTTGTTTTGTTTTGGTTTTTCGAGACAGGGTTTCTCTGTGTAGCCCTGGCTGTCCTGGAACTCACTTTGTAGACCAGGCTGGCCTCGAACTCAGAAATCTGCCTGCCTCTGCCTCCCGAGTGCTGGGGTTAAAGGCGTGTGCCACCACACCCGGCTAAGTGAATTAGTTTTTAAAGCATAGCCATATATACATATATATGCACATACATATATATGTAACTTTATTTTGTGAAATATAAATTGAGCCTTAATGAGATGCCTATAAGTTATGAAATTTCATTTGGCTTTCCCATACACTGAAATGCCATCCCATCTGCAACAAGACATTCAGTGAACTGAATTAGTCTATCCTACCTTTCAAGGGAAACAAAAACCCATGAAAGAGCAACAAACACCAGTTTCTTTTGCACAAGTCTAGACACATCCTAGTAGTTATCAATGAAAACTGAACATCTTAGACAATGCAGTGCCCACAGCGAATAGCAGAGATCAGTGAGCCAAGACTAGAGTCCAGAAGCAGGCCCAGGACTACCGAGGGCTGTCTCGGCGAGTGTGGAGGCATTTCAGATCCATGGCTGAACAGTAGATTGTTCAGTGCGTGGTGCTGGGGCAACTGTTTCTCCATCTGGACTTACACTACACACAGAAGTAAACTCCAGATGGAACAAACCTCTAAACATAAAACTCGGATCTGTGCAAGTACAATAAGAAACGGCCTAAGCCTTTAAAATGTAATCCTGAGCTAGAACTTCTTTGTGAGTTAGACGGCAAAGCCAGACGTCAGTGAGGAAAACCCACAGATGTGACATCATTAAAAAAGTCACCAGAAAATTAAAAGAGGAATGGTAGATGGGGGTTTGGATTAGACACTTCAGGAGAGGGCTTGAAGCCATAATTCAAAGAGAGTATACAAGTTATGCAGACAAATATAAGTAACTGGCTCTGAAAAAATGTTGACAAAGCAAGTAAAATGAGCATTTCTCAGAAGAAATGCATATGACTAGGGAACATTTGAATAAACAGGTTTAAAGAAGGTTAAAAGAAGGGTGGAGAAAGGGTGGGGCTCCTGCCTCTACTACCAGGGTTGGCTGGATATATCAGTTAGTGAAGATACTGTGTGCACACTACCAAGGACAGATGCCAGTTGTGTTGCTAGGCAAAAAGGAACGTTCTAGGATATTCCAGATTATATAATTCTTTTGTAATAGAGTTTTTACAAATTATAATATTTTAAATTCATTTTCTGAGAGGGCCATACATGAATACAATGCATTTTGATCATATCTACTTTCTCTTCCTCCTAGCTCCTGGATCCACCCTTCCACCTCAACCCACCTCCTCCCAACTTGATGTCTGTTTTTGGGCGGGGGGGGGGTAATAGTTTTTTAAATAAATGAATTTTTGTAATTTATTTGCATTGCAGATATATGGCATAGTGGTTTTCTCTTGATGTAGCACCAAGGTAGAAATACATATCTCTTCTGATAGAAAATATTCCTTTTATTATTATTTATTGAAAACTGATCAACCTGAATGACTCCTTTAGGAGGTAGTTTAGGGCATTTAGCCGCACCAATGTGAATGTGGTACGGTTGTTTGTTTTAGAATCTCAGTTAATTCTCATTAGAGTCTGTCAGTCAGTAGGTTCTGGTCCTACACCATAGTTGCGGCTCTGCCTCTCAGGGTCTTTCAAACTTTCAATTCTCTTGGTTTGTCAAAGGACTATAGGCTATAGATCAACCTCCCCTGTCAACTGTTCTGATGCATCCAGAGTACCTACCTCATCTGCCCACAGGCACTGGGTGCTAAATCAATCACAGCATCGTTGAATCCAGGAATCAGAAGGGTGAAGCAAATCAATGCAAAGCAAGCCTTGGATTTGTTTGAAGCCGCCTCTCAGTTGTTTGGTAGCAAGGAGTTAACTTCTTCATCAGTACAGCCCTTTCGTCATCCTGGGTCTTTAAGGAAAGCTTTTCTCCCCATACCAACAACTTCCTGTTCATGGGAAAGCAAGAGGAAATGAGGCTGTCACAGGAGGATGGTCCCACCCTTTTCCAGTCGTGTGGCTAATTTGTCAGGTGTAATATTGGCACCTGGTGGCTTGTGTTGGCCTCCTGCCCACTCTTGCTGGGGAAATATCCAAATACTTGTAGTAGGCGGTGGGAGACTTCAAAGGCATTTGTAAGAGAAAAGGATATTGTCATTAAGGAACTAAATGGAGAGCACTCCCAGTCATTTAGTGATGTCGAGATGAAAGGAAAATTTTAAAAACACATTACCCAGACTTTTCTCTTGTGTGTCGCCTGACCTATTAAAACAAAGGCATGCAGCACGGTTGGTTTAGTGAGAACACATCCCTTAGGATAGGCTTGTCCTGGTGGCTAAGTTACCTTGCTTGGGCGAGACTATCAAAGGTATCAGTTATCATATGGGGACTATAGATGATCTCTCTGTACTTATCTTCAAGTGTGGACTCTGTTTCCACTAAAGGAACTGTAGCTTTTGACTCAAAGGGGACAAGCCCAGCACTGCTGAGTGGATTGATAACTGAAAGGGACAATGAGTTTTCAGAACTCGTTAAGAATCCTGGATGGATGCGCAGCTGGGTCCATCCTGTATGCTTCTGTTTTCTACAAGTTACAGTTGCTGTGGCAGGAAAAAAAAAAAAAACAGTTCAGAGGTTAAGGGTACTGGCTGCTCTTCCAGAGGACCAGGGTTCAATTCCCAGCACCTACATGGCAGCTCACAATCATCTGTAACTTTAGTTCCTAGAGATACAGTGCCCTCTGTGGTCTTCGTGGCACCTCACATCTTGCACAGACATGAATTCAGGAAAAGACACCCATACACATAAAATAGTAAGATGAATTTTTTTTTTAAATGAATAATCATTGCCTTTTGAAGAATGATACAGGTAATTGTCTGCCAATCCGAAGTAAATTTATCTGTGTATGTGATTTAAGTGAGCCATACTCAGTGGTCTTTAAGCCATTATAAATTCTACAAACAATGGCATTTCCTTCCGTTTCTGTGACTGATCTAAACTACATTGACTCTGGGCACCTGGGCGTCTAAAACCCGCCTAGGATGAGCGTTACGGACATGAGAAGGGTGATTAGTCTCCCCGAGGCATTTACTCAGGATGGACTCATCCCCTGTAAACCCCAGTCAGTTTATTAATCAAATGATCAGTCTAATGTGTTGACATTTTGCTGGCCTTACCCACAGCAGCATCAGATAAATTTAATGCAGTTTTAATCGAAAAGATATTTGTTGAATATGTGTTACACTGAAGGACATATGATTGGATTTACACTGTCAAAGACTAGGCAACTTCCAACTGGACATGCTGTGCAGAGGCCCCTAACCTTACAGTGGCCGGGAAGCAGAGGGGAAATGTCTGTCTTCCCTGGCTCTCTTGGCCCTCTTTCTTTGCACCGTGGTCCTCAGTCAATGGGATGGTGCCATTCATACTCAGGACAAGTTCTTCCCACCCACTGAGCCGTGCTTCCCTAATTCCCAGGCACTTTTCAGCCCAATCAAGGGGACAGTCACAATCAACACCACAATCTGGGATTGTCTGTGGTGTCTAAAGGTTAAAGCTAATTGGAAACATGAAACTACAGAGCAGTAGCCAAGGAGCCAAGAGAAGAACGGAGTAACTGATGGTGGACAGGGCTTTACCTTCTGCAGGTTCAAATCCTAACTCTTGAAGCTGCCCTCATCTCTCTGTGTTTATTCTTGTCCCTCTTAAGCTTCCCCATGGTTTGTGCCCCTCTTTCTGGCTCGGCCTGTTAGTGTGCAATGCTCTTGTTTTGTGACCTGAATTCTGACTGTTGTCGTTTTTTTTTCAACCCTCTTTCCTTTATTTCTAGTTATGAACACACCTCTCTCTGCTTGAGGACCAGCTCAGCCCCTCATGTCCCCGAAATGCTTTGCAAAGACACCGCTCACCCGCCTGTGTCTTTTTTTGAGCTCTGGAGCACTGTTGATTGATCATCTGTGTAAGCCAATCCTATACAAGTCCACCCTGTTTAACCAGGTCAAACGCAAATGCCTTCCGTGTTCTGTCAGAAGAGTGCATGTGCCCGGAGGGTGAGGATCAATGCTTCTCTCGCACCAATTAAGACCACTCTTTGACTGCTCACAGCAAATGTTCCTGAACAGTGGATTTGGAGGAGGGGTTTTGCTTTTCTCAGACCGTGAGAGGCATGGATCACAGCATCTGTAGCTGAGTGGCGTGTTACCGTAGGAAGAGAGAAGCCTCTCTTGATACTGATGCGTAGCTTTAGCGTAGATCTGTCGCGTTAGTCTCACAAGCCAAACTGATCTCCTCACATACAGCATCTCTGCTCCCAATGGTGAGGAGCAGTGAGGCAGGAAGAGCTGCCTAGGCTTGCTGTGGCATGCCTCCCTGGGTGCTCTAGCTTACCTTGTGTCAGCCGTGCTATAGATGACCCCTCCTATGTCTAAGCAGTGTTGAAAATATTGTTTCAGTTCAATATATAGCCATCTCCAACGAAATCTGTGCTGTTTTAGCAGAATTATTAATAAACAGTTTTCTTTCTACTCATTTGTTTGCCTCTGTGATATGATGTATATTTACAATGTGTATCTATATATACAGATGTATATGTAAATATGCACATGTATATGTATATATGCATGTACACACACGTGCACACACACACACACACACACACACACACACACACACTTCCTGTGCTGATTGGTTCCAGAACCCAGCCCAATGCTAAGCTCTGAGGATGACTTCTATACTAGCAATGATGTATTTAACTGCATTTAACTACACATAGTCTCCTACATGATTCCAATCATCCTTGGATTACTTTTTTGAGACAAGATCTCACACTGAATCCCTGGCTAGTGAGAAGCATTATGTAGCCCTGCCAGGTTTTGAACTTGCAGCAATCCCTCTGCCTTAGCATGCAGAGTGCTGGAAATTGATTATAATACCTAATACCACATAAACACTGTGCAAATGGTTGTCATACTGCAGACAGGTAATAATGGACAGAAAACTACCTGTACATATAAAGGTTTTTTTTTCTGCAATAATCTTTATCCTTACTTAGCTAAATTCATAGATCTACAATCCATGGGAGCAGAATGAAGTGTAGAAAGCTAACTATACATTTACATTTTTGTTCATATTTTGACATAGATATCACACACACACATATATACGTATCATTAGATGTAGAGTCAGAAAGGCAGATTATATAATACCTCTGTTTCTATCTGGCTGTAAATACAGAGAAATGCTATGTCTCTATACTTAAATAAAGATATGTGGATGCTCATAGTAGCATATTGTCACAACTAACCAAGGCCAAAGATTAAAGCAAAACTGACCTACTGTATCAGGTTTTATAGTAATAACCTTGACCACTGTGGTTAATGCCAGTGGAGACTCTTTTCCATAAGTGGCTATTGCTGCTATCTGTGTACAGTTAAGACAGGCCTTTGCCACTGTTATAGCCAGTTAATTATAATTGTTTATCATTTACTTATTGTTTTTGCACGTGCGCACGTGAGTAGGCATAGGCGTACTACGGGCAGTGTGGCAGTCAGAGGACATTTAGCCAGCGAGGCTCAGCTCTCTTCTCCTATCCTGTTGGTTCTGGAGACCCAACTCGAGTGGTAGGAGCTGCCAGCCTTACTTACTGAATCATCTCGATGCCCCCCCCCCCATGCATTCTGTTGTCTATGGTCAGCATATCCACTGATAGAACTCTGGACACTTGAGGCTTCATGCTTCTCTTGAGTTAAGGGTCCCCGATCAGTGACCCACACTTACTTCCTTCACTCCTAGGTCTCCTCAGGGATCCTTCTGTGTCTATGCTTCAACCGACCAGTGATTCCACAACTGAATCGGTCACTGAGTTTTGAATCTTGGAATCATTATCAGCACATATAAAGGATGAAGAGATGTTAGAATGTCCATAGAGGAAAGATGCTGTGACACCTTATGACGAACCCAGCAACCACAGCCACCACAACAGGGACTCCGCTGGTTCAGTTGGTATGGGCCTGTGAGACAGTACATCCCAGCAAGCTGTTCACCTCATAGCCAAGAATGACTGGCAAAGTAAGAGAAAGAGGAGGTACTACAGGCTCATTTCAGATGTTCCCAATGAAAAGAAGAGTCATTTGGGGTTATATATATGTGTATGGGAGGGTTGTGGGGTGGGGGGTTGTGGTATTATGTGTGTGATGAATGGGCACATTAAGGGACAGGGTCTCTCAATGAATCTGGAGCTGTGATGGCTGCCAACAGGCCTCAGCAATCCTCCTGCCTCTGTCCCCTACTTTACTTAGGTTATAGGCACATACACAGCTATGCTTGGCGTTGTACCAGTATGCTGCAGTTTTGAATGCAAGTCCTGAATTTTGTGTTACAAGTGAGCCATCTCGACTCACCTAGCCATCACCCAGTCCCTGGCCCCTCGTCTTAAGGGGTCTATTCCTTCCTATGGTGTCCTCATAAGGGACCATCTTTGAACACCCAGACCGATGGAGTACGTTTGAGATCCATACTGTAGCAGGATCTAATTCAGGCTCTGGATCCCCGGGAGTAGATTGTGGGGATCAGGTAGCACTTGCTGGCAGGTAGGTCCATTTCCCAGCCTCTCTTCCTATTATCCAGGCTTAGCCTATGTGATTACATCCTGGAAGTGAAACAAAGGAAAGTGGATTAATAGCATCACTGCCCTTAAGATGACCGGGAAGCTTCCCATCCCTAAGACAACAGTGTCACCCATGGGCCAGGACAACGGTGTCACCCACAGGCCAGGCAGATCTTAATCTGTGACCCAGGAGCACATGGCCAACATTCATTTTTATTGTGAGAGAATGTCATACATGCATGTAATGTGTTGGATCAAACACACTTCCTATCCATTCCCTCTAATTCCTCCCCTGTGCACACTGTTTCTTTCTAATTTTATGTGCTTTCTTCCTAAAACCCACTAAGTTCACTCAATGCTACCAGCATGTACATGGGTTGGAGGTCATGCACTTGAACATGGGTAGCCTTTCAGGGCCATATTCCCCATGAAAACTGACTCCACCCCTACGCCCAGCAGTCTTCAGTTGCCAATAGCTGCTTCAGTGCTAGAGGTGGGAGTTCACACTTCCTCCTCCACCCATGCTGGGGTTCATTTACATTGGTCTTACAGCTCACGCATTCCAGTCTTGATTATGTGTCACGCATTCAGTCACAGCCACTGTCCGCTCCTGTGTGTACAGCCCCTGGACAGCTCAGTTTGATGGCAGTCGTCATCTCTGGCTCTTACAATCTGTCCACCAGCCTCTTGCTCAACAGCTCCTGGGGCATGGCAAGCATTTTGACTCCAGGGCTTCATGATACGCTTGCCCAAGTATCACAGAGGGGGTGGGGGGAAGATCTGTGGTATATCTACTAAGGGGCTGACAGTACTGGGGACAGGAGGAGCCATGGCCCAGAACAATGGGGGGAAACAGTTAAAGACAAACGGCATCAATTGGAGCTTCCTTGTTTGTTTTCTTTTGAAACCTTAAAGTTATCCAAATGGAGTGTTAATTTAAAAAAAAAAAGGAATGTTTTCTTGGGAGAAGACAATATTTTGAAATGTTTTAATTCATGAGAGCCTGTCTTCTTCGTTCTCTCAGTGCCGCGTGAGGCTGAACAAATGTTCACCACAGCTAATTAATTAAGTTTGCAGAAAAGACCAGCAGGGGACTGGAAACTTGAAGTAGAAGTGAGCATTTGAGTATAAATATGCTGCCTGCCTGAGAGACTTTATCTGGATCGAGCCGTTGCTGACTTATCCAAAGACACGCTGTATCTCTGGGAAAATCAGGCTTGGCAGGGGGAAAAGCAACACGGCTCTTGCTGGCAGCTCTAGTCATTTATTTCCTGGGTTTTGCGCAGTTCCATCCACGCAGTATTATTCAAATGTCCTCTCTGTGGACGAAGGTGATTCCATGGATGTCTCGAAGAGAAAAGGGACCTTGCAGGGGAGGAGGGATTTTTCTTTCTGAGCCAGGTTCTTTATAAGACCCATTTTACCCTGGGAGGAGTCTCCATATATGGATGAGGAAACACAAACGCAGAGAACTTAGCAGCTAACACAGGACAGGCCATATGGATGTGAGCTCACACCTCCCTGATGATGCAGTCTTTCGGTGGCATCCATAACCCACGATGGGGAAAGAGGGCATGCAGGGCATCCTGGTAGCCTCTTGTATGGTTTTATGGCCACATAAGGACAATCAAGTGAAATAACCAGAGCCACGGAATTTGGAAAATGATCTTCATACTTGATTTGTAGACCACAGGTAGAGCAATGTCATGTCAGATAGACTCCTGCAAAAGACTTCCTCAACAACCAAAAGGCTTCTGATTACAGTAGGTTGGCCATACTTCTCTCAGAAATTTGAATCCATACTTAGTATTGAGAAGAAGATAAGGGTATTGATGGCAGAAATGCAGACCGAAAGATGACAGTGCAGAGATAGCCCAGGACAGCCTTGGGGGTTGAGGAACATCCAGACTTTGATCATCCATGATCAACAAGAGGCCTTTTCTAGTTGTAGAGGTAACGCAGAGGCACGGAGAGACATCACCAACCTCCAGTTTCTACAGCCCGTTGGTCTCTCAAGGTCTTTGGACTCTAGTTGTGATGATGTGTTAACCTTACCAAAACCTCCAGTCTCATCATTTTGACCTTTGCCCTGGCCATTATCACCACACAGAATGGGACTTGTGGAGAAGTTCATTAGAGATGCCCTTAGCTAACTTAACAGTTGCATTGGCTTCTGTTTTTGTTGCTCTGATAAACACCGTGACCAAAAGCAACTTGGGGAAGAAAGAGACTTGCAGTTTACAGTCCATCACCAAGGGAGGCAAGACAGGAACCTGGAGGAAGGAACTGAAGCAGACACTGAATCAGACTCTGAAGCAGACCATGGGGGAATACTGCTTCCTGGTTTGCTGCCAGGCTCACATCTAACTATCTCTCTTAAGCAGTCCAGGCCCACCTTTCCAGGTATGGCACTGCCCACAGTAGGCTGGACCCTCCCACATTAATTAGCTATCAAGAAAATGCCCCACAGACATGCCCACAGGGCAATCTGATGGAGACAACCCCTTAATAGAGATTCCAAATTCCTGGGTATATCAAGTTGACAATCAAGTTTAACCATCACAGACAAATTCACAATTCTAACTGAATACATCAATAGACATCAAAAAGAAAATCCTGGAATATCTGAGGATAATTGCATGTGATCATTTTAGAGATTAAACATGACAACCATTCCTTAAGTCTTTCACCGAGTTTACAATGACTATTCCTGCTAAAAATTATCAACACGAAACCAAAACTTCACTATCTAAAGTGAAATAGTGAAATAATATACTATTGAAACTTGACTGTAAAATGTAACCTTGACAAGTTAGATTTTATCAAAATTTGAACAGATAAAAAGAAATTTGCTGACAGCTGAAAACTCCTGTTGTCACAGATGACAACTCACAGTGGTAGATGCTGTGAAAGATGGATTTTATGTGGTCAAAAAACACTGATCAATAAATAACATCTCTCTCTAAATTCATATGAGAAAAATCAGCTACATGAAAATTGTACCAACGATTTCAGATTGACGGGGAGGAAACCAGGGAAGAGTTGACTATTCTACATAAAAATCACTTTTGGAATCAATTGGAGCAAATGATAAATCTCCCATCTGAATACTAGGTTGCTGCAAGCTAGTGGTTTCTGTGTGGTAACTGCAACATTAGAACAAAGCTGAAACATTTCCATTTAAAGTATTTACATATATATATTATTAATTTTTTGAGCTGCTCATACATGGATACAATGTATCTTGATCAGAGTCACGCCCACTCCTTCCCCTAACTCCTCCAAGATCAATCCCTCATGTCTCTTTCCTTCTCCCCATTTCATATTCCTTTCTCTTTAACAAGTCACTGAATCCATTTGTGCTTCCTATATATTCATGAGTGTGAGACCACCTACTAGAGCATGGCCAACCTACCAAGGGGACATCTTTAAAGAAAATGGTCTTTCCTTCCAGCCATCAATTATTCAGATCTCCTTACCTACGGTAGGGGTAGGAATCCTGAGCCCCTCCTCATTCTATGCTCTAACATGGACTGGCTGCTATGTTCTAACATGCTATGCTCTAACATGGATCTGCTGCTATGTTCTAACATGCTATGCTCTAACATGGATCTGCTGCTGGCTATCTCAGCTGCTCTGAGATCATCAGTGCAGTGATCATGTCCTGTGCAGAGGACACTGCTTCGGTCTTGCTCCACTCTTCCCAGCCTCTGGCTCTTGTAATCTTCTCATCTCCTCTTTCTTGATGGTCTTTGAGCATGTTGAGAGGGTGTGATAGAGATGCCCCATCTGTGGCTGAGCTTTCTACAGCCACTTAATATATGTGCTTTGACCAGTTGTAAATTTCTGTATTAACCGACCTCCACTGAACAAAGAAACTTTTCTAATGAGGCCCACGAGTTGTGCTAATCTATGAGTATGGAGATACAAATTAAGAGAACCATTTGATTCTATGTCTAGTAAAATTGTAGCAGTAGATTCACCTCAGGGGCCTATGAACTCTGCAGCCATGGGCCCTTAGCCAGATTTACAGACTTCTAGGTGTGTGCTTCCTCCTGTAGAGTGGGCTTTAAATCCAAGCAGAAGTGGTCAGTTACCTCTGTAACATTTGTACTATGGTTACAGCATAGGCATAATTGCTACACTGCTCAGACACTTTATTTGTAAAGATATTGAAGGATAAATAAAGGTGTTAGCTAAATTAAAATTCCAGAGGGAAACCTTTTCATGCATAAGCCAAGACTACTGGTCACCATTTTTTTTCTGGATACAATTGTAAACACAGATCAGTCAGACTTGGCTCAGACTGTGGGACTATACTAGGGAAAGGTAATCCTGCAGAGGAAGCTGGCCAGATGAGACCTAGAAGCCGTGGCCAATTATCTCAAAGGACTTTTGCAGAGAGATGAGGTATGATGAAGGCTGAAGCTGGAAAAGCAGAGCAAAATGTTGCACTGCCTCCAAGTGCTTGGGAAGTTCCCACAGCCAACATGCAATTATCATTCAGAATTAAAAACTGAAAGGAGAGATAAATAGAATTTAATGAAAATGCAGGTTAGTGCCACCAAGTGTGCTTGATGTTGGGCCATCCTGAGATGAGCAACAGTTCATCTTCCTGTGTCATGTTAAGTAGTATGAATATACTCCAAGACGGAGCCAAAGAAAGGTGTTGTGCTGACTCACAGCCAAATACAGGTGCTGAGTTACAGCAAGAAAGGGAAAACTGCAGGCCAAAAGAATGGCTCGCTGGGTAAAGATGCCTAGTACCCATCCTGGTAGCCTGCATTTGATTTCTGGGACCCACATGGCAGAAAGTGAGAACTTCACAGGTTGTCCTCAGACCTTTACACACAGCATATCATCACAAATAACAAACCAATTAATTATTAATTAAAATAGACATTTTAAAGCAGAGCTGGAGAGATGGCTCAACAGGTAAGAGCACTTGCTGTTCTTGCAGAGGGCCAGAGTTTGGTTCCAAGTATTTACATCAAAGACTCCCAGTTGCATGTGACTTCAGCTCCAGAGACTCTGACTCCCTTTTCTGAACTCTATAGGCACTGCATCCATTTAGTGTGTACATACAGATGAGCTGGCACACACACACACACACACACACAGGTAAAAATAAAATTTAAAAAGGAAAATTGAAAGAATTTAACTGAGAAAAAGAATATATATGGGGCATAGTTCCATTGGACTAAGAGGCCAGACATATGAAAGGCCATGCATGTGAAGATTGAGGTTATCTCCAAATGGAGGGAAAGCCTGGAGACAGACCTTCACATCCTAGCAAATCCATCTCATATCATTTCCCCTCACCATGCGTTTTCTGTCTTAGTGAGGGTTTCTATTAGAACACCAGGACCAAAAACAACTTGGAGAGGAAAGGATTTACTTCAGCTCACAACTTTCAGGTTACACTGAGGGGAGTTAAAGCAGGAACTCAAAGCAAGAAGTGAATCAGAGGCCATGGAATTATTTCAGTTTGTGGGCTCTTCATGTCCAGGCTTAGTAATGGGTTCTAGTCACAAGCGAAAAGAGAAACATCTGGAAAAAATGGGGAAGGGGTTTAACTGAAAATTCTCTGTGGACAGATCTCAAGACCATGTCATAGCATCTTTCTTATTCTGTGATTTCATCCCTGGCCCAAGTCATATTATTACAGGGAGCCCATCAGAGATGACCACACAGACACAGTGTATAGTCAATTGGAAGTCTTGATTCTAGATGGCTGGAATTATACCCAGGTATTTGGGACCCAAGTATAGCACCAAGTGATTAGGGTAAGGGTTTTTTAAAGGCAAAACCCACATTCTGGTATCTCACTCAGGAGCTGCAGGGGAGGTTTTGTGCAAGCAAGCAATTTAACAGAAGCTAAGATAAGCAGTTAGCTGGAGGGTGAGGTTTGCACAAGGAGGCAGTTTAATAGAAGCTAAGGTAAGTTGGCTGGAACATCTTGACCTTAGGTTCTTGGATAGAGTTGGATAATTTTCCATGATAATTCTCCATCAAGACAATCAAGTTCTAGTTATACCTGAAATGGCCTCAGAAAGAATACAAGATGGAGGAACCACTGAATTGTCTTGCCCTACCACATTTCCCACTGGCTCTATGGGCATGATTCAAATTATTAGCTAGTCTTGTTCTACAGTGGCATAGGTAGTCCTAAGGACCAAAATCTTGACTGAGTTTATCTCTTTTTGATGGAGTTGGCCATGCAGTGAGGGTTCAGGGTCTCACTGTTAGCTCCATCAGAACCAGAACCAATGGTCATAATTATGCTGACAGTAAGGGAGCCAACTTGGCTCGCCAGCCTGGAAATAGAATTCCACAAATGATCTAGGTCTAAGTCTATCTGGAAACTGAGTTCCCTGAAGCTTTGATTCACAGCAATGAAGGCTGAGGTGCCTATGGGTTTTTCCATTGGCTATTGCTGTCCAATGTCAATATGAGCTCTCCCCTCTTCTCCATTATAGGTATGTGCCTTGGGGGATAGTATAGACTAGTATACATAGAATAGGGTGTGACTTTCTGGTGAGTTAGAGGAGGTGCATTTAGTCAAACCATTAGTACAGCCACCCAGGTAACTTGAGGACATGAAGTGGACACTTTCCTTTATACAGCATGTATAAAACTATTAGCGTTGAAGGACATTTGCTAGACAGTTTTCTCTACAACTTGATTTACTGAACCCCATCCCTTCCCTAGACCCATATTTTTCCACCCCTGAAAGGAACATTAAAGAACAGAATCATCCTGGTTTTTCTGAGTTTACATATCCAGGTTCAGGGCTGACAAGACTTGGATACTCCAGATTAGTAAACTCTTTTCAATGTTATCTTTAAGGGATCCCAGTGTCAAGTGAAGGTCTGTCTGTCATTGTTTTCAGTGGTCCACCCCCAAAGGGGAAAAAAAACAGTTACTTTGACAGCATTTGGGTTGGTGAGGATGACTGGGAAGAGTGCCTTCCTGATAGGTTTATGGGTTGGGCAGAAATCTTCACACAAACCAAGTCTCCTTGATGGGACTCAGGGGCAGATTCAGAGGTAGGAGGTTGCAGAATTCCCTTCACAGTCCAGTCAGTGGTCAAAGAGTTTCCTTCATAGCCTTCAAGAACTCGAGAAAAGGGTGATTAGATATTTGTGCTTGGGGCTGCAGCCCCATAGGAAGAACAACAATATGAACCAACCGGTACCCCCCAGAGCTCTCAGGGACAAAACCACCAACTAAAGAGTACACATGGAGGGATCCATGGCTCCAGCTGCATATGTAGCAGAGAATGGCCTTGTGGGATATCAATGAGAGGAGAGGACCTTGGTCCTGAGAAGGCTCTATGCCCCAGTGTAGTGGAATACCAGAACAGGGAAGTGGGAGTGAGTGAGTTGGTGAGCAGGGGTAAGGAGGATGGGATAGGGGGATTTTCGGAGGGGAAACAATAAAAGGGGATAACATTTGAAATGTAAATAAAGAAAATATCTAATAAAAAAAGATCTTCATGCTTGGGGTATCTCTCAGAGTTTGGGGAGTTTGGTAAGGATTACTCTCAGCCAGAATAGGGCAAAGGGGAAGAGTTTGACTTAATTTTTCACCAGCTTCCAAGTCAATTTTGTCAGTCTCCCTAGGAGTTTTATTCATTCTTTCTAACTGATCTTAGCTTTATGGCTTATACTTAGAATGTAATTTCCAATTAATGTTTAATACCTTTGTCAGATTTTGAGACACCTTAGCTGTAAAAATCCAGACCACTGTCTGACCCTAAAGTTAGAAGCAATCCAAAACTAAGAATTACTTCCTGAAGTAAGTCTTTGTTGCTTTGGGGCAGGGTTCCACCCACCCTGAAAAGGTGTCTTCAAACACCAACCAAAAACAGTAAGCCCGATTTTAGTAAAATTCAACTCCCAATGCTCCCCAGACCCATTTCCTCAAGCCCAGATCCCAGGTGGGGGTCTTCCTTCCCTCTCTGGGTTTACATGAACACTGATGGCATATTTAAAGTGGTGTTTTTAATGGGAGTTTTCAAATTTGGAACATAATACCTGCGTCTGATGGGTTCAGCAGTTTCTGTGGTCCCTGTGTGGGTGACTTGGTAGAGATCTATAATGAGTTGCCTTCCTAGACTTGTGGGAAGGAAGATTCTGCCATCTGGCAATGTCCACCATCTTTGCTTCTCTTATGTGGCTAGCTCTTTGTTTAGCCTGGTCAGTTTCACCCTGGGGTATATTCTAGGTGGCCCAATAAGCTGGGCTCCACCAGAGCTACCAAGATTTGAAGAGGCCCTACTGGTTTGAGGGCTACTTCCTGGGCAGCTAAGTCAGCTGTTCTATCACCTCTGGCTTCTGGGAAGTCCTCCTGTTGGTGTCCTTTGTAACAGACAATGGCCACTATCTTGGGTAACCAGATAGCTTCTCACAGAGCTAAGATTTCTTCTTTAGTTTTGATTTCTTTCCCTGCTTTTCCTCTTCCCCTGTTTAGAGCCCCATAGACATGGGCCATGGCAAAAGCATATGGACATTAGTATATATGGTGATAGTCTTGTTTCTAGAACCCCCACTCTCCTGAGCAAGTGTTTGACTCAAAAGCCCAGCTCCCTGAGCTAAGGTTTCCCCACTCAAATATTATGCCCAGGTAGTTCTATTTTAGGTCACCATTGCTGCCCCCGCATATCTGATCTCACCTTGTACTTCCCACAATACTTGACAATACTTCATCTGGGGTCACCAATGGGACATCTGTCAGATCAGGCCTGATAGACTGGATCAGGCCAGTCACCTCAAGGCAGTCATGCAGGGGACCCATGGGGGTCAACTTCTGCAAGAAACTGGCAGGGTGGTAAGCTGACATCTTGTGGAACCAAATGAAGGGTCGAAGTAGGCTTTGGTATATTGGGTCACCTAGGTCTCACATGCATCTCTGGAATGTCCCTCTCAAGAGGGCCTCAAAGGAGTGTGGGGCTTCCAGAAACCATTAGTGCTCTGAAGTTAATTTGTCAGCTTTTTTAACCAGCAGGGTAGTGGCAGCTATGGTCCATATACATGCTGGCCATCTGGTTAAACCTGAAGTGGCCTCAGCAAGAATACAATACAGAGGAACCTCTGCACTGCCCTGCCCTGCCCTGTCACAGCGGTCTTTGATATTCCTTATTGCTAACATCAGGAAAGCCATGGTGAAATAGGACACGGTTCTGTAGAGACCACACTGCCTTCTCCTCCTATCCGACGTAGGTTCTGGTTTCTGTTTCCAGAATTACTTACACGGGGCCATTTGATACCTCTTGATAAGAAATATAAAAGCCCATTTATAGATTTCCCTTCCAGGTGACCTCTTATAATTAAAGAGCTGAGTGGTTCTATTCCTTCCTTGGGACTTTAATACTCACTCAAATGATGGCAAAGATTTGAGCAAGTGTTGGCCTTCCTTTCCGTAGCCCTGATTTGAAGCTCTGTGTTGCCTAGTCTCTTCCTTTCCCAGATGACAGCTCTGTGTCTTGCAATTATCTTAGCTCTGCTCTCAATTCTTCTGTCTGAAGGAAAACACAACTTAAACACTAATCACATTTATTTTATCTGCTAAGAAGGTGGCTGTTTCCAGTAATACTGTTCTTATCTAGGAAGTGACTCAATTATTTTGCCTCTGAGAAGATGATCAACTTTTGCTGACTTATTAAGAGGACAGGACGGAGAGGGTGGGCATCCTCTTTCTGCTACCACAGTGTGGCTGAGAGGTCTGGAACATCTTGCTCTCAAGCACAAATTCTTCTCTTTCTCCAAAGGACAGGAAAGGCTAGGGCATTGGGAGTTGGGTTAGCGGTGGGGTGGGAGAGGTAACACGAGCCAGGGGACAGGATGGCAGAGTCTGCCCGTGGTGCAGTCACATTGGCATGTCATGGAGCTAAATGCTTCCTGGAGCAGAGACTGAAACCACTAAACCAGTATCATGAGAGATGCTAGTCTATGGTTGCTTTCTGTAGATGAGTGGCCTTGGAATCCAGGCCAGGTTGATGGCCTGGCCTTCTACCTTTGTTGAACTGTAGATGTTTAGTGCCTCATTTGGATCTTGTGCTTCTACTCCATTCATGTCTACAGCCACCAAAACACTGTCCTGCCTTGGGGTTATAAGCAGTGAACAACCCATCAAGTTTCTTTCCCCCCTGAATCCCTACCACCCACCAAGAGCAAGGGGAAGCTGAACTGATACTCAGAGAGTGGGGGCGAGTATGGCCCTGTGCACATCTGGAAGACTTATTTCCTTTGCTATCTTTTCTACAGTCTTCCTGCTCGAGATCTCCCCCCATTCTCCTCTTTCCAACCCTTTTTATACAGAGCTTTCAGTCTTCCCAGGGATCCAGGCTTTTAACTTCACAAGTGGATGCTGGCTTTTCCAGGTCTTGCTCATTATTGCTAACTTGACAGGTAAGGAGGCAGTAGGTATATGATGGAAAAAGTCAGGATTATAGCAAGAGGCCACAGGGGTCCTTCCCAGCTCTTCCTTAACTAGTGATGGCACCCTGCCTTGGGCACATCCTGGTTTGGGACCTCATAAGAGTTTACACAAGATTCCTACTGCTTGGCTTGGCTCATCTGGTGAATTCACTGGTTCTCTGTGAGTCTGTCTTATTAGCAAGTACCAGACTTTCTTCTCTGTTTCTTTTGAGAGACTTCATTGTTCCAAACAACAGAGGAGACAGAAGGAAAATCCTTGTGGTAGATACTATGTGACTTTCCTTGAGGGAGACATGAGGAGACAGAAGGAAAATCCTTGTGGTAGATACTATGTGACTTTTCTTGAGGGAGACATGAGGAGACAGAAGGAAAATCCTTGTGGTAGATACTATGTGACTTTTCTTGAGGGAGACATGAGGAGACAGAAGGAAAATCCTTGTGGTAGATACTATGTGACTTTTCTTGAGGGAGACATGAGGAGACAGAAGGAAAATCCTTGTGGTAGATACTATGTGACTTTCCTTGAGGGAGACATGCGCAAATATCTATTCATCTCAGCTTATCTAGAAACTATCAAAGAAACAACTCTCCCCAAGTCTAGCTTTGTGAACCATTGAGTTTATTGAGATCATTTACAGGGCCCTGGGAGACTCAAAGCAGTGGCATTACTGACATCCCACCCCAGCATGGGGGGGCAGAGTCCCTGGAGCTACCTGAATAATTTGCAGGCAACTTCGCAGTCGACCCTCCACCTAACAGCAGTTGTTGATGTTGTTATAACCTTTGGTGGTGTTGGTGGGGGGGCAGACAAGGCATGTGAATTGTGTAAATTTTAGGAACTTCCTGTGACTTGTGAATTATTTACTTCCTAAACCTTGTAATTTCTGTTTACTTCCTGAGACTTGACAAGCTGCCTTCTGGTAAGAATTCTTTCAATTCTGAAGAAATTGCAACACTCTGTTTTTCAAATGCAGTGTAATGAGGGCAAAATCTATTTCATTAAGCTTTCCTTTCAGAGGCTTTAGCCTACAAATGTGAGTTCACCTCCTGCTTTGAAGGGAAGCAGCATTTTCTACCAGCTTAGAGAGTGATTCCAGTGGAGTTCACTGCTGATTTTCAGGATTGTACTGTAAAGCAGCTCAATAAATTGTTCAAGTACAATTGTACTTTTGGAAGGAAAAGGTTAAAGTTGGCTACTGGTGTTCATCAGGAGATGGATATTTAATCTTTAATCTCTAGTCCTAGGCCTCCACTTTGGATCAACTCATTATCCCAAATAAATGACGTGTCATTCCCATTATTTATGTCTCAGTGCAGCCAAAGTATCCGGATGTGGTTTTAGCAGGGCCATTCACTTCAGTCCATTCTCGATTAATCTCCCTGCTAACATCTTTCCTGTCCTGTGTACTGTTCCCTGCTTGCTTTTATGTTTTCTGCAGAATGTTTATAAAAGGATAATCTTTTACAAAGCAGACAGAATTTTTGTGTATGAACTGCTCTGTTTAAATGCCTCATTGATATATCATCTGAAAACTCGAGTAGTCAGCAGGCCCTGAGCTGTTGAGCCGAGTAAAAACATGAGAACCACTGTCTTCCATGCAAGAACAACAGTGATGGAAGGTGCCTTGGCTTTGGGGTTGCAGGACGCACAGAGCTTCACAGCCTCAATGGGCCTGGGCACCCAGAATGTAAAGACAAGCCACGCTGAGCTCACTGCATCAGGGATGAAGAATATGATGGCTTATGACTTTTGTGTGGGAATTTTCTCAGATTGTGTTGTGATTATGCAAACCCTGACACAGTCTCCTGCCCCAGTTTTAGCCAAACCCATCTGAATGTCCAGAAGGTGACGGCATGATGTTGCTCAGTGCCTCCTTTATGTATGTCCTGTGGAGAGGGTAGAAGGAAGCAAGGAAGCTAATTAGGGGGACAACCTCTTCCTCCTCACTCCTCCATCTTCTCTCTCTGGTGACTGGGACTGTGTCCAGACATCCCTCTTGCATGGAAGATGTAGGCACCATTACATTCTACAATGGACAAAGAAGGCTCTTTTGTGGAAATTTGCATAGGATCACAAATACACCACCGATGAAAAGACTTAATAGTTGAACTCTGTGAATAGGAATGTGGTAAAGGAAAAAAAAATTTCACAGAACAGGGCTGCAGGTCTAGCTACTGTGAAGCTGTGTGCAGAAGCGACAACACTCTGCAACACAATACAGCACTCTGTATCTTAGACAGGGTGCATTCTGCTGGTAGAGACACGTGCCCACATCTGAGACACAGACTGTACTTGAATTTGTGGTTGGCAGAGCTGTAGAAGGAAAAAATAAAACCTCCCAACATGCAACAGTGCCAGGATCATATGTGCCTTCAACGACAGTTTTTCTCTGACAAATTGATCACTTTGGTATTGCAATAGGAAGGCTTGCTGTTTCCCAAGGCATGTCTTTTGCGTCCGTGAGAATCTTTGCTAACATTTTTACATTTCTTAGGGAAACATTCAAAGCAGACATGTGGTTGTGTCATTCCACTGACCCTGAAACACTAAGGGCCTGCCAAAATCTTTTCTAAGATCTAAACTATAAAAACACTCAGACTTTATCCATCAAAACTCTATCAACAGGAAGCATTATTTGGGATTTTGCTTTAGCTAAATGCCTCTATTGTCAGCCATTTGCTGTAGTGTTAACGAGGGAAAATGCTCTTGTCTGCATCTGTGGTCCCTACCAAGATGAGACCAGCAGACAAAGGGGAAGGAGCCCGCTAAGGTGTCCTGTGTGGCCTTTGAGAAAGATGACAACCAAGTGGTAGCTCATCCTTACCCTTGGCAGAAAAAAGCTCTGTACTTGGAGTGGGTAGTAACTGGAGAAACTGGAAAATTCTTCAGCATGACTGGGTCAACTGCAATGATCACAGACAAAATGATTAGGCAGCATGGCAGAGTTTACCTCCAGCAGCCGGGAAACTCAGGGTGGTTTCTTTCACTTTAAGGAGCTCCTTCAGAACACACAAGACAGCCCTGGAGGGGCTTTCCCCACTGTATGGGAGTCAATACTAGTGCATTTATGATGAGCGGGGAGCTTTCATGTGGGCATGTGAGTACACAGGTACATGTGAGGTCAGTGAGAGTGTGAACGTGTAAGGTTCATGTGTGTACACGTGAGATCAGAAGGCACGTTAGGTCTGAACCTCTTCCTTAACTACTGTTTTATTTTTTGAGACAACATCTTTCATTGAACCTGGAGCTCGCCAATTTCTCCAGACTAACTGGCCAGCGAGCTGGAGGGATATCTCTGTCTCTGCTTCTTCAGGGCTGTGATCACAGTTCAGTGCTGTGTCTGGGTTTTTAAAACATGTGTATTGGGGATGGATATGCATGCATGCATGCATGGCAAGCCGTTTCCTGTCTTGAGCCATCTCCCCAGCTTGCGGTACCTTAGTTTGAACTTCATTTTTCTGGTTCCTATTCCTCTCTTCCTTCTACAAATACTCACCCCAGCCTTTCGTCTTCTGTTTCATTTTCTTTGCCTCCCTCCCTCTTTCTCTCTCCTTTTCTCTCTCACCCCTCCTTCATCTCAGAGTGATCGGGAGTCTTATTGTACGCAGTTGATATGAACTCCTCTTCTGAACATTTTCAGTGTTACACAGGTGAATGTGGCCATCACCCAGAGCGTCTAGCATGAGGACAGCCAGTCACATTCATTTTTGCATATCAGCATCCTCCGCTCAGAAGAGACTGCCCGGAGCCCTGTGCAGAGAGGGCTCTGGGTTCAGAACAGAGCTTTGAGGGGACAAATGTCCTGATCAACCAGATGTGACAGCAGAGGACACAGGGAGAGGGGCAGAATGAGCCCATCCTGGTCTATACTGGGGCTTCTTGACTGTGTTCCAGTTGACATTGTAGCTGCTTATGTCTTTGCTGTGGGGCTGTGCTGCACTCAGTAGACAAACAGCCAGATGCTCTACCTCTGACCTCTACCCAGGACACGCAGCAGCACCCCTGCAGTGGTGACAACCAAACCTGCTTCTAGACTCTGCCAACTATCCCCTGGGGTGGGGATACTTCCCGTTTTAAAACCAGCACTTTGAATAATTCCCACAGAACTAGATCAGGGCAGTGAGGGAGAAGGACAAAGGGATCTCGGGATCTTGGGATGGAGGTGCTGTGTAAAGAGGGTCTACTATGTCACTGCTGTGGCCCACCAGACTACCCCCCAGACTGCGTTTCCATGTTCCCAAGCTTGCATTTGTGATAAGACCAGGATCCTGGGAACACAGCCATAGATCACAGTAAAAAGGGTTTTAAGAGACACTAGAGAGCTTTGACCGTAAGGTGGGTGAAACTCAGGCCCACATCATCAGTGCAGGACACCTGGACTAATGGGTTAAGGATGCTGCTTAGGGCAGCTCAGGGATGGAGTGGGTGTGGTAGCTCAGGCATGAGAGTCAGGAAGTTCCTTCTCTGGCCTTTGGAATCTGTGTGTGTGTGTGTATGTATGTATGCATGTGGTGTTGGATGGGAATATATGTGTACATACATGAACCTATGTATGTATATACACATGCACACGTGTGAGGTTGTATATGACCATGGAGTTCCAAAATTAACCCAGTTGCTTCCCACTTTATATGCTGAGGCAGGATCTCTGCTGAAGTCAGAGCTCACTGACTCCTGCTGATCTAGTTAGCTGGCTTGTCTTGGGGATCACCTGTCTGTGCCTGCTTATTGCTTAGATTATAGATGTTTACCAAATGTGCCTGACTTTTGGTGGGCTTGGGGATGCAAACTCTGTCTCTCAGGCTTGAACAGCCTTAAGTTTTATCCACTGAGACATCTCCTTAGGCTTTTATGGTGGGATACTTACTAGATCCTGAGATTCTAGTAGATGATACATTGTATCCATCATAAACTCTCAGGATGGGGGAGGGTGGAATGCAGTTGGCTTTTTTTGTTGTTGTTGTTTTAATTGAGTCAGAGCTTGATAAGCAGCAAGCAGCCACCAGTCTATTTGATGGAACCAAACAGTGGCTTCAGGACACAATCAGAGTGTGCCAATCAATTCCAAGCCCTGCTTCCATATATGAACACTGACTGACCTTGGAGCATAGGCCATTCCAGGCGACCGCACTGCAGCCTGCTTTAGTGTTCTGAGCTCTGCTTCTACCTCAGAGACTGAGAGATAATGATCATGTCCAGTTATACCTCTGAAATATCTGGGCAAGCATGCAGGGAGGGGGTGTCGTGCCTCACAGTGAGGATCAGAAGAGATGACACAAGAAGTCGGGGACTCGACTGTGTCATTTGCTCTCACCCTTACATTTCTCCCCCTGAGTCCTGCAGTCACTTCTCTACTCCAGTAATTTTAGGAAGCAGGAAGAAAAAGAGCCTACTGATTTCTCCCCCATCCCCCAAAAACCCCTTATGTATATGCATATGTTTTACTGGTGTATGTGGGTAAACATTGTGTGTGTGTGTGTGTGTGTGTGTGTATGAATGTTTATGTGTGTATGTGTGTGAATGTGTGTGTGTAAGTGTGTACATGTGCCCTCCTCTCTCTTGACCCAGCCCTAGGATCACAAGCCTGTGCTACCACACATGGGTCAAGGGATCAAGTTGTACATGGAAAGCCAGTATTTTACCCATCAATCTATCTCTCTACACAGAGACTTCTGGTTTTTAATAAGGTTTTCCTTAGGAGCCCTTGGCCGCCTTCTATCAGCTCTACAGCATCCATAGCAGGTGAGATATTCACTGTGCATGTGTGTCTAAGGCCAAGGTCCTCAGGGCCATGCTGCTGCTAGACAACAAGATGTCATCTCCAACTGCTGCCCTGGCCCTCTGCAACACTTCCTCCTGTAGAATAACGCACTTGGCAGAGATCAGAAGCAAGTCATCTTCAGAACCCTAAAGTGAGTCTTGTGACCTGAACAGTACCTTCCTCAGGAGCTGGCAGGACTGAGCCATGAAGGCTCAACATGTTGACAGGAAACACTGAGGAGTCTCTCTCCAAGACTGGGAACAAGGTTCCTCCAGACTAGGTCAGAAGTCTTGGGGTTGGAGATGGACTCTCTTCTGTCATCATCATCACCATCACCATCACCATCACCATCACCACCACCATCATCACATCATCACATCACCACCATCATCACCACCACCACCATCATCAACACATCATCACCATCACCATCACCACCACCATCATCACATCACCACCATCATCACCACCACCACCATCATCAACACATCATCACCATCACCATCACCACCACCACCACCACCACCACCACCACCATCATCATCACATCATCACCACCACCACCATCATCAACACATCATCAACATCACCATCACCACCACCATCATCACATCACCACCATCATCACATCATCACTACCACCACCATCATCAACACATCATCAACATCATCATCATCATCATCATCATCACCACCACCACCACCACCATCATCACATCATCACCACCACCACCATCATCAACACATCATCACCATCACCACCACCACCACCACCACCACCACCACCACCACCATCATCACATCATCACCACCACCACCATCATCAACACATCATCAACATCACCATCACCACCACCACCACCACCACCATCACCACCATCATCATCATCATTATTCAAGTGGGTATCTGAAGCACACAGAATGCTGTCTTTCCTCTGTACCTGCCCAGTGCTTGTCTGCCCTGACTATAGAAAGGCTGCTCATGGGCTTCTGTGCTGCATGCTGGTTTTAGACTTTCTTCTACACCAGGCAAGGTTAATATATTTACCAACACTACAATGAAGGCTCCTGCATGCACCTGCTACCATCTGTGTGAGCTTTTTATTTACAGATGTTCTGCATAAAAATGAAGCTCTGCAGACATCCATGTCTACACCAGCATCTGCCTATTTGTCTGTCTTCTATCTATCTATCTATCTATCTATCTATCTATCTCTCTATCTCTCTATCTCTCTATCTCTCTATCTCTCTATCTCTCTATCTCTCTATCATCTATCTACCACCTAACCATCATCTATTATCTGATTGTTTTTCTGTCTATTACCTATCTTTTAACTATGTATCAATAATCTATCTACCATCCATTTTTCTCCCAGTCATCTCTCCGTCACCACTATTTGCCTATGATCTATTATTTATGTATAGACTATCTACTTATAATCTATGCATCTTCTAACCTATATGTATTTTCTGTATATGTATGCATGTATGTATGTATGAATGTATGTATATAATCTATCCATCTATCATCTATCTATCATCTATCTATCTGCCTGCCTGTCTGTCTGTCTGTCTGTCTGTCTCTCTGTCTGAATGTCTATCATCTATACGCAGAATGGAGGAGATAGCAGTTCTCACAAGGCTGACACACAGAACCCAGTCTTGGTCTCATGAGCATTTAAACTTAAAGGACCCCTCATATGATCTCAACAAATGATTGCTGCTGTTTTCTTAACCACAGATAGAGTTCCAATAGCAGGTCAAGATAGAGGTTCAGGTTCAAACAGAAGGAGGTAAAGGTGTGGGGAAGGCAGAGAGAGAGAGAGAGACAGGATTTGTATCTCTCACACAGGGCTGGATGCTTTGGAAGGCACCAGACTTGGTTGAAAACTTTGCTGTTGCTTTGTCAAAATATGTCATAATTATTTGAAGATTTTTACATATATTTCCTCCAGGCCCTAAAATCATATAGCAGACTCTAGAGGATTAGGGAACCCATTAAAAAGTGTCCAGAGAGAAATGCCTGAGCTCCCCGAGTTCTGCAGTTCCAGGATTCCCACCCCACCCCCTGCCCTGAATTCTGCAGGCATGAAACTGCTACAAGACATTCATTTTTAATGACGTGTTATGGGCTTCTTAGCAATATATCTTTGGGTATTAAGGTGTGGAGTTGGAGACTTAAAATGATTAATGTCTTTGCTCCACATAAGGGGTCTCCCACACTCACCTAGCATCAGATTCCATTGGGAAAATTTATGGGCACTCTTGGCAGCCTAAGCGGCCATCAAATATTAATCAAAAATATGTAATAACTAATATATACTTAAAGAATTGAAGAAAATTAATATTCAAGGGAAGCATTCAGGGACCCATAAAAATAACAAATGCTTCAGAGACTCACTGAAGTTGGCAGGTCCAGACTCGCCTGCTATCAGGGTTTGAGATCCTGGCCTTGCTGGGTGTGCTCACAGAGGAAGAGCATCAGAAAGGGTGACTGGTGCCTTTCTGTTGGCTCAGAACTCCTGGTAAAGGAAGCAAGCTCCTTCTGAGGACACGGCACTTGACTGTCCCCTCTGTCCTTCACTTCCTAGTAGAGAAACTACAACAAATTCACAGCTATTTCCTTACAGGACGCTCTCCTGTAAGCTCCTCTGGGCTATCTTTATCTCTTTAACTCCTGGGACAGTGGCTTGCACCGAGTAGCTAGCTGAATTATGCGGCTTAAAAAAATGGATGCTTCTCAGCCATGTATCGGGGTTCCATGTTGTAGAAGTTGAAGAATGGTTAAAAGAGTTTGCACTGGTTCTGCAGTGGGAGAATCAGAGCTCACCGATTACCCGAGAGCGGGCATGGAGAACTCCTGCAGTTCCTGGTCCCTGTGAGTGGAACTGAAACTGGAACTGATCCCAAGGTTTTAGGTCGATGGTTAGCTGTTTATTGGAGAAGGCTTGTGGTGCCTTTTCTTAGCCAAAACTAAGGGATGAAGGTATGGCCTGCCTTGCAAGGTGGCTTCAACTGTGTCCACTGATGCTTGGAGCAGAGAATATCTGCACCTGCCTTTTTTTCCTCCTCCCCTCTTTCTTGGTTTTAAACTATTTTTTCCCCGTTTGTTCTGCTCACTGTGTGAATGGCAGATGCAGAAAGACAAAGTGATTTTTTTTTTACAAAATCTTTTTGTTTACAAACAACAACAACAAAACCCATATGTATTAATGATGTACAATACAATGTTTTGATATCTGTGCACACTGGGAAATGGCCAAATCATTACAGTTAATATAAGCACCAATTCATGTGTCAGGTGTGTGTGCTGCACACGGGTAAATACCTACTCTTAAGGGTCCAAGTGAGTTCTTTTTATTTGCAAAGGATAAAGAAATTGCGTGTCCGGACTCAGACTTTGGGAGCTGTTCATGTGTGGCTTTCTAGATGACAATGGGGGAGAGTTACCCAGCTGCAGTAGGGACAAGGGACATTCTTCAGTCCCTGGGAAGGGACAGATACCGCAGCTAGCGAGGGCTTGGAAGGGAACGTGTGTTCTGGTGTTGGACCATGCTGCAGTTGCTAGTATCTTCTGTTATTGTAGGACATCAGGAGCTTGCCACTTGTCATCTGTTCTTTGAGCAGAACCAACTTTTCTTCCATGGGCCATTTGGTGTGACTGTGGATGATGGTTCTGGCTAAATGACATCCTCCTGATGGTGGGATAAACAGAAGCGAGGCTGGAACAGGCGCCTTGGAACCAGCCTGTGTTTTCTGAGCGCCTCAGAAAGAGCCTGGGACTTAGAGGAGCTTTGCAGCACAGAATGGGTACAGACCCTCCCTCCCCCCCAGTGCCACCTGCAGTCCCTCCTGTGCAGGCTGGAGCCTGAGTCCCAGAGTGACAGAGTATCCACACCATGTATTCATCTGAGAATGGCTCTGCATAACCCCACTCTCTCCTTGTCCTCAGGGAGGCTCAGGATGCTTCTGAGATGCCCAGTGGCTCAGCCCCGATCCTCACTTTGTTTCTAAGTTTGAAGACAGAGAAACCAGGTAGCTTATGTGGGTCACATAGCTCAAAGTAACCGAGTGAAATGGGAAGCAGGTCTCTCTGGAAGCAGGTCTCGCTGCATGTAGTCCCAAAACTATCACCTCTGTTCTTGGGGCTACTTTTCCCCCCAACAATCTTTTCTTGGGGTGCCACATTAAACAACATGCTAGTTATAACAATTAAGATAGATTTTTGGAAATAAAATACAATTATATCATCTACTCCTTCCTTCCCTCCCTCTAATCTCTCCCATGTACTCCCGATTTAGCTCCATTTCTGTCCTCCCTTAACCCTCTGAATCCATGGCCTACTTTTCTATGATTATTGCTGTGATACACACACACATATCCATACATATGTACAATATATGCATCACTATGTAAACACAACCTGCTCTATATACCTGATTTCAGGACTAACTACTTAGTATTGTAAAATCCATTCATGGGCAGGACACACCTTTAGGGAAGACGAGATTTCCCTCCATTGAAAGACATTTTAAAATGGAAAGTACACTAAGAAACCATATCAAGTGAGTAGCACAAAGAAAAATAGCTCCCAGATCTCAAAAAAGTACCCTCATCTCCCCCTCCTCTTCTTCCTCCTCTTCCTCCTCCTCCTGCTCCCCTTCCTTCTCTCAGTCAAGCTCCTCTCTGTGTCTCAACTTCACCATCTTGGAGCTTAAAGCGATGGCGACTCCCAGGGTAGACATAATGAGCAAGTGAGATGACACACACACACATCTAAGGTTCTTCTTGAGCTGACTCAGGGTCGGCATGCCTGTAATTGGTCTCTTAATTCTGTGTGTTTGTGGTGTATATTGTGTGCAGGTGTGAGGGAGAGGAGAGAGGCAGTGTGCAGCTCTTGGGAAATCTTCCTGGCTTTCTGTTTTAATTTGCCTATGAGGGAGGACACTGTCTGTGCTCTCGCAGGCTTCCATGAGCCTTGGTTTCTGAAAGCATGGGTTCAGAAGCCAGGCACTACGGATGGACAGACTACTAATAAGTAGACTTTGACTTATCTGCTGCTATCTACTCTTACGCATATTCTTGATGACCTTCTGGGCGTCCCCTCCCCTGCATTGATTTGTGTTGAAGGTGGCAATTCACACCCCATGCACACATATCTACTTGACCCATACCCGGCACATAGCAAGAGTCTAGTAAACATCGGTAGCAATTATTATACGAAGTATGTGTGTGAGGGAGGAGAACAAAAGATAATCCATCTGACAAACTGCCTTTCGTCCTCCCTGCTGGCACAAGCATTCCCCGTATGCACTCACAACCTGGTCGGCAGGAATAGGATTGCTTCTATTGTACAGATGGGGGACTGAGGCACTGAAAAGTGACATCACCAACAGGCAGTGACCTAAAGAGTCAGGGCCAGAACCAGGTCTGGAACACAGACTTCCTGGATCCTGACCCAGGTTCCCTTCTGCTCTGCGGCCTTCAGAAGGCTGGAAGGACCAGGGAAGTGTTTGTTCCAGGGGTCTCTCTCTGCCCTTAGAGGTTTATCATCTATCCACTGACTGTTGACCAAAAACACACACGTTCCTGAGGGGCCCTTACAGGATATCCCGTTGAGACTCCCCTTACCCCTCACCTTTTTTTTTTTTTTTTTTTTTTTTGATCAGTGCTTTGCTGGCAGATGAAAACTCAGCCCCATTTGTAGGAAGTCTGTAAAACATTCCCCTCTCTATTGCAAACAATTTCTCCATCTGCCACTTGGCTGAGAGGGTCAGACTCAAACACCCTCATGATGGGGAGGGGGGCATAGAAGAGCAAAGCACAGGAAGTAGGAGGGTTCATGTCCAGTATGGTCTACCTGATACATTATTTCATGGTTAGTTGGCTTTGGTAAGCAGCTGACCTTTAAAAAATATCACCCAAACAGCTATGTATATCAATAGTGACTGTTTATTATTTGACAGAGCTGCAACTTTATAAATACAATGTGTTGATTTGTTTAAGGAGGAGCAGGGGGTTTGTCTCAGTGGGTAGAACACCGGAAGTCCTTGGTTTGGTCCTTAGTACTGCAAAAACCAGGTGTGATATTTCTGGCTATGATGTCAACTCTTGAGAGGACAAAGCAGAGTCAGGGATTCAAGATCACCCTAGACCACACAGTGAGCTCCAGGGCAAACTAGGCTACATGGGCCTCCATCTCAATAAATAAACAAGAAAGCAAACAGATAAGGAAAGAAATGACTGGAGACTATATAAAGTCAGGTCAGCAAACCGTCTTGGGAAAGGGGAAGCTGGCACTGTACAAGGCTCTGGAAGAAATTGCAGCATTCACTTAAGGAAGTGTTGGTATTATATAGGGGTTGGGATGAGCACAAAACAAAAGAAGTATGGTTTCAGAGCTGCATTGGTGAGAGGGCTTCTCTTCCATCTCAGGCTCTCAGTAAGTGCTTATGGTATACCATGCAATTTGCTGGACCTTGGAGATGCATCAGACACCAAGAAAGACATGAAGTCTCACCTCACGGGACCTGCACAATACTGGCAGAGAGCATTAAAGAAAATGTAACCATTGTTTTGAATTAATCCTAATGACCAAGATAAAAGTTCATCTACTCTGTGGTCTACCACATTGAATTCAAAGTAACTACTCAAGACAAAAATGTATGTTTACAAAATGACTTCCATGAAAATGATGATAAATGTCTCAGTCATAACAGCCAAAGAATGGAGACAGCCTTTTCACTGGTAGGAGAATGGCTAATCAGGTGATTGCCTCCCTGTTCCAGGGATGCTACTTAGCAAGAGAAAAGAAGGAAGGAACACCAGAGCCGGGCTGTGAGGACACACCATGTGAATCTACTTATGCGAGGCTCTAGCACAGGTCAGAATGAACTCATAGAAGCCGGAGCCTGGAGAGAGACAGAAGGAAGCTTTCAGAACTGATGGAAATGGTCTCCATGTTATTAAAGTGTTTGTCTTGACGTTGTTGTAATTGCCAAGGACAGTTGCACTGAGTGCTCAAAATCTTTATGTACTTTACTATGTGTAAATTGTATGCCAATTAAAACAAACAAGCAAATAAAATCTCTGGTTCATCTAGTTTCAGAGCTTTGGTTCTTAAATATGCTCCAGCTTTGGGGGAAAAAGACAGGAGGTGAGTGGTGGAGTGTCCCGTGGACACACTTAGGTGAGAGTCTAATGGTTTGCTGCTGATTGAGACACACATTGCTCAGGCTGAGCAATGCTTATGTGGCCATGTGGATACCCTGTGGGATTAGAGACCTGAAATTGTTTTGGGTCCAGTTCAGTGCAACTTGCATCTATGCCATGTTTGCTAAATGCCAGGCCCTGCATGTGCCGAGTTCCCTGCTGGTTTCTAGAAGGTCTTGCCTTCTCTGTGTCCATGTTTTTTCCTTACAGCATGTCTGAGTTCTTTCCTGATCCACAGAGGGTGATGTTTGGCAGGATTGAATATTTGTTGAAGGAATGAAGACATTAATAAGGAGGAGACCTGGTGGGTTAAGACCTGCCGTGTGTGTATGAGCTCCTCAGAACCTGCATGAAAAGCCACGCACGGGAGTTCCTCTCTGGAATCCCAGTGCTCTTACAGAGAGACAGGAGGCAGAGACAGTAAAATCCCCAGAAGTGCTTGGACCAGATTCCCTGTAGCACCTGGTGAAGATCAACAAGACACCTTGTCTCAGACAAGGTGGAAGCTGAGAAAAGCTTAAGCAAGGTGTCCTCTGACTTCCACAGTGCCCACTCGATGACCCATGTCCATCTGCAATCACATACACACACACACACACACACCATGCATGCAGAGATCCAAAAGAGTGAAAATGAAAACTCGGTGTCTCTCTGCATAAGAATGAGTGGCCCATGATGTTATGGAAAGGACAAAAGACAAAGGAGGCCTTCCCCGCTCTGTCTCCACCCTGAAGACCAAGGAGGAGCCTGAATGGAGATGACACAGACAGTCAACGAGGGATCTTGTTTTCCGTCCTTCCCTTCTCAGGGTAAGGGCCAAGATGATGACAGCTGGCTCTGCGGCTCGGCGCTGCGCCATTAAACTGTTTTGCAAGAAACAAGCACGGCTTATGGGAAGCAGCCATGAGATAACCCCTTTCTCTGGTCAAGAATGACAGCAACAGTTGGGACTTCTGGGGAAAATACCAACTAAACAACATCCTCCCCCCCCAAAAAAAAATTCCTTCCAAGCTCAAGAGTCAACAGGATAGAAAATACATTAAATTTAGGTAAAGTTGCCAAGAAACCTATCCTTGGAAAATTCGTTTAAAGAAAATCTTTTATCAAAATTTATTGCCTAACTAACCTTGATTTTATATATATATATATATATATATATATATATATATATATATATATAATATTATATTATTTTATATCCAGAATTGATTTATAGAAATAAAACAGAATTAAACTATGTCAAAACCGCTTTGTTCCAAGAATTATTAATGTAGAAATAAAAGAAAATAAGATTAAATAATCAAAGTATCAAAAACAAAATGTTATAATTTGAACCAACAACTTTAATGAGTAAAATAACCAATTATATACATTTGAGTTGATAGTTAAATATTTGTAAATTTTATGAACATAAAGTTTTATGCTTTGGATCTCAAGTTTAAAGCCCAGGTAATGTGAATTTATTAAATTATTTATAAAGATTTTAGATGTTCACACAGAAAGTTGAAGAATCTTTTTTTCTTTGTTGTTCCATGGAATTGTGATTTTTTTTGCACGAGTATGCAGTCTACTATGTATTAGATATACTACAATATTGATAAAATAAGGTGTGTGTGTGCCTTATAGTGTGGGAATGTGGTAAGAAAGAGAACTGCAGAAAGGGAAAACTTTCAGAGACATTTTTAGTCCCTCACACCCCACCCCCAGCCCCCTCTCTGCTGTCTAGTCTCCTGTGTTCTAGTTTCTTCTTCCCGTCCCCCCCCCCCCCCGGCATCTCTCAGCACCTCTTTCTTCTCCTGTGGCTGCTTTTCTAGTTCCCTATCTTGTATCCACACTCATACCAACTATACTGTTCAACTAACAATGAATTTCAAATATTGTTATTTTTTTTTAATGATCAAGTCAAAAAAGAGAAAGGCGGCAGATTTTGCTAAGTGACTAAGAGCACTTCTCTTCAGAGGGCCTGAGTTTGGATTCCAGCTTGCATGTTGGTTGACTCACACCACTAGCAACTCTAGCTTCTGGGAATCCAACACCTCTGACCTCTGTGATTGTCACACACACACACACACACACACACACACACACACACACACTTAAAAATTATTTGAAAAGATGAAAATACAATTTATGGGCATGATTTAGAACAGAATTCATGCTTACTAAACGGACCCTAAGCAATGAGTGTCTTAGCAAGAAGAGCTGTCCGGTTCCTGAGTGCTCTTCATGGACAACCCTCCTGGCTCTCTCATGGTCACTCCTTCAGGGTGACTTTGTTCACTAGCAGCTGATGTAGCTTCTGTTCCCACAACTGACCTTAGCGGTCTGTAGAGAAACACCCTCCGGCCCTCATGCAAATGTCTCCCAAGTCTTGTTGCTAAATCGTCACTCAGCTTCCCTCTGTTCCTAGATGTCGTTGAGCTGATATTGACGAGAAGGTGATGTCTCTAAGTGGGTGCCAAACTAACGAGCATTTGGATGAGACAAGTGCCGAAGGCCTCAGTGGATGCATGTGCGTGATGCAGAGGCTGGCTAGACCCTCGCTGATGGGGCTTACTGCAGAATGGACTGAAACAGCCTCGTTCCTGAATCCATGGTTTCCTAGCCACCTTCCTGTACCCTCTCCAGAGCCATAATTCAAGGCACCTTGACAATGACAATCCAGATGCAAAGACAGAACAGAAACATGTTTGTATATCACCCCCCCTACACACATGCACATACCTGTAACAGATGCTGGTATGTCTGGAAAACACGAGTGACCCTGCTGGCTCTCTGCAGTAGTAGAAGAGAGATACCCAAGCTGGAAAAGCCAACCAGAGAGGCAACAAAGGCTGCTCCTGTCCCTTTCCTGCACTCAGCTGTTCTTATTTTAATATGGTTTTAAAATCAAGTATTTAAACCAACTCATTCATGGAACATCTGCTTTTATTTCATTTGTGCCCCACTTACATAAGACAGAGAAAAGTGTGGTATGTGATACAACAGTAACATAAAGACTCGAGAGGCATTATCACTGGATTTTTTTGGCATAGGGTTGTGGGATCTTGCTGTCTGTCACCAAATGCCACTTGAAGGCATTCCCAGGGTCATGGAGTTGACAGATGTTGCTATTCCTTCACTTCAGAGGACACAGAGCCAACTGTAAACTGTAAAACCATCTAGATGGTACAGAGAGAAGAGAACGAACCACAGAACAAATCAGTCTCCCAGACAAGAAGAAGAAGGGCTCTGTAGCAATATTCAAGCCAGAGACCTGCGCTGACAAAGAGGAGGGAGACCATTTACCACGTTCAAGGACGCTTGTCCTCTTCTGGTCTCTTTGGATGAAAGGAACCAGGGATGCTTACCTGGTGACACTCATGACTCTCCCTTTAGAGAGCATGGCTCTATGTGGGATCAAAGGTGGGTAAGCACCCACAAACATGGGCAGTGAGTGTAGTATGATTTAGTAAACTTTGGGTGGGACTTCATGCCCTCTTTCCTCCACACTGAGGGTCTGTCTGCCTAGAACTTATTAAGCAGATCTCATGCATGGTGTCAAAATCATGGTTAGTTCACACATGCACCTGCCCTGCTGTGACTGAAAGATACCATTTCCTTACCGCTGCCCACAACATCTGGGACTTACACTCTTTCTGCTTTCTCTTTCTGAAAGGTTCCCTGAACCTTGTGCGGGGCACAAAGTGTGTCCCATTTTGAGCAGAGCACTTTCTGAGCTGAGGTCTCTTATCCACAGATCATTGAACAGCTGTGCATCCCTATGTGCTGCTGATGGATGCTGGGAAGGGAGAGTCAGTTGTTCTTCAAGGTATGAGTAGGTTGGCCATACTCCATGGCAGTTCCTACTCCCACAAGTATTTGGACAACACAAATTGGATTTCATAGGTTTAAGAAACAGAGAAACAGTCAGTTAGGAAGTAGGGAAGTCAGGCTGGAACTGGTAGGAGTTCAGGAAGGCAGGATGCATGTGATCAAAGCGCACTGTATTAGAATCTGAAGGAGGGCACTGCAGTAACTGTTTTGGGTCCATCCAGCCTCATTTAGACCAACTTTCAACAATTGGTGAGGCCTATGCATCTTGATTTTAAACCTTGCTTGTTTTCTGAATTTTGTCAGTTCTATCCCAGTTTCAAACACAGATCAGCACATAAAATGTTGCTCATCCTTGGAGTACTTAAGGGTTTTTTTTTGTTTTTGTTGTTGTTGTTTTGTAAGCAGTGGATTTGTTATGTTTTGGCTTTTTTTTCTTCAAGATAGGGTCTCACTATGTAGCTCTGGCTACCTCAGAACTTACTCTATAGACTAGGCTGACCTTGAACTCATAGAGATTCTCCTGCTGCCACCTCCTAAATGCTCATATTAAAGATGTGGACCACTATGCCCAACTTGAGTACTTAAGTTTTAGACAAATGTCCAAAAGATAGAGAGAAAGAGGGAGAGGATGAGGGTGAGGGAAAAGAGAAGACTCTTTGTGAGTTGTGGACTTGGTTCCTAGCTGGTGCTATTTTGACTGTCTCCTCTAAATTCAAATGCCCCTCCTATCCCCGGAGGGATGCTTGTGAAGACTCAGAAAGTAAACTCACCTGAGAAGTCTTAGGGAGTTCTTGAAACCTACAGGATTCACAAAGTCCTTACCAAAGTTTAAATCATAGAATTGATGGGGATGGAAGGGTCTCCTGTCAGCAGTTCCCAGGGTGCAGTGTAGGTCGTCACCTGTGTAGGGGTGAGGTGGGAGGTTCTTGGGGTGTGGTGTAGGTGAGCTGTCACCCATATGGTAAGGGGGCATTTTGGTGATGCACCTATCTTTGAGTCACCCCTGCTGCAGGAGATGGTCCCCCCTCACTCATCCTCCTATGAGTAACCCCAAGAACCTGACCATTCCACTAATTTCAGCATGGGTAGGATTATTTCTTTCTCCTGTGATTAGTGCCTCTCTCGGGTGAATCAACATTTGTTCAAGTCTTCTTAGGAAAAGTCACCCAATCGGGGGGGTCTGGAAACTTTAGGTGGTAGGACCAGCCAGAGCGAGTGGGCTGTTGGGACTCAGGCCTCAAGTTTATCTTGTCCAATGCCTCTTCTATCTGTAGTGAGGTGGGTGGTTTCTTTCCCCATGTGCTCTTACTACCAGGACAACCTCCCATCTCAGCAGGGGAGGAGAGAGACCCAGTGTGGCGAACCATGTCACAGACCTCAGAAGTTACAAGCTAAAATAGACGTCTTTTGGGTTGCTCACTCAGATATTTTGATAATGGCTAGCTCTGTATGAATGAAAAAACAAAATAGCCAGAACAGCTCACACTGAAACAGGGACTGCATCTTTTAAGGCTCACAGGGCAACGGGTGGTAGAGGGCTGAGTAAAGTGAAAGACAGGTGCATTTAGAACTTGCTGAAGATGTCCTACTGCCTGGAGAGATTCTCCCTGCTTCCTGGAATGGGGCTGAGGGAGGAATTCGTGTGGGAGATGAGAAAAAGATGCTGGACATTAAGTTAAAGCTAGTGGTGTTAGGATGAGGAGGACAAATCCAAAGTGACATAGAGAGACAGAGCTATTTCTTCAAGCCGGGGTGTCGCTGCAGTGTGACACACTGGGTTTGCTTCTTGGTGAGAACAAAAGTGAATATCTAGGACCAGAAGATGAGAGGTGAGGGTTGTGTTGCTGTACAAGGGGATCACTGGGGATAACTCCCAAAGCAGTGGCTGTCTAAGCAACGAAAGCCAACAGTATTTATACTAGAAACTCATGCATATTCATTTTGGAGAGTTCCACCATCGAATACAGAGGCACACACATCACTGAGCATGCCCAGTTTGAGAACAGGCTTCCTCATATGTCACAGGTTCTACAATGGCAGACAGGAACATCTCCTGGGTAGGAAATTTAGCATTATAATGAGATTATAATGAGCAAAGGTCACCAAGAAGAATGACTGCGATTTTGGCGAGTTTCTTGAGTTTTTCTCGAGAGAGCCTTATAGGAAACAAACAAAACCTTGAAGGATTATTAAAAGCCACTTAAAGGGGCAGCAGCCTCCTCCCTGCAAGCATAACAGACTGTACATTCCTTCCCAGCAGCTACTGTGATGCTGATGGATCAGAGTCACTGGGTTTCCATCAATTTTCTTACCTGGTCGTTCAGCCTTTCTGTTAATTCTGAGTGCTTAGCTACCCACAGATCCTATCCATCCAGGGCAAGTTCTGTTGCCATTGCCTACAGCTAAGAAAGTAGATGTTGCATGTGGGGAATGAGGTGTCTGCCGCTGACTGTATACCAAGTGCATTCTGTGTCAGTTGTCCTTCCTAGGTTGTCTGCTTTCTTCAGCAACCAGAGAGTGGAAGCCAGGACTGCCCTTCTCATTTGATATGTAGAAGGCTGAGTTTTGAAGCCAGCGACACTGTCTCCAGAGTCTGTTCCTACCACAGCCAAGCATGAAACCCAGGCAGAACATAGGCTTTCTTCAGGGCTTGTGTGGTGGATTGAATGAGAATATCCCCCATGGTCTCAGGTATTTGAACACTTGGTTGCCAGTAGGTGGCGCTGTTGGGGAGGTTTAGGAGATGCAGCCTTGCTGGGGAAAGTGTGTCCCTGGGAGAGAGTTGAGGCTAAAAGGCTCACACCACATCCAGTTTGCTCTCTCTGCTTCATGGCCGTGGTTTAAGATATGAGCTCCCAGCTTCCTGTTCCTGCTGCCATACCTGCTGCCATGCCTGCTGCCTGCTGCCTGCTGCCATGTCTCCCAACCATGATGGACTCTTACCTCTGTAGAACCCTGAGCCCAAAGAAACTCTTCTGGTTGCTTCTGGTTATGGTATCTTCTCACAACAGCAGAAAAGGAATTAATACAGCTTGTATCAGCTGTCAAGTTCCCAACTAGAAGTGACCCAAACTTCACCTTGCTTTGAATATGGAGGTATTTTGCCCTTATTTATTTGAAGTGTGTGTGTGTGTGTGTGTGTGTGTGTGTGTGTGTACATGGATGTGCACATTTACATGGGTAATTCAGGGCAGGGCATACCCCAGTACATGGAAGTCAGAGGGAAACCTTGGGTATCAGTCATTGCCTTTTGTCTTCTCTGAGGTAGGATGATCTTTCTTGAACTGTTTTTGATCTTCCCAATACTGTCCTCTTTATCTACAAGGTCAGCCCTTGAGAATTCTCACCCCCATTCATCCCCATGAGGATGAGTCCCAGACACTTGGCCTTGCAAGTTTGCTGTGGACAGGTGTGATCTTCCAAGTGTTATGTTTAGTACCAGATTCCCAAAGAACTGGCTAAGCCAGAGAGGCTGGAGCTGACTACTTGAAACGCCTGCCCTGTACAGATGGCTGGCTGGATCTTAGCCTCGTTGTACCTGGATGACAGCCGTGAAAACTGTCCCTGGGCTGAAGGCCTGGTATACTTTATTTTTTTCTTTCTGTGTCTCTTTCAGCTGCTTCAAAACTAAACTCTAGGCAGGAGAGATGACTTATCAAGTAAAAGCACTTTTTGCTCTTGTGAGGACCCAGGTTCTGTTCCCAGCACCCACACAATTTTAAACTCTGGTTCTGGGGGGTGTCTGATGCCATCTTCTGGCCTCCATAGGCACTGCACGCATGGGGTGCGTATGCACGTGTAGAAGCAAAACACCCATACACACAATATGAAAATAAGGAAGTCTTCAAAAGCCCCATCTTGCTTCTCTGTGCTATGTAGACACTTAATAAATGTCTGAGCATTGGAGGACAACACCCAGACCTTGTCTCACAGTTAGCAGCTGGTGAACAACAGAAGCAATAATTTTATATTTGGGTCGAATGATCTTAACCTGGGTCATGTCTCTGTTTATTTGGCAGTAAGGGGATCATGAAATTCTCAAATAATTCTCCCACTTTACTTCATCTGTTGTTCTGTGAGACGGACTCGAGGTGTGGCCCAAGTGGGCTGGAACTTTAGATCCTCTGGCCACAGGCCCCTAGGCACTAGGGTTACAAGTGTCACCACCACACCTGCACACTGTGCTGCATGTCCTAGGGTTACAGGTGTCACCACCACACCTGCACACTCTACTGCAGGTGTTGAGGTTACAGGTGTCACCGCCACACCTGCACACTGTACTGTAGGTACTGAGGTCACAGGTGTCACCACCACACCCTTATACTGTGTTGCATGTTCTGGGGTTCCAGGTGTCACCACCACACCTGCACACTGTACTGCAAACCCCGAGGATACAAGTGTCACCACCACACTTGCACACTCTACTGCAGGTGTAGAGGTTACAGGTGTCACCACCACACCTGCACACTGCACTGCAAACCCTGAGGATACAGGTGTCACCACCGCATCCACACACAGTGCAGGTAGGACTTCCATCCTTTGAAGCCAAGATGATTTTTCTTATACTGCAGCTTGACAGACAGACACCAACTTTCTGAAATGCAGCTAAAGGGCACTGCTGAAGCAGGCAGGCAGCTTTCCTGGGCCATTGGCTCAGGTGAGGCAATAAGCTCTTCACAGCAGGATTGGCCTTGCTAACCAAGGGCTCTGTGAGAGCCCTCTTCTCCGAGAAGACCTAGAGCTCTCAATGTTCCCACAGGGTCAGATGGCTCGCTGCAGAGCCCACCTATCCACAGGGTCAGCATGGCTCACTGCAGAGCCCACCTACCCACAGGGTCAGCATGGCTCGCTGCAGGGCCCACCTACCTGCCTGGCATGCACAGTGCGCTGCAGCAAGTTCAAGTTCTTGTCTTCCTTCTGTCCCATCTCCCATCACTCTCACGCTGACAGCTGCAGGGACACATGGAGATTGCTTGGCAGCTGCTTGCCACAGATGCTGGGCTCTGTAACACACTCTCCCCTCCCGTGCTTGCTGCTTCTGGGTTTCTCTGGCTGCCTAGATGTCTTCATCACTGCCGAGGGGAGGGGTGCACTCCGAGGTGTGAGCGTGGTGTGAAGCCTTTGGGGACTGACACTGCTGAGCAGACATGCTGAGCAGGCAGGGTGGCTGTGTGCTTAGGGGCCTCTTTGCCTGTTTCTCATTCAGTTATAGTTTGTTTTTTTAAACTATTTTGTGTGCCTGGGAGCCATTCGGTCTGGCCTGGGAAGACAGTATCAGGGTATGTCATTCTTTCCGGGCCCAGAGAGTCTGCCTGCTCCTGCTCTGTTGGCTGCTTCTTGCCAGCAGCTGTCTCCTGACTTAACCGATCCCTTTGCTTCCAACTTGTCTCTTCAACTTCCTGCGACCCTTTCCTGGTGATTTGCTTATAGCCAAACCTGCTACTGACTGTCCCTCCTTGTCATGCTGTGTGAAGGCCAGAGGTTGACATCAGGTGTCTTCCTTGAAATCTCTCACCATGTCTCTGTCTCTCTTTGTCTCTCTGTCTCTGTATCTCTGTGTCTCTGTCTCTGTTTCCCTGTGTGTGTGTGTGTGTGTGTGTGTGTGTGCGTGTGTTAAACCAGCTTCTCTCATCTGAACCCAGAGTTCCCCAATTCAGCTCCTTCAGCCAGCTAACTTATACCTTTGGTCCCCTGTCTCCAAGTCCTGAGCGCTGAGGTTACCGTGGGTCTCCACACCCACCTATCATCCAGATGCTGAGGAACCAAACACAGTTGTCACTTTTGTGCAGCCTGCACGGGGATGGTGGGGCCGTCTCCCAGCCCTGCTGGCTTTCCCTTTAACGCAGCCTTCCATGTGTGTTCTTTCAGCCCAGAGTCTGCTTCTTGCCCTGTCTCCCTCCAGGTTTACACCATCTAAGCCAGACAGGGTTTTAGGCTTCTGTCTCCTGCCTTGTTCTTGTCCTCCATGCTCCTATGTTGAACTGCTTCCTTAGCCTTCTCAGTGAGTATTTGGGCAAAAGTGCTGATTGAACATCCTGCTCCCCAGCTGGGCAAGGCACAGGTCTGGTCCTTGAAGGGTTAGGTGCTGAGCCAGAGACACGAGAGAGCATCCTCTGTTTAGACCATGAAATGAGCATTATGATGAGGCTGGAGCAGATCATCTCTCTGTGTCTGTCTGTCTCTCCGGCACTTTCCACCTCCTTTTTGTCCTGCTGTGGTCTCTGAAATTTTTAACATGTCTTCAGGTTGTCTCTCCAACAGTCTTGAGTTGTTCAAGGCTGATTTTCTGATGTTCAGTAAAGACCAGCCCAGAGTAGAAACTCAAAACACAATAGTCCTTGATGGCACCAAATAACTGTGCAAGCGGTGGTGGCCCTGCCAGGGGCCTCCCACTGTGGGCCAACCGCATGTCTGCATGTCTGTCCCACGGAAGTGCCTGAATCACCTTGGACTGAAGGACCAATGTGTGTAATGTGGGCCATATTGCCATACGGAACTTCTAATATGTTTCTCGTGTCTCACTGGCTGCTTGCGCACCTTCATGTCGGAGTAGGGTTGTCCTGTCCTTTGTGGTTTCTGTTCTGACTTTGGTAAACACTCTTCAATGTTGCTTTGGTTCATACAGGGGTTGTTTGTAAAAGCCACACACCAGGTTACAATTTGTGAGGTGATGACTTCAAAGGCCTGGCATTCTTGCCTATTTGCATTTTCTACTAAAAATGTCTGACAAGTTATAAATTTGACTTTTCTGTGCTTCAGTGGTGACATGATTTTAATACCAATGAATAGTGCACCCAGCCCCTCGGGGCGAGCAGTGGCCCAGTGTCTGGTTGCGGTTGTGTTCATGTCTATGTCTACCTCCAAGGGAGGGCCTGGCGTGGCCGTCTGTGTCTGTGTGTCTACACAGGCTCATGCCTGTGTATGAGTGGAGCTCAGAAAACTGTGTGAATTTTGTGTATCTTTATAAAACGATACAAGTACTGATGTATTTCACAAATCTACCTGCTGAGAGATACAGTTCAAACTTTGCTTCTTAAACTGGGCAAGGCAGCTCAGACCTGCAGTCCTGGCATTTGAACAACAGCTCGCACCTGTGCTCCGAGCACCTGAAAGGCGGAAACAGAAATTCTCACCTTCAAGGCAGGCCTGAGCAATGCAAGGAGAGCCTTTTCCTGAACAGCTCCTATGGTATCCACACACCCCCAGCCCCTCCCTCACTCTCAACTGCCTAGGCATACGGATTTCTAAATTTTGATGCACTGCTCAAATGCACCTTATGTGCAACTCAGACAGTGTTCCTTATACAAGAAGGTTTAAGGAACCTGAACCTGTGCCCTTCTCAAAGCTGGAGTTTGGGCTCCATCGCGTGCCTTCAAAATAGAGCCGACCGACAAGGTGCTGGTGACTGACAGAGCAGTAGCTGATTTTGTGGGGAGACAAATGGGACCATTACAGAACACAGCCAAGGATGAGCTAAACTTCGCTTTGCTGATGAGTTCCTGTTTATCCAAGGGCCTATCTAGGCTACTGTATCTGTGCTTTCTTTCTCTCTCTCTCTCTCTCTCTCTCTCTCTCTCTCTCTCTCTCTCCCATCTCTACCTCATTTCTACCACCATCTTCATCTCTATCTCCTTCTCTACCCCTCTTCCCATTCTCCACCTCCACTTTAATCTCCATCTTTATCTCTACATCCATCTTCATCATCTTCTCTGCCTCCACGTTCTTCTCCACCTCCAGCTCTATCATCTCTATCTTTGCCTTGATCGTGCACGTCCTAGAACTCTGCTCACGCTGAACTCCTGTCCCTTGTCACAGGTTGGACAGAAGAGCTCTGAGCTGCTTTCCTCGCTTGTGCTCCCTGTAGGCCAGCTCCTTCCTGATAACATCTCTGCTCCTGGTCTTGAGAAGTATGCTCCCAGAGTCTGCCCCTGAGAGAACCCCACTTCCACCTCTGGCATTGGACTTGCCTTCCTCCAGCCTGTCCAGCTTCCTGCCTCTCTGGGCAGTCAACTCTCACCCCTCCTGTCCAGGCCTGCCCTGCTGGGGCCCCTGCCTGGCAGGACACGGCACCTGTAATGACTAAAAATAGGTGATGTATAAAAGAACAGTGAGACCCAAATGATGTCTGAAGCAGGAAATATAATGACCCTCCAAAAATATGGTCCTGGTGCTTCCCCGGGAGTCCAGCACTTGCTTCAAAGCCTGCGGCCTATCTTTATTTTGCATTCAAACTATCTTTTGGGGCCAGGTTTCCTTCACAACACAGCTTATTGCTAAACGGATCTGAAACCCTGGGGAGTTTATCTGTAGTCAGGGTTTCTTTTTTTTCTTCTTTCCAGTAACCATGGGTCGGAGGTATTCCAGCAATTCTTAACTAAAGGACGACTCTGTTTCATGACATCTAATCAGGGGGACATCCCACTGGGAGGACAGATTGTGTCCTTTTTCCCCACTCTGGGCTGAGGAGATAAAGAGATAAAACTCATAGGTTGTTTTATTTTCTGAAAAATCAACAGTGTAGTCTTCTGGTGGCGGGGTGGGGGATCCTCATGGGAGCCGGTTATGCATGGAGTCTGACGGGAGGATGCCAGTGGGCTTGTGGGTGAAAAGGTTTGTGTCTGCAACAACTGGCCTCGGTCTGTTCTAAAAAAGCTCCAACTTGGGACCATCTGGAATCCTGGTAGTTCATACGAAAATGGAAAATTTTGAGGGTGTGTACCTGTGCTGTCCACGAGTGTCTTCTCTGATCCACGCTAAGAGGCCCATGCCAGTTTGCAACTACGGAGGCCCTGGGGGCTGCCGTGATGGCTCAGATACATTCTCAGAGTGTCAGTTTCCTGTTCCCTAAAGCCACGTCCTAACGCCTCGAGTGCAGAGTCTGCTGAGCCGCTGAGAAAGGCAGAGGTGAGGCTTCCAGTGTTTTGTGGGTTCCTTCTGTAAGTCTTTTAGCGGCAGCAGGAGGAAAGGCTTACTCTCCACTTGTCCAAGGCCCAGGGATCACCAGTGGGGTCTGTGGAGTGAGGAAGCTTGGTTTGTCTTGGGATTAGATAGTAAGGGAAATTCTAGATCTATGGAGAGCCCAAATCTGGACAGCAGCGAGTAGGCTTCCAACCAGCCCCAGCACGGTGCCTGGCTTCGGGCTTTCTTCTCTTCTGCTCCTTAGTCCTGTCTGGGTGCTTGCAGTTTGCTTCATCTCTGTCTGTTCTTCCCCTCAGCATCACATTCATTCATTTCCCCCCTCAGCTACAATGGCACTGAGGTTCTAGGATGAGACTGAGGCCAAGAAAAGCTAAGGTGCTCTGAGGCCGTGGTTACGACGCAACTGGAGTACCAACTTCCCCTTGGGGTGTCACAGTGGCTGCAGCATTGATACCCAGAGAGACTTATTTCCTGACATGAATGGAGTGGACTGAGACACAGTGCTGGGCGTGTCTGCAGGGTGTTTCCGGGGAGGATTAACCGGAAGCGGCAACGATCCCACGGGCTGGGTCCTGAACCAAATATGAATTGAAAAGGGGGAACGGTGAGCTGGGCAGTACCGTCCTCTTCCTGTGATCTGCAGACGGGGTCAGAAGAAGACCCCACAATTGCTCCTTCCCCTTGATGGACCATATCTTCAGAGCCCTGCACCCAAATACCTGCTTCTGTAGGCAGGTTCTTGCCAGGAGTTTGGTCACAGTAGCAGGAAGAGCGCCTTCATGGCATACCATTTTGAGGTCACCTACCCTGACCCATGCTGCCTCTTGAGGCTGCTAGGATCTTGAATTTTCATTGTCTAGAAATTCCCCCACTTTCAACCAGCAGCTGCCCCAGGCTTGGAACTTAAGGCCTTTTCTTTTTGTACTTATTTTATTTTACCTTTAAAAATATTTTTTTTAAAAAAAAATTTATTAAGGATGAGGTTTCATTGTGGCGTTTTTCAGGTGAACTTTTTTTCTTGCTGTTTCTCTTTCCGTTTTCTTCCATGTGCCGCCTCCCTCCCTTGTGTCCCACTCTCTCAGTGGTCCCTTCCCACTCTCATGCCACAGGACATTTTACCCCTTAAGCTCTTGTTTCTCTCTAGCTTCACAAACATTCTAGTCTTACTCTTAGAGCCCTGACTGGCATGCATGCAAGCATCTTAAGTTAGTGTGAGCAGGAGAAGATACGTGGCTTTTGTCTTTCTGAGATGAGGTCTCTCATAGTGTAATGCTTACTAGAGTTAGAGACAATAAATTCCATTTTCCTGAATTTTCATAATTCCATTTTTATAACAGCCAGGTAAAATTCCACTGTGTACATGTGTCACATTTTCCTTACCCCTGCTCCTGTTGATGGTCATCTAGGCTGGTTCCATTTCCTGGCTATTATGACCAGTGCAACAATAAACACGGCTGAGCAAGTGTCCCTGTGATGTGGAGTCTGTAGGGTACAAGCTTCAGGCTCTCTGAGCAGACCTGTCTTCGCTCTTGTCAGTTGGTCACAATTACCCAGGGCCTTCTATTCTCAGGGGTTGGCTTTGCAGCAGCAGCAGCTAAGTGTCCATAAGCCAGGCTTCCACACACAGAGGTCTTTCCACTTCTATGATCATTTGAGCTCTATCAGAATCTTGGCATTTCAGTAACCTGCCAGACATGGTTCTATCCCTCTGTGTGATGCATGATATACCTCATCTCATACCTGCCGCCGGTTCTTGGGTCAGGAAACAGCTTCTCCTGTGTCACAGCACAGGTCTTCCTGGAGCCCAGGTCTGCAGTGATGGTCACAGAAGGTATGGACTTGGGGAAATGGATCTGTGGCTGAGGACTTTTAGAAACGGCAGTCAGCAACAGCAGATCTAGCTCATCCAGTCTTGGGCCTCAGGGGTCCTGAGAGGAATAAGAGGCTCTTCTGAGCCCAGAACAGGACCATCTCCTGTGTCCTTGCAAAGCCTTTTTCAGTACGTCATTAACATATACAGACCACCTGGCTTTAGCAGGCGAATGCCCAGGTCCTGTGCCCACTGTGTAATTTGAACCTTGGTTCTGGCATTCCCTTGATATTGATATGACCTTTAACTTTCCTGTCTATAAAACAGGGATGGTATTGTTTGTAGCCTGCAGGGTTTCTGTAGGGATGAAGTGACTGACTTTGGAAGGTGCCTGGAATACAGTAAGTGTTTAACAGACAAATGGCCCTGGAAAGGACAGGGCACCGTTGACATTGAGAAACACCAATGCTTGAACGAATGATTTCTACCTGCCTCTTGTGGGTGACCCGAGCACACAGCAGGGGCTCCTGGTGGCAGGTCCCGGTCAAGGCACTTGTAACTTGAAGGCAGAAGGTAACTGCTTGAGAAATAAGTGACACAGTACACAGAAGACCATGCCTTGTTGAATACCTTCTCAGGGCTGGACTCTATGATAAGACTTGTGTTGCTTGGCGCTGCCCTTACAAGAACCTGATGTGATTGATTCTGGGTGCCTATGTATGAGAAACTAGAAGAGACGTGGGGACACTTTCAACCCGACAAAGCCATTTGATGGGGCCAGGACTGAAGCCCGTCTTCTCTTCTAGCAGATCCTCCATGTGCCATTGGTGTAACCAGCAAGGTATCTTCTGGTCTTGGTTTCCCCTCTCCAATGAGCTCCTATTGTCCCTTAGCAATTTTATGTGTGGACCCAGCCCTGACTGAGGTGTCATGGTACCCAGAATTCTAGTCTCTCTGTGTCACATACTGGACCAGCTTAAACAAGCTATGGACCAGGGTTGGATTATAAGAGATGAGATTACCTTACCCTCACTCCACCCCCCCACCCCGCCCCAGCTCAGCTCAAGCAGGAGGCTCATCCACAGATACAGGTATTCATCAGATATAGGTGCTCTGCAGTCTTCTTTATATAATAATTTAGGAAACATGATTGGATAGCAAGGAACTGTTCCAGTGAGCTTGGCCAGTGCGAACCAAATTTTCTTAGGGTTTACATGTTGAGCTTTTTTTTTTTTTTTTTTTTTAAATAAAATCTCAATCACTGGATTTTACCACTGAGTATGCAGGAGCCAGATGCTGAGGTAAAAGCTTACTAGCTCAGATAGGCAGAGAAAGCACCCAGCTGACCTTCCACCTCAGCCAACGGAAGCTTTCCAGAGGCAATGCCCTCTCTCCTCTCATGCTGGCTCAAAAATCCTCCTTCAAAGTCAATGTCCCTCCCTTCCACTTCCTGTGCAGCTCTCTACTTACTCCCTCTTACCCGCTACACTTTTTCTTAACAATCCTATGTTCACTTCCTTCCAACTGGTGGCTTGCTCTCTCTCCCCCTTGACCCATGGCTAACTTTATTTAATCCTGTTTACAATATTCAAGCAGAAAGCTCTTAGATTAAAGGTGTGTGCTAGGGCTGAGCCACACCACAACCCAAAGCCGTTATTTCCAGTAAATAACACGCTCTCAGGGTTCACAGGGTGATCAAATGTCCTGCGACACTTGCTTTCCCCAGGGCATCAAACATTGTCCTCCAGAGAGAGTCCTCTGGTCCTCAAGGTCCCCTAGCTCCCACCCCCTCTCCCAACTGTTCAGCCATGTGTGGGGTTGATTCAGGATGGAAAAGCCGGCTAAGGTGGGGAGACCATGCTGAAGTCTCCGAATTGTGATGCTGGGGTCCCTGACCGCAAGCACAGAGAAAATTTTATGAAACTTTTGCAGTCGTCAGGCATTGGCTTGGCTTGACACAGCATTCAGAAGACACCTTTAGATAGAGAAAAGGAGAACTCAGAGGTCAAGGGAAAACCAAAATTCAAATCCAAGTGTCTGTGATGGGCAGCTCACAAAGCATGCTGCTCACCCTGGATAAGGCTCCTGGAGGTTTGGTTTGCTCCCCATAATTCCATGGGCCAGGTCTTCTTGGCACTGCCTCCTGGGACAATATTGGGAGCAGAGTAGAGATCACGTGGTCTTAGGACAGCTCACCTAAGGGCACACACATGGCTGATGGTGGGTACCGGAGGTACTTGCTTCCAGATTACACACAGGGTCCATGGGCAGGTTTCCATTCATCCTGTTGGCTGAACTCTGAAGACAGGGCCAGGTCTTCAGTTCTACCAAAGCCTTGTGCTCCAGCTTACTGTGTGCTTAGTGATGGGCTAGGGAGATGGCTCAGTTAGTACTGTGTTTGCCACACGAGCATAGGGATCTGAATTTGAATCCTGAGCAGCAACACAAATTACTGGCCACAATAATCCACCTTTATAATCCTGTTACTAGGGAGGCAAAGGCAAGAGGATCCCTAGGGTTTCCTGGCTGGCAGTCTAACCAAGTAGCAAATTCCAGGTACTGTGAGAAGCCCTGTAGCAAAGCATAAGGTGGGGAATGGAGAAGAAAACAAACGTTGACCTGTTGCACACACATTCATGCGCACTTACATAGTCAAACATACATACACAATTACACACACATGAACATGTGGTGTATGCATGCACACTCGCATACACATACACACACACACACACACGATGAGCTGAAGGACAGACCCATCATTAGTGAGGTCCACAGCAAAAGCAGATTATAAAGGCTAGCTCTCTGTTCTCAGGGACTCTCCAGTTCACGCTGGAGGATCCGTCTCTAGATGGCACGAAGGATGGATATACAAGCTGTTGACTTTTCATCATTTTATTTGTACATTCGATTAAAAAATAATAAGAGGTTATCACTCAGTAGAACCAAAGAATCAAAGGATAAAGGGTATGGAGTGAGAATAAAGATTTTGTTAGGATGGAAAGGCTCAAAGTAAATCCCCCTTGAGAGAGCCCAGCCCTTGGCATGTCTCAGCCCACCCTCTTTCTGAGGCTTGGTTAGGTTGGGTTTTTAACAGAGAGCCTCAGGATGAGGAGAAGATATCTCCCCAGCACAGAGTTCCTCCGCTCTCCAAAGGGAAGACAGATTTGGAAAACTGGCACTGCCTCTGCCCAGATGGCAGCCAGCAGCTGGCTCTGGCAAGGGGAAGTTCTCACTCTCTGCTGCTGGCTGCCTGGCCCCTCCCGGCCCCGGCAAAGCAGGCCTGGCCATAGGAAAGTCAGCATGTGAGAGCCCGGCCCTGCCAGCCGCTCCCCACCACCCTGACCTGGCTGCTCCGGCTCTGGCACCCGGGCGAGGTGCAGGGGGGGAACAAGGCCGGGCCACCCAGCCAGCAGCCCTAGCCTCCCTCTTCCTGCCTCAGCTGCTGACTTGGCACTGTGATGTCTCATGTAGACCGGGCTATGGCAGGAGGGACAAAGGGTAGCAGTGATTTCAGAGAGCAGCCTGGCCTCGAAGCCATGAGCCTCCAGATGACCGAGCCAGCCCGTAGCTGCCCTAGGCCCACTGCAATACCTCTGCCTTTAGTGCACCTGCGTGGTCATTGTTCCCACCCTGGGTGTTTCATTCTCTGTCCATCCATCTGTCCATCCCTCTATTCTTCTATTTCCAGTGTTCTTTTTCCGGTCATTCTCTTCTCTCCTTTTCTTTCACTTTCTGTCTTCTCTTTCTCCTTTCTCCATTCCGTTCCCCCCTCCTCTCTCCCTCCTTCCCTTCTTTCTGCCTTCTTCCAGTTTCTCTATTTCTCCTTCCTCTGCTCCCATGATGCATTTCTCCTACTTCCCTGACTCTCTCCTTCTCTTCTGTTCTCCTCACCCAGTTCAAATACATGCCATGCAGCTGTAGTGGCCCCTCTAGGTTCTGTGCTTACGGTCCAGTGAGGGTGCCTTGGATTGGGATTGTTTTGTGACAGTTCATGGCTATGATGGGTGAGCTACACACATACACACAAACACACACACACACACCATACACATGTACACTGCACACACCTCACTAATGTTGGACCCAGGCCCACACTAGGAGCTGTTTTTGTTTTTATTTATTTATTTGTTTTGTTTTAAAATAATTTTCATTCCTCACTTGTGCTTCTGGGGAAAGCTTTGATGTCTAGCTCTGCTGAGAAATGGCAGGCTAAAGCTGGCCTTTGGCTTCGGTGTCTGCTTCTGACTTGGATCACCAGGTTGCAGCCATCAGCTAAGCTACCGATCGACCCAATTACAGATCTGAGTTTTCAGGTGCTATAGTGCACATGAGGCTGGGGGGTGTCAGCTCACTATCTATGTGATAGAATGCAGAAGGTGATTTGCATATAAGGATAGTGTTCTGTGTTCCTTTCAGAGGTTTCGGTTGGTCAGTTGATCTCTCTGCCTTTGAGCCTGTGATGAAGCAGGACATGATGGTGAGAAGCCTGTGGTGGGGCAGACTGCTCTCCTCAGGGCAGCTGGGAGCAATGAGAAGGATGACTCCGCTGACTAACTTTCATCCATCAGGCCCTTTTTCTTTAGACTCTGCCACCTCTCCATCAACACAGTGGCTGGGTCTTCTGGAACATTCTAAGGCAGTGTATGAATTCTGCTCACAGGTGTCCTCTCCTAGAACACTGCTATTTAAAGGACCGTTGATGTTCCTAGCACAGTGCGCTCACATCCCTTCAATCATTTCCCTTGAGACAGTTTCTCCATGTCCACGTCCCTCTCCCCAGTCAGAGAAATATCTATGTAGCCATGGGATTCTCCCCAGCTGTTTTTGGTGAGATCTGAAATTTTCCCTTTGACGCTGAAAGCCGCCATGGGTCCAGATGCTGAATGGCCCAGGGGCCACAGCAGCTGCCGAGGTGCTCGGCTCCACAAGGCATTGCGTGTCTTGAAACACAGGTATCTCATCTGGGAACTTCAGGAAGGGCTGAAGACACATCTTGGTCATTAGCGTCACCCGTGGTAATGTGATTAGCATGAGCGGTTCAAGGTGAAGGGTGATCTTTAAGAACACCAGACGATCCTCACAGCTGGAGGCCTGCAGTCGCAGCTTCCGTGGCTCGGAAGGGACAGCCTAACCACTCTGTGTGTTTGAGCTAACGAGAAGGTCAGGGGTCCGGTGTCACGTGAGATAAATTAGTGAAGGAGAGCAACTGCAGACTGCACCCTGAGCGTGGCTGGGTTTCCTGAAAAGGAGCTTGCTACTGTTGTGAGATTCACGGGAGAAGGTTTCTCACAGGAAAACAAGTTCCCTCGAGCTCTCGTCCTGACAGCAATGTTTCTGTCTATTGGCTTAATTATAAATAATACGATAAGATTCCGTTTCTGGCTATGGGGATCCAAGGGTTTTCAAGAATGCAGTCATGTATGCACAAGCAGTCATGCTACGGGAGCCTTGACCTCACTCCAAACTATTTCCTATGCGACCCTTTATGCCCAACCTCTTCTTTCCCTCCCAACCATGGAGCTGTTTGGCAGATCTTTTCTAGAATACTCTGTAGAAAGAATCATACATCACAGAGCCCATCAGGTCTGGTTTCTTTCACCCAGCAAAATGCATTGGGATCTGTCCTTGCTGTTGAATGTGTGGAGTTTGCTCCTTTGTCATTGCTGAGTAATACTCCACCATTTATAATTCACTTGTCGGAGTGCATGTGGCTACTTTTAGTTAGGAAGTTTGACAAATACTTGTGTGGAATATTTATGTGGTTTTATCTCCTTTAGGTGAATATCTAGGCATGGTATTGTTGGGTCTTGGGTTCCAGGCTTTCTTGACATTACCAGAAATTCGCAAAAGTCACTGTGCTACATTCCGACTGAGAGTTTGTGAGAATTCCATCTGTTCCACATGCTCAGACTCATCAGGGCCAAGTTTTGAGAAATATTTTTAACAATTCCAAAGGGGCTGTGGAGATCGTTTAAGTCTTACGCTCCCGAAAGATCATGGCTGCTGGGATCCTCATGTGTGGCTCCTCCCTGGGGGTCCTCCGTGGAAACTGTTCACTAAGGCCTGGATCAATGATGCAAATCCTTGTTCCTGCATTTTTTTCTAGAACGCTTATAACTTAAAGACTTCTATTTGCATGCAGGTCTATGACACTTTGGAATTTACCTGTGTTTATGGAATACATCCAGATCCTCTCATTCTTCTACAACCCCCCTACCCCCACCCTGAGAAATAGTACATGCTGACAAAGTGCCCCACCTCTGACCTACAACCCCAGCCCTTCCCTTTCCTTCCCTGTCCTTTGCTTTCCCCTCCTCCCCTCCCTACATATAAACATCTAGTTGTCTCAGCACCATTTGTTGAAAGGCAAACCTCTACAGCAGGCTCCATAATCTTTATTATTTATTTATTTATTTATTTATTTATTTATATGCCCCAGATTTATTCCCCATCCACCCTCTGACCGTTTCACATCCCATACCTCGTCCCCACCTCATTCCCCACACACAGTCTTATTTAGTGAGAAGATCATCTTGCGTGGTCTGTGCCGGGAGCTGGGATTCTTTCTCTTCCTGCAGCCCTCTCAATGCTATCTTTCCCAGTCTTCCTGCAGGGAAAGGAGTGACCCATGTGTGGACAGAGCTGCTCAACACCTGACTGAGCAGAAGAAAAGCAGTTTTGTCCTACCAAGATGGGAACTAACTCTGCTGTTGACTATGCTACAAATTCTGTGTCTAGGGTGCTTTGATCTTGAAGAAATGCAGGTGTGGCTCCCTGAGAAGTACTATGGGGATTAATGAGGACCCTGTCTGGGAGAGCACGGGGTGTGTGGGGGGTGCCTCCTGAGTATTTAGGTGTTTGGGCAACTCGTTTTACTTCACAGTGAAGACAGGCCAGGAGAGTGCAGGTGGTTATGAGAATAGGTGTGCTGATAGACTATAAATTCTGCGATGTGTGGGTGGGTGCTAATGCATGTGTGAATAGCATGTATACAGAGGCCAGAGGACAATCTCAGCTGTCCTTCCTCAGGTGCTATCCACACAAGCAGGCCAGGTGGATCACCCCAGCCCCAACACCTCCCCAGTTTCACGATCACTGATATGTGACATCACCCCAGATATTCTATGAGTTCTGGGGATCAAACAGATCATGCTGGTTATAAGGCAGGGACCTCAGGGAATGGGCTGAGCTCCGTCTTCTTTTGTAGGCTGAGATGCCGTTCACATCTGTCAGCACTAAGTGAGCAGCGGCCACTCTCTCAGCATCCCTTGCTTACTTCCTGCTGTGAGGTCAAAGGCACAAATTAACAGTGCTCTTCTTTAGCATCCATGTCCCCATCCCGGTCCTCTGGCTGTCCTTATGAGCAAGATTGTTTTGCCAGTTTGGAATGTAACTCTGTATCACTCAGATGCTTCTACCATGCCTCTCATTTCTGATTTTTCATGGCCTTAACGCCGCCATCTGCTGCAAGGCTGGGAAGGACACTGGGAGATCCCTGTGCAACCTCTGGCCTCGGGCCTGCCACCCAGGGCTGAGAGAAACAATTTGATCTCACTCAGAAAGCTTCTCAGGGTTTTCCTCCCATCTTTGGAGGCTCGGCCTTTTGCATGGGTCCAACTCTCCCTCCAGGGAGTCTACTCCCTACTGATGGACAGTCACTGCTGGAACACTCGGAAAGGTTTGAACTATCAAAACGATTTTGTGTTTCTGACCAACCTTGCTTTGTAAATCATCAGAGCCTCTCCAGTCTAAAGACCAACAGTGGGGACAGCTTGTGATTAACCTCTCCACTCCAAGACGCAGCCAGCAACAATGATTCTTCCTTCCAGAACAATGTAACCAGTTTTTTAATAAAGCCGAAAGACTTCTGCCCAGAGTCCTCTCGTCATCTGTTTTCCTTAATGGCCTCTTATGAGGAACCTTATCAAAAGCTTGCAAAGGAATCCAAGTAAATTATGTTCCTCCTTTCACCTTTACCTACCGTTTCATTAACTTTTTCAAAAACAATATGACATAGTTTTCAACATAATTAAAGGGGTTGGGAAACAGGAACCTTAAGTACAGCTTGACAGTTTGCTCTGTTGCTCGGGAGAGCCAGGTCACTGCTCACATTCTGCCTCTGCTCTCGGACACTAATTCATTTTCCAGGCTGTCTGGCGAGGTCAGCCACAGGTTCAAGGTGGAAATGACAAGGTTTCAGGCTTTCAAGTGTGTAGCACTTAGCTCTCCAGAGGGCCCAAAGGAAGGAAGCAGCAAGTTTATCCACGTCTGGCCCAGAAGAAAGGAAACTGGGGGAAGAAGAAGCAAGTGGAAGGTGGAGGGTGGTGTCTCCACCAAGGGAAACTCCTCGGCAGGTTTGCAGATATTCTCAGCTACCCTCTCTGCTCTTGCATGAGGAAAAGACGGATTGGTGGCAGAAGCTGGAAAGACTTTCTGTCCTCCATGGGACGTGAGCAAGGCCAGAGGTGAAGCCTAGCAACACTTACCTTTGTATGTTCATGCCAGGGGTGACCATGTGGTAGCATGGTCTTGTTAGCATCTTCGTCACAGCAGCACTTGGAAATGTCTCCTGGGTGTTAACATGGATTGTTTGAGTGTGCACCCCGACCTCATTTAAGCTTGGTAGCACAGCTTGATAGATGCTATTATCCTCATTTATATATGAGAGAAGAAGAAAAAGGAAGAAATACAGCACAGAGCTTTTAGAGGACCTGGTGGAGACTGCACGTCTAACAGGCTAGCAGCCTGGCTGGATCCACTCCTAATTCTGAAGGGCAGGCTGCTCATGCTAGCTAGCAGCTGGTCAATTCTTAGCTTATTCAGGGGATAAATCCACCCACAAGACAAACAAGCTGGGTAAGGAGATATTCTGAGCATTCTAAAGATGAAGTACTAGTTTTTGTCAACCAAGTGTCATTACTCAACAGCGAGAAAAATAGGCCGATGCCATTTAATTCATAATAATGACTCACAAGGCCATTCCAGGGTGCTGTCCTCGCTGCGTCTTTGTGAGTCTCCATTTTCTCTGGCCTGAGAATTTGGAGGATTACAAAGGATGCTGGCTGACAAAATGCTGGCGGTGTTGGCTCTGCATGTAGGAAGGAGCCAGTAAGGAAGAGTGGAGAAGCTTCCGTTTCTTTCTGGCTTACTTCTCCATTTCCACTGGCCCTGTGCCTGCTTTTCCTTATGTCCAAAAAAAATTGCTCCATTTTTAGCCTTCTCTATGACTCCAGAAACCCCGTCATTATTGGCTACCACATGCTTCATGTGATGGCTGAATGTCAGAAAGCAATTTTGTTTTTAATGACACATATAACATTGTATATTTATAGGGTTGCAGTGTGATAGTACGATATAGGAATTCTATTTTAAATTATCAAATCAGGGTATTCAACACCCCCCCATGTTCAAATTCTCTTTTTCTAGCTTGATGTAGTCTTACCCTATCTGATCTTTCTCTATTGCTTTCAGACTTACTACCTTGAAACAAAGTATGTCACCTGTGCCTTTGCCTACTAAGCCATCTCCCCAGTCCTCTATTTCTCCCATTTATCTGTAAACATTGTTGCCAGCTGACCTCCACCAGGTCCCAGCCTCTGGCTACCATAGTTCTTTTCTCCTCTCATTTTTGTCAGAGCAGTTTCTTCGGACTCTGCACATAAGCGAGACTGTGGAAGCACCTTACACAGTGTCGTACAAAGACCAGCATCCCCCACACTCACCCCAGAACGCTCTGGCTGGCTGTCATATTCCAAGTGGTCAGTGAATCCTACCTTCTGGCCAGTGTGCGAGTCTTGTCAAATGTTCAGTATCTAAGGGAACAGAGAGATGCCTGAAGTGCACCTCTGCCAGGACAGGCAGCACAGCTAATAGGAAGATCTGGAAAGATCTTGACTTGTCAAGACAATGGACTCTCAGACCAAGAACCCATGAGGTTGAGTCACCCAAGAAGTACCTAGAGTTTTTCTTCAGTGAGGAAGTTGCTAATTGGGAAAAAAAATGCCTCACCAGAAAACTGGAACTGACATGAGAAAGATCAGGGCTCTTATCTCCGAGATGAGAAACTTGGACTGTTGGTTCTCACTGGGCTCAAATAAAGCCAGAGTCTGGTGTTCTGAAGGAGTCTTTCGAGATTCATTTCCAGGGGAAAGTCCACATCCATCCAGTGTTTCCACAGAGTATGTAGCCACTGCAAAATATAAAGGATGTGCTGAGACAGAGGGCAAAAAAAAAGAAGGCAGGGTCGGGTCATGCACTGCATTTGTGTTTTGTCTGCATGTGTTTTGTATGTCTGTGTGAGGGTATTGGAGTCATGAAATTACAGAGAGTTGTGAGCTGCTATGTGCTTGCTGGGAATTGAACTTGGGTCTTCTGGAAGAGCAGTCAGTGCTCTTAATGGCTGAGCCATCGCTCCAGCCCTTCCTATGAATTAATATAAACTTCCTGAAAAAGTTATCAGCAAGCATGTCACAAGTGTGACTTTCTCACCTTCTGTCTTGGACACCCTCAATGACTTATGCTGCAAGAGAGAGACTGAAGGTAAAAGCACAAAGGGGATAAGAGTCACTCTGTTAATAACCTCCAGAGTAACTCAGGGCAGGTGACTGCCACATGAGCCTCGCTGACAGCAAGCAAGTAGCGGGCATGCATCTACATTCTGACAATTTGGGCTTCTGAAGAACCCAGAAGCCTGGACTCAAAAGAGCTTGCTTGTCCCAGGGTTAAATCCATTTTCAATTCCTGACCCTCAGGCCTGAGTGGAAGTTAAGTTCCTAGAATTGAGTTCATTAGAGGAAAGTGAGTCAGCAAAGCCTACTTACTGGGCAAGAGGACGAGAGACAAATACTTCCCCAAGCAAAACTCACATCTCTCCACCACCACAGGGAACACTGGCTTTCTGTGTCGGCCTCAAGGGGCCTGAGCATCATGGGGACCACAGGGTTGGGTTCTGATATTTCCTTTTTAGGGTGACATGGCTCTCCACTCCTTTCCCTACCACACTATATTGGTTACCATGTTGAGAAACTCGAAGCAGGCATTGAAATCTTTTTAATATCTGGGTACCACACCACACCAAGTCCTGGATATTTACCCAAAGGTGATGGTTTGGTAGGAGCTCTTGCCACCATGCCCCATCCCCAGGGTGGGATGAGCAGGTGTTGTGAGAGGAAGAGTGACAGAGTCTTCAGGGTCCAGAGAAGACAGAGTGGGGTGAAACCTCAAGCAATAACATTTTAAATCTCTGTGGGCAACAGAGAGGAGCACTTCTACCCAGCCGCACACGCCAAGCTCTGAGCAGTGGGTGAGCAGAGGCAGCGGCCGTCGCCTCTTCAGTGCCAACAGTACCAAAGACAGTGTGTCATCTCCATATTTTTCCCTTACCTCAACAGTTGGCAGCAGAGGACCCCAAGATGGAAGAGCCACAGGATGGAAGGAGAGTACACATGCATGTGTGTGTGTATCAGAGCTGCCACTTACAGGAAGGCAAGCTGTCTGACCAAGACCACGTGTTCCTATGTAAGTAACATCCTCAGATGAGGTTTTAGTGCATGCATTTGGAAGCTGTATTTTATAACAGACTGCATTGTTAACTTTGATTAACATATCATTCTAATTAAGACTAATGCTGAAAGATGAGGAGCTCTTATTTTTCTGAGAAAATTGAATCACCCATCACCGTCATCCTCATTGTGGCTGGCATCATCCATATCCAGGCTGTGAAATGCACACACACACACACACACACACACACACACATGCATGTGTACTCCAACTCGTGTATGTATAGCCAAATTATGAAAGACTTTTGCATCCTAAGTGCAACATCTTGCACACACACACACACACACACACACACACAGATGCATGCACACAAGCACACATATATGCATACGTAAATTATGTAATAGAGTCTCATACTCTAAGTGCAGCACCACCTGCTTTTTGTATGAGGACAGGGGCAGGAGAGGTGAAGTTCTACAGAGGAGGTAACACACATGACAGCATTTTCAGGATAAAGAGGTATTTTCCAGGCTGGTAAGAATCAGGTAAAGAATGGGGGAAGGAGTAAGGAGTGGAGATCAGGGAAATGGCAATTTTCATTTATAGTTGGAAACTTCACCAGTACCATTATCAACGGGTCAGGATGATTGCTTTCTACAAAGAGCGGCCAGGCCATGTGGGTTTGGCCCTGGTCTTTGGAGGAGGTTAGTCCAGGTGGGTGGGGGCAGGCTGTGGACTGGGCACTGTCCAAGTGAGTTAGGCTCCTCTATTTCTTTCTGCCATATGGGCCACACCACTTGTCTTTATTTCATTGCTACTCATATTTATTATATCAGATTCATAGAACTGTTGGGCAACTTCAGTAAGAAAAACATATGAAACCTGATCCAGAATGACACACGGCTCTGTGCTTTTCAGACAGCTAACAGCAGCATACACGTCATCACCCTGAAGGACAGATTTCACTGCTGGTGGCAGGGGACTTGTGTACCTGGGTTGGTATACCCAGTGAGAGCCAGTCTTGGGGGGGGAGAGGGCATGGGAACATGCAGAAGGCGAGGGTGGGGGCAGGGAGTGTGCCTACTGTGCTTCCAGAAGGTATACCCAGAACAGGAGTCAGGATTGGAGCTCGAGGACACTGGATGTCTTAGCCAGAGCGGCTGGCTTTGCAGGTAAGTAGGGAAAGCTGTCAGGGAAAAGAAATAATGAGATCTGAAGAAAAAGAGATGAGCAGCCGCGAGGATGAGGGTTTGTGAGGACATGAGACCCAGACCCTAGGTTTCCATAGTAAAGGTATTACATATGCACCAGCCAGTACGCTCCTGACACAGCAAGATGCTGCACTTCTACACTGAGAGGTTCAGGCTGTGACCAGGAGAGGGGACCTCAAGTGTCAACCAAATAGTCTTGTCCAAGCCTTCAGACTTGAGGGTGGTGAGTGAAATGATGTTCAGATGTTTCCAAATAGCCCTTACAGAGGCTCTGAACCAGGTTCAAGGGTGTCTGTGGGCCTCCTTTGGGGTCTGTAATGGAACTGCAATCAAATCCCTCTAATACCCCCGGAGGCCTACAGAGTTTGCTATTTTGTGCTTAGGTCCTTAGATGCCAACAGGTCAGGCCACAGTGTGCGCGTTTGCAAGGTCCAAGTCCCTCATCACCAGCTATGGTGTAAGATGGGACTGGCAGGGATTCGGGTTGCTGAACCTGCCCCATCGGAGCACGTGTGAACCGGGTATATTGAGATGTGGTGAGCCACTTCACTTTTATCTATTGAGCTCTTTAAGGATGTGACAAAGGTGGAGAGCTTCATCTGCCCAAGCTCCTGCTTGACAGTGCCGCACCGACTCTTCCTTAGTACTTCTGGGGAGGTTTAGACCAAAGGAAGCATGGACTGGAGGCTCTGCGCTCATTGCCGGCTTCCCACCCACCACTAAATCCTCGACGCGGTCATTCTGCCCACCCCCTTCATGGCACCCTCGCTTTGGGAAGAAGGGTTGCAGGATTACTCCGCACCAGCATTAATGGTATAAAGAACTACATTCTCATCCCAGTAATGCTAATTTAGCTCCGTCCCCAGTCATTTGCTCCCTATTAGAAATATCCTAACAGCCTGTGCCTGGGTTCCCCACGCCCGCCCGGCTTTCAAGAGTAACCTTCTGAAGGGGATGAGACGGCAGGCTGGTCGTCTGCTGCAGAGCACTCAGGCTCGTATTTTTAGAAGCATGTATCAGTTAGCACAACCTTTAGTGTACTGTAGGTACTTTTAATAATCTCCATAAAAGCCTGATTTCCAATCCCCAGGCTCAAGCTGACAGTGTAAATAAAATCACTCAAATCCACAGGGAGAGAGAAATGAAAATGACACGGATTAAAATTTGGTCAAACCTCTTTCTTTTTAAAAATTCTGCTTCCCTTCCAATTGGATCACAACCCTCTGTGTGTTCAGCTTAAGGCCAGACGGCCTGCTTTCACTTTTATTCCTCTCTGTAGCGGGCTTACTTAGTGTGAGGCTGTAAAGAGTGTGTGCTGGGTGGAGAGTTAATACCATAATCCCCCATTGGTGGGTCAGATGCGGAATAGAGGAAAAGAATTAGCAAGTATGTGACGTACAATAGAAGGGAAGATACATCAGCGTGATGTTCTGTGAGCGAGTGGGGACGTCCATCGTCCAGGAGCAGAGGCTGGGAGGGAAACTGGGATGGGGAAACCGAGGATACGTCTCAGAACCCACGGGCTCTGGGAGGCGTCGGCCGCCATCTTTTTATATTGCGTCTGCCTAAGCACCTGCCTGGATTTAGTGCCTAAGTCCCACATTAGCCACTGAATTGGGGTAAGTGTTCTCAGTTTTGGAAGCAGGAGTAAGATTCTTTCTTGGGAGTAAGATTACAAGCAAATAAATAACCACATGAAAATTATATAAAAAGAAGTGTGACATGGGGGCAGAGGGGGCATAAAGTGACAAGTTGGACTTTTTCCTCCATGCCTAGTAGAGATCAACATTAAATATTATCTTAGTTTTAAGTTTGCATATAATAACAGGCACTCTTTTGGGGGCAGAAGACTATGCTTCTGAGAAGCCCATGCCTTAGTGTGAGGATAGCCCAGTCAGGATGTGTAGTGTCATTAAATCCCACAATGCCTTGGGGTGACGCTTCAGTAGAGCCTTCCACCTAGAGCCCTACCCATCCCCACTCACTGTCGACTGGTCATTCACCCTCATGATTCTCACTGGGACTTTATGGGTCATTGGTACCCCAACTTTAATGTATATTATTTATGTAAGACAAATATTTTCATCTTGAATATACAGATTGGTGTTCGGAACACCATCTCTACCCCCGTGGGTTTGTTTTGAGGCAGGATATCACTATGGAATGAGCTCACAGAGTGCAGGGGCTACACCCTAAGCCACTGAGGTACTGGTGTGAGTTGGAGTGGTGTCCACTGAGGGGCTGAGCAGTGGTTTTTACTCAAGACTGTAAATGATCATGGCAGCTGTATTTGAGACTGTACCCTACAGGCAGCAAGAAGGGGGAAGAAACGAGGAGGGGAAGTGAACGTGTGTGCAAGAGTGTGAGATATCAGTGTGTATGTGTGTGAGTGTGTATACACATGAACACTCATGGACATGAGTGTGCACATGAGTGTGAATGTTATGGGTATGTGAGTATGAGCATGTGTAAATGCATGAGAACACACGTGTGTGCATGTGAGTATGTGGATGTGCTTGTGAGTGTGCCATGAGCATGTGTACATGCATGAGAACACACGTGTGTGCGTGTGAGTACGTGGATGTGTTTGTAAGTGTGCATGTATGTGTACCAGTGCATGCCTGTGCATGAGTGTGTATATGTGTGTAAGTCAATATGTACGTGTGTGTGTGTGTGTGTGTGTGTGTGTGGTATCTATCAGTTCTCTATCAGCTAAATAAATGCTGGAAACTGGCTTCCTCTTCTTCCACGTGTTCTGCCATGCAGTGGGTCCCACTAAGGAACAAAGGATTCGGGACATTACAGCTCGGGGTTTGGAGCTGTTTCTGAAGACTAATCCTCTCTTTGCTATGAGACACTTCAATACCTGAAGATCCCCAGGGGAGGCTGGGTTCTAGCCAGGAAACATAGATAGGCCATGAGTAGGCTGGCATGTTGTATTGTCTCTTTCCCATGGGGCATGTTGACTAAACCACAGAAGAGATCTTGTTTTGCGTAAATAAAGTTTTATTGCTTAGGACAGAAATATCCAAGTGTCTTTAATGCCCTTTGCTCTCTTGTCTACATTTCTAATGGCCCGGAATCTGCCTCAGTCTTCTTACTGCGGCCCCTCCCCCTTACCCAGACTCTAATCATCCATGTTCCTGTTCTCATGATCTTCATGAAGTTATTCACAGCTACACACAGGGAGGCTGGCCCCACCACTCCAAGCCAGGCTTTTTCATACTTCTAACTTCTCGACTTCTTGCCCTGGATGTCCTACCAACTGCCCAGAGTCACAGCATCCAAACAGAGTTCCCATCCATCCATCCATCCATCCATCCATCCATCCATCCATCCAAACCATTCCTCATCACAGAATTTTCCATATACTTCCATTCGGTCTTATCTGGCTTCCTGTTCCCTCCCTGGCTGAAGGTGACAAACACGTGCCTTTCCCCTCGTGCCTGGCACGGTGCCTGCCATATGGTGGGCGTTTATAAATACTTATACAAGGAAAGAGAACACAGAGTTTGTTCTCTCTCAAACCCCAATGTTTATAAATGACTTTTAACTGGATGAGTGGCTGGATAAACACCTATGCGAATACAGGCACTCGGTCCCTCCCCATCACCAGCCACCATGTCTCCGCGGTATGGAGACATCAGACAGCACATGTTTTATACAGCAAAGAAAATGATATGCACATTGTGTTCCTCTTCTAGGTTCCCTCTCACTGAGGTCAGACTCTATGTCCAGCATCTTACATGCTCTTCCATGTCCTAAAACACAGTGGCTGTCCTGTTCTCTGGCAAGGTAATACTGCCTAGGAGAAGCCCTTCTCGGTTGACAGGGGAAGTCCAGCGTGAAGGATCCCGAGGGCCTCATACAGAGCTATCTAGACTCCCAGGCTGCTGTTCTTCAAGTGTGGACCCTGGGCCAGTAGCAATAATATCACCAGAGAGATAATTAGAAATGCAAATGCTTGGGCCAGAGAGAGTGCTCAGCAGGTAAAGACGCCTGCTGTCAGCAAAGCTTGGTGACCTGAGGTAAGTCCTCAAGTCCTACATGGTAAGAGACAACCAATTCCCACAAGCTGCCCGCTGTCCTCCACACAGGACACACACACGCACACACACATGCACACACATGCACACGCACACACACACACACACACGTGTACACAGCATGTGCACATGCACACACATACGCACGCTTAAAAGAAAAGGACAAATGTGAAGTTTGGGGCTCTGCCCACACCTTCTGAATGAGCGACTCTGAGGAGGGGCCTAGCAATCCTTGAAGTACCAAGACCCTCAGGGGAAGCACAACAGAGTTCAAATTTCAGGGAAGTCTGCCTTCTGTGGAGTCTCTCCTATACCCACACCGGCTACACATGCAGACCTCTTATCATTTCCAAATAATTCTTATATTGAAAAAAGTCCTGTATTCTCTCTCAACAGTGTATCTATAGACTAGATCCTGCTGTACACAAAATGTAAAGCTACACGAAATAAATGGTGCTTAAAAAAAAGGAAAACCTTAGTTTCTATAATAGAAATGTTATTCCAATGAAGTAAATATTAGTAAGAAGTGTGTGTGTGTGTGTGTGTGTGTGTGTGCATGAGTAGTGTGTATATATGTGAGTGTACGTGTGTGTGAGCTTATGGGTGCATGTGTGCATAAGTAATGAGTGTAAAGTATGTGCATGTGTTTGTGCATGAGTGATATGTGTGTATGTGTGTGAGTTTTTCTGTATATGTGTATGAGTAGTGTGTGTATATGTGAGCATGTGTGCATGAGGTGTGTGTGCATAAGTGGTGTGTGTGTATGTGATTGTGAGTGTGCATATGTGTGTGAGTGATGAGTGTACATGTGAGTGTGTGTGTGTACTTGAGTTGTATGTGTGTAGGTGAGTGTGCATGTGTGTGAGTTTGTGTGTGTATGAGTAGTGTGTGTGTATGTTAGTGTGAGTGTGTGTGTGTACTGCTTAATGAGTTTGGAGGGATGGGAAAGACCCCACTCTACTGGGCCTCCTTCCACTCAATCACTTCCCCAGGACACCTCCGAGGAGGAGCTGGGAACCTCTGAGGCAGTGGGAGTCCTCTAGGTGGGGACTTGAACCTGGCCTCCAGCCTGGCCTATAAGAACCGTAGGCATCCCCAGGCTGTATGTTCCCCACTGGAAATGTAAGGCAATGAACAAATGTTCTCCTCTGGGTAGAAGTTAACACCCCCCACCCATACCCCCACACCCCCCACACCCCGTGCCATATACTTTTAGTTCTAGTAGAAATGAATCCAGGTTGTCTTGGAATCTATCTCTTCCTTGGGGATACAGGACTCAATGTTGCCTTTGCCACTTGCTGGTCCTCTGTCTTCCCCTCCAGTGCTGACTTAATAATCAGGGCCAGTCTGCCACCATTTGGAGTGCCAATAAAGAAACTAAAGCTTCCAGGAGAGTCACACAAACATCTAACAGATTGTCAGCCCAGCATTTGCCTGGGAACACGGGCTGGTGCTGGAGAGAACACTGAAATGCTGGCTTTCTGTCCCCACGCCCTTCCACAACCCTTTACTTGTTCCTCTCCCCCTCCACCTCTAGTCTCCCCCCACTCCTAAAGACCCACAAAATGCTGGTCTGGGGCAGGAAGGTAACAAACACCTGGGCTTCCAACACCATTTGTACTCCTTCCCATGCCTATCTCTACAAACTCCATCTTTCTCCTGCATTCTCCTCTTGCTCCCTTCTCCTGCCTCCTCTCCCAGTGAGCTTCCCTGTCCCAGCCTGAGGATTCTTCTTCTGGACGACCTGCTCTAAGATGGCTAGCTGGCTAGGGACTGTGAGAGTTCAAGGGGGAGGTGAGGGAGGTGAGGGAGGTGAGGGAGATGGGATCCATGCTCTGAGGTCCTCGTGTGATAGTGAAGATGCACTGGGGGGAGGATGAGGGATGGAGGGACAGAGGGATAGGAGGGAGGAGAGAGGGAGGGAGAAAGCGAAGGAAGGAGAAAGAGAGAGAGAGAGAGAGAGAGAGAGAGAGAGAGAGAGAGAGAGAGAGAGAGAGAGAACGTTTAGTCTATGTGTGTGCACGCCTGAGGTGCCTTGTATGGTCAGGCATGAGTGTGTGTGCATGTGTGTGTGTGTGTGTGTGTGTTGGAAGCAGGGGTGGGGTAATGGGGTGGGAGGCTGCTGTGGCAAAATGGACTTTGCCTTAATCTCTGGTAACCTTCCTCCATGTTGTGACAGGAGGTGTAGGGACAGTTCAGCAAGCAGACTGGATCTCAGAAACCCAGAGGTGGCCTGTCCCTGGAGCCTCAGAGGTTCTGATGGAAACCCCAGATACACCTATCAGTCTGCATACCCCAAATGGTCTGGATAGAGACCATGTCGATAACAATCTTTTGCTGTAGCTTACATCTCCCATTAGACTCAGATGGTGTGCACAGGCAATATTTTTTTAAATGCAATGTAAAAGAATGAAACCTCTCTGTGTGTCTGTTTGCTTGTATCTTGTATGGGGAACCAAGGTGCCTTCTCCACCTCTTTCCACTCTTTCTAGTAAGTGCAGCTCCCTGTGGTCCTGTCCCTGAGCTCGTGAGTGAGTGTGCTCGACCGTGATACTGTATGCTCCAGTAGCTTGTGACCACAGTCTCATTTGCTCACGACTATAAGGCACACTGAGACAAGAGTTAATGCCAAGGGTTCGGCATCATCTGTGTTCTTCCACACACTTACCCAGCCCTACGACCTCAGCTCTGCACCATCTCTCTCACTAAGCCCATACCACAAAACCTTTTACCAAGGCGCTGCTGTCTCAGGCTCATGGCCGCTAAGTGGTCACTGGTCACTGCCACATTTGACATCCCTAAGATAGTGGCATGTTTTCCTTGGAGTGAATCCTCCCTAGGAGTATACAGCCTTTGTCTCTCCCAATCTTCTTGGTGCCTTGGACTCTGTCCTTCTCAGTCCTCCATGTTGCTGCCTTCTGTGATCTCATCCACTTCTCTGTGCTAACTCTTCAGAAAGTCTTGGGCAAAACCATACCAGCCATGAACCCAGCCTCCACCTGGGTTCAGGGGGTTCTCAAACCTACACCACCAGCTTCTCCTATCTTTCTCCTGGGTTCCATCAATCCTTTGGATGGGTTTATTTTACAGGTGCCTCAGAATAAACTGTTAAGTCAGAAGGATGACATTAAACTCTGAACCTTCTGTTTGATGGGCAGCCTCTTTCTGCTGTTCAACTGAGAACCTGACCATTGCCCCAGTCTCCACCAAGGCTGACTAAATCAGCCAAGCTCTTCTCCATGACACCAACTTTAACTTTCCTTGCTACCCTATCCATTATTACTTCTGCCTGTGTCTTATTCAGAGTCTCACAACTGTTCATTCAGGCTGACACCCTTGGGGTTCTTGCTTTTTTCTCCAACACTTCCACATCACCCACTGTCCACTGTCCAAATGATCTTTTCTGAAGTGAGGCTGCCCAAGCTGCACAGATAAATTTAAAGTTACATCCATTAAAGGGCAGTTTCTCTGGAGCTGGGGAGATGTCTCAGTAGCACAGTGCCTGCTGTGCAAACATGAGGACTTGTGCTCAAATCTGCAAAGCCCACGTAAAAAGCCAGGCTTGGTAGTGTGTACACACAATTCCAGTGTTCCTACAGGTAAATGGGAGGTGGAGGTAGGGGAATTCCCAGACACATGGGGGTTAGCTAGTCTGGTGTATGCGGCAGTGAACAATCAGAGAGAGGCTGGGCTTAAACGAGGTTGAAAGTGAGGCTGGCATCTGAGGTCTTCCTCTATGTGCACTATGGTATGTGTGCACCCGAATTCATGAATCTTACATGCATGCACACATGTGTGTACACACCTTACACACACACACACACCATATATTCCGCCCCAGTTCTGTTTCTCATTCATTCATTCACACTGTAACTACCTGTCCATATGGCCACTCCTCTCCTACTGAAAGCTGCAGAGAAGACAAGTTCATCACCTCAGAATGGTATGGGCAGTGTTGTTCAGTTCAAACCCAGAGCCTCCCCTAGGTCCCCAGAAGCTGCCCAGCCCTGCTGTGGGATCTCACACTCACACATCCTCACACCCACATGGGCCCTGTGCTTTCTACACAGAAGTCAGATGACATTCCAAACTCCTCAACTTGGCACACCACATCCTGCCTTACCACACTCAGGACCTCACGCCTCAGCCCTGTCCAGTCACTTCTACCCAGTCTCTCTGTGATGCTCCACCTGTCCACCCCAAAAGGTGGCGTCCTCTAATCCCCACTCTCCCTTTAGAACAGGAACTGCCTGTCTCTGCTCAGCCTAACTCCAGTGTGAAGCTTCTCCTTGCTTTCCATCAGAGTTTGAGCTCAGCTGTTTAAGATTTCGCTCAGCATTTTCCCTTGTCACTTCTCACGCAAAAATAATAGATTCGTTCACAGCAGAAGGTTGAGAGCGGCTGTCCGCAGATGCCGCATTCCAGGTCCATCTCTGTGCTCATGTGCCTTCCATGGCACTGGGGACTTCACAGGTGTGATTTGAAGATTGAGAGTCGGGAAGGACAGCTTGGATGATACAGAGGGGCCCAAAGAAGTCACTGCCAGAGTCCTTAGGATAGAAATTCCAGGGGTGAATATGAGCAAGAGGCTGTAAACGATGGAGGCTGGGGTTAGCGTGACACACCCGGAGACAGAGAGGGACAGAAATTCAGACATCCCTGAGAAGCAGAGAAGAGAGAAGCATATTGGCTCTCGAGAATCCCCAGAAGCAGCCCAGCCCTGCTGATGGGTTATAATAATGGCAGTGCTGTATAGTTTGTGATAATTCATCACAACTACTACTAGAAAGCTAAGCTGGATCACGAAGATATTCCAAAACCCTCTGTGGTGGTTTATATATGCTTGGGCCAGGGAGTGGCACTATTAGGAGGTGTGGCCTTGCTGGAGTAGGTGTGGCCTTGTTGGAGGAAGTGTGTCGCTGTGAGTGTGGGCTTTAAGACCTTCCTCCTAGCTGCCTGGAAGCCAGTCTTCTCCTAGTGGCTTTCAGATGACGATGTAGACCTCTCACTTCCTTCTGCATTATGCCTGCCTTAGTGCTGCCACGTTCCCATCTTGACAGTAATGGATTTCTGAATCTGTAAGCTAGCTCCAATTAAATATACCTACAAGAGTTGCCTCTGTCGTGGTGTCTGTTCACAGCAATAATACCCTAAGACACCCTCAATGGATGTGTGCAGTGCTTGTAAAGCCAAACCCTAAAGATATGCTGCTCCCCCTACATTGGCATGAATATATAAGGCCTGACTTACAAACTAGGCACAGCAAAAGAATAACAGTGATAACCCAACATGGGTCTTAGCAACCAAGTATAAGATTGGTTTGATTGTTTGCTTGTTCCTTTGCCACTGAGTGAGTGAAGGGAAGGCAGCATATGCAGAGTGGATACACTGGATGCAGGATGACTGACAGTCTAAGGTCCCCTCATCCTACTCAGAATAAGATACAGTTTAAAACTTACACATCATTTACTTCTGGAATCTCCCCATTTTTCTATTCCGAGGTTGTAGTTGACCACGTGACTGGCCCCATGGAAGGCAAAAGTGCCCAGCAAGGGGGTTGGGGGGGACCTTCCTAATGCCTCTGTTCTTCCATGTACCCATTATGTATCTCTACATGTCTGATGTCCATAGCGGTCACTTGTTTTATGACAGATCTAAATCACAATAGTAGACCAAAGTTAGCCTTGTGTTAAGAAAGGGGAAGGCAGGGGTCCTAGAAAGACAGAATTAGACAAGAAGTCAGGGGCGACACTAGGTAGAGTCCCTTCTTCTGCTTTGTGCTACTGGGGCTCTGACCTGTAGATGATACTAAGTCATTCTGCATTACTGGTTTGTGACCAAACCTGCATGTGACCTGCTTTGGATCTGAATCGGTTCGGGAGGCTGGCACACTTAAGGCTGCCACAGTTCTCTGGATGAGAATCAAGAAGAAGGGCAATCAGGGAAGAGACAGAGTGGTATTTAGGTGCTGTTCCAGAGGCAGAGTGGAGAGGGCTTTGTGATCAGTTAGATGCTGTGCACGACAGGGCAGATTCCAAGATGACTCGGCTCCAAGATGACTCCGAGAACAGATGACTCTAAGCTCAGTGCCTGGCACACAGCGGATAAGACGCGATTGTCTTGAATTGAATGGTGTGGCGAGAAGACAATGGGGCGGATGATCACTGGGAGGGAAGGATGATGCCAATGAATATGAATAGTGGAGGGAAATAAATAGAAGAATAAGCATGTGTGCGCGCGCATGTGCGGGTGTGCAGGGGGCTGGAAAGGATGCAAGGCCTGTGCCCTGTCGGCCGCTATGATTTCTACAGCTCCGTTTAGACTTTACTCTGTGAGCCAGAGCCATGCTCAGAGAGTGAATTTTGAAAACTCTAACCACCTTGCAGGTGCCAGTTTTTACAGTGGCAAGCTTACCAACTGCTATGAGCCGAAATGGCCGGGACGGGGGGGAAGGGTACAAATGCCATGGGTTGACTTGCAAGGCACTCCTGTGCCATCCTGAACAAAGGCAGTACTCCTGTTTTCTCCCTGCTCACTGTCCAGTCGTGGGGCAGTGCAGACCTCTCTAGGCTGGACCCTCCCTGAGCTACGTGGTGGTACATGTTCTGTCTATCAAAAGGACACAAATTATTCCTGCCCCCAGAGTGGCATCCTGGATCCACCACACTGATGATGAGATAAAGGAAATGACACAGAAGAGGTCCTGATGCTGGAGCTTCCCACCAACCTTGTTCTGCTGTGGACCAACCATGATCCCAGTAACTCATGGTAGGGGAAACAATGAGTGGACCAATCCTTCCCTGAGTTTCCAGACATTGTTGTTCTGCCTGTAACTGTAAAACTTCATAGACTTAGAAACAGGGGGAGGTCTTTCTAAGTTTAGAAATTCTGGGCTGTACAAATATTTCCTCCACCTGCACGAAGTCTGAGGCCTTTCCCCCATAACTGTGGCCAGTGACTAAGAAGATTTTCATAAACATGCTTGTTGTCTCCAGAGCCTCGTAAAGCCATGTGGAAAGGCAGCCCCACGAGGCCCAGCTGGGAAGGAATGAACATCCGGGATTCTGTCCTGTGCCTGGCTTGCTCAGCAGGAGGCCACGAGTAAGAATAAGCCACCATCCTTCAGTCACCAGTGAGCATCTGCCACCAGAGACAGACCACAGTGGTGACTGGACCCGTCTCCCTGCTATCCTTCCATTTTGGATCTTAAAATTCAGCTCTTCGATTGAACCAAGGCTCAGTTATAAACCAGAGCCATCCTGTCACCTCCTATTACCCAGGAAGCCCCATGCATCTTATCTCTACTGGGCCACTTTACAAGTCTATATCATTCTCTCCTCTCTCCTTTGTCCTCTCCCCTGTCTCTGCTCCCCCCACCTCTTGTGTGTGTGTGTGTACACAAATCTATATCATTTTGCAGTTTTCAGAGAGCTTCTCTCTCTCTCCCCTTCTCTCTCTCCCCTCCTCCCCCGTGTGTGTGTGTGTGTGTGTGTGTGTGTGTGTGTGTGTGTGTGTGTGTATGTGTGGTGTGTACTTGTGCATATTCATATTTATGTATGTGTGTGCACACGTGCATCCACAAGCTTGTGCAGGCTGGAGGCTGATGAGGGAAACATCCTGCTCTCCCACCTTATTCATTAAGGCAAGGTTTCTCAATCGAATTCAGAGCTCGCCAACATGGTGGTCTACTAGTCATCTCTCTTAGGGGATCCCCTGTCTCTACCTTCTGGGGCTGAAACTACAGGTGGATGCCATTCCTGCCTGGCATTTTGTGTGGGTTCTGGGGACCCAATTTGGATCTTCACACTTGAGTGGCTGCTGAGCCATCTTCCCATCTTGTTTTTGGGGGATCTGCATTAGCGATGGTCTCCTTTAATCCTTCAACAACCCTGTAAAGGGGAGCGTGTAAACTCCATCCTATAGGAAATGTGTAGGGAATCCTATAGCTGACCTGTGTTCCACTGCCTACTCTGAGCCAGCTCTTCCAGGAATTGAAGCATCTGCACCAATGGAGAGCTTGTCTCAATTCCCTCTTTCAGGATGTCTTACCCTCTCATTAGAGTTGAAAGAATTACCAGCAATAGAGCGAAATAGCTTTCGTAGGGCCTCTACTTCATAGAAGTTGGATCTGGTGTTCCTGATATTCCTCCACGGGACCTCCTCTCCTTTCACACAGCCAACTTTACAGAGTCATCTGAGATCAGAGGCAGGTATTCATTCTATTCCAACTCTGTAAAGTATGCGAGTCAGGGCCCGAGTCCCCTGACTCCAGCCCAAGGCTCCCTCTTCTGCATGCACTCAGAGGTACAGTCAAGGGTGGGCACCGAAAGTATCCCTGACAGCGATGGGGAGAAAGAACAATTAGTAGCTCCAAGTCCCCTGCCCTCCTCCAGAGACACACATTGTGTGTGTGTGTTCATGGGTGTGTACGTGCAAGTGTGTACATGGAACTCAGAGATTAGCACTGGCATCTTTCCACTCGTGCCTTATGTTGTCAAACCAGGGTCTCTCACTGACCCCCTTGACGGTTAGCAAGTCCATCCCAGGGATCCTCCTGTCTGTTTCCCTAGCACTGACATTACAGGTGAGTCTTCCATGCAACTGCTATTTTCTGTTTGCTTTGCTTTGAAGTGTGTGCGGAGGATCTAAAGGGTCGGGTCTTCATGCTTCCATGGCAAATACCCCGCAAAGCCCTTGTTTGTTTTTGAGATAGAGTTTCACTATGTAGGCTAGGCTGGCATGGGGGGGGGTGCGATTCTCTTGTCTCAGCCCCCAGGGTGTCAGCTCTTTTGATGCTACTTCTACACTGTTCTAGGTCAGATGAGATGATTTTGTCATGCTTGCTTACTAAGCATCCCCTGTGGGTACCAGGACTAAGCCTGGCATGTTGTCTAGGGGCCTGATGGAGTCCAGGGAGTGAGGTACACCACAGAGTGGGTACCAACTGTCTGGAGAGCAGGACATGAGGTAACTGACCCCTGACCCAGGGAATGAAGGGAGAGCCTCCTTGTATGTGATATCCATCCCGGTCGCTTTGAACACAGTCTAGACGTATCTTCTCAGCTGTCTACACCAACTTCACCAAGGATATTTACTGCAGTCCCTACAACACAACAGCACACATTCTGGTCACCATTTTCTCAAATCCAAAGCTCTTTAAAAGTGTTCTTTGAATCTAGGGTGGGACAAGTAGTTTTCTCTGTCTGGCCTCCCAAAGCCTTTGATCAGAGACCCTTCCCTTCCCACCCACTATGATAGCAGCACTTGACACAACCACAGTGTGGCCCAGTTCCTTCTGTTCCTCACTAGTACATCAACCCCTCAGCCTTAGACCTTGGCCTTGACCCCAAGACTCGGCAGTGGCATCCTAGACTCCCTAAGGGAAAGCTGCCCCACTGGGCCCGGTGGACAGAGACAGGTTCACCAGCACCTTTTTTTCTAGTGGTTGGTGTTCTCTTGTCTTCAATGATGAACATTCCTGGCCAAGAATTGTGACACATCTGTACACAATCCCAGACACGGCATTCTTTGAGCATTCCAGATAATTGTTATTATTCTTTATATTTTGATTCCAGTCTTTGGTCCTAGCTGACTGAATGTCTTCACTCTGTTCCTAGCTTCTGCTGTAGATCTGTTCTGGCTTGGAGGATGTCTGTCTTCCAGACGGGTAGAGGTGGGGGAGGGGAGATAGTGGGACATCTGAGAAGTGGGATCCGGAGGGGTCCTTAGGGCTTGGGGGAGGGAAGACTGTCTTCAGAAAAGCTTAGGTGCTTCTCCCAAGGCCTGGGGTAGTCTTCAGAGATGGTTGCCATGGGATCCCGAGCCTGCCTTCACACAGCGTCTTTGGCCTACTAGCCTGGCTTGTCTCTGTCAGTCTCGTGCTTCTAACACCATTTACCATGGGGAGATGTCAACAAGCTAACTTTGAGGGTCACAAACAACACCCCTAACATTTCAGTAAATCTTTCTGATCCCTCACAGCCCCTGGGGGGCTCTGACCTGTGGAACAAACACCGACTAGAAGCGTATCTGCCTTTTAGACTCCTTCACTCACCAAGGCTTCTTCAGCTATTGAGTGGGAGTCAGGCACCGGCCCTGCCTGCCTTCTGTGATTAACAAAAGTTAGAGGATTAAGAGGGAAATCTGGAAAGGGGTCCAGGCTTCCCAGAGAAGAAACGGAGCTGTATAAATCTAAGGCAGTTACAGCCCCCTCCCCTGCCCCGGGGAGGAGCTTCCAGAGGGTTCCTTCGAATTGGCCATGGTTACGTGTGCCAGTTGCCCAGCCATTTTCCCTCTTGTACATTTAGGCTTCACATCATTAGGTTGAGAGAAACATGCACGCCCCTTGAGGGAATTTAGTCACTAGGTCCCTCCCCGACGCCCACAACTGCAGACTCCAGGAATCTCCGAGCGTCTCTTGGAAGGGACTTAAAAGTCATTTAGTCCAACTGCCAGGGTATTCCCTTGGTGAGCAGTCAAGGGGGATATAAGATAACAGTGTGGTTAATTCTCTGTTATTTGGACACAGAATCTTCAGAGACAGTGAGAAATGTGCTCATTTGGATGCGGGGGTTGGGACTCTTTCCTTATCTTTTCCCTTTCCAAGCAAAACAACCCCATATCACTCCGGTGTTCCTCAGAGAATGGATTTGAAACTTTTGAAATCACATAAATTGAAGCCACCTTCATCTAACTAATGTAGATGCAGGCTTCGTTTTCCTTCCAAAAACTTTTGGCGGTTCCCCATTCAGGAGGGATCTACGGCATTTGAAATCAGATGACAGAAAATCACTCTCGCTGATATTACCCTTCAGCTACAGCCCAGGACCGAGAGGCTCCACTAACTGCTACTGCCATAATGACTAGCAATCACAGTGCCATCACTGAAATGAATTAAATTATTAATTTCAATAGCACCCCACGGTGCGTTTATAAATCCCACCATCTGGGGAACATAAATATGGAGGTCCACATTCTAAACTTGGAGGCATGGTGCTGAGTGCCAAGGGCTGTATCTTTGAAGGCAGTAAAGATTTTTCAAGATGCTATATGTGGAACAGCAAGCTGCGCCACTCTGAGAAGGCTGTCCCTGGGCCTCGATTAGCTTTGCCATTTATCTGAGGCTCTGATCGGAGCCTTTTTCTTTTTAACTGTTTCTTACTGATAGACCCGATGAATTAAAAGTCTTTATTTAAGAAGGATATAAAATGGGGACTAAATCGAGACCGTGACTTGACTGTTTGGTCACACACACACACACACACACACACACACACACACACACACACACCGTCTCATTTCCTCTCATCTCCTCCCAAAGTCTCTCTTCTTCCTCAGCAGCTTCAAACATATAGCTATCTGTGTTACCATGTGACCTGAGCCAGCTATTCTTAGATATTGAATATTTTCCAGATCTGTCCAAAATGTCAAAATAATTGCTCCTAAAGAGAAGGGGACGGAAGATCTAGGATTGGTATTTAACTGACTCGTGAAAGATTTAATTCTCCTTCCTTCCGTGGAACCATTTGACCAGATGTTGGGGTTCAGGGACCTTCCCTGTTTGCCATCTGTGACATCCCTAAGGGCTGGCGAGAGAGGGCCACTTCTAAAGAGCACATGTAAATGACTTTCTCAGAGCCTGGCAGGGGCACTGCAGGCTGCCTTCCCTGATATGGATTACCAGCTCGAAGTTAAGCCACAGCCCAGTCTTCAGGGGGTCACCATGCCACAGAGTCCTCACGCCACAACAGCCTGGTTTCCATCGCACAGAGTTCCTTATGAGACCAAAGGGAAAGTGCAGCATTTTCTGCATGGCGAATCATTTTGAGCTTTGGGGTGACAGCTCTTGTCCTGTTTTCTGTGTGGCCAGGGCTTTGGTGCAATTTTCTGTCTTAACTCCTCTATGGTGGGGCCCAGTGTTCTGAAGGCCAGTGCTTCACTGGGGCACACAATATTAAACATAGTGTAGCTGGCAGACTCGACCAACATGCTCTGCAAAGTACTGTAAACCCCCACTGTTTTTGTATCACAAACAATTGTTCTGCAGTGAACAATGAAAAGAAGCTCCAGAATGTGAAGGAAAGGGGACATGTCTGAGGATGGGACGTTTCCAGAGTCTGCCTTGCAGGTGGGTTCCCTGGCATTTCCGACAGATGGGAATGTCAGCATAAGCAGCAGACAGTGACACAGAGTCCCAGGAATGGGTGGGTTTGTCCCCAATTAGGGTTTCATTTCTTCAGAATGTGGGTGCCTGCTCTTATATATCACTTAGACAAATTAGCCTGCTATGACCCCTGTTTGCCCAACCAAATAAATCGAAGCTGCACTCACCATGGGTTTAAACGAAACTTCTGATCTTCATGGCAAAGTCCTTGCCTGCAGCCTAGCCTCCCCTTTCCTCTCTGTTGTAAAATCAATGCACATGGAATTTGAGGGAGCTGATCCTTAGGGGACTTGCATGTCCTGAGCTTATTCATGACAATGAAGGTCCCAAAGTCAGTGATTTATGCACTGTAGACACGGCTCTCCCCAACCTCCGCTGGAGTTAGTAGACTGGAATAATTACAGACTAAATAACGAGGATAAGAAGGAAATGCAGTGTCGTTGGAGTTAGTGGGCTGAGAAAACAAATGTTCCCAGTCTCAGGAGAATCTGTTTGCCGCGACAGAGGAAGAAAAGACAGAGGCAAAGGGACCTTGTCTTGATCCGCATGAGTTCAGTAGTTGGGAGAAATTGTGCACCGAGATCACAAGCAACACCATATGACAGTCAAGGAGAGCCCCTCCGCAGCCTGCGTGATGCCCCTCCCCACACTGCCATGGGAGGTCATTCGATGTACGTGGCTGTGGAGGTGAAAGCTAGAATGTTCATTGCTCTGCACTGCACCCAGGGCAGCTGCAGCCTCTGATCCTGGAAGAACCAATGCGAGTATGCATTTGAACTTGAGTGTATTTCCTATGGAGGAACACTCTTGCTCAAAGGAATTGAGAGGCTCCCTGCCCAAAGCAAACTGTGGTTGTTTGGTGCGAGCATTAACATGACTCTCCTTGGTAATCTGAGGATGTGATGGCTGCTGTTAATTGTCAAGTGGATGCATCCTAGAATCTTAGGAGAAGGGAGCCTCAATGAAGAGTTATCTAGGTGAGGCTGGCCTCTGGGCACACCTATGGGAGACTGTCTTGATCAGTGGACAGACTGCTCACTGTAAATATCAGCATCCCCTAGGCAGGAGAATATGGATTGCATGAGGACACACAGAGGGAGCTAAGAACTTGCAAATGTGCATATACTCATTGCTTTCTGATCTTGACTGTGGAAGTAATGGGACTAGCTGCTTCAAGCTCCTGCCTTGATTTCCCCACAATGATGGGCTATACCTAGAACTGTGCATTATATTTAACTGGGTGTGTTATTACAACAGCGGGGAATAAATGTGAGACATAGGGTTTCTTTTGTCTTGGGTATCCCAGGAGCTCACCCTAAATAACCAGTAATTATGTATTTTCCAAGCTGAATCCTTCAGCCTCTGGCTCCAGACAACAGTCTCTCTCTCTCTCTCTCTCTCTCTCTCTCTCTCTCTCTCTCTCTCTCTCTCTCTCTCTGTGTGTGTGTGTGTGTGTGTGTGTGTGTGTCTCATGTTTCCCTGAATCTCTCCCTGGAGAGATGCAGTGGCTGACACTGTCCTGTGGTGAATGAAGGGAATAGAAGAGACAACCCCTGTCTCATATGGTGCCATTGAGCAGACCGGGAGAAAGATGCCCAGAAAGATGCCTATGAAGATGCAAAAGCACGCCAGCGATGCCTTCAAGGACAAGTAGCACAGGAGAGATGTTTTCTTAATTCTTGGGCAGTATGTAAACAGCCTTCACCCTGGGAAGAGAGAATGCCTGTCTGAGCTTAGAACACCGGCTCTGAATCCACTCAGCACTTCCTGTTCAAGGGTAACCGCTTATCCTAGCAACCCTCTTTCAGGGAAGGGTTCTTTATAATAAGATTTGATGGCCAATTTAATTGACCCCCAAGGCCACAGGATAGAGAAACAACAAAGCTCTGTAGAGAATTATTTAAGGAAAAGGACACAGAAATCTAGAGCATTCACGAGTCCATTCCATGTAATATGGCTACTGGAAGGAGTGTGCAATTTAGCAGAAGTTGAAATAAGAGCTTTTGAAGGCATAGTTTTTGTTTTAATGATGTGTGTGTGTGTGAGAGAGAGAGAGAGAGAGAGAGAGAGAGAGACAGATATAGAGACAGAGAGACAGAGAGACAGAGAGACAGAGACAGAGACAGAGACGCATGTGAAGGTAGGTGCTTGAAGAAGTTAGCAGGTATTGGATTCCCTGGTGCTGGAGTTTTAGGTCATCATGAACCACTTGGTTTGGATGTTAAAAACAGGTCTTAGGTCTGCTGTGTGAGCACTACACACATTTGATCACCAAGTCATCTCTTCACTGCCAAATAAGGTCTTTATAGAACTCGCCTGGTTCCCTACGACCTCCATTTCCTACTTGGTTGCTTACCCCTGGAAGAGAACAGGGCCAGGGGGAAGGCAACTCTATCTGGCCAAGGACAATTTCCATAGAGGATAGTTGGCTGAGCTTTGTCAGGTGGCAGTATGCATCCCTGAGGTGGGCTCTGGCAGTGTGTCCTGGGATTCATTCTACCCGGGACAGCCACTCTAAAACACACACACACACACACACACACACACACACACACACACACACACACACACACAGCAGAGCTGTTTGTCTCAATCATCTGTCAGAGCCACAGTGTTTGAGTGCCAGCCCTTCACTTAGAGTGGATCCTCTAAGCCTCCAAGAACCTTCCAGCAGGGGCTACTGCTGTCTCCCAGTCCTCACTAGGAGCCTGCCTCAGCATCAAATTCTTTATCTACCATTGAACAGTGTTAATGATCTCCCAGCTCTCCTAAGCCCCTGGGATCAAATTCTATATAAATTCAAGTGGTTCCTGCTAGTGTCTGCTAAGTCCTGAAGCTCCTTCATCCTATATAGTCGTAGTCACCAGTCCCTCAGCAGGTATGGCTGGGCTAGATTAGAACCTGACCAGATGTTGTCCTGCTAGCCATAAAATCCTCAACTTTTAGAATCAACCCCAGGGCCTGGTTTTTAATTTTTCCTGGTCTTTGGATACAAGGGACGAAATTTTCTAATTTTCCCAGGCAGGCCACTGGGCATTCACACCTGAAATTGGTGATTAGCCGCCACTGCTAAGCTCTCAGCAACTCTCTGTGGTGCCACTGAGGGACTGGGAGCAACCATCCAGTCCCAGCATTCCTATGGTTTCTATGCTCCACAGGGCTCCAGTGCCTGAGATTTTCATCTCACGTGACTGGCACCACTCCCCTATCCACTACCAGTGAATGTCGTAGTGGCTGGACATTCCGGGGCTTGTCTGAAAGGCACTGATCACCTTAGCTGGTTCTTTGCTGCCAGCTGACCAACAGATGACCCATCTTCCAAACTCTCTTAGAACTTTGTTCCTTAGACTGCTCCTGACCACAGTCCCCTGGAGTCATGTTCCCAAGAAAATCGTTTCTAAAATGCAGACAGGCTGGAGTGGCTTCTTGGGAAAGGGCTTTTAGAGGCAACATTTGTGAAGGCATGAAGGCAGAGCAGAGCAGTGGTGATTCAGCTGCAGCAGCAGCTGCAGGCCATGCCATGAGGTGCCCTGGATCAGGATGTACCTTAATAGTCACTCCAAGCTGAGATGGGGCAGGGGGGTATCAAACCTCCCCGACAAGTAGTCATTGGACACCAGTGAGCATGGGAAGAAGGAAAAGCTCCAAGGCCTCACTCACGGTCCACATTGTCGGCTGCAGGGTTGGGTGTCCTCGGTCATGGGGAAAACTGGACATTGCCCCCTAGCATTTGACACACTGCTCCAGCCCTACAGAACAGGTTCCTCTTGCTCCCCTACTTCTACGGAGTCTGCCTTAGCCCACCCTAATGGCTAGATAACCTCCTGCTAGATAACCCTGCCTTGTAAAGTCTCTAACTCCTCTCATAGTGCCAAGATAGGAACCAAAATTTTAATGTATGTGCCTTTCTCTCTAACTCCTCTCATAGTGCCAAGATAGGAACCAAAATTTTAATATATGTGCCTTTCGGCGATTTCGCAGATCTGTGTTACAGCGGTCCTGGTGGCTTACTGTTAGAGAGCAGGGGCTCCTTAGTGAACTCGTGGATCGATTGGCTAACACTCTCAAGGTCGATCACCCTGACTTAGATAACGGTGCCTGGTCACAGCTTGTCATTTTCTTAGCTGTCATTCTGCCGTCCTTGTAAAGTGTTATGTAACTTTACATTTTCCATCCATACCAAGATTAGGCTTGCTACATTCTAGATCGCCCATCTGCCTTGACATGTCTCTCCTCTCACCTGGCTGAGCCTTCTTGCCTGGCACACTTCATAATAAAGATGTTGCTAGGGTACAATTGAATGTGTGTCATATAGTCCCTTTCTGTAGTTCCAATTTCTACTAACCTATCAGTCCTACATAAAACCGTTTGTGTGTAAGTGCATGCATGTGCATGCCTGTGCATCTGTGTGTAAGTATGAGAGCCTTTTCTGATTTTCTTCTGATATCCATCTCTCTGCTCTGAAGCCCTATGGCATCTGGAGATACACAGACACAAATGTACCCACCAATTAGTAAGGCTTGTATTCTCTTCTTGCATTAAATATAATGAATCCTTCAGGAAACTCTCAATTCCTGTTTTCATGTGACCACCTAGTGATTTCCCATTGCACACTGGCTGATGTAGAAATTAGAGCGTGGTCCTTCCCTGGCCAGAATAGTCATCTGAAGTAGCAGCACTGCCTCTGTTATATGCAAGGACCTAAAGATATGCTAACACTCACACTCAGCATCCAGTCCGCCAACCTAGAACTTCTCTATACTTTGAGGAATTTGACAATACTTGTGCAGGATCACAAATTATTAGTTGTCACTTTGAAGGAGTTTCACTCTGGAAAAAGCCACACCCCTCTTTGCTTGGTGGCCTGACCAAAGTGTGCTTCACTGTGATGTCTCTTTCATTAAGGTTAGAGCCCAGCCTCTCTATACCATGCTAAGTCACTCACCATCCTCCCGAGCACAGCCTTCCATGAGCAAACCTCAGGACAAACCCTGGGCTTCACACGTATCGAAAGATCCGCAGCAGGCTTTGGGACTTGGACTTCCTGAGGCCAAGGACTAGAAGGCAGAGTCATTGACAAGCCTCACTTCTGAGATGTGCACTGGATCTCAGAGCTGGTCCTGTCTCACCCTGTGTTTCATGGCTGCAACCAGCATTCCAATAGCAGTCTTTTCAAGGCTCTGTACTAGCTCATGCACCTCCTAAGGGCTGGCTGACCCCCTGGCTCTCCTGGTACTGAACTCAGTGGGGGCTTATAGTGAAGATTCCTGTCTTGTGCTACTGAGCTAAGCCCCTCCTTTGTTTCTCCCTCCCTCCCTCCCTCCCTCCCTCCCTCCCTCCCTCCCTCCCTCCCTTTGTTCTGCATGAATATGTGTGTGCATGTTTCTATTTAGATACATGCATGTGTAGGTACACACACACAAACATATGTGTATGCATGTGGAGGTCAGAGGATAACCTTGGGTGTAGTTCCTCTGGTGCCTTCCACCATTTTTCTTTGAGCATGGTCGTTAATTGGCCTGAAACGCTACCAAGTAGGCTAGTGTAGATGGCCAGTGGGCTCCAGAGATCCATTTGTCCCCACCTCTGTCTTCCTACTGCTGAGGTTAATCTGGGTTCCAGGGATCCAGACTCAGGCCCCCATGGTTGTGCAGCAAATGCTTTCCTGACTCAGCCGTCTCTATGTCCTCCCTAGCAAGCCACAGCCCCAGTTCTTGATCCACCTGTAGGATGGGACTTTTCAAAGATCGTTGCAGAGTTTGTCTCTCCTAGCCCCACTGCAATAGTAGATTTATTATAGAATGTCTTCATTCTCAGGTTGCCATGGGATTTCACACACACTTAATTCTATCCTTGGATATGAGGGCAAATGGCATTGAGACTCATGTGGGTTCCTCTTAGTACACATTGTTAGCTTGACAACCAAGAGCTAAGGTAAATGGAGAAGGAACAAGGAAGGGAGCAGCCCAAGGCTGAGCCTGTGAAGGCATCAGAGCATTGGGCGAGTCATTTGAGAGAGGTTCAGATAGGGTCTATGTTTAAGCTAAGGGAGGAGGTGTTATACAGGTACAGAAGGAGGTAGGGGACTCTGAAGACCTCGGTGATAGAGACTGAAGAGTTCTTACTCAGCCTGATGTGGGGGGCGAGTAAGGCACGGGCCCAGTTATAGAGTCAGTGCAGAGGCTTGCTCTGTCTACAGAGGATATCCGGAGACTCTGAGTGGATGCTTCTAAATAAAGACAGGATTAAACCCCATGTGCAGTATGCCTTTTCCTAAACATACACATACAGATTTAGCATTTTATCCATCTTGACCTATGCTATCAGTTCCACAGATAGACGATCCTCTCTTACACAGATGACAGCAACTGTGGTTTATGATTTTTTTTCTATTCTGTCAAGTAAATCTGTCCTTTTTACACAAAGAATGTACTTTATGGCTTCTCTTCTGTATATCCAAGTTGTCAGCATCCCTACTCTTAAAGGTAATGTGATCTCATGCTTTGTGATATTCTCTCTCTCTCTGTGTGTGTGTGTGTGTGTGTGTGTGTGTCTGTCAGTCTGTCTGTCTGTCTTTCCCTCTCCCCGATGATGGCCCAAATGGCCACCAGATGACTAAGGAGGAGGAGGAAGGGAAGAAGAAGAAGATAGTCTCCCACACTACTGATACGGTGGACAAAGGGAGGGTTCACTTCCCAGGTGGGAGTGAGCCATCTGGGAAGGGATTGGATCACCCTGCTCAGCATGCAACTTAAAACGCAGGATTGCATACTTCTGCAAGTTTCTCCTTAACATTTTTCAGGCCTTAGTTGGCTGCAGGTTCATGGGACTGTGAACGCTAAGTGGACTGCCCATCTTTCATCTTAGTGAGCGCCTGGGTACCAGGACTCAGGGGCCTGTGTAAACACATAAGATGGCTAAATACTTTCAGGCTATGCCAGCCAGATAGCCTGGGAAGAAACACCCCAAAGATCCCACAACTTAAAACAGCAACAACTGACTCCTTGTGTTCTTTAAGATCTAGAGCTGGTGATGTGGAGTCTGTGGATCTCTACTCCACATTAAATACCCTAGGAGCTCAGAATGACCCTTTTAGTGTTAGCTTCTCTGTGGGGGCCCAGGTTTGCCTACACTGACTCTGGAGGGGTGGATAGGAACAATGGAGTGTTTCTGGAGAGGTCTGTTTGTTCACATGTTGTTACCCTGGACTATTCAAACTGAGCATTACTGATTCTAAGGAGTAGAGCTGTGCATCTTCTCTGTTCCTGGAACCCATAGAGAATTGGGCTTTACTACGGCTTCATAGTTGTTCATACTATGACTGTTCGTAGTTGGTGGGAGGTGACGGGAAGCTCCATATTACATTGCCTTGTGTGGGGAAGAGTAAAGTATAGGGGAAGCAGGCAAGTCACTAAAATCTAAGGGTCAACAGACAACTCCACAGGGAGGAATGCACTCTACAATACAGCCAATCCACGGTCAGGAACTGTAGGTCACTGTGGAGGGGTCAAATTTAGTCTCTAAGGATTGGCCTCTTTGTTCTCGCAGGAATAACCGTTGCCTTTAACAAATGAGAACAGTGTGAAGCCAACCTGCCACCATCAGGCTTGGCCACCGCATTTCCCCCACTGAGGACGCCTTCTTGTCATCACGATGCCAATCATCCCATATGTGACCTTGTTGGCTTTAGCTGAGACTATGGTCCATGGCTAGAGAAAAGCCCTGCCTCTGGGCCAGGGATTGAGCCACCATCTTTGATTTTATTAGCATCATGTCCTGACTGACCCTGTCATTACATCTCAGCACCTCGCTGAAATAACAGACATCTATAAACATATTAATAAGATGTAATGACACACACACACACATCCTAAACAACTATATATGCATATTGTGATGGCTACTGCTGTCAACCTGATAGAATCTAGAATTACCTAGGGAATGAACCTTTCTGAGTATGACTATAGGCGTGTATATTAATTGCATTAATTGAGGTGAAAAGGTCACCCAATCTGTCTGTGTGGCACCATTCCCTAGATGGCATCCTGTACTATATGTGTGCAAAGAAAGTGATTTGTGCAGCAGCATGTATGCATTGTTTTCTGTTGCCTGTTTATGGATGTGGTGGGACAAGCTGCTTCCTGCTGCCTCAACTTCCTTGCCCTGGTGAACTATTCCCATGAACTGAGAGCCAGAGTGAACCCTCATCCCTTAAGTTGTTTTTATCAGTGCATTTTATCCCAGAACTTAAGAACCTAAGACAAACACACACACACTGAGGCATTCACAAACACATAGCTCCCTTTCAGGACATAGGAGGTTATGTTGAAAGTTTAAGAACCACTTTAATCGAGTCTTTTCCCTGTTAAACACACACACACACACACACACACACACACACACACCAAACAAACAAACAAACAAACAAACAAACAAACCAGTATGGGAATCCCCCAGCCATAGATTTTATAGTCAAACACATGTTTTCGTCCTAAGCAGAACCTCCCCTGTCAAGACCAGTGGTGTGAACTGGATCCAGAGTGGATGCCAGGGATGGGATCTCAGCTGCAAATGACCTAACGTGGCCCCGACCTGACAGCTCAGGCAGAATGAACACCTGCACACCCGCAAGCCTTTACCACCTTTCAGGCTGGGAGCACACTGACTATGGTGTTTGTTCATTTGAGGCACACAAGGAAGGGAAGGGTCTTGGAAAATTCATGTGGAAGCACATGTCCTATCTCACCTCAGCCACACACTCTTAAAACACGGCCGCCTGGGCTTTTCTTGGGCCCAGGTGAAGAGGTGACTTCCCTCTTTGAGTCAGTGCTCATAATTGGGCTGTCTGTTAGCCGAGGCGGGGAGAAAACAATGCTAATGAGGTCAGGGGTTCAAGGCCCACGTGGGTCAGTTAGTTTTCTTCTGTTCTTTGGCTAGCAGTCTGTATCCTCCATGACTGCCCAGCTCTGCTGATGACAGCAGGGGATTGTGGAAGGCTGTGTGCATCTCTCCTTCCAGCCCTGCTCTTCCTGTTAAAGAAAACAAGACCTTGCATCAATGATGCCATCTCTAGGGCCAGGGACTATCCATCAAGCAACAGTGAAGACAACCGCAGCTCTCATTCCCCAATGGTGGCCAGGGCTAGAGGAACGGTACAGTAGTTACAAGCCCTGGACCAGCTTGGTCACCTCCTCGAAGGAGAACACACAGCAGAGATGAAATCCTTGTTATCTTCAAGTGTTTCTTTTACTTCTTAGTTGCCGAAGTTAAACACTTTTCCCATGTTTGTGTCGAGACTTTTTACTTCAATTGTCTTCTCTTCTTTGTACCCATGGTATCCCCTGACATGACTCAAGTAACAAAGGTCTCAGAGGAGGCTGGGAAGAGCCTTGAGTACTCCAGACACAGACTGTGGCCTGGGATCCAATTACACTTTGAGTCATTGTTCCTGATCCCCCTGTCTTCTGTGATGCTGTATGTCCATGTGACTCCCAGAAGGCATCAGCCCTACATGGTGGGAAAGCATGTGTTGACTCACGGGCCAGGCTTGGTCTTATGAGCCCCTAGCTTTCCATGTGAGTCCCTATGGTGCGTGTCTGAAAAAGCTGCTCAACTTTGTGAGCCTTAGTTTCCTTACTGGAAAACGGGAATATTAACATTTACCTTGAAGGCCTGTGAGGAGAATCACATGATGACTTATAAAGCCTGGCAGGTCTGGAGAGATAGTTGGCATATTTTAAGCCTTTTCTTTGATTGCTGGAGTTCGTTACTAATCCATGCAATTCTTTTCATTCTTACATTTTGCCCTCCTTACTTCAAGGCCATGTGCTGCCTTCCTAAACTGTCATGGGCAGATGCTGTTGGAGGTCCTCGCACCAGGTTCAGCTCAGCTGAATTCACCAGCAGCTACAGTTTACAGTCGGCATCTTCTTGGCATCTCCCGTCTTCTTTCTACTGTTTTCCTTGAGGATGTTCCAAGGGACTTGGAAAGCTCAGAGTTTGTGCTCCCAGGGTTCCATCCACCAACAGGAGGCTACCCCTGTCCCCTTAGGTGAAAGACTGGAGGCTGTCTCAATGGATACTCTAATCTGTACACTTGACCTGAGGAAGCCCACACTGAAACCCACCCACGAAGCTTCAGTGTTGGCTTTTCTCCCTTCCTTTTCCACTTGCTGTATTTCTGTGCTTGTGACTTCTGCCTTCCTGGTGGGACTGACAAGCTGACTTCCTTTCTAAGGAAAGGTCTAGGTATCTACTCAGAAAGTGATGTCCACTCAGAAAGCGTACGCACAGCTGTCACCTGTTTATGTATGTCAGGATAAAGCAGCCACCTCTTGGAGTTTTTTTTCTTCCTTTATTTTTAATGTTTATATGTAGTAAAATTAACTGTTTATAAATAAATTTATTTATTGAGACAGGGTCTCACTTTGTAGCTCTGGCTGGTCTAGAACTCACTATGTAGACCAGGCTGACCTCAAACTCAGAGATCCAGTTGCTTTGAGTTCTGGGATTAAAGGCGTGCACCATCACTCCCAGAGTCGTTAAGACTAGAAACAGTTCCTGAGTAGACTTACCCAGCATGCACCATGCCCTCAGGACTCAAAGAACAAAAGGAGGAGAGAAAAAGGAAGTGGTTCTAAGAGTCCTAAATCCTCACAGAGTGATAACATAGCTGCCACCACAGCAAGGACACACAACAACTGTCTCACACCAAAATATTCCCTCAGGAATCAAAGCATCCCTCATCCTGGCCCTCACCTAGGGCAACCAGGAGATCTCCTGAGGTCTGGCTTCTTGCACTTAGTGTGGTAGCTGTGAGATTCCTCCATGCTCTTGTGTGTATCAGTGGTTCAGCATTTTCACCTGTAGACGTAAGAGAGCTTATCACACTTAAGGGACAGTAGGACTTTGCCACACATGGTGACTGAGGATTCAGGGGGCTAATGTATGCCATTTCACTGTAGTGCCAGGACGCTGGGCATGCTCAATTCATGGTAAGCCGTCTTCTCGTCAGCTTCCTCTTTCCTTTGCAGGCCTCCGCTTTAGCTGTCCTTCTGCACAGATGGCTCTTTGGTCTTCACAACAAACTACTTACTCACAACTCCATCACTGCCTGCCAAGGGACAGCTCAGTGTGGACCTGATAGGTCTCCTTGCCACTGCCATCCCAGCCTTCAGTGAGTGAGGAAGCTGTGAACTATACCTGGGCTGTTAGCACACCAACAACACATCTGTTTGATGGACGGATGGGTATGCACCTGAATGAATGAATGAATGAATGAATGCTGTCATTTCATCTCTATCTATGAGTTACAGTTAGATGTTTCCTCTGAGCATGGCCCAGTGCAGCCTCTTAAACACCGTACATGGGTGTCTGCTACTTACCCAGGACCCTGCTTGCTATCAGCCAAGAACGCATTGCATGTTTGACAAGTTGGATGCCGAGTGGAGAAACTTGAATGCTTTCATCTATTTACTTTTACCACATGCCATAGAAATTAAAAATACATTGTACCACAAGTGCTGTATTTAGTGTCTCCCTTTAATTACATTCAAGTGTGTTGCTAAATAGTCTTGAGGAAACTGTAATGACCAGCTGTTCTACCCTTTTCCCATATGTCAGAGCTGGTGTCTGAAATCACATTCTGGGACAGGAAGGTTGTATAATTAGACAGTGTACAGTTAACACTTCTAGATTTCCCCCTTAAACTGTGGGGCCTTTACACTAACATATTGTACGATTCTGCCAGTTTGGCACAATACAATTAAATGACGTGCCAAAGAGCAAGGGGAATCTATCAGCACCATCAGTCGTGCGATGACAGCCTAAGTGTGTGCACTATGCAAGATTCAGTGTGCTCAGCTGACAAATACACTTAGGGAAGAGGACTTTAAAATTTTAATATCCCCTCATAGTGCCATCTATCTCGTTAGAATTAGATGTGAAAGTAGCTTATTTTTATGGGTCCTTTCAAACAAAGAGACATCACCCAAATACACAGCAACCATTTAAGAAAACAGAATGGAACTGAAAGTCGGCAGAGTTAGATGAGAAGGCAACCTTTCGTATGGATTCTGGTGGGGGAAATGGGATTCTTTTTCTCCTGCCCAGCTAGATGTGGACGATGAGAGATGATGGACTGATGTAAACAGCTGACTGTGGGGAAGTAAGATGCCGCTCCTGGCAGTTGCTTCCTTCAGCCTGGGAAGTCCTCTCTAACCACAGCGTCATTTCACCTGACCAATTCAGAGAGCTCTTTGATTTTTAAAATACAGTCAGACACCGAAATAGAACTATAAAATAAAGAAAAGAGATGTGTTCTTACACGTTCCTGTCCCAAGGAAAATACCTTGATGGTTGTCCTAAGCCACGAGTCAAACGTGCAGCTCAGCTTTCACATCGATTTGTCCTCAAGAATATAGTCAACTCATGGCCGAGGCTTTCTTTGGTCCTAAAATAACAATCACTTTTTTAAAAGTCTAAGAGAGGGAGCAATGCTCTCCTGAGAAGACCGATTTACAGCATTTAGTCTGTGCATTTGAATCTCCGGTGACTTATTTAGATGTAAGCTCTGACAGCTGTAATCGTTTTAAATCTTGCTTTGTGTCCTGAGTTAGAATGGTGTTCAATTGATATTCAGAATAATGGCAGCGGTGTGCTTCTTTGAAAAGGACCTGAGCACACTCCAGTGCTTTGGGAAACAGACTCGCCAGAGGGTTAATCCACATTTAGAACTTGCATTAATAAAAACCCTACCTTGCGCCACAGGGTGTGCAAAAGACTTCACTTTCTGAATGTTTTAGTTCAGCAACATGGCCTCCTTTGTCCTGCCTTGTAAAGGGATTTGAAAGCTGAGCTCCTGTGTCCGTTCTACACTGCCCCTTTTGCAGAGCCAAAACCTCACAGCTTACAGGTGTGTGGGTGCCTATAGTGTGGTGCAATGACCTGTGTCTCCATGATACAGCCCAGGAGTCTTGGGCAATGATTCTATCTTGGAAACTTTAGCTTGTGTTTCCTACCCACATCCAAAGAATTGTCTACTTTCCTCCAGCTTTCCCCAAGTTTGGTTATCTAAACCCAATAGGGGTGTGAGTGTGTGTATAAGAGAGAGAGACAAAGACAGAGACTGAAAGAGACAGAGAGAGAGAACAAGAGAGACAGCAAGCAGAAGGCTGTTTAAAAATCCACTGAATAGACTCAGACGGCACAGATGGATGGTATTTATCAACACTGATGACTAGAGGGTCTTTTAAAATACAGAGAAAACCCTGAGTCCCTCACATATAAACAGAGAATCTTGTTCTCGATTTAAAAATAAAATGTCAAGATGGAAAACAATCCAGGTTTTCGAAGAGTGGACCAAACACCCTTGGACTCTAGCTAAGTGTGAGCAAAATTGAAATAGAGAGAACCAAAATGAAAACAGAGTAGAAAAAAATCTCTATCCTGTCTACATAGAGTGTTACTGTATCTGTGTAGTGGTGAGTTACTGTACCTGTATATAGTGGTTGTTACTGCATCTGTGTAGAGTGGTTGTTACTGTACCTGTATATAGTGGTTGTTACTGTATCTGTGTAGAGGGGTTTCTACTGTACCTGTATATAGTGGTTGTTACTGTATCTGTGTAGAGGGGTTTCTACTGTATCTGTATATAGTGGTTGTTACTGTATCTGTGTAGAGGGGTTTCTACTGTATCTGTATATAGTGGTTGTTACTATATCTGTATATAGTGGTTGCTACTGTATCTGGGTAGAGTGGTTGTTACTGTATCTGTATATAGTGGTTGCTACTGTATCTGTGTAGAGTGGTTGTTACTGTATCTGTGTAGAGTGGTTGTTACTGTATCTGGGTAGAGTGGTTGTTACTGTATCTGTGTAGAGTGGTTATTACTGTATCTGTATATAGTGGTTGTTACTGTATCTGTAGAGTGGTTGTTACTGTATCTGGGTAGAGTGGTTGCTACTGTATCTGTGTAGAGTGGTTGTTACTGTATCTGTATAGAGTGGTTGTTACTGTATCTGTGTAGAGTGCTTGCTACTGTATCTGTATATAGTGGTTGTTACTGTATCTGTGTAGAGTGCTTGCTACTGTATCTGTATATAGTGGTTGCTACTGTATCTGTAGAGTGGTTGTTACTGTATCTGTGTAGAGTGGTTGTTACTGTATCTGTGTAGAGTGGTTGCTACTGTATCTGTATATAGTGGTTGTTACTGTATCTGGGTAGAGTGGTTGTTACTGTATCTGGGTAGAGTGGTTGTTACTGTATCTGGGTAGAGTGGTTGTTACTGTATCTGGGTAAAGTGGTTATTACTGTATCTGTGTAGAGTGGTTGTTACTGTATCTGTATATAGTGGTTGCTACTATATCTGGGTAGAGTGGTTGTTACTGTATCTGGGTAGAGTGGTTGCTACTGTATCTGTGTAGAGTGGTTGTTACTGTATCTGTATAGAGTGGTTGTTACTGTATCTGTGTAGAGTGGTTGTTACTGTATCTGGGTAGAGTGGTTGTTACTGTATCTGGGTAGAGTGGTTGTTACTGTATCTGTGTAGAGTGGTTGCTACTGTATCTGTGTAGAGTGGTTGTTACTGTATCTGTGTAGAGTGGTTGTTACTGTATCTGGGTAGAGTGGTTGTTACTGTATCTGTGTAGAGTGGTTGTTACTGTATCTGGGTAGAGTGGTTGCTACTGTATCTGTATATAGTGGTTGTTACTGTATCTGTGTAGAATGGTTGTTACTGTATCTGTGTAGAGTGGTTGTTACTGTATCTGTGTAGAGTGGTTGTTACTGTATCTGTGTAGAGTGGTTGTTACTGTATCTGTAGAGTGGTTGTTACTGTATCTGTGTAGAGTGGTTGTTACTGTATCTGTGTAGAGTGGTTGTTACTGTATCTGTGTAGAGTGGTTGTTACTGTATCTGTGTAGAGTGGTTATTACTGTATCTGTGTAGAGTGGTTGTTACTGTATCTGGGTAGAGTGGTTGCTACTGTATCTGTGTAGAGTGGTTGTTACTGTATCTGGGTAGAGTGGTTGTTACTGTAGCTGGGTAGAGTGGTTGTTACTGTATCTGGGTAGAGAGGTATGGTTTTGCATGACCACGAACAGAGGCAACAGTTGACTGACTCTCTCATTCCCCTAGAGAAGCCCCTGTGTGCTTGTCCCATAACTGGCCACTGCTCTCTTGAGGAAGACTCAGCAGTGAACCACCCCTCAGACTGGGAAAAGGGCTTAGCCACACAAGCACAAGGCCCAGGGTTTGGACCCCAGCACCTATGCAAGTGTTGTGTAGGTATGGCAGTCCACCTGTAATCCCAGCACTCTGGACACAGAGACAGGGGATCCCTGGAGAGGATAGTTTGTTAACTAAATTAGTAGAATTAGAGGGTGGTGAGCTCAAAGGAGAAGCCCTGCCTCCTTACGTAAGGTAGAGCATGATCAGTACATGGGCACTGCCCACAGCCACACATATACACATGCATGCACACCAAAACACACGAATGCAAAATGAACCCCTTACTATGTTCTCTTTCTAGAGGCCCCTTCTTTATCTTCACAGAGAAATGCTGCTCACTCTTCAATGCCCAGCTCAATGCCATCCTCCCTGTGAGGCTTGCTGAACTCTCATGATGCATCCTCTTCGGTCTATTTCTTCCTCTGGCCACTGTGCTTCCTCACTGTGGCACTTCTCACAGCAACTCTGGTGACTTCCTTTTTTCTCTCACACAAATCTGCTGTTTAGGATTCAAAGTTTGTATGCCATGTGAAGGGGCATTTTCCCTTCAATAAATATTAACCACATTTTAGAATCTCAGCATAAAAAGAATATCCAAGAATGAATATCCAAGTATTAACTTGCTTTTCTTAAGATGAGTAAACAAAATAGCTCAGAAATTAAGAGCTTAAGCCTACTTTTGAAATGTAAACATTTTCAGGTGAGTGTATATGTATGTGTGCATACACATTTCTCATTTTCAATATCTGACTATAAAATGTAATGATATAATATAATGGTTTACTTTTCTGATCTCAGGGGAATAGAATGTAATCACATTGATTTATGATTTTAACTGTACTTGGTCAATTTCCTCGCCTCTAGAAACACTACTGCCTAGATTATGAATTTCCCTCAAGATTTTGATCTGATTCAATTTAAGCATATAGATTACATTGAGGAGCTGATAAAAATAATTTTCTGTGCTCCAAGACTGAAAGAAGTTTCCTCTACTGTACTGATGGAAGGCAGAGGGGATGCGGTGAGGAGCACCTTTCTCACTGTGAAAGGTGCTGGTTGCCCTCACACATGATGTTTTCTCCCCAAGCAGATCTCACCGAGGCAAGACTCATGAAGACCAGGAATTAGAAAGCTGCAGCCACAGGCCACATCCCAGGCCCTGTTATTCCTGCAATAATGAAAGGCCACTCATGTGCGGTCAGAGTCGGAAGCTCTTACACACACCTTCCTGGTCATCTTGGCAGAGGTGAATATGAAAACAGCAAAATGAAAAAGAAACAAACCATTCGCCACCCAGCTCCTTGCTGAGAATGTTTGCCGATATTTGACCTAGGAACTTCCTTTTGTTCAGAAATCAGTGCAGTTAGGTGAGTCCTACTTGGCTGGTATGGTCACTTGTATCTTTGAGGCACACTGAAAATGATCCTGATTATGACCCTCGTTTATTTATTTTTTATCTAAGAAGTTATCCGTAATGATGCCAAGCATGTCGAATGTGCCTCTAGTGTGAGCTCGGTGTTTGACTTTCCCTGCATGCTAGCATAGGACCTATCATGGCCCCCATCACCATCAGAAGCTAATGATGCTTTGGCTAAAAGAACGTTGGTAACTGATCAGAAAGTGGGTGCTTAGCTATAGCTCCAACCAGCTGCCACTCAAAGCCCCAGTGCACCTTCTTGGGTCCTTCACACGCATTCTACTATATTCTATGGATTTTTCGTTTCTCTGTTCCAACTCAATCTAACTAAGAAAACACACTGCCACCCATTGTCTGCATCTGAAAAAAAAATACAGGAGCATCAACTGATGTGTGCCTGACTCAGAAGAAAAGAAGACCATGGCCACAGTCTCACTGCTCAGGGCATTCAGGGAAGCACAATTGTACTCGCCCTGAGAAACGGTGCAGATGGTGTAATTGGCATCACCAGCCCACATAGATCAGGGATGCATTTATTTCCATGACTTTGTTTGCATCATGGCCATTTTTCTGGACTCCTGCTCACATCTAACCTCTTCAAGGGTCATGAGAGAGTGAAGCATTTTGCCCCTGGGATTGACAGGTGAGGGGATGTTTGCATTTCTGCTTACCTGAGAAATACTCATTTCTTGCAGCATCAGAAAACATTTGGTTATGTTATCTCGTGGGTCCAGGAGGAGCATGGAGTGTGCCAAATTTAAGAGGCACTGCCAAATGCCGTAGCCTGCATTATGTAGCCGAGGCCGCCAGTAAAACTGGTGCTAACTAGTTGAACATTCCAGCTCTTGCCTCAGAAGCAAAACAACCCTGTTAGTCATTTCCAATTGGGCTCCCAATGCTCGCCTTTGGTTAGAAGACGTCCTTGTGTCTGTGTGCAAATGCTGGCCCCTAGGCACAACTGATTGATTGGCTGCTGTGTGCAGATGCTGGCCCGTAGGCATAGCTGATTGATTGGCTGCTGTGAGTGATCTCTTTAAGCTTGGGACAGTAAGCACTGATCCCTACAGCAAATGCCTAAGACCCTCTGGGGACTTGGACATCATGTTCTTAGCAACAACCTCTGGGAAGCAGGCTCTCGACCAGACCTGAGTCATCCTGCCTTGGATTTTCTTGCAGCTCCCACTTAATCCCTGGGGTGTTGGTTTCCTCCCCTTTCAGTGAGAACAGTTGTAGGGCCCTCATGGACCTTGCTATGGGGGGGCAGGGGTACGCCGAATACATAATCCTCAACATCGTGGGGTGTCAGCATATGGAAGCAGCAAGTGTCCAGTAACTTGAAACGTATGAAGTGCTGGAGATGAGATCCCCAAGATGGCATCACCATGGTATCCTGAACTCGGTACTTGACAAGAAGGCCATCTCCAGTGGTAGTCCCATGGCCTTAGACCTCAGGAACTGATATTTGAATAAACCCCTATGCTTTATAAATTACTCAGTCCACAGTATCAGTTATAGTAGCAGAAAGCAGTCTAAGACAGACTGATCGACTCTATACAATGGGACATTTGTCCTATTAACTGGAACAGGGTGAGCTCTCAGCAAAAGAGACCGATTACCTCTTACTATTATTACCATGGTTTCTACTATTGGCACACAGCAGTAGAGGAAATCAAATAAATTAAAGGCTGTTAAATGCACAGAAGTTGGTGGACGTGGGGCTTGTTAGTGTAGATGGAAAGACAAGTACTTGAATCTTGTTTCAGCATGGAACAGTCTTTGTCCCAGAGTCCTCACCTATTTGAAAAGCCACTGTGCCTTACACTAGGCCCCCCAAGTGCCCAGTCCTGGGTGGTCAGTTGTGCCAAGGTATCATCTATCTGTGATGTCCCTTTGACAATGTCCCTGAGCTGAACCAGGATGCCACGACTGGCATTGGGTCATCAGGAGGAGGAGATTGGGTCATCAGGAGGAGGACATTCTTCAAGAGGGACTTGGCAATGACAACAGTGTGTGCTAGGAGGCACTTGCCAGAAGCCCTGTAGGGACAGACCTTTCTGGCTTGCCTGACCGCTTTCTCAGTTGACCTGTTAGTCTAATGGTGGCACTGAGTGGCAGTAACTGAAGCCTGGCCCTCCTTGGATACTACAAAAGGGGTGATGGTGGTGGAAGAGGCTTGTCGTGGGGGAGGAGGGAGAAAGACTGAGCTGGGCGGCAATGGAGGGTGTGGCTCTCTCAGGCCATCCTGTTTATAAGCACACTCCCTCTGGAAGAAAGATTGTCACATTCTTTATGATCTTGCACAAGGAGTCTCAAGTTCAGTGAAGAGAGATCCCAGATGCTCAAAGTGAGAGCCACTAGTCACCACATCGGAGGGTGTCATACACACTTCCTGAAGCACAGAGGCCCAGGGGTCCCAGCAGGACCCAGCTCATACCACCCAAAGTCCTCGGTGGTATCAATTAGTTGAGGAGGAAGCCATGTGAATGAGCAGTAAGTGGCTCTTCTCCCAGGCCTCCAGGCACACATTCGGTATCCACCATGAACTGAAGATTAATGTAAGAATAAATATAAATACTAGAGGCCAGGTCTCCTGCAGGGGCTTTATTTGCATTGGGCCATTTTATCCTCGAGATAGGCTTGATAGGCTCAGGAGGGAGTTAATGTTATTATTGCCCATGTTCGAGTAAAGAAGCAGAGCTTTGAAGAACTTAAGTGGTCCGTTCAAGGCCACACAGCAAGAAGCAGTTGAGCTACAAATGTTTGTAATGTTTTGTTGGAGACTGAAATTTTATCCTCTGTGTGTGTGTGTGTGTGTGTGTGTCTGTCTGTCTGTCTGTCTCTGTCTCTGTCTCTGTCTCTGTCTCTGTCTCTGTCTCTGTCTCTCTCTCTCTCTCTCTCTCTCTCTCTCTCTCTCTCTTAGTAGCCCAGGCACAGCCTGGCTATGTAAGTTGGCATTGAACTCCTGACCCTCCTCTTCCACTTCCCAAGTCTTAAGACTGTGAGTGTTCAGCACCATCTTCGACATTTAGATTTTTATATGTATACAACTATTAAAGATTGTGCACCTTTAATTGATCCATAGCATTTAGAACAAAATTGGTGATGGATATGAGACCATGAGGGAAAGAAAGATGGGGAAAGGAGGAAGAGAGGGAGGATGAGAAGAATAGAAATTATGAGACAAATTTGGTGGTGTAGATTGGGGGGTGGTGTGTGTTTTTTTATATGTGTATGTGTGTATATGTATGTATGTGTTTGTGTTGGGGGTGGAGAGAGAGAGAGAGAGAGAGAGAGAGAGAGAGAGAGAGAGAGAGAGAGAGAGAGAGAGAGAAAGAATAAAGAGAATACTATTTTTCCCTATTACAAGGCTCCACATTTTCTGTTCCTCCCTGGTGGCATAAGAGCTAGAATTTAGCACTTCCCAAGGTACTGTGACCTGGCACATTCTAATGCCTACATCCTAAGCATATTCTCCAGAAACACAGCCAGAAGAACTTATGGGTCAGGGAACTGCATGTTATGTGAGTATGAGGACCTGAGTTTGATCCCCTGAATCCCAGCACTGGGGAGGCAGACGTAGCCTGGAGATTCCAGGGCAGCTAGTATAGCTAAATAAGTGTGAGCTCCAGGCTGATGAGAGCTACAGTCTCAAAAGATGGAGAGAAATTGAGAAAGACACCTGCTATTGTGCACTAACCTCCACATGCCTGTGCACACATGTACATTTGAACACTCACAAGTGACAGTGCACTTACACACAAATACAATGGGGGTGGAGATGGGGCGGGTGACCATCACTCTTCCCAGCCTCGAGCAGTTCGAGTGAGAGAGAATACAACCCAGTAAACCATCATTGCTTGCTGACTTCGATACAAATAAAATCTGCGGTGTATTTCTTTTTAGTGCTGCGGACAGAACTGGTAGCTCTAAAGTTCATGTTGAATCTCTGACCCACACAATGACAGGAGTAAGGAACCTGGCTAGGTGGGGTCCTGAGGGTGAGATCAGATTGTGGCAGCATCCTCTTCCTTCAGCACTTGCTCTCTCTGTCCTTCACTGTGCAAGGACACGAGGTGAAAGCAGCTGGCTGTAAGCCAGGCAGAGGCCAAACAGGCTGGGACCTTCATCTTGGCTATTCAGCTCTCATAACCATACACCAAAGGGAAAAAAAAGGGAATTTCTTTAGTTAAAGCCACATGGTCTGTATTGTATGTCAGTAGCATGGAAATGTCTGCATTGTATGTCAATAGCATGAGAAGTGACCCCAGACAGGCCTGGGTCCTGGGTGAAGAATGGCCAGGGCTTCAACCAGAGTCCTACTGGTTTCTGGTGCTCTGGAGTTCCACAGCATGGCTTGAGAACTGATGCTTGTGTTTACGAGGGACTCCGATTTATTTTTGGAAAACGGTTAGCATTTTAAAACTTAATACTATTGTTTACGTGTGCATGATATGTATGGGGTGGCTTTATGTGCAGTGTGCATGTGTAGACTACACTTGTTCACAGGACAACTTTGAGAGACATTTCTCTCCTTCCAAACCTTTCTATGGGTTTGGGGGATCAAATTCAGGTCATCAGGAAGCAAGGCAAATGTCTTTGCCTGTTGAGCTGCCTCACGAGCAGATGAGAAAATGCTAGGTAGAAATTAAGACATTTTAATTTGACACATTTGCAAAAACAAAGGAAGAATACACACACACACACACACACACACACACACACACACAGACCTAGGAAAATCTTGTTTTCTTATAAAGTGTAGATTTCTTAGACCACCTTCAATGTTGAGGATTTCACTAAAAAAAAAAATAGGAAAGCCATGTCTCCCAGTGTTAGAGGAGTCTCCAAATGGGCTCAAATAAACTCGAGCATCAGAATCAGGAGACTTTTCAAAGATGCCAATAATTAGTTTTCACCTAAGGTTAAAAGAAAGCTGACTCAACGGTTATTATGAAGAGCAAGGGGTGGGAAGATAGCTCATGTCTCTGAGGAGAAGTCAGTTCCTGCCTATGGCATCATCTTCTCACTGAGTAACTCTGCTTGCTTTGTGCTTTGTGTTCAGCTGGGACTGTCCCCCAGCTCCCCCTGTCCCCCATCCTCATCCCCCACCCCAGAGTTCAGGTCTAACCTGGACTCTACCTCCTGCTGTCTGGCCTTGCTGAGTTTCTAGCTCTGATTTCTTCCATTTTCCCTCTACTTCCTGTCTCCTGCAAGACAAAACATAAGTCACTTTAAATCAAGGGCCACAGGAAAAAGCTGTACTGGTCTCCTTTCTCTCAATATTGATGGTGTCTCAGAATGACCAGGGTGGTCTGTGTCACACCATGCACTGAAGGGCTAAGAAGTTACCAGTGATGGGCGCAGAGTGACAGGTCAGGTGGTGTGGGGCCTAGAGGGGAATCTGAGGAACGAATCCAGTGATAGACAACTGCGGGCCAGCTGGGACCGTGGGTCCAACCCGTGTCTCTCCTCCTCCGTGGGTTGGTCAGTGGTCGTGGATAACTCTGAGCATGATAAATCCATGTTTATTAAATGTGGCTTGAAAATAGGTCAGGGATGGAGAAGGAGTCACAGGCATCACTGTGAGAAGCCCCACAGGACAGCACCTTTCCCAATAAACCCACAGAAGGGCGCATTTCTTCTTGGAGCAGAGACCAAAGACTATGTAGCCTTCAATGACAGGAAAGTAGGATCCTTATGTGGCACGGACTGAGTGAGACATTTTAGATCACACAATTCTGTAAAAAACTTATTCTGTGTGTGTGTGTGTGTGTGTTTGTGTGGTGGAGAGGAAGTGCCCACATGAACAGGTGCACACAGGAACATATGCAAATGCAGACACAAGCCTGTGAAGGCTGGAGGTCAGCCTCAACTTCGGCTCCTCGGGAACCATTCACCTTGGTTTTTGACTCCTGGTCTCTTCATTGACCTAAAGCTTGCAGATCAGGGTAAACTAGCTGGCTGGGGATCCTGAGGGCTCCATTTGTCTCTGCCTCCCCAGAGCTGAGATTACATATGGGCACCGCCATGCCTAGCTTTTAAAATGTGGGCTCTGGGGTGTGAAAATGGAATCCTTATGCTTGCAAAACAATAATTTCACTGACAGAGCATCTCCATGCCCTCTCAATTAAAAGAAGAGGTATTCAAACCTCAGAGAGTTTATGAAGAAGGACTGTGCAGGTGTCCCACCTTGGGCATGGTGAGGCTGAGACACAAGCAGGGACCTTTCTGGGTAGGGACGTCTTGGGTGCTTGTGAATCAGGAAAGGACATGAACCATCTTGGCTCCACTGGGTTTTTGAGAATGATGGATTTTGAGTGAGTTGAATGGCTACGTCGCCTCCCTGGGCTGTGCCATGAGGTCAAAGGCCATGCCTTCATGAGTTATCTCACCCCACATATCTGCTGACTGCATTCCCAAGCAAGGGGTTGAGTTCAGGGGTGGGGCCTGACAGGCAGGCAGTTTTGTAAGCTTGCTGGCAGAGTGTGGACTAGCTGGCAGCTCTCTTGGGCTCTCAGAGGGATCGTCTGGATGTGAACTTGAATGAAAAGGGTGACACGGAGCAGAGAGAACATGGGTGATAGGAGGCTTCGTTTGGAGAACACAGTGGCCCCTCGATTATCACCACTAAGCTTTAATGCCCTCAATAAACTATCGGCATTAACCAAGGTAATGTGTCTGCTTTCTGTGGCTCTATCAAAATAAGTATGACTTCTGCTATTCTGTACTTGCTAGTCATTCTGTCTGTCCATCTGTCTGTCTGCGTGCCTCTGTATTTGTTTCTTGGGAGGGACAAAGACTCTTTTACTAATCTTCGTGCTAAGAAAGTGTCACTTGGGTAAGGAAATGAGGGAAGGACTGCTGGAGTTTATGCAGAACTGTGTGGAAACAGAGAACCTAGAACAGACAGGCAGTGTGAAAGGTCTGGGATGTAAGTCTACGTGTGAGTATGGAAAAGAAGGAGAAGTCCACAGAGTCACGTGGGGAGAGGTACCAGGAAAAGGGTCCAGAGAATAGGGGACTTCTGAGGCCATCACCAAAATAGATTTGGTGTTGGTAGGTATGGGGGAGGGAGAATGGGGGCAGATTCACCAGTAGAGAAAAGATGTGGACCCCACTGAACAGGGGCAATGAGATGTGAAGATGGAGCCACTGAAATCTGAAGATGGAAGGACTGGAAGAGAGAGCCCTCATCTCAAGGGCGAGCAAGGAGTCTTAGTTTGTGGCGCAAAAGTGATTTAAGGGAACTTTTCCAGAAAGAGGGTCTCTGTGGACGATTATACTCAGAAATGTTTGACAAGGTCAAGAGCAGAGCGGACAAGTTTTATTTTTAAGGAAGGAAAAATGCGGTCAGAACTCAGGACAGCTGAGAGGTTGGGGAGAGCGCAGCTCATGAGCACACACTCGGAGCAGAGGCTACAGCATGGGATCCGAAGAGAGAGAACTGGGCCAGGGCTGCAGAGGAGATGCGGGGTTAGAAGAAGGAGAGAAGCTGGAAGAGAGGTCTTAGAAGGATTCCTGAGTGAGAACAGTTGAGGGGACCCTGGCTTGGCTTGAGTGGTGGACAGTTAAGGCACACATGGCCAGGGAAGAGACTTAAAAGGGGAGTTGATAACACTAGTTTGAGGTGCTTATGGAGGCCCCGAGTGATGTAACTACTGTACCACTGAAAAGCAGATTGGGCTGGGGATATGGCTTAATTGATAGAGTACCGACATACTATGCATGAGAGGCCCTGGGTTCAATCCCCAGCACTGCATAAATGAGGCATGGTGGTGCACCTAGCAGTCAGCAGGTAGAGGCAGGAGGATCAGAGGTTCAAGGACATTCTATCCTGATGGCTCAGTAGGTAAAAGTACATGCTACAGAGGCTCACAACAGAAGTCTGGGCCCTGGGATACATATGAAAGTACGGAACTAAGTACAACAAGTTGTCTTCTAACCTGAACTTGTACATGTACACACACACACATAGATAGATAGATAGATAGATAGATAGATAGATAGATAGATAGATAGATAGATAGATCGATAGACGGTTGTAAAAATAAATTCAGCACCATTCCCAGTTTTATAACAAGTTCAGGCTCAAGGCAACCTTGTCTTGAAAAAATTCAAATAAAAATTTAAAAGGCTGGATTCCAGTGACCACAGAGAAGCAGCCCCCATGGCTGTATTCACAGTCAGTGTAACCCTGTTCTCCGACCAAGTCCCCAAGTCCAGGTCTAAGTCTGGAATCCTCTTCTCATTCATGCCTTTACCTACAGCTTCACAAAGGAAACCAACCACCCTTCACAGGACGTCAGCCCCTTCATCCTCTCTACATCCCATCTGGATATGCTGTTAGGTGCCGTGCTTTTTCAGGCAAGCCCGAGTGTACACACATCACATGGCTGTGATGGCAGTGAGACAGGCAGAAACAACATGGCTTTGAAGGGGACACAGAACATCATTAGATAGATGGCCCAACTGACCCAAAGTAGAGTATTTCTGTATCCTAGGTACAGGGCCAGGCCAAGGTTCTGTCTCTGGAGCAGCACTTGACTCTCCAGAGGGAACTCATGGTCCAGTTAGGACAAGCATGAGGGCTGGTACAGTTACTGCCTCACAAACGTGAACATCTGAGCTGGATCAGAGACACCCACATGGAAAGGCCAGGCCAGAGGGCTGCAGAGATAGCTCAGAGGTTAAGGGCTCCGGCTGCTCTTGCAAAGGTCCAGAGTTCGATTGCTAGCACTCATGTGGTGACTAACAACTATCTACAACCCCAGTCTCAGGGAGTCTAACTCCCTTTTCTGGTCTCTGCAGCCATCAGGTATGTACATACAGGCAAAACTGCCCCTCCCACACATACAAGTTAAATAATAATAAAAAAAACCCAGGCTAGTGGGATTGGTGGGCTCCAGGTTACTAGTGTGAGAACTGCCTCATAGAATGGAGGTGGATGGCGCCTGAGGAAGACCCAGAAATGGCCACAATCCGCATGCACATATACATGTGTACACACGTATGCACACACGCATGCACACACACATCAGAGCAAAGCACCACTGACAAAGCTTCAGGCTGAAAGCCAGTGTGTCTTTCTCACCGTCAAACAGGCAATGTCTGGGGAGATCTAGTCAGGACAGAAACGTATAAACTGAACATCACTCATCAATTTCAGAAACTCTTTGTAATCTAGAAATACAAGTGGTTTAGCTCGAGGCAACTTAAGATTTCTCTCTGAAACCCACAGCCAATCTCACGCTTCAAAGTGAAATCACAGAAACGTTCTTACTAAAGTTAGGGGAAACGTCAGGGTGGGTGTTGTCACAATTACTTATTTAACACTACTGTCACTGAAAGGGGAAGAAAAAAACATAAATATTATTACTGGAGAAGAAAGGAAAATTCTTATTACATACAATATGACCGCCTGCTTTAAAAGCCATGAAAACAAACTAAAACATTTCTAAGTAATTACAAAGTTTAGAAAGATAGTTAGTTTACCAGATAAATATATGGAAAGTTTATCACATGCCAGGAATGATCTGCTAGAAGCATAATGAAAAAAGAATGATCTGCCTATGAGAGAAATAATTTAAAATATAGAGATATAAATTTAATGAAAGTTCTCCAAAAGCCACGTAAAAACCAATTAGAAATTTTTACTGAGAATTGTTTTTTTTAAAAAACCAAATAAAACTCAAGCGTCTGTTATGTCCATAAAATTCAAAGTACAGTGTTATAGAGAAATGATAGTCCCTGAAGAGAAATATTAATTTAATGTGAATTATCTACAAATTCCCAATTGTTTTATGCAACTAGTTAAAATTATTATGACTCTATCTTTATACATGCATGAGGTTTCGAGGACAACCAAGGGGGTAAAATTTCTTTAAAAAAAAATGAGTAGGAAAGAAAATTTCCTGTCACAGCTGAGAGTCATAGTAGCCCCTGAACTTATGCATTGACGGAGATTCAAGATGGTGAGTAGAAATGCTAATCCCACCACAAGCCAGGAGTGAGTGACTGCTGAGGGAACCGCCCCCATGGAAGCCAGGTAAGCTGTAAGCAGTCTGCGCTTACTTGACAGGCTTCTCGGTCCACACAGCCTCCGTCCTCCGGAATGCTTACAGCCATCATTTATTTTCCTGAAATATTTGACTCACAATTCTAGGTTAGTGTCCATCCTGGGGGAGCCAAGTGGCTAGAGCTGGAACCAGCTGGTCACCTCATATCCACACTCAGGAAACAGAGAGCAATGCATGCTGGGAAGCAGAGGACAATGCATACTGGTATTTAGTTCATTTCCTCTTCTTTACACAGTCTGGGATCCCAGTCCAGGAAATGGTGCCACCCACAGTGATGGGGTCCTGCACCCTCAATTAACCTTGTCAAGATCGTTTCACACAGGCATGCCCAGAGCCGGACTCCCAGGTGATTTTAGATTTTATCAAGCCAACAATTGAGATTAATCATCAAACTAGGCAACGCACTCGGATGCAAACTCCAATCCCTGAGAGCTGATTGGTGGCGATTCCTTGCCCCGCCCACCTCTGCGTCACTGGACTCACTCATTGGTTCCCTCAATCTGAACACTGCAGTACTACCAGCAGTAGCTACAGTAGCTACATCTTCCTGTGACTCTGACCTCCCCATCCACCCTGACTGCCTGGCATCCATCTCTGAAAGGGCATTGCCAATTCTGCTTTGTAAGGGACTAGCGCTAAGACACACTCCTCTTTCATGCTTCATACCAAAATAAATCACAGACAAACCAGAATGCTGCAATATCCCAAATCCCTAAAATAAAAAAGAAAAAATTAGCTTATCTATCCATAAATGTGTGCCACTGAGATAAAAAACTGAATACAAGAATTCAATAAATCTGACTTTCTACAGAGCTAGACAGACCCTCTGCAAGTTAGAAATATCATAAACAAAGTTAATGACAGAAAACCAAGAAGCCGACATTCGAAACACTTCCCACAAAAGTAGGACAGTGCACGATAAGAGGTTGATAAAGTTATTATATAAAAAAGCATTTGGACGTCAACGAAAACTCACAAAAAGGGAAATACAATATGGGTCCAAGTAAGAAAAAAAATTATCAACAAAGTATATGGAAAAATATTACATTTCACAACAGTCAAGAAAACACAAATGAAAGCAGTGCCTTCTTTTTTCCTATTAATGTATTTGCCAAAATTAGTACCAAAGGTGGGGTAGGGGTGTGGCTTAGTGGGTAGGACCCTTGCTTAGCCCTGAGTTCAATCCCCCACACTATGTAAACAGAGTACATTAGTGTACAGTAATGCAATTCCAACACTCAGGAAGTAGAGGCAGGAGAATCAGAAGTTCAAGGTCATCTTGGCTACATACCCAGAATGGCGGGGACACGCAAGACTCTGTCTCAAAACAAAAACAGAACGACCACCACCAACTAAAATCCCCAAGGTCTGTTTCAGTAATCCCTGACAGAGCTACCAATGTGGACATTCCTTTTGGAATATGCTGGAAACTTTAAGAGTGTTCTGCTCCTGGTAGATAGAGCCATGCGCTATAGTTTATCTCAAACAAATATCAGAGAACTCAAACTTTCACCCAAGTTCATTCAGGGCGGCATTGCTAACAACTGGAATCAGACAGTTCAGAACCACGGTGCTTAAGACCACAGAAAATCACTAACACGGAACTGGAAGCGGAGCCCGGGGCCTTTACATGTGAATTAGATGTGATTCCCTGCCTCGTTTTAAAGGATTCGTTTTTAAAAATATGATGGGAAAGTTTTCAAACTATTCCAGAGTATAAATGTCTACATATGAAGTTTTGGGAAATAAAATCCTAAGTACAAAAACCTCCAAAGTGGCCGCAGAGTGCAAGCAGCCAAGACTCTCTCTTTTCCCGTCATCTAAGACCAAAGGGAACCACGCAAGAGCTGGAAGCCCCTGGCTTTAAGAAACCAAGGGTCAGTCTCACAGTGACTTTTGAGTAGAATGATTCTTGTCAACTTAGTAATACTATTAAAACACTTTAAGAATATTTTAGACTCTAGACCTAAATGGAAAAGCTAAAAGAATAAAAATTTTCTAGAAGAACACATAGAGGAAAATTTGGGAGACTGTGAGATGGATGATTTTTCTTAATAAAATGTGAAACTTTGACCCATCATGGATAAAAGACTTTATCAAAATGTGACACCTATGTCTCTCAAACAAGACCATGAGTCCAAAGGAACGCAAGCTGCAAAGTGGGTGTATCATGTTATATGTATGCCTTTATCAAAGGAACTGTATGCACAGGGCATGGACACCATCTGTGTTAATACGAAGATACCTCAATGAGGAGAAAAGGGCAAAAGATCTGAACAGACTCTACAAAGGGAGAGCAGCAACAAACACACAGAAAGAGGGAATGGTTGCACTTGTTCATTGGGAAATACAAATTTCAGGACAATGAGGTGACACCACATGCCTCTAACATGCCCAGAATTAAAGGCACATGGCACCAAGTGTTGGCAAGGAGGTATCACAGCCATTGTGCCCTCCCTCACACCACTGGGAAAATGGAGCACTGTTCATCTGATAGAGAAGAGCATCGACTTTCTTTCACACTCTCCACTCCTCTCACGAGCACCTACCTCAGAGAAATGACCATTTGCTTACAGAAAGTCTTATGCAAAGCGATTGTGGTGGAGTAACGGAAACATTCCCCACGTGGAAAGAATCTAAACCCCTGCCAATAACAGAGTAAAGAAGTTACCTCCCATGGGTACAATGGAGTGTTGTTACTCAACAATGAAAAGGGATAAGAAAAAATAATAATAAACCCAACTTATTCATACATTCATCAATAAAGAATAATCTCAGAGTTATCGTGCTCAGTGAAAAGAAGTAGAGAAAAAAGAGGTATTTCAGAATAATTCCATTTCTAAAGGAACCTAGAAAACCATGCTACCTTACAGCCTCAAATCAGTGGTCCCTGATGAGCAAGGAAAGAGGCGAGGAAGACGTGGAAGGTTCCCTAGTTCACTTTGTGTTGCTGTGAAAAGTTCATTTCATCTTACAGTCTACCGAGATAGATAGACAGACAGACAGACAGACAGACAGACAGACAGACAGACAGACAGACAGAGAGCTTACAGTCTATGGAGAAAGGACTTCAGGGCAGGGACACAGGAAGCATCAGGAGGCAGAGACCCTGGAGAAACACTGCTTAGTGGCTTGCTCCCCATGGCTGGCTCAGATTCCCCTTTTTTACAGACAAGGACCACAGTGCTCTGGGCCCTTCCAGATCCATTGTCAGTGAAGGAAAGGGTCAATCCAAGGAAGGCAGCTCTTCAACTGAGGTTTCTCCTTTATAGGCATGTCAAATAACAAGAATGGCATCACAGAGAACCAAAAGACATTGTGGAATTTGGGGAGTTTTGAATATATCCTGTCTTGCCCATGGTGACAGTTTTGTAGTGAATAACATACACACTGAACACTGGGAAAGTTAGTAAATCTTATTTTCCTCCTACTGCGTTACTGTAGTCTCTGATGGATGAGAGCTACAGAAATGACACCCATTGCTCATGACCACTTGTTCTACCTGATCTTGGACTGTCTTGAATTGTTTCTGTGGGGTTTGCCATAGGCACCCACAAGTGTGTGCGTGTGCGTGTGTGTATATGGGGGCATTGAAGAGTCTCAAATGCTGGAGATTTGGTGAAAGGAAAGTTTCCTATGCCATGGGATCAAGAATACAGACAGAGATATGGGGCTGACTGCACAGTAGGGTGTGGCATGTGGTAGGGCTGAGATGAGCTGTTTGGGTTGGTGTTCTATAGAAACCAACCAAGATGTGAAGAATTCAGCAGAAGCAGAAAAGCTAAAAAAAAAAAGGTGGGAGGTTCCAGACCTGTGGGAGCTTCCATGCTCCACCCTCCCGTGGCAAGCTTGGCCAGTTACCATCCTTGTTCAGTCCTATGTCTGAGTAGACTTTGGGAGGGGGGAAGATGAGGAAAGAGGGGATCTTATATCTGGTGACAGATGGGTCTTTGTTTGGTTTGGGCAAGTGTCACCAAATCTGGCCTCTCTCCAACTGATGGAAGGACAAATACTGGCGTGGAGACCCATCTCCATTGAGCAACCCCAGAGCCTTCCCTTGCTAAGTGTCATATTATTCTGCATGTAATATGTGCATTAGAAACCCTTTGCTGTCCACTGGCAGAAAGTGTAGCATGCTAAGTGGAATTTCAGAATGGGACCATTGCCGAGGTCTGTGACAAATGCATCTTCTAATCACACCTTTGTTCTGTCACCAGTCTTAGATAGTTGCACTGCAGTCGACTTTCTTCCAGACGGGGACAGAACACAGAACACAATAGCACAGGATTAATCAGACCCAGTCCTCACTGGAGAGCTAAGAGGCACACATTCCCCAGCTTTTATTTATCTACTACTGTAAAATCTATCCACACATCACACAGGAGTGTGACATCCACCCTAAATATATTGTTAACAATAACATGCAGTGGAGCAGCAGGGAGGCTCGATGGGAAACATGGAGACCTGAGTTCAATCCCCAGGAAAGATCTGAGTCCCAGATGTCCCCTGACCTCCATAGGAGTGTTCTTTCTCTCTCTCTCTCTCTCTCTCTCTCTCTCTCTCTCTCTCTCTCTCTCTCTCTCTCACCCCCCACATTTATATATATATATATACACACACATATCTATGATTAAAGTGGTATACACACATACATGTTAACGACAATAATTAGGAGAGGAGATGCTATCAATTAGGAGGGACATGGAAGAAGTTGGAGAGAAAGGACTTGGGAGAGGCTGAAGAGAAGAAAGAGTGATACTTAAATTAAAATGAAAGCAGAATAGTCTGAGAGAGCAGGCCATTAAAAGTAAGAATAAACAGAGAGAGTGTGCTCACTGCTGCTGAAGGATGCTGTGCAAACGCTGGGGCTGCTCCTCCATGGCATCACTGTGCCCTTGATTGACTGCCAAGATAACAGGAAAGAACACCTCTACTCAGTTTTGATGTTTTGTTTTTGATCAGGGTTGTAGCAGGACTTAGGAAAAATAGCTTTGAGAGAGTAATTAGTCAGCTAATTAGTAGGTCTGTTTATGTCTTCATTGCACCATGTTTGCTGGCCCCCAAGTCGTCCTGGTTCTTTGAGAGTAAGAGGATGATGGGATGGTATCTGAGCAGGGAGGATGCTGAGCAGGGAGCCCAGAGGAGCTGATGTGAATCCAGATGGGACCCTGTTCTCTTTTTATTTTTAAGCTCAGGAAGAAAAGGTGATGGACCCACCCCCACATGCTGAGGAAGCAGTTGCTAGGTGGGAGAAGTCTCCTAGGGGCTCCAGAAGCACAGAGCCCAGAAGTGTACAAATAAAACTGTGCTAAGGTTTGGCTTCTAATCCTCATGCCTACTGGGTGAGGTAGGAAATAGAATTGTCCGAATCTTTCAGAGAAGACTGAGGTAGGAGTGAGTAGGTCCATTTTAACTGAAAAGAGAAGTAGAAGGACCAGAATTTTTACCCAGGCAGTGTGGAATGAAGCCCTGTAGCCACCGTAAGATGAGCTCTGGGTACACAGTGAGGCTCTTTCATGCACCATGCAGATGCCCAGAAAGTGGTCAGTGGTGCTATTTAGCTTTCATAATAGAGACAAACTCAGTCGATGTCTCTGGAGATCTGAAGGTCTTAAGCCAATGAGAATACAGAAGCAGGATGCTTATTAACAAATGAGCTTTGCTATCTGCTCCCATAATCTGTGTAGTTAGCATTGACTGTATTCTGCAAGCTAGAGTCATATGGGTGTGGATGTGGGTGTCTCAAAGACACGTTGTGAGGTGGCAAAGAAGAGGTGACACTTCTCCCTAATCACATAAGGATAGCACCTGAGTTCTTTGTTCTTTTGTCTGACCAAATGACTTCAAAACAACCAGAGAAGTTAGTAACCATGGTCTGAAAGTGGGGAGAGTCAAACTCAGTAGGCACTGTGTTGAAGATATAATCATTTCTTGGGTGGACATTTCCAATCAAAGATTGAAAAGACATTCTCCTAATTATGCTCCCTCCTCCTTGTCCCCCTCCATCGCCTCCTCCTCCCCCCTCCATCTCCTCCTCCTCCCCCTCCTCCTCCTCTTCCTCCTCCTCCTTCTCTTCCTTCTCTTCCTCTTTCTCCTCCTCTTCTTCCTCCTCCTCTTCCTCCTCCTCTTTCTTCTCCTCTTCCTCCACTTCCTCTTCCTCCTCCTCTTTTTCCTCCTCTTCCTCCTCCTCATTTTCCTTCTTCTCCTCTTCCTCGGCAACTACCACCATCTTCTTTTTCTTCCTCTCTCTGTCCCTCTGTCTCTCTCTCTCGCTTCCTCCCTCCTTCCATTCCCCCCCATACCCCTCTGGCCTCAAATCCCCAGCTCTTCAGCTGAAGGGCTTCAGTATAAAGCTAAGTCTTGGTCCTGTAATGCTCCCATCTTGGGTGTGTATGTATAGAGGCAGGGGGGGACTTTTATTCCTTAAAGTATGGACATTTGGGGAACTGGCTCTGAAGTTCCTATGCACTAGAGTAGAGACAGTTAAGTAGACATCTTCCTTCCTTCCTTCCTCCCTCCCTCCCTTCCTCCCTCCCTTCCTTTTACTTTTACAAGGTGTATCTGCTGACTACTAGCCTTTGTGTTTTATATACTTTTGAGACAGTATCTCATGTAACCCAGGAGGACCTTGAACTTGCTACACAGCTGAGGATGATTTTGAATTGATCCTCCTCACCCAAGTGCTGAGATTATAGGAGTGTGCCACCACACCAGGCCTGGGCTGGATCTCAAGAAACCTAATTCAAGATAATTGGCTAAAGACATCAAGCAAATTTAAGCCCTTGTTCCATTCACATAAAACAGAAGTTTTGTTTCTTAAGCATTATCTTATTTGAACTTGATGCCTGGATCATTTATGTAATGGAAGCCTGTGATTGTCACGCAAAAATCTCAGTCTTCTTGTTTTGTTTTGTTTGGTTGGTTTTGGTTTTGTTCTTGGTTTTTTGATTTTTAACCTTTCCATCTCTTGCTGATGACTTCTGGAAGAACCTATCAGGACTTACATGGTTAATAACGGCAAACTGTAGCAAACACTTCCCCTTCTGGAATGTCTTTCAGCTTATTCTAATTTTTTAATGGAGAAAATGCATTCTTAAATTAAATATGCATAATAAGGAGTACTAATGATAAGAATAAAGTGGTATATGTGAGAATGAACCTAGTGTTGTAAGCAAAATGCATTTGATTTGCTGAGGCTAAAAGCTAGCTCAAATCTGTAAGACTTGGTGCAAAAAAGAAAAGCCTCGAAATGCTCACAAATTGTCCATAATTGTATGGATTTTAAATATAAAAGTTGGCAGTGGCAAAAGCTAAAAGCCATTAGGAGAGACACTATTGTGCAGTATACCGGGAGCAGTGAGTCACGAGCCTATGAGAAACTCTCTAGCTTGAGTTTTCTCAAATTTTGATAACTGTACTTGAGGCTTGTCTTGATGTTTACCACAATGCGCCCATTGTTCTTGGAGGCATGGTCTAATGCCTATGGGAAGAGAGCTACTAATTAACATGAATAGTCTTCTTCCCCGAAGGTCGTTTACCGCCAAGTTCATTCTCCCTTCCTTTTTCCCCTTTGTAGCTGAACATCACTGGAGGAGTTTTCAACGACAGCCATTAGCTTAAGAGATCCGTCTGTTTTCTCTCTGACGCTGGGTCACCGTTTTTTAAAGAGTCTTTTTCCTAAGCCAAGAAGTCATAAAAATAATATTCAAAGGCAAAGAGGTGGGCGGGGGAGAAGCTCACCTTTCTCCTGCACGGGTGTCCTCCCAATGAAGGCATTAAGTGTTTCCTCTCGTAAGCTTCCTGCTACAGTAGCTAAGAATTGTGTTGGGACTGGAGAGATGGCTGAGTGGTTAAAAGCACGTGCTGCTCTTGGTTCCCAGCACCCACATCCTGGCTCACAACTGTTTGTAACTGTTAGATCTCAGTTCTGGGGGGATCCAACGCCTTCCTCTAGCCTTCTTAGGCACTGCATACACATGGTGCATAGACATGTAGGCAAAACATTCAGAGACATAAAATTTAAAAATGAGTGAATCCTTTAAAGGGTCGTGTCTTAGACGTTAAGAACAGCAGCAAATCCCTTTCCTCAAGGATTTCTTTTGGTTTATTTTATTCCTTTTTCTTTTAAATGAAACTCAATGGTTTCTCAGTATTTTTCTGGAACTTAATAGGATGGCCCTGAAGTGTTTTCCAGATACAAAAAGCACTTGGGGACTTTGTTCTGCTATTCTGTGCCGAGAGGCTGTAGAGTTCCCCCTGTTTCATATGGGGACCAGTTGGTTACGATGATTTAGGGATTATAGCTAAAATGAATGGATTCCCAATATTTGTTAAGAAACGCTCTCATTTTATGACCCCAGCGTCTCTCAGCTACTATGTTCCTGCAGCTGGAGCTCTTCGTCCATCACAAATGATTGACGTTGTCAACTCATGTGTGTTAGAAGGGAAGGTGTTAGGACAGAGCCCAGTGGACATGTGACTGTGACTAACATTTCCAAGTGGACTTTGGATCCACCTCATCCAACCTGTTGGAGAGCCTCAGAGCAAACACCGAGGTTTTTGTGTCCTGAAGTGGAAAGATTCTGCCTTGGGGCTTCCAGGTGGAATCACTGTCTGTTTTCCACACTACAGATGTCAAACTCCAGACTGGTAGACATACCACCGCTTCCCTGAATTATGAGTCTTCTGGTGGGTTCTATAGATTGGTCAGTCCCTGAAATTACAGATAAAACTGCAATTCTAAAAATTATCCAATTGATTCTATGTCTAATTTGTTGGTAGTCGATTATACGAATGTAAGGGATTAACAGTGAAGACTGCCCAATATCAAATTGTAAATTTACTTAAAACTGAGACAATTCTGTGACTCTTAAACTTCAGTTGAGCAGGTTTCAAGTGTGAATGTTGTAGATGACAGTGCTGTGCTGTGTTGAGCTGTGCTGTGCTGTGCTGTGCTGTGCTGTGCTGTGCTGAGAAAGGCTGAACACCCTCCCACTCTCCACCCCACCCTCCATAGGTGAAGAACACCAACGACTCTAATACATCATTTAAGTAAAAACAAGTAATATGTTCTGGGGCAGAACATATTCTTTTGGCTGCTTGGCCTGTAAGATAGAGCTAAGCTTGGGGCCACATTTGCTCTTCTGATATGGCAGTGAGGAAATGTACTTGACGCGCACATATTGTGCTACCTTGCTTTCTGCCCCAGACCCAGATGAAGCAGCATGAAAAAGAAGTTTCATTTGGATCATGGTTCTGGTTTCAGAGGGCTCTGTCCATGAATGTTTGATTGGTCCTATTGTTTCAGGTTGGAGTCGAGGGAGAAATATACGGTATATGAAATATCCATCCTGTGGCTTGGAAGTAGGAAGGGAGAGAGAGAAAGAGAGAGAGACAGACAGAGACAGTGAGACAGAGAGACAGAGACAAAGAGACAAAGAGACAAAGAGACAAAGAGACAAAGAGACAAAGAGACAGAACATTCATTAGAGTTCTTGGCTTAAAAGGACAGTAGACAGAAGTCTCACACTGAATCTGCATAAGCCCCTCTAAGTTTTCAAACGTAAAGGTACTTTACAATTTGAAATAAAATCAAAATTTCCTTCAACCTAACCTTGCCTACTAAAATCTCTCGCAATGCCAATTAGTCAGAGAAATCGGTACCAATGTCAAGGGTAGGAGAAAACTGTCTTCCTGGAACCCCCAGACTGTGTGTGGAGGGCAAAGAATTAAAGACCATCACAGACAAAGTGAGGGCGGAGCATCCTGGCTGAAGTAGTCCAAGAACACAGGCAGGCAGGCCTGGCTTATCTCAAGTTCACTGTGAGTGGAACAAGAATGATGGTAAGAGGATGCAGAAGCCAGAGGACCTGGAGGCTGAGACCCAAAAGACCAGTGTTGGGAGGCCATGAGGTTCACTGGGCTATCGCCAGGGAACCGCTGATTTCTCCACCAACCTCCCTGCAGCTGCCTCTGAACACACTGCCTCTGACATCCTCTCTGGGAAAGTCTGATTTTATCATCAAAAAACCCCAGTCCTCAAAACTTGTATCCTTCCTTCTCCAAATGGAATCTTGCCCCGGTGCAGAAACATGTCTCCTAGGTTGAACCCGACCAGACTTGGGGGTTGGGGGGTGAAGTCTGGGAATGAAGGGTTTCCTCAGAAGCACAGCAGCCAGGGTGGCATTCCCTTTTCCTGTTTAGGGAGCTTAATTCTTCATGCTTTGCTTGGCTGTCAGAACAGTTCATGTTTTTATTTGTGAACATACATGGTGATCATGCTTAAGGAAGAGAAAAATCTGACGGTAGGTCCCTGGATGCCCTTGGTTTGCACAGATGTTGCGATCAGAACTGAATTTTCAGTGCTCCCCCCGTGAGGTGCAGTGAACTGAGTTAAGAAGGGGACCTCTTCTCCACAGCTCTCCCTGCACAGACAGCTCACTAAAATACCGTTAGAGCCAAGGACTTGAAACCGACAAACCAACTGGTCTGAAGATTACCAAGACAGCGCGTCATCTGTGTAGATGAGAATCCCTCACCCATAGCCCAGTGGCAGTCAGATGAGTTCAGAACAACAGAGGATCTGGACAAAGGTCCAGCAGTGTGGAACAGCGCTACTGAGTTAGTGGCTGGCAATAATTGAAGCATTCCTCTTCCTTTTGGGAGATGGTGCAAGACGGATGGAGCTGAGTCTCCAAGACATGGAGAAATGGGGGGCTATTTGTGGGAAGGTGAGCCTTCTTTGCTACATCCTTTTAGGGAGCAATCTACTCCCCAAAATCCCACTGTGGCCCCCCTCTCTTCTCTTCAACTTTCCCCTGGACTGGAGTCTTTCTTTCTGACTTGTTTGAGCCTCACAGGACAGGGCTAACTCTGGATGGCAGGGTGAAAATTGGATAAACAGCCACACTGACTCAGGGGAGAATTTTTTTTTTTTAAAACGTGAACATCTGTTTCTTGAATTTGGCCATGGTAAGACCTGGGGGAAGGAAGAATGCCAACAGATGAAATAGAGCCAGGAAGATACAGCCTCATCTTTTTGTGTATTTCAGGATACAACCTGGCTCCTTCCAGCATGACGGAGGGAAGAGATTCGTTCCTTCTGGCTCTGGGCTGATGCCCACTTTTCCTTTAGGTAGGTCCCACAGATGCTTTCTGGTGATTTACAACTCTACTAAGGTGCCTACTTTGAGCAAAGTCCTGCATCCTCATGCATAAACCTGAAATGAAGAGGAGCAGAGATGCTTAGGAACCACTTGCAATTTTTCAGGCACTGGGCAGTGATCCAGCTTAGTGTCAAATGGTGTGGTACCCAGAATAGAGCTTGTAGGTGCTTATAAGAGGAGAAGAGGTGGGGGTTACTGCAGCAAGAGGAGTTAAAGAAAGGAAGTCAGAATCCTTCAGGAGCAGGGGTCAGGCCTCCGTCAATAGTGTTTGTTTGACAAACACCAGGACCTGAATGTGGTCCCCAGAGCTCACATTTTAAAAGCGAGGTGGCTCAATGGTTCCAAGCACTTATTGCTCTTGCAGAAGATCTGGATTCGGTTCCCAGCACCCACATGATGGCTCACAACCATCTGTAACCCCAATTCCAGGAGGTTGGATGTCTTTTGAATGCCACAGGCACCAGACATGTACATGGTACATATACATACATGCAGGAAACACATTCATACACACAAAATAAGTAAAACTAAAAGGTTTTAAAGCCAGGTGCAGTAGCATTCACTTGTAATTCAAAAGGCAGGGAGACAGAGGCAAGTAGACTTCTGGCCAGCAATTCCTGGCAGAACAGGCCACACCATGGGAAGCACCAAGGTCAACAGAGTTCAGACTAGATGGTCCTGTCAACATGACTTCCTCAGTCAGATATCATGATGCTAAGACCCTGGCCTGAGGGAACCTGGCTTCCCATAATACAGCTGGCTGAAATAACCTTATGGAATCAGATCCAGGGTGTGAGCACAGAATTTTAGTGGAAATTAATTTTCCTCAAATGAACTTCTACCTAGTATCTTAGTTCTTCAGAAAGAAGATGCATTCTGAAAACAGAAGAGAGTCAGGCCAGTCATCAGAAGGAATCCTGCTGCCAGCCCCTGGTCTTTGCCTGCCTTCCCACCCATCCCTGACTTTGCCATGGCATCTCTGAGCTATAGATCTTAATAAATATCTCATGTATCTCAGCTAGGATGGAAGTAGCAGAATATTTGACTAATAAACTTCAGCCATAAAAGTAGAGACCTGAAGGAAATGGCCTGCCAGTATTGGCTCAATGGTTTGGAGGTCTCAGAGCCAATTGATTTCTGCTTTTTTTTTTTTTTTTTTTTTTTGGTTTTACAATCTGAAAGACATTGCCTCAGCCCCAGACATCACTTTTACTCAGGAAACGAAGAAAGAAGGAGGCTGGAGCTGTGGCTGTGTGTGTAAGGCCCTGGGTTTGATGCTCAACACCTTGTTAAAAATAAACTATGCTAGGAAACCAGTGGCTTCTGTCTTGGTTGGAGCAACAGCAGATAGGTGTGAGGAAATATAGAAAAGGGAGGGGAAATAGCTGGCTGGCAGTCCCTATGGTGCTCTGCCATTCTGACTGAGCAAACATACATCATCTAATGCGGATATCGTATTTTCTGCAATAATGCGACATAAGAAACTAGTATTTTGTCTCGTGTGTGACAGCATAGGTTGTTCATCCGAGTGCATTTGCCTGATCCAGCCAAACGACCAGCTTGCTGAAGCAAAGTGAACTCAGTGCAATGTGATTAAAAGATTGCTGACTGTTAAGTGAGATGTGTCCTAAAGCCCATATATGCACACTCATACACACACATACACACATGCACATACATGCAAACACATGCACACACAAACATGTGCAAACAGCACTCATGCACACATGTGCACACACACATGCACATGTACATATATTACATGCACACCGCTCTGATTTATATGCCCAGGGACCATTGGCCAGCCTGTCTCTGGGTACAGTCCCAGGGCCTTCTCTGTGGAGTGCCTTAGTAAACAGGGACAGGTCCTGAAAGACCTAACAAAAAGCAATGCTTCATCACACGTCCCTTTGTCTGGTTCTGCTTTGCTTCTGAAGAGTTAGTCCAGGAAGAGATGCAAAATTAGAAGACAGGCCAGATGGGCAATTAATGGGATTTTAAATTTTTATAGAGAGAATGGAGTCATAGCTTGGGCTTTGTCAGAGGGTCCTGTAAATCCATCCAGTCACAGACCAGCATTGCGCATACAGGACCTTGCCTCCTCTTACCTCTTAAAGGCTGACCCTATGGAATGGAAGCCCCAGCAACAAGCAGCAAGGATACAGACTGCCTGAGAAGTAGCCCAGTGGTTCGCTTCAGTGCAGCAAACCAGCCCCTTCGGTCCTTGTTAGTTGAGATTTAACCCATTTTCCACCTTCAACCTAGAAAGAAACCCAAGGGCAGCAGACCCCAGCCAGGGTCTCCAGGCTGTAGTTCACACACATTCATTCAACCAGAGATGCATGGGACAGGATAGAATGAAGTAAGGCTAGAGTGGAGGCTCATGGGCAGGATGGGCCTGTTCCATTATAGATGGGATGCTGGGTAATATAGATGTGCCTAGAGATCACCCTGCCTCAGTCAGATAATCTGAAAACAGCTGCACTCAAAGTGCAGGGAGGTTGTCCATCATTAACCCCTGATGCAACTGGAAAGTGGGGGAGGTGAAGGCAAGGCCAGGGAAAGAGGAGGAGGAGGAGAAGGAGAAGGAGGAGGAGGAAGAAGAGAAAATGAGAAGGAAATAGGAAGACAAAGAAGATGAAGGAGGAGGAGAAGGAGAGGAAGAGAGAGGAGAAGAAAGAGAAGTAGGAAACAAGAAGGAAATAGGAAGAGGAGGAGGATGAAGAGAAGGAAAAGAGAAGAAGTGAGTAAAGAAGGCAGAGGAGGAAGAGGGAGAGAAGGAGGAGAGGGAGGGAGAGGAGATGAAGGAGGAGGAAATGAGAAGGAAATAGGAAGAGGAAGAAAATGAAGAAGAGGAGAAAGGAAAGAGGAGGAGGGAGAGGAGGAGGAAGAGGAGGAGAAAATGAGAAGGAAATGGGAAGAGGAGGAGGATGAAAAAGAAGAGAAAGGAGAAAGGCGAGGTAAAAGGAGAGAGGGGAGGAGGGAGAGAAGGAGGAAAGGAGAAGAGCCCCTGACGGAGTATACCATGGCAGCTAATGTTTAAACTATAGGTGAGTTCCTTCATTATCTTCTCACAACCTCTTCTGTGGGGGAGTTTGGGGAACTGTTGCCAAGTTCCTATTTTAGCACCAGTTCAAACTCAGCTGGGACCATGTCATCTAGAAACCTTCATACAAATGGCCCCATGTCTAATCACTCCCATCACCCTTTCAGAAGCATTTCCTTTTGGGATCTTTATTTTGTTTCCTACCCCTCACCTCCACAGTCCATTCTAGAAAGCAGATGAGACAATATCTCCATGGGTGCTGTGTCCTGCTGTGCCCTGGGTCCTGTGAGAGCACCGAGTGAATGGATCTGTGATAGGCTCTAGATCAGATCGGTGTGGAGATGGAGCTGTGACACTGAATGAAGAGAATTGGCAATACCGCTCCTGGTCTTCAGACACCTGCACTCAGAAGGTGGGGATGCTGTGACCTGTGAACTTTTGCTTTTAGGAAATCATTTTGATGTGTGTGTGTGTGTGTGTGTGTGTGTGTGTGTGTGCGCGTGCCACGCGCCTGTTTGTGTGTCTGTGACAGAGACTGAGGGAGCTGGGGATGATCAGAGAGAGAGAGAGAAAGAGAGAGAGAGAGAGAGAGAGAGAGAGAGAGGGAGGGAGATGGAGAGAGAGGAATGGAGAGAGAGGGAGGGAGGAAAGAAAGAGGAGAAGGAGACTGAGGAAGAAAATGAGGAGGAAAAGAGAAGGAAAAGAGGAAGAAGTGGGGGGAGAGGAAAGGGAGAATGCATATGGAAGGGAGCCTTTCAGAGCTGTTAAGAATGCAGTATAACTGCTAAGGACCCATCTTATGTGTTAAGACTCTGGTCATTGTTAAAGACATATTTTGCATCTGCTCTTGCAGGATCTGTTGCTCTAGGTGGGCTAGACACTCTGGAGTCCCGGGCATGGTTTTCCAGACCAAGGCTGTAGCAACTGTGCCCGAGTCCGACAGGAGTGTCTTAGGTTGCTGATTCAGGAGTCAATCAGTGCCCAGTGTTCTCACACAGGGGCGTGGTCATGGCTTGGCTGTGCTGGGCTGGGCTGCAGGTTATTGTTCTACTGTTCTGGACTCTGCAGCACTGCCCTACCTAGGCTGGGTACAGTCTACTGCTCTTGAGAAGTCAAGAGGTCTAAGGTCCTCCTGTTCCCAGAGAGGATTAACTAAGGAGAGCCACCTTGAGTGGGACTGTCACCACCAGTCTTGGGGCCCAGGTAGCTAAAGAGGAGAAAAAAATAAACTTGGTTGCAGCAGGCACCCCACCCCACCCCCATTCTCTCCCTTCTAGGACGGACAGAAACCTCTGACACTGAAATTCTTCCCGAAGTTGTTTCTCTCAGATGATGTTTGCTGCAGGGCAAGTGGAAGGGTACAAATCGTTTCTTATTTCACTCTGGGATGATAGAGAGTAAAAGTTTATTCAGAATGAATTACAATAAATAATAATAGTAAGTACAAGCACAAATCTTTATTTCTAGAGAAAACAGCAAACTCATCTCCTACTGCTACTGAAACAAATGACCATAAACTCAGAGGCTTAAAGCCATGTACAAGTATATTATCTTACATTTCTGGACTGTAGAAATGTAAATTCAAGGTGTTAGCAGGCCTGGTCCTTCTGATGCTTGCAGGAGGTGCCTTTCCAGCTTCTAGTGGCTACATTCACTCCATGGCTATGACCTCTTCTTTAATCTACCCTGAGCCCTTGAATCCACATTCTGTCCCCTTCCCACTACCTCAATGCTTATAACTTCTTCCTAAAAATCGTGTGCTCATAGCTGACCTAACTGGACAACCTCTGTTCTCAGGATGCTTCCTGTGTCCCCATCTGCAGAGCCTTCTGTGCCCGGGATCACGAATCTTCACCTATTTTTTTTTTTGATGAAGACATGCTTTTGTGTTTGGAGGAGAGAGTACCATTCTATCTACTTAGATAACACTGGAGCTGGGGAGATGAAATAGACAGAGGGGAGGGTTCTAACCAGAGCAGTCCAGTCTCAGAGAGTGGGGATGGGGGTCTCCTGCATGCACAAACTTCAGTGGTAACCGGCTGTCAGCAAAGATCCCCCCTTCTCCCACCAGCACAGGGATCCCTGAGCTGCCTGGAGCAGTATGGCCAACACAGATGGCAAGACCGGCTCTGGGATGCAGAGGCCGTAGCAGTAGCAGCATCTTTAGCTAAAACAATGGCCATAAGTGTGATGAGCATTAGGCCGGAGTGCCCAGCTGCCCGCTATATGCTTTTTAAAAGCATATAGGCAGTGTTCTTAAGTGAACATACAGTATAGAATAAGGGGAGGTGCCCCCGAGATGACACATAATGAATATCTGGGCAGGATGACGGAGAGAGGAGGAAGCAAGACTGGCTAATTAACGATTATTTTTAAACAAATGTGACCGGAGACCTAAGGGTAGTGCTTTAGAGCTCACACTTGTTGGTGCTCACAGACTTCATGCCTGGATCATAGAGAGCAGAAGAGTGGTGAGGTCGGTGCCACCTTCCACTGGAGGACGTCCCATGGCAGGGTCACCAGAGAGAGACACTTTCTTGCAGGAGCGCCTTCCTTGGAGTCTAAACCCACACAACCTGCTAGTTAGTCCTACACAACCTGCTAGTTAGTCCGGCTCCTCCCATAGCATGCAATATCTGAATAACATTAACCATATTAATCAGTAGATCCATCAGGAGGATGGAAAAAAGTGGTGGTAGGGTATTCCCAAGACAAAATTAATTTCTTTTTTTATAATCTGCAATAGTTTATTTCACAAATTCATGACCCACCCCAGTATGTTTGTTCTTTATGATGAGCTATAAAAATGACAAAATACATTAGCCAAGTTCTTCATTCTGCTGAAATGACCATATTCAAAAATAATAACAGAGACTTGTATCCACAATGCAAAAGATGCTTGAAGTAATTGGGCCTTAATTTGTACACAAACTGTCAAGGCAGTTTTCCTCCCGGCCTGCATCTTCTGAATTCATTAGTCTCTAATTACGGCCAGTGGGGACCAGCAGTTAGAAGGTTAAAGAGGTTCTGACAGGCCTAATCATTGCTCAGGAAGCTGAAAATGTATGCGCAGTCTCGGCAGATGGGGTGAGAGCGGCTGCTGCCAAGTGATAACTGTTTACTCCCTTGCACCTCCAAAGCTGTCATCCTAATAGGCGCATTTTAAATTTATTAATGCTCTAGTTACAATGCGTACCCAGTCTCTAATGGTATGTCAGCCTCAGTATATAAACGGAGCAATTAACACGGATTACCTGGTAATGGTAAAATTATTTGTTGCCTGTTTGATATTTTGTGTGTGGGTGTCGGGGGTGGGGGGGGGTCTCTCCTTTCAGAAAGAATTGTCCCAGGAAAGACCTCTTTTTTAGTTAAAGTGTCCTGAGAGAACTGCTGAGGTAGGCTTTCCTCCTCGGTTGTAACAAACGAACCAGAATGCCTTTCCTGGCTTCTCCCCAGCCAGTTTCATCCTGCTCTGATTTCCAGCCTCTGCTGCTGGAATTCGGTAGTTGGGGACAGCTCATGTGGAAAGCTGGTTTGGATTTGGGGAAAAGGCAGGAAGTGCCAGGCTTTGTAGAAGTTGGGTCTTTCTCTACCACATCAAATGAGAGAATGAGCTTATTGGGGTTACTAACTTCAGGTGGATGACGCAGGTTCCCGAATTATCAAAACCACTTATCAGGTCATGGAAGATGATTCACGAAAGATACCCTATAGACATTCCCCACCAAACCCACAAACAGCTACACCCCGGGGTTTTGATTACTGACCATGCACTTTGTGAGTCTTGTGAGTTTCCTATGTTTCCTGATCCTTGTGAGTTGCCTGTGTTTCTAGAATTGGAGAGTCTTCTTGCTCCCTCCCTGAGTCTGCAGGCAACAGTTGTACAAGAGACCCTTTAGAGCGAGAAGCCAGGGTTCTGGGTCAAGGTGTAACTTCATGCTAACTCATAAAGGCAGCAGTCTACCTGTGTCTGAGTTTTGTGATCCCCTCTTCCACTGTTACCAGCAACACATCCTTTTTCCTCATAGCCTTTGTCCTGTAGCCATGGCTCTAAAGCTCACTACACACCAGCAAGAAGTACCTTAAAAAAGGAGGGGATGTCTCCTGTCTTCCCTGTGATTGCTGTTATGGCACTGCACAGATTTTTAATTAAATACAATTTTTAAGGCAACACTTGTTTTCGTGCAGGAGGCTATAGATGTGGAGACAGCCAGAATGTACAGTCCCTCCACTGTGGGCTTTGTGAAGGCAGCAAGATTCATAAGTGTCCTGAGAGCATGGTGAGGTGTTAATCTCAGCAACAGAGCAATTATCTGTGTCTGGCCGCCACTCTGTTGCTAGCCCATGACGGCTAATTGATTTACACCATCTAGAAGCAATACAACAACAACAACAAATGTCTGGAGGACTTTGTACTCATTAAAAGTTACCATTTCATCTCCCCAGAAGGTGATCTGTTCAATTTTTTTTAAGCCACAATGGAAAGATACTATGCTGGATAGCTCTTTATCAACTTGACACAAGCTAGAGTCATCTATGAAGAGGGAGTGTCAATTGAGGAACTGCCACCATCTGATTGGTTTGTAGGCAAGTCTGTGGGGGACATTTCCCTAATTAATGGTTGAGGCATGAGGCCCAGCCCACTGTGAGTGGGGCCACCCCTGGGCAGATGAAAAAGTATGAAAAAAAAAGGCTGAACAAGCCATGGAGAGCAAGCCATGGAAAACAAGCCGGTGAGCAGTGTCCTTCCCTGGTCTCTGCTTCAGTCGCTGCCTCCGGGTTGCTATCTAGAGCCTTCCCTCAGGATGGAGTGTGACCTGAGAGTTGTAAGTTGAGATAACACCTTTCCCCTCGTGCTGATTTTGCCCATACTGTTCATCTCGGCAACAAAGAGCACATTAGACAGATACCAAACCTTTAGGTGATAAGTGTTCTTTGCCAGGCACCAAATAACTCATCTACTGTGGTTCCTTCGGTGGCCAGAAGACCAGCACCTGACTGGTAAGTGGGGACTGTGTGGCCTCAGGCTGGTGTCCATGTCTGCAGTCTTCAGTTTTCTCTGTTTCCTCAAGATGAGGAATTGGGTCACCTTACTTGTGACATCTGAGATTGTTTTGTTTTTGTTTTTGTTTTTTGTTTTGTTTGTTTGGTTGGTTGGCTTTTTTTTTTTTTTTTTTTTTTTTTTTGGCTTTCAAAGTCCACAGTCCTATGAATTCAAATGTCATACGGCCAGGAAGGGACCGTGTAATGGAGCCAGAGTCCTCCTGGTCAGGATTGGGTCATGGCTTTTATGTCTTTTATCTTGGACATTTAATGTTTTCCGATGGTTCTACTTATTTAGAATATTTTTTTCTATCTGTGAACAGTGGATTTTTCCAGCCACTTGCTGTATTTTTGCTGTATGAGACAGCCATTCATTTTTGAAGATTCTTTTAAAAAGGAGGGGAAAAACCTGCTTCCAGCACTACTTTAATGGGGAAGCCAGGGAAGAGTATCCAGACATGGTCTGCAGTGGGTGTTTGCTGGTGACATGTGGTACCACAGGGAGAAGGGACCCGCTTTGGATCTCTAAATTGGGAGTATGTAGGGTTGGGCTGTGTGGTCTCCTGTGTAGGACTCTGCTCTCTGTCCCTGGTCAACCATTTGGCCTTGGGTCTTCCTTTCCTTGCCTATGGAGTAAAGAAATCGGGCTAAATAGCTCTAGGATCTGTTTCATTGTCAGTCTTGATGAAAAGGGGATTTTTTTCCAAAACCATAGCAACAGAAACATAAGACACCGAGGAACCAGCAATTGGAAACAGGTTTGCAAAGTAGATGACTTTGAAAGCTACTCGTGGAGAAGTTACCCGAAAAGCTTGTCTTTAAGTAGACAGTAGGTCACATTGTGGCACAACTTACGTTCTGAAGTAAAATGTTAGTCGGAGTCGTTCATGTAAACACGTAAAATATGGCCCTGTGCTCTCCTGTCCACCGGGAGTCTTAGGATACATTCCTTAGTCTTACCCTCTAAGCTGCCTGTGTTCTAAAGGTCCTGTGGCTCACTTGGTGATGGGGCATGATCAGGAGTGGCCATCAAGCCTCCTGGGAGCTTCATGGGTTAAAGCCTCCATTGTGTAGAGGATGTTTCAAAGGATGCACCACTCATATCAGCATCCCGGAAGCTTGGTCTTAGGTGAGCACAGAACCTACATTTCAAAGCATTCTTAAGAGACACTCAGGCAAAACTGAAGTTGGAGAACCAGCGTTCTAGAAAGAGGAGGCCCAGGCCACATGCTGGTTGGTCTTCACTCTGAAAACTGCACTGTTCTTCTCTCCCACATGGCATAGCAGCTTTCTAGCTTTCTCCTTGGAAAGTGAGGTACCTGGTATGTTGGTTCCTCCCCCTTGGGACTTCTCAGGAACAAGGTCACAGCTTTGATCTACAAGTCAAGGCAGATCTAGGCAAACTCAGTTCTACCCACAGGCTCAGTTCTTCCAGCACACAGTGTTTTTTGTAACTGGAGCATGGTGGGCTTTGTATGACATGAGTCACTTTTACTGATGGCCTTAGATGTTGAACTTCTACAAACATTCGCTGTGGAGCTTCAATGGCATGGGGAGATCCAAGAGAAACCACTTCCTGTTCCCTACACACACATTTCAATGTGCAGCCTTCAAGTGTAAAAGGTCCTCTTCATGGCAGTTCCTCTATCTGCGGCAGCCTTGGACTTCCTCAAGATGAGCGCTTGTCTTAGGTAGGGAAGACTGCACGGGGTGGGAATCCTAGAGTTTGGTTTTGCAAAATGATCACAAGATGTACCAACCTAGTACAGTACCCTCAGTCTAGTCTGCCTGGGCACAAATGCAGCTTCCCCAACCCTACTTACGAGTCCATGGAACCAAAGTTAGATGTTGCCCCTCCTGTGCCTCCAAGTCTATAGGAATAGTAGGGCTTATCTTCTAGAGTTTTGCAGAGGATTCAGTAAAGTTCTCAGAACGGTGGTCAGAAGAAAGCAAGCACTTGCTAAATATTAGTGGTGGTTAATTCTAGACCATCTGTGGGCAGGTTCCATGGGGATAGGATGTGTCCAACAACAACAGATCTCAAGCTCAGCTGAACCCTGTACTTGCTTTAATGTTCTATTTTTACTGTCTTGAAATCTTAGTTATTTTTGGCAAGGAGCTCCCCCATTTTTTTTTTAACCAAACCTAAAATTGATGCAGTAAGTCTCATCCACAAGGTTGTTGAGGCCGAAAGCTAAAGTCTACGTGGTGTTGAAATTAAAATGCCCTGCCTTAGCATTATCAGAAAGGCCAGATGCTCCCTAAAGAAAATGTGTTTGATAATTGAGCTAAGGTAAATACTCTTTGTATATTTGCATGGAGCCAGCGATTACCTGGTTTCAGTTGTGCAACTTAATGATAATACTATGGTAGATCGTCAACAATGAAATACACAGAATTCAGATCTTGGACTTAAAAAATTTATAGTGTGATTCTAAATTTCTTGTATTAGCTTGAGATTTTTTTATGTATTCAATTTTTTCTCCTAAACATAAAGACAGTGTATCATTCTTCTCTGCATCCTGCAAAGGGTCCATCAAACTCCTTGGCAACCAGCCATTACTGAGTAACTTTAAGGACAACCAATAGGATGATCATATGTCACTCATCTTGAGAGTGACAGTGAACATATCTTGGGTAAGGATGAAATTGATGTGCAGTCAGCCCTCCCTCCAGCACATATTTTGATGGCTTTCAGTCCATTTGCTTTGGCTCAATTTAAAAGCCCAAGGAGACATATAATTTATACATGTAATTTAAAAGGTTGTAGGGAAGGGAGACCTTAGTACTTACTTTAGTGGAAATTGGTAGAACCATCCCACAATGGGCAGAGGATTTGTTCCCCTAATATCTTAATTGTAGGATCTTCTACAATCTCTGATTCTTAGAGCTGTGTAGGAGACCATAGACATTTTATCTGGGTCTGACTTGGAAGATAAGGAGACTGGAACCCAGAGTGGGTTGGGATTTCTAAAGAATAAGTAACTCACCAGTCTGTGAAAAAGGCTTTACCCAGGTTCCAGGTCACACGCAAGGGGTGGCCTATGTGGTGGGGGACCAGCCTGGGCTACAGAAGAGTCCAACCCTGGCAACAGGTTGACATTGGACTCGTTATCACTGGATGGCACTGACAACCTCCTAGAATAGAGCCAAGGGCATCTTAGTCTCAACTTGCTTCCCTCCACAGGTTCTCTCTGCAGCAGACTGGACACTTCTTCAGTCAAGTATTTTTCTGTCCCTGCTTGTTGGCATCTCTTGTTTTTAATCTACTTTTGTGATAAACAAGGCAAGCAGGATACTAAGTGTTCTGCCTTCATAATGACACCACACCAACTTTTATGACTAGTAGCTGAGTATTGTCTGTTTCTAGTCCTGCAGAGAGTGAGCCATGTCTAGCTGTGAGAGGGGAAACCATCTAAGGACTGCAAGGGAAGTGTGGGTAAATTGGAAGCATAGTCTTTGATGCTTCAGAGCCTCATCAGTAGCTTGCAAGTATGACTTCCTGGATTGCCTGCAACACCTCTTGGACTTTCTCTCACAGAGCTTTGCAATGGCTTTCTTACTTGGGAAGACAGTCTTCCTGCTTCTCTACCTCTGAGCTAACACTTTTGGAGAGTGCTGACACTGCAAGCAGCCACTCATGCTTGCCACAGCCAGGGGCGAGGGGATGTTGGGGGTCTGGTTGTAAGCAAATGGAAGCACCTTGACCAAGATGGGGACATCGAAGAAGAGAGCAAGTCTGGCAGGGACACTGATATCTAGGGTCCTGCTTGGGACTGGTCCAATCAATTTGGAGATAGTTATCAGATTTTGATTTGGGAGTTTGATGTTTAAGGCAAGACTGGGGTATTGAAAACAGATACGGAGGGATTGGCTTAGTCACAGCAGTGAGAGTGGCCTATGGAATGGCCATTTTTTTCTAGGCAGGAAAGAATAACCACGAGACATTTCTTTCGGTTCAATCCACATCTAAATCTATGATTGAGGTGGGTAGGTGCATGGAGAAGGGGGCCAAGGGATGAGCCCCGAGTTGCTCAAACAATTAGGAGCTGGGAAGAAGAGGAAGGCACAGCAGAACGGGGTCCTGGGATAGAGGGGGGGGGGGTCCAAGAGCACGTGATCTCTACAAATCAATTCCTTAAAGGATAGAGGAAGTTCACAGGATGTGTAGTCAGGGAAGGACACAGGGACATGATCAGTGACAGTGTAAAGGTGTCTACTCAGGTTCCAGGGACAAATTCAAGGAGAAAACAGATGGCAAACACCATACGCAGGGAGGTTCCTCCTCCAGTGAAATCAGGGGAGGTGACTGCTCATTTTCCACAAATCATAAAACTCCCACAGAGGTGACTTTTCCCAGTTCCTTACTTTGAAGTGTGAATCCTCCATTCTTCTACCTCCGGGTCATCACCTCCCCACACAGAAGTATCTTGCAGATAGCTCCCTTTTCGGTGCTTTTCTCATAGTTTGTGAATTTTAAAGCAAATAAGTGTGTGACCAGTGTGTGACATGGAAGCAGGAGCCTGACGCCTGAGGCACAGCTGGGAAAGAGCAGCTGAGGAAGGAGAGGTGGGATGTAGGGCATTGACATGACACAGTAGTGGGTTACCTTTTCTGTCTGCGTGACGCACGGGGGATCCAGAACAGGGAGAAGACTAAACCACAGGACAACCGCAGGTTTTCCCCAGGAAAGGCAATGAGTTTCAAACTTACTGCTATGAGGCAGCTCTGCGGTTCTAAGAGTGTGACTGTGGAGCTGGTCTTTGGGTAAAACATGAACGGCCACTCTTTCTGCTCTTGTGTCCTTGCCTGGGGTTCTCATGGGGAGAACGATGACTGGGAAGTGACAGCTACCCTGAGTGGTTTGCCATTTTCCCAGGAGCTCAAAGGTGGCTGGACAAGGCATAATGTCCCTGGCTTGACATTATGTAGGGGACACAGGCAAGAAAGGGGGTGCATAAGGCAGGTAACAGAGGTAGACAAAGGACATGAGGTAGAACAGAGTTCAAAGGGAAGACAGAGGGTGGGGAGGACGGTGTTGGGGGTGGCCTTTGTCTTTCCCTCCCATTCTGAAGCAGTTTCTCACTGCAGGAAATTGATGATCTTGACTCTTGCAAGTGGCCCAGATTCTCACACCAGGGGCTGGGGTTCTCACACCAGGGGCTGGGGTTCTCACACCAGGGGCTGGGGTTCTCACACCAGGAGCTAGGGTTCTTATACCAGGGGCTGGGGTTCTCATACCAGGGGCTGGGGTTCTTACACCAGGAGCTAGGGTTCTCACACCAGGGACTGGGGTTCTCACACCAGGGGCCGGGGTTCTCACACCAGGGGCTGGGGTTCTCACACCAGGGGCTGGGGTTCTCACACCAGGAGCTCAGTTTCTCACACCAGGGACTAGGGTTCTCACAACAGGGGCTTAGGGACTCTCACACTAGTAGCTGGGGTTCTCACACCAGGGGCTTGGATTCCAGAGAAGTTTGCTGGCATATTGTTCCCAAAGAGGACTGTCTAGAGATGTTCCAAGGAAGGCAGAAGTGCAGGTCTCTTTATCTCAAGCCCTGAACAAGATGCACCTGCTGGCTTGCTATTGTATTCTGGAAATGCTGGTTTATTAAATCACTGAGGATGTGGTTGTCAAGCTGTCAAAATAGAGCCAAAGGAGTTTCTAGCCCATAACCTGGGTTTAGGGGTCTGGATGGCCTCACAGAAAGAAGAAAGGTGGCCTGGTAAATGACAGTTTTACAAAAAGTCTCTCTGACAAGGTTCAGTTCTCCCATCCCAGACAGACTACTATGGTGGCTAACAGCCCCACCCCATACCTTACTAGACATTTCTGTCAAATTCTAAAGGCAGATGGAGAAAAGATGGATGGATCTAGAAAGAGTGTCATGTTAAGTGGAAAAAGTCAGAGACAGAAAGAGAAATAGCACTTTTTCTCTCGTGTGTGGGTTCTAAAATAAAGAGATGAAAATGCAAGGGAGACCATTTGGGAAGTGGTAAGGGAAATATGGGAAGGGAAGGAGAGAGTAGAGGGTATAGGAGGTGAGCATGGCCAAGTGAATGGCATCCATCAACAAGATGTGACCACGGTCAAAGTGCATAGCACCCACATATGAACGTGTCATGATGAGACCCTTTACTTTTGCAGAGTTAATAAGCATTGTCTTTCTTAAAAGAAGAGTCAGGTAGAGGCAGGGTGTGGGCCATGAGGCATCAGCAGCTGTAACTATGGCCACCTGCATGTGGATCATGGAGTAGGTGGAAAGGTTTGCTTATGTTCTTTCTTCCAGGCCCTGGGACAGTTTCATGCTGAGCTTGCTCTAGCCAGACCATTCCCTAACAGAGCTCACTCCATACAGAGTTAAGATCAGTTGGAGGGAGCCTGGTATCCCAGGATGCACTTGAACTCAAAGTTCCGGCAGGGTAGAGGGAGATTAGGAAGCAGCTGGTTATAATGGGATGGGCTGTGCACTGTCGTGACCTATCAGAGCTGTCTGCTGTGAGGTTCTGGGCAGATCACACCAACTCAGAGCCAATTCCCAAGAAACCCCTCCTGGCATTCCCACCAGCTCCCCTTTCCCTGCCATTTATCAGTGTCTGCTGATTAGGGGGAGGTTGCCAATACCCTCACCCAAGGCAGCTAAATCAGGATAAATGGGTGATTTAGTAATGGGTGATTCCAATTTATCAAATCCTATTTATGTTTTTTTTCCATGTCTCCATTTGCAATAGATGTAATGACTCCACATGAGAAGACGTCAAGCTATAGTTAGAGGCTCGTCCTCATTTTCAATCGTGTTGGTGACTATAGCGGTTGGTTTCAAATATCATGGCACACTTAGCATTTTTCTGCGCACCGTGTTTGCTACTTCACACATCTTATCTCACTTAATTCTCAGAAACGATATACTATGTCCTCATCTTAACTTGCATATAAGGGAACCAATGTTCAGTAGGCTAGCCACTCAACCTCGCTTACAGCCTTCTTTCCATCCTGGCTTCCCAAACCCACTCCTTTTCAAAGAACTGTCCTTGAACCACTAAAATAAAAAATCTGGGGAATTTCTTAATCTTCCGGTTCCTGGATTCCTCTTAGAGCTAGACAATCAGAATCCCCTAGAGACGAGACTCTGCAACCTCCATTTTGAACACATTCACAGAGAAACGTGTAATGTGGTGGTGTGGATACGAAATGCTCCGCCATAGACTCAGGTACTTGAACACTTGGTGCCTGGTTGATGGTGCTCTCTGCGTAGCTCCTGGAACCTTCAGGAGGTGAGCCTTGCTGAAGAAAGCATGCCACTGGAGACAGGCTGTGCTGGTTTATAGTCTTACCCCACTTCCGGTTCACTCGCTCTGCTTCCTGTTTGTGGTTGGAGATGTGATCTCCTGGCTTCCTGTCCCGAATACCTGGTACCTGTGCCTCTGTGCCGTTATGGACTCGCTCTGGAACCATACGCCAAAACGTGCTTCTTTCATAAGTCACTTTTGGTGTTTTATCACAGCCATAACTAACTCCAAAGCCAGAGAACCACTGTCCCTGGCTTCTGAGATATTATAACCACATGGTATAATTTCGAAAGCAAAGGTGTCAGCTACGAGCTGGCCTTGTGTGGTTACTCTGGGAGATGAGATGGCTTCCTTCCAGAGGAGCAGTATGGAAAACTGGAAGCAGAGATTTGTGGGTTTTGTCTAGATTGGGTTTATGTGGTTCTCTCAAGCTTGCTTGGCCTCCATTCTGTGGTTTGTATGCCAGGAGGATGGCTATAAGGACCAATGACTATGGCAGTAGAATAAGACTGAAGAAATTCAATGTGCTGTGAGCATGGGTGCTGTATTAATCGAGGTTGCCTGAGCCACGGAGGCAGTTGTAGCACGATGAAGAATGGTGGAGACTTTATGAAGATACCAAGGTGAGAAGAGAACACGCATGCTCTGGGGCTAGGCATCTTGGAGATGTGTCAACCTCTTAGGAGGGGCCATTCCTACTACAACCCAAAGGAATTCATTTCAACCAGGCCAAGTAGCCATGTGCTTCCTCTGCTGTGGCCCTCCTTTCCCAAGTTCTTCCTGTGGGATTTGGATATACTTTGTGCCTGAGTTTCTCCCATATGTATAGGCAAAAGACAAGCCAGGGTTCCTTCCCAGCTATGTCTGTCAGAATCATTTGCTTGGGTGAGACATTATTAATGTTCTCTATGTGTGGGGTTAGAATTACCATGGTCTGGGTAGGTGTCTTCTAAAGATGCTAGGTTAAAGGTTGATCCTTAGCCTCCCTGAAGTGAACAGACTTCCTCTTCCATGGGCTTCCATGGTGATACGCTTCATAGGCCCTGTTGTGCACCGGAAACAGATACAGCAGGAAGCCAGCATGAACCTTTCAGCTTTGTAAGTCGATTGTCTCAGGTAACTTTTTAGAGCTATGGAGAGCTGGCAAATACAAGCAGCATTTCATTTACTCCTTGCCCTTTGTAGACAAGGGAGGATGTAGAGAGCTCCCTCCGCCTGAGTCAGTAAGTGGTGGGACTCTAGACCTGGCACTCTTTCTGTCCCACCCACCCAGATGCAAGAAGGCTGGGAATGGGGCTAGATGAGAGTGTGTTCAACTTCTTGCTGGGCTGAGATCCTGCTGGAGTGTCCATATTTGAAATCAAACTCTTCTCCCTGGTCTCAGACAGTGTGGCCTAAGTCATTCAATTAGAGAGAAGTAATTGGCAGGGGGGAACGCCTCTAGCAATGGTAATTACCTCCAGTGCCTTGTTGAAATAGCCAAGCTACATTTCAGTTTATGCTGTAAAGCCTTAATTATAATATAAACAGCTGCCCTTCAGCCCCGCAGGGGCAGCCTTCCCCCTCCTGCCTTTTCTGGCCTGGGAATGGCACTCCCTCACAAGTGGTCAGAGAGGTACAGGAGTGCAAAGGGGAGATGTGGGAGGTGGGGCTGCTGCCCACGTGTGCGGAGGGCCTGAGTGACTGAATCAGAGGAAGCCACTGTCAGGCCCGGGTCCGTCTTCTCATAAGGAAGCCACATCCTCATTCCAGAAGCAAGGCAGAGGGAGAGCTAGCCTCCATCTGACTCCAAACTGGTCTCTACCCTCCTTGCAGTGTGGAAGGATGCACGGATGCTGCAGGATACTCTGCCTCACTTTCCCCTGTGACACAGAATTGGGTCTTCCCTTCTGGATTCCAACTCCCTGATTGGATAGGACCCTGATCAGCTTCCAGTACACGCTAATGTTATACCAGACATAGCGCTGAATGTTTCCCACTGAAACTTCCAAGGACTTCAGCATCTGGGGTGTTAATGACTTCATGTTGATGTTGACCAAAAGGCGCCCTGAAAAGTCTGTAGATTAGGCTCGCCGGTATGCGCGCGCTCACGCGTGCGCGCGCGCGCGCACACACACACACACACACACACACCTGAGACGCACACTCACATGCATGGCATACACAACAGAGAGACTTGGGCTCAGGTAGTTTAGTTCAGAGTGTGGGAGACAGAGGAAAGGCTGGCCACTAACAGGCATCTGAGAGGGCTCAGGAACAGGGTGGCCATGAGGACGCAGATGTTGAGAGCAGAAGGGATAACAATGCTGTGGCTGCTCTCACAGACCAGCCTATCTCTGAACCTTCTGTCCCACAGGGTCAGTTCAATGTCATCTGATGACTTCATTTACAGACTGAGCAGAAAGAATCACAAGTCTTTGCATTAAAGTAAGACAGGGATCATCTGGTAGCCAGAAATGTCTTTTCAATAGTCATAAGCAAGGTGGCTTCTTGGTGGCCCTCAATACTGAATGACCAAGACAGTCCCCCAAGGGCAGGCATAATGGTCAGAAATTAATATTGTGTGTGTGAATACAAGAAGACAAATATCTCACTCACGGAGATCGATGCTTATCAACTACGTAATCGAGGTGAATCTATGTTAATGTAGGATGTATATTTACATACTTAAGAATTTATTTTTTAGAACTTGGGAGGCAAGATCAAAGCTTTGCAGCCCTCTGAGCGACACGGTGATGTATGGCGTGTTCTAGTTTCAGAAGCTGTGCTTGGGGGCCGTGGCCTGTTCTGACGACTTTGCACGACGGCGATTATTCTTCATGAAGTATTCCCGAGTTTGTTTCATTTAACCTTGCAGAAGCCAAGTGACATGGAATGTGGCCTGTATCACCAGATTACCTGGCTCCAAGACCCTGCGCTGGCATCTCCCTGTTGAGGGCATACTCTGCTTCTCAGGATCTCGGTAGACTAGAACTTAACATTCCATTTTTATTTGTTTTTACTTATGTGTATGTGTGTGCACCTGCATGGATTTATATGCACCATGTGCATGTGTGCTAGTGCCCTTCAGGAGTCTGTAGACGGAGTCTGAGCCTCGGAACCTACAGTGACAGGCCATTTGGGAACCTCCATACAGATGCTGGGAATTAATCCAGTGTCCTTGACAAGAGCAACAAATTCTCTTAACCGCTGTGCCATTGTTCCAGTCCCCAGGACACACTTTCTATAGACTCTGGGCTGCTGTGGGAGTGACACAGAAGTGGCTGTGAGTGCTTGGCCATGGGTGCCTCAGGCACGAATGCTACCAAGGAGAGAGGTTCCTGTCATGAAATGGAGCTTCACAGAATCAAGGGCTTCAGAGCTGACACTCAGCTCCCACAGAGATAATTCTAAAGCCTCGTGGTTCTGGACCGTGATGGAAGTCGTCTAAGTTTGTACTGACACCAATGGGTGTGAGAGGCTCTGCCTGTTTCTGTTTCTAAGAACCCCTCATTCTCTCCTTCTACCTGTACCATCCTGTCCATCTGTCTCCCCAAACCAGCACAGAGAATGTGGCACCTTCCTTTCAGCAGGAGATGCCCAGCAGGCTTCCCCATGCCATCCTCCACAATCTGGCAGCATGCCCCGCACCCCTTGGGATATCTTTGAGTGCAGTCTGTCTGGTCAGATGAGACTGGATTAGAGCTTGCACCACATTTCCTCCTGTTGGCTGCTGGCTTTCCTTGAAAGTCCCTTGGTGTCATGCCCAAATCCTCTAACACCTTATAGAATCGGGTAACATGCCTTTGTTATAGAGACCTCGCTCGAGTGCTCTTCTGAGGATCGGGTGACTCCATAGCCCTTCATATGGCTCTACCCACAGTCTCCCACCCTGACAACAGCTGTCGGCTGTGTCATGCTCAGTCTATGGGGTTTAGGTTCATGTAGATCAGGTGCTGACCATCACCTGAAGAGGAAGCCACCAGACCTGAGGCACCTCAACACACGGAGGAAGAAGCCAGCTCTGTGGGGCTCCTGGGGACTGCCACTGCTGCCTTCCTGCCCAGCTCCACCTGTTGGTCAGCCTTCTCTGGACACCACACCAGTTTTCTACTACACTTCTTCAGGAAAACAGGGCCACAGAGAGCTTCCTGAAGGATTTTAGTGTGTGAAGCAGTTAGAAACAAACAGTAAGTAAAAGTAGAATTTCCAGGAAAAAAAAAAAAGGCAAACTTGCAGACGTTCCAGGACGCTTTAAACGCTGCACTTAAGATGCATTATGGTTGAAATTAAAGCCCGTGAGTGGCTCTTTATATTTCTTTATTTTGCAATAACCTGACTACAACTTTCACTTCTCCATTCATTTCCTAGAAATCCTTCTTTAATGAAAACTGAAGGGCCATACCCATGATTGCTGAGACTGGTACAGGCTGGGTTGACTTCGTCTCAGGGCTTCTCTCTTGATGGAGTGTAAGACGGGACTAGGGCTCTCCAGAGACTCTTAAAAGAGAGCTTTAAGAAAGAACCAGCCAGTAAAAAGTTGCCTGTGGAGTTATGAGGCCTGGCTGTGTGGCAATTTTCTTAACCTCCTAATCCCGACTGTCCAATTACAGTTTACAGGCCCTTGGGGACTGCATCATTAACTAAACGAAGAGCAATGGATGACCCACGCCGTGGGAGCAGACACATCCAAGGCTACTCTGAGGAGAGGTGCACCTGTTAGAACAATCACGGAAGCAGTCGCTGATGTAGGCAGAGCAGTTTCCCCCAGACTGCCTTCCACCTTGCCTTCACGGACTGCTCATATTTATAAGCCAATTTATCTGGGCATAAATCTCTTAAACACATCTGCAGGGGTGCCCGTGAGACCCCGACTACTGAATGAACGGTCACAGAAAGGGACTCATGAATCCTAGGATTCCCATCTCCAAAACTCACGGTGCCATTCAGTCTCGGCAACAGAAATCATGGACTTCGGTAAACTGAAAACTCAAGTTCTAACTCTTGAAAAAGAGCGCTTTGGGCTTTAGTTAGGGAGCCAGCTATGGTAAGGAGCAGGACTGTGAGCCTCAGAAAGCCCATGTCCTGCCGAACTCAGATGGCTGTCGGCTCTCTGCCTCACTCAGTTTCTCCCCATGCACTCAGAAAAGAGGTAGCTATGGACCCTTCACCATGAGAGCTCCCCGTCCCTTCCCTTTCTCACTGTACCTCCCTCCCGTCCTTTCAGAAACATTCTAGGTAAACATCTCTAGTGTAAAGAAAAAGGATCCCAAAGACGCTAAAGGAAGCCTTGAAGATTGGGTTCTGCTTGTTTTATGTGATTCTGTTTTGGGGTTGTCTTCTCAGAGGGAACTCACAAGCCATCTGATCTAACAGAGCTCAGCAGGGTCTTATGAGATATGTGTGCTGAAGTGTGATCCACATGCAGTAAAACTGTCAGTCTTCAAACTTGTTTGGAGTCATGTATGAAACAAGATTAGAAGGAATGCTTAGTGTCGAGAGAGAGGAAGGTGCTAAGGTGGCAGAGTTTGTGGAAACCCTTGAGGGCTTTCCGTTTCCTATAGAACAGTCTAGAACCCAAAGTGCAAGAAGTGAAGGCTTTTACTAATGCAGTCACCACTTCTGCATTTTATCAGTGGCTGTGCTCCACTACCCATGTAGCAGGTACGTGGCTTAGCGTTTACTCTGGGAAAGCCATGCTGATGGAGAAACCTTGAGGCAACAAGCTATGCCATGCTCCGTTTTATATCCCCCATAGTGTCTGAAGTGTTGCAAGCTCACCAGAGATGAAGGCTGAATTAGATCAGAGCACAGGGCCGCAGAGGCAGCCCTGGGTAAAGTGCTTACCACACAAGTATGGTAACCTGAGTTTGAACTGCCAGTATCCATGCAGAGGCCAGTGTAGCAAGATCTAGAAACTGGGGGGTGGGGATGGGGAATTGTCAGAGACAAAATGATCTCCAGAACTGGCTGGGTAACCAGGGTGGTTGAATGGAGAACTCCATGATCACTGTGGGAGCCTGTTTCAAAAAGAATGAATGAAAGGAAGGAAGAAAGAAGTGAGGAGAAAGAAAAGGAAGGAAGGAAGGAGAAAGAAAGTAGGAAAGAAGGAAGGAAGGAGGGAGAAAGGAAGGAAAGAGAGGGAGGGGGGAGGAAAAAGAAAGAAAGGAAGGAAAGAAGGAAGGGGAGAGAGGGAGGAAGGAAGGAAAAGAAAAAAGAAATATGGAAAGCACTAGAGGAAAAAGACCCATAGATGGTCTGCAGATATCATAGGATGGGTAAGCACACTGGCACACACTTGTGTACAACACACACTCACACACCAAGGAAAAGCATGTGATTGTGTTACATACAATTGCTTCATTTTGGCAAAATTGGAGCAAAAGTCTTGAGCAAATTCAATAACAATCTAAGATAACCAAGGATACTAAAGTTATGGAGGAGGAGGAAGAACCAAAACCAGGACAGGGAAGGTCAGCGTGGATGGTGGTTGCAGTAACGACCACCACTCTGGGCTTAGTGTTGATTTAAACATTATTTTATGTGCATAGTGTTGTGCTTGCATCTATGTCCATGTACCACATTTATGCCTGCTACCCACTGAGACTAGAAGAGGGCATTGGATCCCTTGGTGGTGAGCTAAGCCTGTGGGTTCTGGGAATTGAATCCAGGATCCTTCAGAAGAGAAGCAGGTGCTCTTAACCACCGAGCTATCTTTCCAGCCCTGGTTTGTTTGTTTGCTTTTATGTTAAAATCCAGACATGTCTTTGGTGACAGGAAACTTATTTTTAAGCACAAATATAAGAACCATTTAGCATGAGTGCTGTCCTTTATCCTGTGGAATCTGGGTTTGGATTCTAAGGCAGCCACTGGCCAAGCAAATGCTCAATATAAGAGACTTCCTCTCTGTGAGCTTCATTTTTCTTGGCTATTACTCGAGGATGTCAGTTATAGCATAGGGCCTTTGTGGGTATTACATGAGTAATGAATTAAATTACTATGTGTAAACTGTTGGGTGCACTGCACAGTGGGAAGAGCAATGCGGGTTCTGGAACAAACTTGACACTTGAAACATACCTGCACATTGCAATGGGCACTGCTAATGGTCTCTGTGTCCCAAAGCAGTCATCTGTAAACTCCATCCCCTAGGGATCCAGGAAAGTTCTCCATCTTTAGCCTCCAGAGTTCTCATTTCCATTGACCCCTTGAATCACTTTGATATCTCAGGCAATAAAGCAAAACAAAACTATTTCCTTTCTTGTCAAGCTTTTGTCCTCTTCTAAGAGTTCTTTTAAAAATATGTGTATTATGTAAGTGTATGTGTTTATAAGTGTGTGTGAGAATGTATGTGTGAGTATATGTAAGTGTGTCAGTATGTGTGTGTGTGTAATGTTGGGTGATGTCAGGAGTAAACCTTGGGTGTCAGACCTTAAGAACTATTGAGTTTATATTTTGAGACAGGGCATCTCACTGAGACAGGGCTCACCAAGTAGGCTGGCCAGTAATCCCCAGGGATATCTTCAGTGCTGGAATTACATCGTGTGTGTGTGTGTGTGTATCACCATATATATTACACCATATATATATATATATATATGTGTGTATATATATATATATATATATATATATATGAAGGGAAAGTTACTGTTAAAAACCATGTTGGGGAATTCAGGCTCAACTTGTTTGCCTTGTTTGTATGGACTCTCCTTATGATCGCATCCGATCATTGTCTGGAGTTGAAAATCTTCCAGGTGCCATTTAAAGCATCAACAAGTGATACCCAAAGTGTCACAACAATTATGCCATCAATATTGAAATTACCGCACCTCCACATGATTCTTGAAAATGAGGGGAGCTGTCTAGGTGGAGTGAAGACCGCGTGGTAGATTTTGGCTGTCAGGAGCATCCAACTGATGTGGACACGGACAGAATTCAAAGCTCTAGTGTTTACTGGTTGTCTGGTCTATGCTAGATGTATGTTAGACTTCCTGTCTCAGCACTTTATTTTCTTTTGGCACATGTGTGTGTGTGCATGAATGTGTGTGTGTGTACATGTTGTGTGCATGCATGCATGCATGTGTGTGTGTGTTGTGTGCATGCGTGTGGATTCGTGAGTGTGAGTAGGTATGTGTGGTGTGGTTATGTGCATGGAAGCTAAAGGCTGCTATCAGGTGCTTTTTTCAATTGCCCTCCATCTTGGTTTGAGGCAGGGGCTCAATGGTTTGGCTAGCCTAAACAGACAGCTCACCCCAGGGATCCACTGTCTTCAATCTTCCCAAACGCTGAATTTACAAGCAGATATCACACAAATGCAGTTTTGTGCAGTTCCTGGACTCTGTTCCTCGTGTTGTGTGGCAAGCTGTTTTATAAACCACGTATCCCTCTTCCCAGCCCCTGGAATGACACTTCTCCATCTAGGCCTGTGATCTTGGATAGTTCTGGAAATAGACTTTGTGGCTTTGAGCCCTCTACACCTGAGGTTGAAATATTGTGTGTGTGTGTAATAATGGTCCTTGGGCTTTAGGAGAGAACCCTTCACATTTTGGTTAGGGTATGTGGTCATAGCTCAGGGCCCTTAGTCAATCAACACCTTCTCTGGAGTGAGAGCTTGTCAAAGGATGCTGTCGTGTAGGGTATCAGATTTTTAAAAAGTTTCCAATTAATAACTAAAATTGCCTCTCAGAAAACAAGTAATTTGAGAATAAACATCTGGTTCCAACAACATAACTGCAGAAGTGAATCGGTTCACACATTGTGGAAATATAAATGATGTGTGAGGAGAAACAGGTCTGGATGCTGGGATGACAGAGCATTCCGATCCACCCCATCCTGCGTCCCTCATCACAAATCCCCCTTTTCATTTCTCCACAGCCACCTGCACTCTCTATGTCCTCCGCTTTCACTTGTGTGCCCCAAATTCTTCCTCCTGCTCTTCCCTCTCTTCCCTCTCACGTTCCCTCCCTGGTCCCTTCCTCTGCCCTTGGCTGCAAACCCATGCTGTCATTCACAACAGGGCAGCTGTCCTTGGCCAGGAGAATCAAGCTCCTTGCTTTCAGACAGCCCCGGAACAAGGCAGCGACTTTGGTCTCTGGGTTCCTCAATAGACAGGACAACAAAGGCGTGGTGAAAGGAGGTGTCTTCTAAGAAGTTCACATTACGGCCTGTAGTGAAAGAAAATGCTGATATTGTTACCACCGCCAGTTTCTTCCCATTGTGCTCCTTGTCAAAAACATGCCCCCTCCAAAGGGATGGGATGCGTTTCAGGACAATTTGAGAATGTTCGGTAACCCAATATTATCTCCGTTTCTCTCCTTGTTTCATGTTACTTTCTGATCCTTGAGTTCTCCCAAGTTCACAGTGGTCTGTGACATTACGGTGACTCCCTAACTCCCCATTATCCTTCCAGTCAATGGGAGGACAATGACTTGTGTTATTCTGTATTCCACCTCCCTGTCATTCAGCGGTTTATCTCCGTTGATACCCCGGTACCAGACACAGAAACCAAAGTAGGTTGTCTTGTCTTCGGGGAATCTTGAATGCCTTTTGTTCCAAGAGGCGCTTTGTATTCATCAGTCAGCTGAGGACTCAGACTAGAGAAGCCTCCATCTGCACACAGCCTGGGTGAGAAGGGGATGCCTGGGATGTGGGATATTCAGAGGCAAAGGCGCCTCAACTGTGTTCACCTTTTGGCCCCATAAGCTCGAAGGGGTCCCCAATGGTGCCTGCCAAAGCTTGCAGACATGACTGTCTCCTGGAGGAGCTGATGTGTGCACCTCGTATCCACTTCTGATATTAAACCTATTCACACAGGCACATTTATCTTCCTTTCCCATCTGCCAACCAGCAGCATCAAACATCTGTGATAAAAGTCCAAAGGTGAGATGACAGTGATCAAAGAAGCCATGCTTCTTCCACTACTTCTTGGAAAGCGGTAATAGCCTTCTGCCCCTCCCATGCCCTGCATCTCTAACAGTCCCTAGTGGGGTGCTCATACAGTACAGATGCCAAATTAAATGGCATGCTATTTGTGTTGCAGAGGGACAAAATCTTAGCAGATCAATAAACCTGTGTCCAAACAGAAAGCAATGGGAGGATGTGATGGCTGTTAATTTGAGGTCATCCAGTGGTGACTATTCAGTGTCTAGTCTAACCAGGAAACAATCGACAGATACCATAACAATGCCAAGAGAAGGGAAACAAAAACTGAAAGAAAAGATAGAGAATATTTCTTTAAAAGTTCTTATTAGAATATGGTCATTGTGCAAATTGGTTTGGAGGTTGAGGTCCAGGCTTCTTGTAGTTCCTACTGTACAAGCATGAGGATCAAGTTTGATTCCTGTACCCTCCTGAAAGCCAGGCCTGGCACGGTACAGTGATAAATCCCACATTGGGAAAGCAGAGAGTAGTGGGTCCGAGGGCTCGCTGGGCAGTCCATCTAGCCAAATCTGCAAGTTCCAAGGTTAGTGGGACACTAGCTCAAAAACTAGAGTAGGGAGAGAGGCACAGAGGGAGAGCCTCTACACATGAAAACACAGGCATGTGCCCCTCCACACATGCTCACATGTCCAGGAACACATGCAGACACTACACACACAAACACACACAAAAGAGTGTGTGTCATGTTATCTTCATACATGTATATTATATAGGTCATTCATTTTACCCCATGATTCTCTTTCGTTCCCCTACCGTTACCACGTGTCTCCCTCTTCTTCCCAAATAGCCCCCGTTCTGGGACAGGCATGGTGACCATGCACACCTTTAATCCCAGCCCTCTGGAGGCAGAGACAGGCTGATCTTTGTGAGTCTGAAGACAGCCGGGCTACACAGGGAAACCCTGTTTCAAAATAAATAAGTATTTAAATAAAATATAATATTCTCACCAAAGCGTTTCCTTTCTACTTTTAGGTCTTTGTTTAAAATCCTGATTCTGCTTATGGGAGAAGATTCATGATATTTTTCTTTCTGACTAACTTATTTTGCTTAACACAGGATTTCCTGTTCTATCCATTTTCCTGCAAATGATGGAATTTCATTCTTATGGTACAATGCTCCATCGTGTACATATAATACATTTTCTTTAGCCATTCTTCTGTGAGTGGGCACCTAGGCATATTTTCTATCCAGGGTAATGTGTGTAGTGCCATATACAGGATCTCTGTGGTGTGGTAGCTTAGCTCTTTGGAGCACTTACCCAGGAGTACTAGGGACACATCTTTAGTGTTCTGGAGTTTATATTCCAATCAGCAGTGAACCAGGCTTCCTCTTTCCCTACATTCTCACCAGCATTTGTTATGATGATAATCAAATTGTCAACCTGGTCATGACAGGCAACTATTATACATTACATTCTAGCCCATAAACATCACTTGGGATAAAGTTTACTTCCTCATCCTCAATGAACTAAGAGCTAAATTCAGAATTCCAAGGGTTACAGAAAACTGCTCTCTTACCTTTTGATGGAAGCTTTAAAAAAAAAATGTAGAGATGGGCTGCCTTGGCAAAAGAATTTACTTCCATGTTAAAAGTGTACATGGCGGGGGGTGTACATAGACTGTAAAAATACTGAATGGAAGCTGGTGAAATGGCTTAGTGGGTAAGTGTGCTGGCCTCCAAGCCTTCCACCTGAGTTTGGTCACTGGACATACATGGTAGAGAACCAGCTCTCTCAAGGTCATCTGACTTCCACCTGCATGTCCTGGCGTGTGCGTGTGTGTGTGCGCGTGTGTGTGTGCGCGCGTGTGTGTGTGTGTGTGTGCGCGCGCGTGTGTGTGTGCGCGTGTGTGTGTGTGTGCGCGCGTGTGTGTGCGCGCGTGTGTGTGTGCGCGCGCGTGTGTGTGTGCGCGTGTGTGTGTGCGCGTGTGTGTGCGCGTGTGTGTGCGTGTGCGTGTGTGTGTGTGCGCGTGTGTGTGCGCGCGCGTGTGTGTGTGTGTGCGCGTGTGTGTGCGCGTGTGTGTTTGTGCGCGTGTGTGTGTGTGTGTGTGTGTGTGTGTGTGTGTGCGCGCGCGTGTGTAAAATATGCAGTGAATAAGCTTTTTGCTCATCCCGGCTAATTCAGAAAAGTAGAGGTGGCAAATAACCACTGTTTACTTCCTGTTTATTATGTCAGGAATTTCCCTGAGCATTGAACAGGCAAACATAGGACAATTCAAAAGAAGTCCAAGAAATGTATTCATAGATTTAACAGTATGTAGTTCATTTTACCCATTCCATTGCTGTTTAGTTCATCACTATCCAGTGTAGCTTCTGGCCAAGGTCATACTCAACTAGGCAGGTCTTTAAAGAGGGGTTCTGTGGTTGTGGACATGAGAAGCATTCAATTAGCACAGAGCAAAGAGCACTTCACTCAGAGTCCCATAGGCCTATGTTAGGAGGGTTGCACAATTCAGGAGGGTTGCCCATATTAGAAGGGTTGTCTGTGCCAGGAGGGTTGCCTGTGTTAAGAGGGCTGCCCATGTTAGAGGGTTACCCATGTTAGAAGTTGTCTGTGTTAGACAGTTCCCTATGTTGGGAGAGTTGTCCATGTTAGAGGGTTGCCCGTGATAGGAGGGTTGTCCATGTTAGAGGGTTGCCCGTGATAGGAGGGTTGTCCATGTTAGAAGGATTATTAAGACAATTACTATGTTCAGAAGCAAGAAGTCCAACGTGGGCATAAAATGCCAAGTTCCACCAGCATGGAACATGACCCTGGTGGCAGAGCCGCTCGGCTTTTGCCGTCTGAGCTTAGATGTGAGAGTTCTTGGTTTCAGAGCACAGGAGAGATCCAGTTGCTTCCAAGGCAGTTGACTTTGTTGGGAAATCCAAGCAGTGGCTTCCTCCCAGGTACTGAGCTTCTCAGGACAGAGGCCTTTGCTAACAACTGTCCTGATGTGCTTTCTACAGCGGAGATAAACCGCATGACTGAAAGCATCCTGGAAAGAAAAAGATCTGTTTCATCCTAGTGTTCACAGTCCATCACTGAGGGGAGTCATGGCAGGAACTCATGCAGGACAGGAAGCTGGGGCCAGGGACTGAAGCAAGGCTGTGGCGGAGTACTACTTGCTGGTTCACTGCTCTAGACTTGCTCAGCTTACTTTGTTATACACTCAGGACCACCAGGTACCTGAGTACCACCAGCAGTGGGCTGGGCAGTCCCTCATCAATCACCAATCAGGAAAATGCACTACAGGCTTGCCCAAGGCTGATGTTATGAAGGTAGTTCCTCAATTAAAGTTTCCCCTTCCCAGATGATGCTGACCTGAGCCAAGTTGACAATAAACGGCACACCAACCTAATGAATAAGTAAAATATAAACAAACCTCGTGCCCCAGCCTGTGTGCCAAGAGAGAGTATCTTATAATCCAGCAGTGATGCTTGGACTCCACACTGGACCCACCATGGAGACCAGGCCTCATCAGTCAGTGCCCAGCTCCTAGGTCTATCAGAAGCAGACTCAGCTCCAAGGAAAGTAAATAATTAAGCAGGTCATTAGGAAGCCTTTGAAAGTCCAGCTCTGCAGCTCTGCCCTACCATGCTGTTAGTCTGAATAAGAGGCATGGGTCCTTTACACCAAAGGAAAGAAAAATGGAAAGATTGAAGTTTGTACACCAAGGGCTGTTAGGGTGGGACGTTATGCTACCCAACTCTACCACAGCCTAAACAGTAGGTCCTCAGTCTCCTTGGACTGTCTTCTTAGAACTCACCCCTAGAAAGACTATTGTCCCCATCAACTGCTGGGCCACAGAACTGCTAGGCCCCGGGTTGAAGGAGCAAGTCACTCCCCTGGAAGCCTGTAGACCCAGGAGACCCAGAGCTTGCCTGTGGCCTTAACTGGAGCAAAATTATTCAGCAAGTCTTCTATTTCCTTCCTTCAAGGCTCTCTATGCCCACTTCTCAGTGGCCTCAAACTTCTGGGGTCTTTCTTGAGTGGAGGGATGTAGGTAGTCTATGAGACTTGCCCATTCTCAACATGTAAATGACCCAAATGTTCTATCTAGGCTAAGTTTTGCAGAAAGAGGGTAATGCTCAAAGGTGGAATTTGGAGTTCAGTAGCTCTCTTGTTGAAGGACAAGACTCTTTAACATTTTCCTTTCCCCAAATGAAGTTTCCCTATCCAGGCAAGGACAGAGCTTTCTCCTGTGTTCTAATGTAAGCCAGATCTGCAGCTCCAAGATGGCTCCAGGTTCTTTGGGTTCTAACTTCTAGACGTAAGCTGGGCTCTCATGGGTGCACTGGAGCACATGAGGCCCCTGTTCTCCTCTAGCTCCGTTCAAGCAGAATCCAGCTCCAGGTGGTTTGGAGATAGTGGGAAAATAAGAGTTGGAAATGCCTGTAATGGAGAATTAATTTGCACAGGGTGAGGCTGACGCTAAGTATCCATTTGGGAAAGTTACCTGGGTATTTCCATTAATTCTCCCTCCCCTCTGTCCACCTTCCTGCCGTCGACTAGAAATGGCACTTCACTGGGTAAGTTTTTCATTATTACAAGACCATGTTCTTTCACTAAACTTATTTATCTAGCTGAGCCCTGATGTGATGTAATTTGAGTAAGGACAACACTGAGTCGGCGTAATTATTTCTTAATATTTAAAAGCTCCCTTGGTTAATGTGTTTTCGGAGACAAGCTGTTAAATCATTAGGGATGGTGTTTTGCAGCCTTTTTCTAAGCAGCGGCTAATGTGGACTTGAGCCGTTGGGCCAGAAGACCACCATCATCGCTCCGCTCCCCATTAGCACACTGGTAATGAGCTGGTGATATTCTAACAGGTCTTATTGTTAGGCTTACATTTCACAGATGTGATGATAATCGAAAACTCTTATTTAAAAAAAAGTTAAGAAAGTTTCCTTGTCAAGCTTTATGGTGTGTCCTACCAGCTAGCAAAGGAGAAGGAACTTCTGGAAGCTCAGACCCATCGAAGGCTCCTTCAGGTGAGACTTCAGGATAGACCAACAGGATAGATATGGCTTACCTAAAGGACTGCAAGGTGACACATCAAAGGGACACTTGAACATCAGCGTTTACTGTAGCACTGCTCACAAGAGCTGAGTTATGGCGACCACCTGGGTGTCCACAACAGAGCAATGCATAAGGAAAACACGGCACATACATAATGGCATTTCCTCAGCCACAAATATGCCATTTTTGGGGAAATCGTTGCCACGGGAGACCATTGTATTAAGTGAATGAGTTTCTGGCAAATAGCTTGTTCTTTCTCATTTTCTTCTTTCTTCATCATTCTCATTTGTGGTTACTAGATTTTATGAGATATATAAAACTATGTATGTATATGTGGTACGAGTGGAAGTGAAATTTGCTAGAGAAGGAAGGTGACAGATGGGAGGGGACAGTGGCAGAAGGGGGGAGAATGGGCGTATATGCTCAAAGCTAGTATCTCCTGATATAAAAGCATACTAGTACAATGAATGCACGCCATGAGAAAGTTCTATATATTAAACATAGTATTGTGTGGTTCTAGAGAATAAGGCCTAGGATAAGGCATGGTTGGCATTGGCATAGCATAGTGTTAAAAGCTGTCTCTACACCACCAGTGCCCTGATCAACAAGCTACCACAGACTGTTACATAGGCCACCCTTCTTTTCATGAGGTACCAGTATGGTGGGTCCTGCGAGATCTACCTTCCTCTTTTTCAGGTGACTGCCATCTTGCCTGCCCTTCCATGCAGAACATCATGTGCTTCTTCTACTCCTTAGAAGGGTGCTAATGCTATCATGGGGGCTCCATCTTCCCAAACTCAGCTAAGCTAAGTGATGTCCCAAAGGCCACACTCCTAGTACTACTGTGTTAGAGGCTAGGCCTTCTGAGTGTGGATTTGCCAGTGAGTGAGGGCGCCATCAAGATAGATCACATGATTCTGCGCTGTCAGTGCAATACAAGAGAGTGAACATCAGTAGGTGGCTGCAGCAGAAGGGGTCACCCACTGGATGGGCTGTTGGGGTGGTTTGCTTCTAATCCCTCTTCACAGTATAATGCTTCCTTAATTACTCTGTGAGTGACTGGGAAAATGAGAAACACAGGAAGCAGCCAAGGATTCGGGGTGAGGTGTGTGCTGAAGGATCACTACCATGGATGGTGTTCATGGTCAAGTTGGACAAATCTATAGATGCACACGAGAACCACCCATGAAGGCAGAAGCATGGCCTCATATTTCTAAGTCATAGTTGCACTATGCTGTCCATGTGGGGGTCATCTGGTGACCATTGAACAGAGAGTCATGGAGCTAATGGACCGGGGCAGAGGGAGACCAGAAATGCCACTAGCCTGGGAAGTACATTAACCTTGTTGCAAACACTACCAGACTTTTTAGCGGGTGTTAAGCAGTTGTGTGGAGGAGCATGGAAATTGCTCTCCAAGCCAAGAGGCTATGGTGGGAAGAGATTCCAATGCTAACGTGTTCTAATCAGATCCAAGCGACATCTTCAGCATTAGTGGACTGCAGATGTGGATGTTGTGAACTGCACACCGGAAGCTCCCTGGGGGCAAGAGGAAACTCAGGCTGGGTCTTATGACCTAGGATGCGGGCTCAAGCCTGTGCTCCCCACAGCCCCCTCCCTGCATCCCTTCATCCTGAGGAACTACTGAGAAGCAGTGACTTCTGCTGAGCCGCTCTCTCTACCTCACCTCTTCTCTTTTGGAGTCATTGATGTTTTATCATCTCCGTGGCATCTTAAAGCAGCCCACTCTGCATGAGCTGATGACAGTGACGCACTTGTGATATTCTTCAAGAGATCAAACAATATGCCAGGGGAAAGAACCCTCTTAAAATAGCACATGTGCACATACACACAAATACACATGTGCACACATACACGTGCACACATACACATGCACACACACACACATGCAGCAAGCTTAAAAATGTGTGGTCTATCTTGTCTTTATCTCATCTCTAAGATATAATTATAACTCCATAGGATAACTCACTAGAAATCACTAGAAAGGGGAAGGAACCAGACAGGTGGGTGTGTTAATGTAGAACTTGAGATTTTGAAGCCTGTCATTGTAGGAGATAGGTTCCTCTGAGGCAAGAGAAGAAAACAATTTGGATGAGGAGAGGTGTCCCCTTACAGCTCAAATGGCTACATTGGTAGTTTACCAAACAGAAAGCCTCTTAGGTTTCTTATCCCAGGTTCACTTTCCAAAGAAAGCGAAGGACTGGGGCATGGGTGGAGGCTCTAGACAGGTTTAATGCTTTGTGTGACTTGAGTATCCTCCATTATTGTTTCAACTGGGAATTCAAATGTAGAAAAGGTGAAGGTCCAGACTCTACCCATGAAGGCATGTAAGCTATAAGAGCTTCCAAGCCCCTCTAGCACTTCCAAGAAACAGAAAGAAGCAAGGCAGCAAGAGTCTCAGAGGTCTGCTGTGTGGGCGTGGCCTTTACAGGGGTGTGGCCTTTTCAGGGGCGTGGGCTTTGCAGAGAACATCAGCCAGCCAAGGGGCAAGGCAACATTATATGAATGGCTCTCCACAGCCACTAGGATTTGCATATTTTTGAATCACTTCCTAATAGAGAAAACACATGCAATAAACCTTAAAACGTTCAATCTGTGGAGCTCAGAGGGTAAAGTGCTTGCTGTGAACACACAGGTGTAGTTCTCAGAATACGCGTAAAGCTGGGCATGGTAGCACAGATTTGTGATGCCAGCACTCCTATTAAAAGGTGGAAACTGGAGGTGGGAAAATCCTCAAAAACTCATGGGCCTCACATATAGCCACACACATAAACACACACACACACAGATCACACAAAAATATACAAATTAATTAAAACATCAATCCAATCCATTATTACAACTCTGTGGTGCTAAATATCCATAAAATGATGATTTTTACAGACTATTTGGTACTAGAATATTTGGTACTCCTCACCAGTTAAGAACCCCCCCAATAAAATAAAAACCATTGATAATTGAAAATGAGCTTTACCCTCATTATAAAGACAGACCTTCTAGGACCAAGAAAAACACAAATATTCATCTCCTGATAGACAGAGCCACACCTCATTTTTACAGTGTAGTTTTATGGTTGGGGTCAGGGGATTACTGAACCTTTGTTTGCCCAGCATCTCTGTATAATGATGACCTGGAAAACTGCATTTCCAGTGTATTTATAACTTGCAACGTTTTCAATCAGTTTTTTAAAAACGTAAAGTTACAATGGTATTCTCAGTTTACAAGAGATGCAGGCCCTCCCGTCTTGTGCAGAACGGTGAAGATGAGGAAGGGTCAGCTCTCTGCTCTTACCTCCCATGATGCTCAGCAACAGGGAGAGTGCCCCCTGTGGTCCAGGACAGCGACCTCTGCAGCTCATCATCTGTGTCTGTGCTTGAAGGAACTGAGGAGATCTAGCCTGGTGAGGGGAAGGTTCCGGAGAGAGATGGTTACTCTCCAAATCTGTGAAAGGAATTGTGGGAGAGGGCAGACAAGGAAGATAATTCTTAGTGATGGTTTCAGTTCCTTCTCTTATTTCTATGATGAAATGCTCGCATTAAAGTGGCTTTAAGGAAGGAAAAGTGGGTTTTTCTTTTTCTGGCACCAAGTTTAAGCCTACAGACAGTTGATGGTTTTGGAGGAGGTCAGGGCAGTAGGAGCCTGCGGCAGTTAAACTCAGAGCCAGCAGCAGACAGTAGGACTACACTCGGTCCCCTTTCTCCACTTACACAGTTCAATATCCCAGCTAAGGAGCAGTGATGCCCACAGGTTAGATCTTCGCACCTCAATTAACAAGATATTTATCAAGATAATTCTCCACAGGCCTTCCTAGAGGCCCTGTTTCCCAGCTGATTCCAGATTCTGTTAGTTAACAATTAACACTAACTGTCATACTGAGTCACTCCAACATCACAGGCACACTCCCAGGCGTTTCCTCAGGCCGTATTTGGATCTCAAAACAGCCTTACAAGGACAGTTAATTTAGATTAAGAAACCACAATGGAAGACTCAGTAATTGTGCATCTGTGGTAAAGTAGCGAGATCAGATGCAATCCTAAAACAAACAAGTATCTTAAGTCCCCACTACAACCTGAGAGTCTTCTAATCAGAGCCACCGGGTCAGCAGGCAGAGGTACAAGGCAGTAGATTTTATACCTCTAAACACAGCAGGAGGATTCCAAGAGAGGAGTCCATGGAAGGGAGGAGGGTGCTATAAGGGAATGGAGCGTGCGTGCGTGCTTGTGTATATGTGTGTGTGCTTATGTGCATAAGTTGGTTTTCCTGGGAGTGACTGAATGTCCTGCTCGTGGATCATCATTTCTCAACAGACTTCCTGCAGAGCTCTCCGAGTCACAGAAGTACAGGGACAATATGACTGAGAGGGTTAAGTGGTTCTAGAGTTAAATACGTTCTCCAAATGGGAAGCTGCAACCTGCAGATCACCGTACGATGTCTGTGCAGAAGCTATGGATCTACCAAGTGAGGAACTTCCCTGAACCTTGGGAGCCACTCTTCCTGCAGTACCCTCGGGGTCCTTGGGAAGTCTGGTTGTGGAGAATGTCGATACCCCCATGGGAGGCTTGGGTCAGAAGGCCTTCCTAGCCCCATCCTTCCTTCACTCACTTCATACATTCATTCATTGACGGAGTAAGAATCTCTGATGATTTTCCAGGTACCAAATCGAGCAAGACACCGAGGATGTGAAGATAAATGAGACCTGACCTCTTGTCTCTCCTCCCTACTCACGCCCTCAGAGGCCTCCACTGCCTCCTTACCTTGTTGACATCTTTTCCCCTAGCTGCTCTCCAGCCCAGTGTGGCAGTACTTGCTCCCAACAAGCTCCCTCCCTCCTATCTGTGTGCCGCGGAGCGGAGTAGTCACACAAGGTGATTACGGTATTCATCTGAGCGGCATTTGTTGTCATCAGAATCAGAGACTCCAGAAGGGCAAACCTTAGTCTGTTTTACACACCGGTTTATCTTGGATAAGTTGCTCACTGCTCTGATGAAATGACTGGTGAAGCAACTTAAGGGAGCACGGGCTTGTTTTGGTTTATGGTCTGAGATAAAGTCAGTCATCGGTGGGGAAGCAGAGGGCAAGAGCGGCTTCAGATGTGAGGGAGGAAAGCAAGGCACTGCTCATGCATTATGAGCAGCCAGGGAGAGAAGGACACTGCTTACATTGTGCCCGGGTAGCTGCATAGAGTGGTTTTTTTAATTAGGATTTTGATTTAGATCAGTAAGTCTTGATTGAATGAAGAAGCAAGCACAAGACATGAAACCTTCCTGCCCTCATGGAGGAGAGTTTATCAACATCCACGCAGGAAGCAAGCCTCTGTGAGCCATGGTCTCAGTTTCCTTCAATAAAACTGAATCTCAAAATCTCCTTAAAGTATAGCTAACGTCCCAGATAGTAGTGCCTAAAAAGCAGATCCTTACCTAAGAGCAACTTACGTTTGACAACATCTTACACTTTAAACACAATGTCCTTCACTCAAACCTAACTGAAGTCACCAGGTCAGCGAGAGCCAAGTCTGACCCAGAGCACAATTATAATCTATTTATATTTTAATATCTCGAAGACCTGAGTCAGGTGGCCTTGAGTTGAATCTAAATCTGTCTAGATGCTACCCACTCAATGCTTCCAATTAAATAGGGGAAAGTTCACCCCAGCTTCCCCAGCGCTTTTGCCTTTGCATAGGAGCAAGGATACTTTCAAAGTGTAGGGTCTTCTCCTCAAGCAAGGTGGGCCATTCTTCCCTGCAGGCACAGGGAGGTCACTGGGCAAGCGTGGTGGGGCAGCAAGCCTGTCTTCTGCCAGGTTGGTTGCTCCTCAGATATGCAAATGAAGTGGATATTACTAGGTCTGGATACAGGGGAATTATATTTTTTCCCCTTGTTAAAGAAGGACTAAGCTGTGACTTGAGTCCCCAGTCGGCTCTTGGCTCCTTGCTTGGAGGTCTAGTGTTTGTTCTCATTAAGATCCTCCACATCTGAGAAGACAAAGTGCAGAGAGGAAGAGGTTCACCCCAAATCCAGAAATAAACAAACCAACTCTTGTCCTGTATATTTATAAAGTGGCTGTGTATTGTTTCATGTATGTGTGTGATGATTAAATGTGTGTGTATGTATCTGGGTATGAATGTGTAGTGTGTGTATGAGTGTGTATCTGTGTGTGTAGTGTGTGAGTGTAGTATGTGTGTATGTGTGTGTAGTGTGTGTATGAGTGTGTGATTGTATGTATATGTGTGTAAGTGTGAGTGTGTATGTGCATGTGTGTGAGTGTGCATATGAGTGTGTGTATATGTGTGTATTATGTACATGAGTGTGACTGTGTGTGTAGTATGTGTGTATGAATGTATGTGAGTGTATATGTATATATGCATGTATGTATATGTGTGTATATGTGTGTAGTATGTGTGTATGTGTATGTATGTATGTGACTATATGTGTATAGTATGTATATGAGTATGTGAATGTTTGTATATGTGCACATGTCTATGTAGTATGTGTGACTGTATATGTGTGAGTGTATATGTATGTGTGCATGTATGTGTTCATGTCTGTGTGTGTGTGTGTGTACATGAAACAGGCTTTAAGTGAATTAGAATAGTTAATATGGGTTTTGAACTTCTGCCAGTTGCTTCTATTTGCACTGTTGCATTTATCCATTTCCAAACAGTAGAAGATCCATCTATCAGATTCTGTGTCAATCCTGCACATGGATAATTTGTAAAAAAGCTTTTCTTCAAAATGCTCTGCGGCTTTTCTAATCTCGCCGCTTTTCTCCTTTTCTAATCACATAACCTTGAAGTCGAAAGACGCAGCCTGTGATAATCTGTGTACACTGCCTTCATTATTATCACAGACAATTCTGTAAAAGGGGGAAAAGAAAACACACACACAAAACACACACCCTGAACCTCCTCCCCGCCCCCACACATTCAAAGCTGCCTTTAAAGTCCCGCTTTCTCGCAGTTCAATCACACCCGCATTAGGCCGACTCATCAGACAGAAAAGTGTTCGGGAACATAAGGGGATATTGACTTTAAAAATTTACTGGCGAGGCGTTCAGAGCCTGCAGGAATGTCAAAACTCCAACCTGCATTTTGATGTTTTTGCCTCCGGTTAGTCTTGACTGACATGCTTGGAGCACTTTAGTCTGTGCTTGGGTATCCATTAACTGCCCTTGACTCAATGTTATCCAGGCCTTTGCAGGGTTTCAGTGGATTTGATGCCCCAAGGTGTAAGGAAAGCTCACACCCGGTTTTAAGGGATCACATTGGCTATTCCTGGCTTCATTAGGGGGGCATTGTTTGATCCTAAATAATGAGAGCCTGTTAATTATTATTCTGATAATTGGGCCTCATGTGGGAGCATTCGAGGCAGGCAAGAGGTGTTTGAAAAGGAAGCAAGTTGGGGAAAAGGAGAAAGAAATGTCAAGGTTGAGTCGTCTTTGACAGGAGTTTGTTTATATGCAAAGCATTTTCACCTAAGTGGGGACTAGAGGGGCCAGGGTAGGTGCAGGGCAGCACTTCAGCTCAGGTGGATTTCAAAATTACTGCCCCGACAAACCTCTCACCAAGGCTCTCCCATCCCTTGACTGAACCTGTAAGTCCATGCAGAGACACAGACACCGGGGAATTGGTTTCTTTAGGTGGGGAGAGAGAGCACGCAGGGAACAAGGAACTGGCTCCTTTATCCCTGCTCCCCAGGGAGAAGAGCAAAGTCACCCTCTCCATGTGACCCCCATTTTACTGCTTTCTTTTCACCTGTAACCTGACAACCAAGTCCACACCAGGCAAGGTGATAGCCTGCTGCCTGGCCAGACACAAGATGACTGTCCAAGAGTCACAAATGTCAGGAGAACCTGAGGTGGCTGAGGTAGATGGCCTTTGGGTAGACAGTGGCTACCAGAATGTTTCCTTAAATCTCAGAGACACCATGGAAAATTTTGGCTTTCAAATTCTTGACATATTGGAAGTATTTCTGTACTGTACTCAATCTGGACTTGTTCTCTCTGCATGAAGCGATTAGTGCGTTAACACATGTGTGTGTTCTTTTTCTTTTTTCTTTTTTTCTTTTTTGTTGTTGTTGTCTGTTTATTAGGACACTGTGTAATTGTGAGAGAGAAAACTCCATTCCCCGGAATATCCTGTCTTTCCCTGAATCCGTTCAAGAGCCTACACGGTGTCTTACCCACCTGAAGGAAAAGGACAGGGTTCGACAAAGGCCTCTGTTAAAAGCGGGAGGGAAGTTTTGGTAGGGCAATCTGGCATTTGAAGCATTAGCTGGATTGTTAGACTTATAGACTCTGGGTACAGCTGGCCAGCTGAGATGAGAGCTGGCCTGCCTGTAGACCAGGTGACAGTGACCGACGGGAAGAGAAGAGACGGAGAGAAGGCCCACACTCATTCCGAGTCCCAGCGCTATGTTCACCTGACTTTGCTTGTCTCTAAACCTCAGTCTTCCAATTAAACTGGAGAGGCTATCAAAAGCACATGTTCAAAACGGTCGAACACCCTGGAGCTCTGGACTTGCCCGAGTCTTCTTCATAGGCTCTGTGATTCTCTTTTGTAGGTGTGAATGTTCTTTGAGATGCACCATGGGCTGCAGAGCAGGAGGAAAGGGTGGGAGGGCCAGGGGCACAGTATTGGGGAATTGAAGAGTTAGTGGCCAAAACAGGCTATCTTGTCTGTGATCTTTCAACTGTTCCTAACAGCTTCAATACATCTCCTAGGTTCAGCCAAATGACAGTGAGCTGTACTAGAACATGCCATGCTAAGTACAGAGCCACTAAAGCACACAACCATCTTGGATTCTGTGCACAGGGAGGTCTGAAGGCCAGTATTGGCCAACAGAATCCTGGAGGTGATGCCAGCAAAGAGCTAGAGAGGGCTTCACTTAACCCTTCATTCGTTCCATGACCTTGAGCAGGGTCTGATTTTCCATCTGGGTAGTCAAGTTGATTATCAGGGATGCTAAAAGGCTAGCAGCAGGTTAAGACACCAAAGCTGCTGTTCTCAACCTGTGGGTCATGATCCTTTGTGGGTCTCATATCAGATACCCTGCATGTCAGACATTTACATCACGATTCATAACAGTAGCAAAATTACAGTTATGAAGTAGCAACTAAATAATTTTATGGTTAGGGGTCACCACAACATGAGGAACTGGATTAAAGGGTCACAGCATTAGCAAGGTTGAGAATGATCGCCTAAAGCAAGCTGTAAACACAAAATGCTCCGTGGAGGACGCATGATGACGGTGTCTTTACCAGATAAACGAGGGCAGTAGGCATTCACAATGCTACTTTTGCCAGTCAGTGCTCTTATTTTTATATTGCTGAGGGAGTAAGTCAGCCTCATCGAAATTTATGTAAAGGTAGATATAAGGCATTTCTCCCACTGGGACACATTCTTGGGAGTTTATAAAGAGTGGCCACCCCCGCTGGGCTACATGCACTTGTTTTTTAGGCTTAATGTATAAGCTAATCATAATAATCATAAGCAAATGATGTGTTGGTGCCTAGAGTAAGAGTTGCTTAGCTGCCCAGGGCCCAGCTTGTATAGGTGAATACCCTGAGGTCAATCCTAACTTTCCCTTTTAAAAAGATTCCAGGAGAGTTTTCCCAACGTGGTTTCCAGCCCGTGCCACCTCCCTCCCTTCTCATGCTGCAACAGTCTCAAGGGATAGTGAGTCATGCTCTCCCAGGCATGCTCACATGCAAGACCAAACTGTGTATATTGATTTGTGTGGTTCTCTGAGTCCTTGATCTTCCCGATGGAAGAGCCTGAATCTTCTGATTCCCTGACCACATCGATCACTAACTGTCAGTTTTAGATGATATTTCAATCTCTTCAAATGATCACAGTCTGTCTTGGGGTTGCAATTTGTTAAATTAGACACATGACGTGTCGTCATGGACCATGGGCCAGAGGCATTCCTGCACGAAGACATTGTTTAAAAGAAGGAATGAGGCTTACTTAAGCCGCATCCTGACTCAACACAGGCCATCTTCTTTCTGTTGACCAGTTTACAGTGATGATGGCGTTCACTGGGACACATGATCGCCAAGGTCTTTGGCGCTCTTGAACTTGCACCCATGTTTCCACTTTAGTGACAATGACTCAAAACAGCTGCTCTGAATTCCCTCATGGCTAAGAGTTTCTGCTTCATGGGTGAACCTTGTAGCAAATGCTCTTCTGTCTCTCCTGCTCCCTCTCACACAGTTGTTCCTTACCTGGGGTGGTGTTGGCTCTTCCAGACTCAGTGCTTCCTGTTGCACACAGAGCATCACTACTCAGTGCCACACTGTGTGTCCACTGCGATGTTCCCTCGGAGGATGGTCTTTCCTGTATCCTGCTAACCAACAATGATGAAGAGTAGGAGCACAGGCCCTTGCAAAGCCGGACTTACCCATGATCAAAGTATGACCGGATAGATTGACAAAGAAAGTTATATCTAAGCCTGGCATTTCAACCAGACAGGAGTAGGGGATGAGCAATCTGTGATGGCCTCTAAAGCTTCATCAGCCACCTGCTGGGTCCCCTTCTACAAACTGTCTGTGCTAACACTGGCATTCTGGCTAAGGTGTCCCCCCCTCCTGAAAGCCATCTTCCTCTAGTCTACTTTGCATCCCAAGGAAAAGCAGTCAGGCTGGTCATCTCAAGCAAACACCTACCCCGGAGCTCTTAGATCGCCATGGCTTGGATTAAGCTCCTCTTTCACTGCTGAGAACTGAGAGCTACTCAACCAAGGGAATTGTTTTCTGGCCTGGGATATAACCCTTTAATAGTCAAAGCCAGCAAGGGAGTCTGATTGGTTCACACACAGGCAGTAGAGGCTGGAGTGGGGCAAGGTGTGTGCGAGCTAGCAGCTTTATCAAGAGTCCCCCTCTCATTTTTCTTGTCACTGCTGCAGTGGATAAGATTTAACAAGTGTCGTCACGCTGAGCTATCGACTGGACTCCAGACAATGCCTTATCACCTTAAAGGACACATTTGTATACCAATCCAAGTGATTTTCTAAAACTTCTGTGACTTTGTAAATGTACCTGTCTGGAATTGGCCAGAACTGAAGTGGCTGATGAGCTAAATACTCATCCGGTGACATTGGTATCAGCCAGGAAAGACCACAGGAGTGACAGTTGCTAAACCAAAATATTCAACCTTAGGTTCCGTCTGTGGTAACTTGACAGTTCGTGGGATAGCTCAGACTACTTCTGGAGAATTCTCTAACGTCTAACTTCCTCAGAAACTAGGCCTGCATATACGGTGTCATTAAATCAACAAACTCTTCACACCAGTCCAGAAAACACCAGGTCCTGTCCTGGATTCTGAAAATAAGATGCCCAGACAACAGAGATCTATGGCCCTTCTGGGCTCCAGTCATCTAAAAGCGGGGAAAGGCACAATTAATAACTGGCATGCATGCAGCTGAAGGGAAAATCTATAACAACCAACAACCAAATTTAAGGCTTTCTTATCTCAAGTAGAGTAATTATGCAGAATTCCACTGCAGGCATTTTTATCTCCGTTCCATTGGTTCCTTCTTATTGGGCTGTGGTAAGGGCCAAGTGACTGCCCCAAGACAAACTAACTGAGCTGTAAGGATGCTGGTCTCTTACAGAAATGAGCTGAGCCCCTCTGCTTCCCCCCACTCCTTGTAAAGCAATGCTTAAGAAGCAGGAGGAGGTATGAGCATCCACCCCCAAGAGGTTTGTCTGCCCGTGTGCACACGCATGCATGTGTGCAGGGTTGTGCGTGTGCCTGGCCTGTGCACGTGTGTGCTGTGACTGAGGAATTGGTTCTTAACGTCTCACAGGAAAAGCAGAAAGTTCAAAGAGTATCTGTTCTACTCTACATCCTGAGTTCACACACCAGAACTGCCCCTCGGATGCTAAGCACACACACCCCAACTTATAAAGGCTTCTTAGCAGACTGCTTTGAGGGATGTAACTCAGAAGGTTTCGATGGAGTTTCTGGTGTGCACCATAAGTGACCAGCGACTCCCTCTTCTGAGGGCCTGTCATCGTTTGGCATTGCTATCTATGAAATTTCCCTGTAGGTATCATTTCCACTGAGCTGGTAAAGTGCACGGGCTGTATGAAGAGGGGCAGGGCTTGGTGTGTGGTTCTCACACTCAGAAGAAAAGTGTAATAGAAAATAAGTCATGTTTCCTTTGACAGCAATGGTCTCTGCTCATCCAAGCCAGTGAGAAGCGGTGTTTTCCAACACTGTCAGTCTGTATCTCTAGTTCACAAATAAAATATTGGACACAGGACAGAACTACTTGAGTTTGGGTAGTATGAATGCTGCCATGGCTTGAAGCATCAAGTTCTTGAGGCTGGACCTCCAACATAGCCAGAAGAAAGTACAGTGGCCACTGCTGATCATTGGGACATCCTGGACCAAAGCAGTCATCTCTACACGGTCTCTACATCCTGACCAGTATTGGGTTGTTAAGTTAGTCAAATAGAATTGAAAAATAAAACCAATCTCCTTTACAGAAGAAACTGACCTCGAAGTCCTTAGTAAATTGTCTTCATTTTTATGGTACCACCTTGAGAAAGAGGAATGTGTCCTAAGCCACTCCTTCAATCCCTTCCTGCTTCTCTTTGTTGGTGTCCCATCCATTGTATATGTAGAAATGTATTATATCTAAACAGGGTGCTTCCCCTGTCTCTCCTGTAAGGAATTCTTCCCTCCTCTACCTCACTCTCAGCCCTTCCAGAGTCTTCAATTCCATTCTTTATCCCCACATCCAATCCAGGACAAAGATGTTCACTCCACTTGGAAAAAAAAATTTATCTTATAGATGGCCAAGCCATGTGAGCTTCAACGCCCTAAATGAAAAGAAAACTTCACATTCCTGCTCCTCCTTGAGCATCCCATCTTGGCCCTTGTCTGGCTTGTTTCACCACCTCATTAACCTCACCTGTCATGTCACTTGCTCAAGGACTCTGGCCCCTTCTCTCATGGGCTCGTTGTACTGCCTTAGAGATGTTTATGGTATCTATGACTACTTTTTCTTTTTAAATATCTATTCATATTATTTATTTATTTGTGTGTGTGTGTGTGTGTGCGCGCGCGCGCGAGTGCATGTGTGAAATGACAGCTTGGGAGAGTCAATGATCTCTTTCCATCATATAGGTCCTAGGGATCAAATGCAGATTCTCAGGCTTAGTAGCAAAGCCTTGCTGGTCCCTTACTACTTTTTCTTATTGTAATTTGTCTCTCAAGTTAAAATTCCCTAAAGGAGGAAGGGTTGGAGAGCTAGTTCAGGGGACAGTGGAGCAGGGCTGATGGCCACTGAGAAGACACATAGTCCTTCCTCTGACTGCACTAAGGAGGGACAGCCAGCTGCGTGCAGGGCTGGCTTAGCCTCCATTCACAGGTGTACTGAATGAGCAGTCCACAAAGCTGTTGCATGCACATTTTTTTTTCCTTGCGGGCTTTCAAATAGGTCAACAGGCAATGTTCTTTTCTAGTCAGATTTCACAAAAGAAAAATACGGAGTTTCAGAATAGACAGGATACGGTCCAAGGATGCCTGGGCAGTATGCAGCAAGGACAGGATGTAGCTGGTGCCTTCTGAGTTCGAGTCCAATGTCTCCAATCACCAAGCTACCTCAGAACCCCACTGTTGTGCTGTGCCTTTGACAGTCGAGAGCACAGTGATAGGGAACTATATCTCTACAAGGGGGGAACAACTATGAAGTTTAGTTGGGGTGGGAGATAAATGCTTTTGTATCCAGGTGGAACATTTTTACAGTAGGTCAGATCTAGTGCTATGGAAAGGCAAGAGAGACAGAGTCTCGGGTGGGGGTAGGGGAATGAGGAGGGAGGGGGAGGAAGACAGGATAGGGGAAAGAGAAAACATGAAAAATGAATTCTGGGCTGGTTTCCCACCAGGCTTCCCTCCCACTTCCTCCTTCCCTTTCCTCCTGAAATGATGCATACCCACCCCTTCCTCCGATCACACTGGGAGGCAAAGCCACCACCTTGCAGAGCTGACTGACCCAGACACACTCTCTTGGCTCAAAATTCTAGAGTCAGGTCCCCTAGTGCGCGATCCCAATCTCTTCATAACAGTGTGTCTAGGTTTCTCTGTTGACCGCATCACCAGTTCTCAAAGCCCAGCAAGGCAGTGTACCTACTCTACAGTGAGAAAGCTGAGTGGTTTGTCTGAGCACATCCCATGGGGTGTCATGATTACAAGCTACCATAGCCCGTTGTCTATGGAAGGCACTGCTAATGGATCACGGTAGCTTTGTCCATTGCTTCCTCCATACCAGTCATCCTCAAGCCCTGAGGCCTCCAGAGAGTGGGTGAGGAAAAGAAATGTTTCACCAATGATGTAAGATGGTGGTGATTTGCAGACCTGGGGAAGAGAGGCAAGGCAAAGCAAACCTTCAATGCAAGAGAGACCTGGGTACCTGGGTTATTATACCTTGCAATCTTGGACAAACCTTGCTCGGCCTATTCCATATTGAAAAGCACTCCAGTTCCCATCCATGGGGTCAGCCGTGAACCCATGGCCCTGGGCTCCCTCAGCACTTGCCCTTGACCCAAGTCAGCCACCTATCTGCTGTCTGGTGATTCCAAAAGTCTCACCTGTAAGGGTAGACCTCCAGGAGCAACTGTTTAAAGTATGGGTGTCCACAGTGAGCACTGGATGGTGAACTCAGATGTGGGTAGGATGTGAGCCTCCAGTTTTATTTATTTATTTATTTTTTTACTATGGTCCCTGGAAAAATCAGAGTGCTGGCCTGGATATACCCCAGGATACCTGGTGGCACAGACCAACTTCATGTCCCTAAGAGATCTGTGGTCCCAGGACTGGTGAGCAAGATTCATTTGCTAGCCTCAGCTTTAGTACAGTCCTGCTGAAGGGCCTCAGAGGCTCTCATGAGATGCTTGGGAAAAACAGAGAGTAGTGTTCTCTCAGTGGTTGGGGTCAGGGTTCACAATGGCTGGCTGGCTGCCAGTGTCAAGGGCGGAGGAGCTCCAGAGAGGATAAAGTTGGTGAAAGCGAGCTAGTAATTTGCCCAGTGGCCAGGCTAGCAGAGGCCACAGCACTTGTCCCCAAGTGCAGATGCTTGCTTCCTTCTCCCTGTGGAGGAGCAAAGCCCCCTCGGAGTCTCCGGCTTTGTCTTCCCCAGCCTGTTACTCCCAACAACAAAAAGGAACTTCTCAAGGAAACTCTACTCAGGGATTCAAAAGGAACAATGGCATTGGATTTGATTTGTTTAATTCTGAAAATCAAGGTCACTAGAAAGAACTGTGGCTCTTATTTGTGTGGTTTGAGGCTTTTTTTTTTTTTTTTTTTTTTTGGCAACATCTTTCTTTTCATTTGATGGTCCTGTCATCCCCAGAACTGTGCATGTTACTGATCCTGCCTGTATTCAAAGCCGTTATTAAGTGGACTCTTTTAGATTTTAGAGAAATGATAATGGTTCCAGAGATGACAGAACGTGGCAGCTGGTGACAAAAAAAAACCCTTGATAAGACGACAACAGTAAATCAAACTACCTCCAGTTTTTCGTTTCATGTTTGTTAATACCACCTCGCCTTTTGAAGTTTAAAGCAAGGTTCAAAAAAAGCCAGGTGCTGAATCATAATATTAAAGCGAGCAAGGAGCTCCATGAAAGCAAGCAGATCTGAGGGGGAAGCAACAAACACGGCTTTCAACTGCCTTTTGTCGGCCCTTCTGCAGATGTCACCAGCGGTTCTCCCAGCAGAGAGTTCGGCTTGTAGCAGCGCCTCTGGCTGATTCCCGCGCTGCGTTTCAAGTGTCAATCAAAAAGGAAGGACACAGCTTAGGTCCTGGTCATTGTCCTGTGAAAAGAGCCAAGCATTTAACATTGATTTAGCTCCCTCAATATACAAAGCTAGAGCCAGCTTTGTGCATCGAAAGGGCCTTTGGCAAGGTTGCTTGTAGAGCAATTCCGTCGCGTCCCACGCGCCTTGGCGTAGCTGTCAGGCTGTGGTGTCTGGAGCCCCATGAAAAGTTATTCAGGACTAACTGAGCAAATTGGGAAGAAAGAACACGTTGCCTCAAAGAGTGGGGTCTGTCGTGGCAAAGGCCTCTTTGCATCTCTTGGTCTAGAGGAACAGTTGAAATAATCGCCATGGATACCCAGAGCCCTTGGGCAGGGGGTTAGAGCAAGCTAGGAAGGGCACTGAAGGAGACCCCAGAACCTGGGAGACACTTGGTTCCCATGGACTCCTGTTTGCAGCCTGTGTGGCCTTCGGGGCTCAGCTGGCCCTGCATCTCACTTGTTCCTGGTGAACAGGCCAGATCAAGGGAGACAATGATGGAGTTCAGCTTAGCTAGATGGTCTTGCTGTTGCTGTGTGTCATTCTTTTTCTGCCCTCACTCACCTTTATTTCTCCTTCTGCTCTCCCCCTTTTTTCCTCTGTGTGTGTGTGTGTGTGTGTGATTGTGTGATTTTAGGGGATGAATTAACATGCATCTGCATGTTAACATGCATCTGACCAGAGAACAACCTTGGATAACACTCCTTGGAATTTGCCTACCTTAATATTTGAGACAGAATCTTTTGCTGGGACCTGGAACTCATTCGTTGGGCTAGGCTGGAACTCCAAGGGTCCCCTGCTCGTCTCCCCAATACTGGGATTAGACTGAAAGTCTGGCATCCACCAGATTTTTGCATGGGTTCTGGATACGAAGCATCCGAGTCTACAGGCTCAAGCAGCGGGGACTTCCCGACTGCTGCCTTCCCGGGCCCTTGTCAAACTTAAAGCGTCTGCATTCCTACCCAATTACAGAATTACTTTTCGACTGTTCACGCACAGCCTATCAGGCCCGAGGAATGTTCTTGAGGCACCCTGACCTGATGATGGTCCCACATAACCATTTTGCCTCCTCTTATTAAGGTGGAAGGCATGTTCGAAATGTTGGATGTTAGTGTTTCTGGACTCTGGCATGGACAGCCAGGAATCTCTCTGCTGTGCTGCTGAGCTATGATGCTGAGCTATGATGCTCTGGAGGCCAGATGGATTGGGTACTCCATCAACTTAGAGTGTGTGTGTGTGTGTGTGTGTGTGTGTGTGTGTGTGTGTGTGTGTATACACCTGTATACAGGTACATTTGGAGGCCAGAGAATAACCCACACACCATTCCTCGGGTGCCATTAATCTTGTTTTACGAATCAAAATCTCACTGGCCTGGAGCTCACCCAGTAGCTGGCTGGCCAGTGAGCCCAGGGACCCACCTGTCTCCATCTCCCTAGCTGGGATTACAAATCTGGGCCACCACATCTAGTCTTTAAAAAAAAATGGATTATAGCTTTATCAACTGAGCCATCACTCCGGTCCACCTGACTGTACTTTTATGATTAATTTAGTAGGGTAGAGTCAAAGAATATTCCTAAGCCTTCTTCTCTTCACTGGTATCTAGTCAGGTTCCCTCAAGTGCGATCTGCTAAGACTGGTCTCTCCTTCACTCCACTTCCCTGCAGCTGGATTGGAGTTTTCAGATGATTTGGGGCTCACATGACATGCATCCATCACTTTTGCTTTGGGTCCTAAGATCAGGTACCCTGTCCATCTTTTCTGACCCCTCAAGAGCCAGATGCTAAGATGGCTGACCAGGGAGCAACTTCTATTCCTAGTGAAGGACCTGACCCCAGTGTGCTTTACATGAGCAAGACACAAACCTTTGTTGTGTGAAACTCCTGCTCTAGACCCTAGCTCATCGTGTTTGATATAACCAGTTTGCTTGATAGCCCAACCAGGCACTCTTCAACAAAGGGTGGTGTGGAAATCTTGGCTAGCCACAGAGATTTTTCCCAGCAGCTGCACTAACCTGTGTAAATACAGTAAGATGATAAATGGAAACACACAACACAAAGTGGTTCATTTTCCATGTAGCCAAAGTTCTGAGTCCTCAGTTGTGAATTGTTTGTCCTGTGAGGGGGCCACCTCTTCTTTGATGCCCACCCACATCCCTAAATGCCTTGCCAAATCACCATATCACTGCACCTGCCTGCCCACACCGTGACTAAGAATTAACTAAACCATCTGCCTCTTCCACTCTTGAACCTACATCAGTGAGCTTGACACAGGGACAGCATATCTGCTTTGCCAGGGATTGCCACTGCTGGGTCTGAGTTCCCAGCCTCAGCTGCTCTGAAATACCACCTGACAACACACATCACCCACCAGCTTCCTCCACTGTCCTCTTACCATGCCACACTGCTTCCCAAGCTTGTCTCTCTCATCTCTAAGAATTCTTCCTTTCACTCAAGGACAACCTACATGCCAGCCTTCTGACACCCATCATCTTGGACTGTGCTCTATGTAATTTTTGTTTGTTTCTAGCATTTCTACCTTTAGTGGCTCTGTCTACACCATCTGTAAACCAAGCTTTCTTTATAGACCTTTGGATAAAGTGGTCTTTCTAAGCCCTTGGCTTGTCTTTTGTTCAAAAATAATCTACCTTCTGTCTTTTCTATTTAAACTGCTCCAGCTTAAGACAACCAAGACCTCCTTGCTCTACCATAGTTTTTCATTTTATGTGCACCGTGCGGAACCTTCAACACTGCTTCAACACTCCCATCCCAAACTTGTTTCCCAGGATATTGATGTCTCCTTTCTTGCTACTGTTCTCTGTCTTCTCTTCCTCAATCTGATGTCTCATGTTCCTGCTCTTTCAGACACAATCCCTTCACTGAGTGCCATCTCTCAATTGCCAGCTGTAACCATCTTCTTCCCCAACTGCGGTTTTTGAAGTACTCTTTGTGTTCCATTTAGAAAGGGAAGAGGGATCTAGGATAGTCAAAATAACTAACAAGCAGAGGGATGACCGTCTACTGTCTGTAGGTCCATGGTGACTTCTCAGTTCCTCTAGTGCAATTGGGCTGTAGAGTCCTGAAGGATACTCAACACATTTCGCCACACAGCTGGATTGCCACTGACTTTGATGGTGTTAGGTCGCTGTTTACAGCTCCTATAAATGGAGAATCTCAGATCTGTGGCATTCCTTGTTTTGCCTGGTGGTTAGAAGAACAGAATAAGGAGTTTGTTTCTTGACCAACTGTACCATGAATGTCTAGGCTCAAATATATACCCAGGAAGCAAATTTCAGACAATCCTATACTAGATAAAACTAAATATCTTTTTAAAACTCCTTTCCAGGGTATTTTAAAGATTATCTTGCTTGTTCCTTCTATCTTGCATCTTTCTACTGAAGAATTATTTATTAATTCTCAGTAAAAATTCAGATCAATTAGTAAACGTACAAGTCAGTGTTTTGCTCCAATTTGACTTGAAAATGCTCTAGAAGGAGGCATGCTCTCTCTTCTTGATAACTGTGTGCCTGTGTCCAGACATTGCTTGGACACACACCTGAGGTATCGAAGACGTCACGTGAAGAACACCAGAGGAGTCACTTCCTTATTCTCCTATTTCTTGCTTTACTTGAAGTAATTGTTGGTGAGAAAGTATTTTAAAAATACATTAACATCAACAATCAGTTGACCTTAAATAAAAGGTTACTCTTTGGCACGTAGATGGGTCTCATGTAACTAATCAAGTTGAAGTCCTTCGGGGCAAAGCCTGGGCTGGGGTATAAGTCAGTGGATAGAGTGCTTGCTTTGAATGCATGCGGTCCCAACAGCTCAAAATGAAAGGAAGGAAAGAAAGAAAGAAGGAAAGAGCAGAGGAAGGAAGGAATGATTAAGAAAGACAGCCACTGCACTCCTGGAGAAGTAGTCCTATCTGGAAAGTGAAGAGCTAGCTCCTCACTGAGTTACCAACTGGTCCTGCGCATATTCAAAATGTAGCAGCACCCACCATCACATGAGCCAATCCTGTCAAATAAACGATGTGGTTATGTGCATATATTATTGTGTATGTTGATATGCTGTGCATGAATGTGTCCTTGTCCTTCCACATCCCTAGAGAATCTCTCCTGATACAGCTAAGCAACAGGATCTGCTCCAAGGGGTAGGAAGGGAACAATGGGCTTGGGGTGCAAAAGAAAACGGGGAAGGGATTCAAATCATTCCTGTCTTCCATAGACAAAAATTAAGGGTCTTAAACATCTAGGGGGGACACCATGGCATGAAATGTGTCTGAGATGCAATACTGAATACAGGCATTTGCTTCCCTGCCAACAGATGATGTATGACAGTAGCCATTAGGCCAAGGAGGGTGTGGAAGAGAAACAAGGTGGCCAATCACTCTACCTTACACTTTACTTAGCCATCCAAGCTTAAATCTCAGACAAGGCCAGTAAGGGACGAAGGCAAAGACTGCTGTGCCCATTTCACTGGTCAGAAGATAAGGAGCCCCAGGTGACCATGAAGGAGCCACCTGAAAGACAAAAGGGTAAGTCTCAGGAGGCTGAATTCCCATAAACTCTCCAGTACCCACCATGAACTACATCAGGCTTCCGTGAAAGACAGCCTGGTTGATCAGAAGCCATCCTCACAGACGACACCCGACACCCGGCAGGAAGCCGTGGCCTTGAGGAGCAGTTTCCAGGCCACCAAAAGGGAAAGGCTTTGGAGGACACAGAGCCCATAGAGGGGCAGCTGAACGGTGGCAACCAAAGTTACCCATCGGCACAAACAGCTGGGGAGCCATCTGTCTGGGAGAAGCCTCCTGCCCACTCCGTGCCCCCCCTCCTGCATCTGTGAGAGGCCTGGCGGCTGACAGAGGCGCGCTGCAGCAGGGGGAACAGAAGGAAACCCGCTGGCCCTTGGATAACCTTGGCCTCATTAGCATTGAACCGAAGCCCACGGGTGCTATTGACTTCTAGTAAATATCCACCCACCAAGATGTCCCCAAGCACTGCCCAGGGGTGTTCCGAAACCAAGTAGGGCTTCTCCATCCTCTGTCCAGGCTCTGTGGGCGCTCCTCTTCACCCTCCCCATGCAGCCCTAAGAAGCCTTTCCATCCTCCTGGGAGAAGGGAGGGAAGCAGAAAACCTGAGCTGTCATCTCCCTGCAAATCCTCCATTCTTTCTCTCCAAAAGGCCAAAGAAATAAACCCTAGAAAAGCAGTTCTGCACGTGAAGTGTACACCATTGTATTTCCAACTGCTTTGAAAAACTTTTATTTTTGTACAGCAAATGACACATTATCTTCCTGGAGGTCATGGAATAATGCAGTTGGATTCTTGCAACACTGTGAGAGTTAATGTTTCTATTTGCCATTGTGTCCTGTGCAAAGAAAGGCAGCCGGGCACCTGGGGTTACCACAACACACGGCTCGGAGATGGTCGAATCCACCAGAAGTGCTTTGATAATATTGAACACTATTGTGCAGGCGGTGGCTCCCTCCTTGCCCGCCATGCATAATGGGCTTCCAAGTGCTAAGGAGATAAACGATGCTAGCCTTGGAGTGTCAAAGGTAGAACTCTCCAGAAGCTACATTCAGAATCCGCATGAACTTAAGGACTTTGGTTTTTCTAATAGTAATTGAAATATATAATTCAATAGAAGCGTCACTTTAATATAATAATTGCCAAAGAAATTGAGCCACAGGGAAGTACTGTAAATTGCAATTTTCCTTTATTAGAGTGTGTGGAGATGGTAATGTCTTCTCATCAGGGAAGACCCCTGGATATCTCCCTTCCCCGTCTTTCGAGCATCCGTCCTCATGCACGCTGCCCTCTTGAGAGATACCCTTGCTGATTCTTAGATTTCCCATAGACATCGTTGGCCCCTCTCAAAACGCTTATCACTGAGAAGAATGTATATTAATTGCCTTGGCAGAAGCTTCCAAAGGCTAGCTCCGGCTAATCTCTTTATTGTGGAGTGTCAGCCACCTAACATTCTGCCTTAGACATTGTCTTTGCTTTTGTGTAGGGAAGCACTAGAGGGTTGCTTTGTGTAGCTAGAGCTCCACCCCAATCCCCTAGACACACACACACATACTCGGAGTAGCCTATGGGGAAAGTATTCTAATACTACTGCACTAAGTTTAGGACTTAGAGGGGGAACAAAACAAGGAACCATTTCTCTCAATGCAGGATGCCGGGGCTCAGGGTCACCCTCAATGTAGCCAGTATCAGGTGGTGGTGATAGGCATCTTATGGAAACGTATAACATTGGTTTTTATAACACGCCCACAATTATGAACCATTCTGGCACCTGTACCTTCTCCCCTTGGCATGTGGTGTGGTGTTGTAGCCATTCACTCTGCTCCTTCTAGTTGCCCACAACAATCGACTTCTAGGGGTTGCAAAGGCAATGTTGACTTGAGACGGGACCCACTAAAACTCCCAGAAAAGACACCAGTGGAACCAGCTGGAGTTCCATGGGGGCCTCTAGTCCCAGAATCTCCCTAGAAGCTTAGTGTTTGGGGAAGGGAGGACATTGGAGTGAGGGTGGGCTGAGATGAGAGCAAAGGAAGATCAAGGTGAGGGATGTAAACAGAGAGACAGACAGAGAGAGCCTCAGACAGAGAGAGCAGGGCCAAGCGAGACACGGCTACGCGCTTTCTGGGTATTTGAAGACCAGGAACAGCAGCAGAATTTACCAAAGCAAAAGCAGCTGCACTAACTGCTCAGGGTTGTTTTACTGTCTCCGTTTTCTGGACTTTCTAAAGTGCGCTACTTTTGTAATAGAAGAAATGAGACGTTAAAGAAAAGAAATAGAAGCTCCCATCCCAGCACTCCAGCTCTGTATTCATGTTCAAGGCTAGGGGCAACTAAAGGAGAACTTGAAGCTTTAGCCATAGCTGGGTATCATTATGATGTCACCTAGTACACAAGAGGCCTGAGGGGGAGCTAGAGAAGATGGCGAGCGCGCGAAGTGTCTACTTCTCACTGATATGCTGACTCCTGATCCTGGGTGGGGATCCTTGAGAGCCAGTCATTGCAGGAATATCTCCTAACAGACTCGGGCATTATCTCGATTAGGTGAATCCAGATTGAAGCACTGCTCACTGTAGGCAGCTCCATGCCCTGGGTTGAGCTGAATACTTCCCCTACCTCTGTTTTCTGATGGCTGGTACTCCTGCCTCCATGACTTTTCTTTCATGACTGTATGAGCACTGTACCCTGTACCCTGGAACTATGAGCCAGAATAAACCTGTCCTTCAGTAAGTTGGTTTTATCAGGAAAAGACACTGGACAGAGTAGCACATTTATAATCTCAGCAGCACCTTAGGAGGTAGAGGCAGGAAGGGAGGGAACAGGCAGGATAGGGGCTACATAATGAGTTCCAAAGGAGCCTCAACTACAATCAACAACACAAACAAACCCTCTGCATGGTGGCTTAAATTGCAGTCACAGAAGGGAAGTAAGTTTTGCCCCAGTAAAGGATGACAGAAAAAGTTTACTTAAAAAGTTCTTTTTATATATATATATTTTTATTAGGTACTTAAAAAATTCTTATACATTCATGTATCAGTCACCAACATTTGGCATGAAGAGCTCACATCTACTTGGTTTTATTCGGGTTACCTTGATGGCGTTATAAACTGTCTTTCCTAACCCCAAGTATCCCCATATGATCAATAGAATTAAGAGCAACATCTGGTGTCACCGAAACTTGGGTTGGCCTCTGACTTAATCCTGTGGTATTTCAGTGGTGTCTACTGATAAGCAAGGAGGATTCCCCTGGGATGTTGGATCATTCTGATAATAGAAGGGGCCACCATATGAACTCAAAGTGAAACAGGCTTTGGAGCCCTGAGTTCTCAACACAGCTCTCCCTTCCCTCTACCCACTGCTGTGCTTCTCATTGATCAGAGTATATGACCAAACAATGTGAGGCTCTCTGAGGAGTCATCTCTGGGTGATTTTCAGGTGTATTTCTATCTGGGTTAACTCACAACTACCGTAGTCACGTGACACACACATGCTTAACACATTCTCTGCATCTGAGCGGTGTAACTGACGGCAGAAGGGTCTGATCTTGGCTCCAAATCAGCGAGTGCCTATTGAGCTACTGTAATTTGAGTGGGATGGTCAGAATTCAGAATGTTTAAAACACAGTGAGCTGAATTCTGGTGTTCAGAATTGATCTCACCCCAGAAGAGATGCCTGGCTTTGAGAAGGGCTACCACTCAGGCTTGGTGGCCATTCCTCCCTAGGGGTGCACCCTGGGGGCTCATGTAGGATGGCATAGAATTAGAAATCACAGATGTATTTTCTCCACCTAACAGTGCGCAATCAAGAACACTTCTACTTTGCTAAGTCCCACCCACAAGACGTGCTTTTATTTAATTTAAAAATGTTCTTTCCATCCATCAACACACACAATCGAATCACTCTGTGTGCCTCTGCTCCGGAGTGACTTGGTGACTGTTGACCCAGCACCTGCCACTCTCTGCTTCTCCTCTTTATGTTGCTGCCGCCTCCTGCTTTCATTTCTTTTATTTCCATCCTTTCCCGAAAGGAATTCACTGTGGTGGTTCACCACATCACCAGCTGCCTCATCCCCCCCAACCCCCCCCCGTGCGCACCCCAGATTCATTTGTGTATTTGAAGGTAAAAAAGGGACAGAAAAGGTGGGTGGTTGGACCCGTGTAGTCAGGACATGGGGAGGGTCTCTCTTTCTCCCTCTCAAAAGTGAAATTCCTCTTTCAGATTCCTGTCTGAGCCCTTCAGTCCTTCCGTTGCACACCCCCTGGTCCAAGGGCCATGGTGGCACCTGCGAGTTGGGGAGATCTAAACCTGCATGTCACCTTTCATCTAATCAATCCTAATCTTGTTGGAGCCGGTACACGATTAAAACTTGCTCCCGGAGTGATCTTTATCTGTCCTAAAATTCAAAAACTACCTTTCAAATCCCTTCCCACAAGCCCAGTCTCCATCTCCCTCTTCTCTGCGTCTTCCCCTCGGTTTCCTCCTAATTACCAGCCAGCGGGTGGATGCGACTGCTACTCCGATGCTCCAGTGCTCCGGATCCCTAATCACGCCTATTGTGCTCCTCAAAGCAGAGTCAAGAATTGCTGCCTTTTTATGCCCCCTCTCTCCCTCCATTGTAGACGGAAGCAGGTTCCTGCCGCTTTTGTTGCCTCCACTTCTGGGCTAAGCTCCATTTGCTGGCGAATGGGCCCTGTCTTCACTCCCCCCTCTAAATACTGTAACATTCAGCATCCTTTCATGTCCGTGCTTTTAAAGTAAATCTTTGGACAATTAAAGACATGAAATGGCTAAATAGAGTTCTGTGGGCGTTGTTCTCTCCTTTTTAGAGGTTTAATCACACTTAATGGCTCTCTTCAAAACTTGAATTTTCCATTTTGGTGTTTTGACTCCATTGAAAGAGTTTACTAATATTCTTTCAAAAGTATTCTCGGCTCAAATGAGCTATTCAATAAAAGTTTTGTACCATGCTATAGGATTTACTCTAAATGGAAAATAATTTAAAGGGAGATCAGAGTTGGGGGAGGGTGCCATCCCGTGCCATGGGTTTTGTGAGCCAAATCGTAATCACCAATATAGAATCTGTGAGGAGGTGGTAAAAGACAAGAATTATTTAGATATACGGGAGACTATTTCAAATGAGATTTCAATACTGTTTCTTTCCTTAAAGATTGTTCAGCCTTATGGGTCTATAAATAGGAAGTTGGGGTAACCCCTATCCTCCTTCCTCCATTCCTCATCTCTCTGCTTCTGTGGTTTTCCCCCTCAAAGACAGAGAAGCTAATTTTGTGGCCAGTCTGCCACAGCGTCCTCATCAAACTGTGGCCACTCTTCCCAGGCTTGCTCTTGCTGGGATAGCCTGCTCTTGTCACCGTCAGGAGGAGGAAGTTGGCTGGACACTGAGTTCCCCCTGGGTCATAGTCACTGTCCAAGTGGTGGAATTTGCCTCTTGAAAGGCAAATTTAGTGGAAAATAAAAGCCATTACCTCGTGACAGTGTCTTTATTAACCCCAAACCCTCAGATGACATTTCTTGCTAGTGACAAACTGAGGAAAAATAAGAAATGCCACACACTGTCTACCTAGAAATAGGCCCCCGCCTGCTTCTGCCTTTCATGCAAGCAATCCAGGACAGAGTTGGGAGAACTGGAACCTGACCCTGGATCTAAAAGCAAACAATGCAGGTAAAGGAGAGAATGGATGATATAACCTTGGATCCAGGGTCTGTCACTCACTGACCCCAGGGAAGGCACCGAGAGAGTCTGAGACTTTCTCTTCCATGAAGAGAGTCCCTGGGATTGAGCGGGTGCTCATATTTACCCAAAGCTACCTCACTCACTCTCTTATTTATTATTTTATTTCCCTCCACCCTCCCCAGTGTCAGCTCCACTAAGCAGGAACCTTGGCCGAGTTCATCTCTGTGCCCTCAATGCCTGTGAGCATGGCTGGCATTGAGCAGATGTCCGATAATGGATGCACATATCATAGTTATTGGAATCTTCCTGACCACTGAGCAGTTGACCTTGACCTGGGTTGGTAGGCTTGGTAACATTTGCCAAATCGGCCAAAGAGGGGGAATTATTTCAAGAAATCAGAAGCAAAGAGGGGAGAGGGGTTAAGACATATTTGGACACACAGGCTCAAGCATGGAAGACACTGACCTGTTCTGAAGTCCTGGACCTCCGTGGTGAAGAATGGATTCAGTCTTGAGAGACCCTAAGTGGAATGAGTGGTGAGGGATGTTGAAGAGGTTTAATCCAGACATAGGTTTAAAAATAAAAATATGTTTGGAGGAAGATTTATCAGATTGAGAGACACAATACTTAAGGTGACAGAGGAATCTCCTAGGGTGCTACACTTGCTGGTGAGGCCTGAGTTAGTCCCAAGAATGGACATCTGAAGAAAAATGGCTCCGCGACAATTATTGGAAGCAGTGCAGGAGACTGTGTGAGAACGTGAAGAACAAAGGTGCAGAGGCCGCAGCAGTAGGGCTCTGGTAGAATCCGTGTTAACCTGAATGGACAAGGGAAGACGCCATGGGGAGAAACATTCACACAGAAGCATCTATGGGGTTGCAGGGAATGGGAGCAAGAGATGCCCTGTGTGGAACCACCTGCCTAGCAGTGACAGGTGAAAGTAAACAAGGGAGAGGAGAGACTCCCAGGCAGACCTGAGGAGAGTGAGACGGGAAGCAGTCAGGAAGGCACAGGACTGACCTGTCATGGGCAGGAGCCCTACTGGGTGTGTGGAGGATCAGGCAAGGGAAATAAATGAAACATTAACAATTACATGAGGGTATGCCTGTTAGAACAAGAGAGGAAAACAGAGAGGTTTTCTTACCTAGCGACTTGTGTTCAGCCCCTGTGCCAGGGCACGTACTGGAAAGCCTGTGTTTCCTTGTCACCTCCAGCCCACTAGCAGTGTCATGTGGGTGGTATGCTCATGTGCCAGCCCAGAGGGTGTTCTCAGTCACCAACGAGTCAACAGTCACCCATTCACTGCACCCCATACAACAAGAAATGCCAACCCCTTGTCCCTATCCATTCCCACGACTGTTCTTTCTGCTTGTAGAGTTCAGGATCAAGTTTCAAGTGGCCACAGTTGCAGGACTCATTCAGGTAAAAATGCAACACAAAATTAGCAGGTGTCTGCCGGTCTGGGGGCTCCAAACATTCACTTTCATCTAAGGAAAGAAGTAGCAAGCAAGGTGGATTGGAATAGCCACAGGTCTAGTCTGATACGTGAGCTTGTCAGCCAATTGGAGCTGCATTTAAGACAGCCCTGCTTGGAAGCTACGTCTCCCAGTCTCCCTAAATCTATCCTTTGGGTTTGGCATTCCTCAGAGCACAAACTATTATTAACCCACAAGAGTAGTCAAGTTTAAAGCCAAGAAACCTTACTACATCTACTAGCCCCCTCAGTCCACATTAGCTCCAGGGAACAATAGACAATAAAAAAGTCAAAATTGAAAATAGTTATAATAGTTTTTTCATTTTGTGCCTGGAAACTAGTGACAGGAAATAGAACCAAATTTCTTAGTACAAGTGTCTGTTCTATCAGAGTCGGGGCTGGTACTGTGGGGCAGGTTTAGAAGGAGCAGGGATCTGATGCCTGGGTCTCGTGTGTGCATCTGGTCAGGTGTGTGCCTAGAGGGTCCAACATGTTAACTGCCATGCCTTGACCTTTCCTTAGCAGACGAGCAGGCCTGGGAAAGGAAGCGGACCTGGCTACACGCTGGCCAAGGAGGAGCTCCTATGTCTGAACTGAAAGGAATAGAGAAGGCTTTGTGTGTGTGTGTGTGTGTGTGTGTGTGTGTCTGTGTGTCTGTGTGTCTGTGTGTCTGTGTATATGTCTGTGTGTGTGTGCTTTTGTGCTAGTGCGCAGGACTCAAAGTTGTTGGAAGTGACCCTCCTAAAAACTGCCCTTTAAAGGATCCAGTGGAATGTCCTGCCTCTGTCTCTCGCCATCCCCTTCTCTGTTCCCAAGAAGGAAGAGGGGGACTAGGTCCTGGGCAGAAAGGCTAACAAAGATCCCAGTGACTGTCAGTACCTTCAGCCCCCTGCACCCCATGCCCCAGACAGACACAGACAGACGCCGAGAATCTTGCAGGGTTACAACCACCAGGTCCCTGGGAAGCCTGGTGTACCAGGATGAGAGCCTCAGCAGGGAGACTGTGGGGCAGATGTCACTGGGAAGTGGTCTAGAGCCTTCCAGGTGTCCTCTTGATGGAACGGAGAGCAGAGAAAGGCAACGAAGAGCCCTGTCTGCTGTGTGGGGGACGTTTTCACAGGAAGACATGACCTGCTTCTGACTGTTCTCTCTAGGAAAGCCATCAAGCAGTGTGCAGAGGCCCGGCGTCAGGACAGGCGATAGTCAGGACAGAACCAGTGCTCACCTCTGCTTTCACTTTCTGGGCTCCATTGGAGAACAGGCTGAGTTTTCAGCTTTACTTGAGCTTCCTGCACTTGGTTGCTCTGGGTGTGACCTTGAGAAGAACTGATAGTCTCAAAGTCAGCTGAGGACTGCATCATCGTGTGTGTGTGTGTGTGTGTGTGTGTGTGTGTGTGTGTGTGTGTTTGTATACCTGTGTGTCTGTGTGTATGTATCTGTGTGTGCATGTGTATATCTGTGTATCTATGTGTGTGTTTGTGTGTCTGTGTGTGTTTGTGTGTCTGTGTATGTGTCTCTGTGTGTTCCTACATTGACCTGGAACTTGCCAAGTAGGGGATGGTAAGGGAAGTCCAGAGATCAACCTGGAGGCTAAGATTATACATATTTGTGACCAAGCTCAGCTCTTTTACACGGGTTCTGAGAACTGAACTTTGGTCCTCACGCCTGCAACTGAGCCATATCCGCAGGTAGAAACTATACTGTTCAAAGCTGTCTGCCCACTGCCTGTCAACAAGTGTCTGTCATAAAGCTACCAGAGAGGGAACTGCAGAGGCCAAGGTGTGCAGGTGACAGATTGGTGCCAGCCCTGGTGGCTTTTCTGGGGTCTGGAGCTACTGGGGACAGAGAGGGAGGTCATTTGGGCCCTATCTTGAACTTATTTGTTCTTCAAACTCTGAGAATGGAGACATGCCCATAAGAGAAATGTGGGCACAATAAAGCAGGGTGCTGTTGGGCCCTAGAATGTTGGAAGCTAAGACTCCCCAGAAGAACAAAGAAAGACAAAGACAACAGGTGTTTTGTAAATAAATTTTGCTGACTGCCCCGCCACTTGCCCCAGGCTAGCCACTTCCTGGTCTCCAACATCCTGAGTCTAAGAATGATCCCAATTCCCTGAAAGAATGGAAGGAGTTCCAGGAAGGTGACAAACCTGCTACTACACCAAGGCTGTTTATTTCCAGTTGACAAATATTGTGCTGATGTTCTCTTCAATTAGGAGACACATTTGACAGTCTGACTACTCCATCTGATGCCTCAAGGGCAAATTCTGGCTCCTGCAGGAAGGGGTGGTCCACTAACTGATCTGTATGAATAAAATATATTGGGGAGGAACACTTGCAGCAGTCGGGGAAGCTGCCTCCTGACAGAAGGAGCGCTAAGTGTCTCCGTGAAAAGAGCAAGTTACATGAATAACACATGTCACTTACCAGGGAGGGAGGGGGGCTGGGAACTGGGAGTGGAGGCCACGGTGCCTGCTCACTCTCCCCACGCTGCAGTGGGGCAGTAAGCAGTGACAATTTGTCTCCACGGAGCACAAGACGTTTGCAATTCTGCGGAGGAAAATCCTCACAGGAGCTAGAACTCAAGGAGAATCACACTTGAGGCTGGTTTGTAAAACCAGCCCCAGTGGGGAACAAGTGTTCTATAGTCTCATGCTGATCCTTTGGTTGAGTGTGTGTGTGTGTGTGTGTGTGCTCCTTGTGAGTGTGTGCTCCTGTGTGTGTGCACATGAGTGAGGAGGTCAGAGGTGGATGTTATAGGATTCTGTCTATTCCTCTCTTTTTCTTTGAGACAGAGTCTCTCCTTGAGCTTTGAACACGGATGAATCTCCACTGGCTGGCCAGAGAGTACTAGACAGCCCTTGGTTTTGTCTCCCCACTGCTGGGATTACAAGTGGTACTGCCACCATGCCCGGATTTTTATATGGCTCATGAAGACAGAGCTCCACTTCATGCTTGCACTGTGGGAACTTCACTCTGAGGGGTGTCACCCCCGCTCAATCACCTTGAGGACTCTGAGATAATCTGCCAAGGACCCTGCACACAGCCTGTGGTGAGCGAGACCTGCTGGAGGGCAGAGGTCAAGCACTAACCAGTGGGGCTCTTTGTACCCGGACTGACCTTGGCTCCTTTTACCTGTCTTCTGCCAGTCAGAGCATGGATGGATGAAGGACATTAGTGTCACTGCTGAGCTGCCCAAACAGGTAGCATCCGGTCTCTGGACTCCTGTGTCCCCATCAGGGATTTTTCAAGGGTCTCCTGGGAATAAAGCCAGGGGCTAAGAGTGGGAGGAAGTGACAGGATATAAATGAAGGGGCTCTCATTTGACTTCCGTGTCCTCACTGACCTGGTCACCATCTCAGTCACTGCACCAGAAAACAAGACCCATTGTGTCTAACTTATGTTTCCATAGTAGCATCTGATACCACAAGAAAGAACTCCCTGGAGGACGGCCATGGCCACGATCATTTATCTCATGCTCACACCACCTTTACATACATCTACTGTGATTAGCCAACGGTTGTATCAACACTCAGGAGGTCCCCAAGGTTTTCACTCCCGCTTCATGCATCCTCCCTTGTTGCCATGTCTCTCATTTTCATCCAGCCATTCAACAAACGTAGATGAGAATCTAAGATGGTTGCCTGGGACGCTGGGGAAAGCTGTGGGAAGAGGTGCGTGTTCCCTATCCTCCAAGGCCAGCAAAGTAAAGACGCAACCTGGCACAAAAGGAGGTGAGGCTGAGAGAGCGTCTTGCAGCTCTGACTTAGTGGTCTCAGAGGATTTTTCTGAGACTGAATGAGTGTGTGAACCACATGATGGATGCACACACAGGACAAAGCATGTTTGGTGAAAAACTGTTCACTCCTGTGAACACAGAGTCCCTGTCCCGACTCAGCACAGATCTGGGTTCTAACCATTTTTCTCTCTTGCCCCTTCTCCCTCTCCCCATTTCCTTCTTTCTGTACACTCCTCCTTGCCCTTCCCTCTTCCCCCCTCCTCCCACTTCTCACCCCTAACCCCTTCATCCCATCCATATTCCCTTTCATTCCTATGATCCTAACAATAGTTTTGCTTTAGCTCAAATCCGGAGTAAGCTGCAAAAGCAAACAAACAAAGAAACCATGTATCAACAATCTAAACTTGAGGAAACTCTTGGTTTGGACATAGACTCATCCCTCCAATAACTCCACCACCTCCATCACTGTGAAGCTCTGAGACACCTCCTCTTTCCACTCAGTCTCCCCAAAAGTCTGGCTGAGAGAGTCATCACTCCGCCCTCCTCCCCCTGACCACGTATTGATATCTCCCATACACTTGAAAATCTTGTTTGTAGAACCTAGGAACCTAACTGGGCGCTGAGCACAGGGAACACTGAGCCATTTGGAAGTTCAAGGAGACCCAAAGGCAGAGGCGTTGAGAGAAGCTGTGCGCGTGTCTGCCGCTCCACTGCTGACTGGAAAGCACACAGACAGTCCAGCCATCACCCAAGCCTGCTAACAAACACGAGGCCAGCTGGAGTGCTCTGCACGTCTTATTAGAATGAAGCCTGCTTTTAATGACCGCGGTTTCTCTCATCTAATGCGTCCCACCCATACAGCGCCAGGTACGAGAGACTATTAAAACCATACCCTCCTGTTCCGGTTTTCAAAAGCTTGCCGAAGAGCAATCGCCCCAGATACCAGCTTGCTGCGGTCACACTGTGCAGCCTTTCGCCTCAACACGCTCATCCGGCTGGGCTTTTGAGCTAAACAACGTGCGTCCTCAGACTTCATCATAAACCAACCGTTCCTCTGCCCATCCAGAGAGCGTTTATGACTTGATCTCAGTCGAATGGTGTAAAAACCCAAACAAAAATACATCTGGACAGACAAACCGGATGCCAGGCTTTTGCTGGGTGAGAAGGGAAAGAGCTCAACCCTGGCCCCTGGCAATGAAGGCTTTATCCAAAAAGAAGGGGCGCGGGAGGAGCGGGGGAGCTTATGGAACCAGAGCGGAACCTGAGCGGGCAGAACCAGAGCGGAACCTGAGCGGGCAGAACCAGAGCGGAACCTGAGCGGGCAGAACCAGAGCGGCGTCCCGAGAGCAGCTTCCATGGTGATGGTCAGCATACAAGTAGCTCTAAGCTCGTGTTGTTCAATGCTTCGTGACCTGGGAAAAAGCAACAACATTTTGTTGGGTATTTTTTTTTAATTAGCCCATGTTTCCCACCCCCAAGTGTGATGATGACCGTTTTCTGTTCCTTTAGCCCAGATGGACAGTAGCCAGGGATCTGGGAAGGAAAAGTCACCAGGAATTTCCTAACACACTTAACAAGCCACACAAATTCTGCAGAGCCCTAGCATGGCCGTTGAGAGGACCTGAAGGTAGAACCTCAAGAGAAACACACACAGGGGGCTGGGGCTGATAGCAAACACAGGCAGGTCAAGCAAACAATAGCACAACGTGATTCATATCCATTCACATTTATGGTCACAAACTGGCCACTGAGACTGTGCTGTCTGGATATAGGTTTTCCTTAAACAAAACAAATGTATCTTGGGTTGTGTAGGCAGGTAGATGTATTGTGCTTCTTGATAGGGGTTCAGCCACTGAATGTAAGTGCTGAGCTTACTGGGACTAACACCCTACCTGAGGGACAGGGAGTGGAGCAGCCTGCTCCTCCCTCTCACGGTGCTCCTTAATTCCTCTCTCCTGCACACTCAGGCTGGGACCAGCAGCAGGATGTATATGTGCAAATGTGCTCTGCGACTTGGCCATTACTCCATTGTGGAAGCTTTTAAGATACTTTATTAATATTCTCTCTAACCAGTATAAATGAAGCAGTGTGGATTCTGTGGGGTGTGTGTGTGTATGTGTGATTTCTTCTGGAGTTATTTATTTGATAATGATATTAAATATTAGAAACTCTAACAGCTGGAGTGTTTATCCTGACTTGAGTGTATTAACCTCTTTAGCCTTTTTGGTTTTTTTTTTTTTTCCACAAGAAGGATTCAGCATCGCAGATTCAACTGTCAGCTGTGGTGCCTGGCGGCCCAGGAGATTGGCAAACTGACAGGATGTGAGGTCCGGAGCAGCAAGCAAACATGGATGGCGTCTCGGGGAGCGTAGGGGGAAGAGAGCACTTGATGACTTGAGGCACCTGCAGCTGCTTGCACCCAAATCACAGTCAGGGCTGAGCTCACTGGGATGGAAAAACACTGAATTTACTGGGACTGTGTTGGCTCTGCAGTGGGTGAGGGAGGAAGGGACTACACAGGGGGAATGGGAGCTGAGGGCAGGATGGAGGCCCGAGCACTGGCATTTTGCCCACTGGCTATACTCAGACATTAAAAATACCTCGGGAAGACTCTGGAGGACTCTGGGTCCTAAGGACCATGGGCACCCACGAGGCAGTATTGGTTCCACAATGACTCTGGCTGGAAGGTCATGGGCATATGGGACAAGCCTCTGAAAATGAGGACAAAGTGATGTTTACTTACAAAGCATGAGCACTGGCCTGAGAATGACCTCTGGCTGGCAGCGTGACCTTCAGGGAGTTACTACTCTTGCAGCCTCAGTTCTCATATTTGTCATCATGGAGGTGATGTGTGGACAGTCAAGCAAACATGAACAGACGCCACACAAACACAATGAATCACAATTTCCCACCAAGATTACTATCTTTATACTCTTCCTCATAACAGCCCCGGATCTTGCTGGGGGTACTTTTCTTCTGGAGGTTCATAGTGGGGGTGCCTTTCTGGAGCTTGGGTGCAAGGTGATTGGTAGGGAGAGATCATCACACCCTGAGCGTCCGTCTGTCCTGGGCATGGTGGTGTGAGGAGAAGGGGCAAGCAACAAGTCAGCCATGCTTCATGGCGAAGATGAAGCATGAGGCCTGTGGGCATCCCAGCACTTCTTACGAAGAGTCATGGTGGGGATCTTCCCAGGTAAGCAGAGGCACTCATAGCAGTCGCCACTCTAGGGGAGTCTATGCTTTCCTTATTATGATAGATAGGGATTGCAATCGCTCCAGAATGCCAGGCTCATTTCTGTTTCTCACAGTGGTTGGCCTACTTTAGAGGCCAAATGGCTTTGCTCCTTTATATTTCCTATACTGCCACCCTAAGTTCCTGCGATCATAATTTAGAGATGAGATATTTGGGAGGCGATTCCAATGATACGACATTGTAAGGCTGGAGCCTTCATGATGAGATTAGTGCCCTGATAGAGAAAGAATGATGCTCCTTTCACTATGAAGACATAGTAAGAAAGAGACTGCAGAAAAGCCAAGGGAGCTCTCACCAAACCTTGACGGCGAGGCTACCCTGACCCTGAGCCTGCAGCTCCCAGAACTAATAGGAAATAAGTGTGGGTTGTTTAATGTGACCAGTCTACAGTATTTTGATATGGCTGCTGAAGATGGCTACCAGGGGAGGCAGGGGGAGGGATGGAGAGATGGTTCAGTGGTTAAGAAGAGCACTGACTACTCTTCCTGAGGTCCTGAGTTCAAATCCCAGCAACCACATGGTGACTCACAACCATCTGTAATGAGTTCTGATGCTTTCCTCTGGTGTGTCTGAAGACAGCTACAGTGTGCTTATATATAATAAATAAATAAATCTTTAAAAAAAAAAAAAAGATGGCTACCAGGTCTGGAGCCAGCAGGGAATGAGAAGATGCAGAAGATTCCAGAGGCTCACCTACTGTGGCCTTCCACGTGCCCTCTGGCGTTTGCACCTACTCCCTCCTTCCTCTGTTGCTAGAAGGTGTCAGCCATTAGAGCTGCACATTGTGAATTCCTTCTCCATGCACTGACAGGGAGGGCATCAATGGAGGCACGGCATTGCAAAGTGCTCTGAGGTGGTGCTGGGGGCTCACAGGATACGTTCCCTCCAGAATGAGGAGAATCTGGCAGAGTGGCCTTCAATCCTGTTTTGTGGGAGCTCAGAGAAGAAGCTCCCCTGAGACGGCGTAGGGAGAGGGCCATCTTGTAGACACAGTGCACTGAGATCTAGGAGGAGCTTGGGAAGGAGTTTCTTAGTTTGTACTCAAAGGGGGACTCTGGAGATATTCTTGAGGAGAAAAATAGAGCACAGACTTTTGGATCGTGAGGTTCAAAAGTGGAGCCCTCTGCCATTCCCACACCCATCAGCTCCCTGGCCCATTATCTTCTACACTGAAGGTGAGCCTCATTGAATCCACAGCAAGACTTGTATTTCATCCTTAGCAAACTTTGAACTTATACTAGAGTACCGCGTGTCCCTAGCCAACCCTAGGCTCAGACCTTCCTTCTTGATGCTCTATATCCCCTTCACATACTTACTACTGGCCAATGGCAGGCATGTGAGAGAAAGAGCTGAGCATCAGTACTTAGTCCCAGCACTGGGAGGAGAGAGGAGGCTTCCCCTTGTACTTCTACTTGGAGACACTGATGATTATGGTCTTAGAAGAAAAGCCACTAGGTACCCACCCTAGGATTTGCTCTTTGAGCTGAAGAGGTCTTAGTTTGGAAATGCCCAGTGAGGAAGGGAAGAAATTAGATCTAGAAAAGCAGAGGAAAAAAAAGTCTAGCCAGACACAGTCTCCTTGCCTCATCCTGTACCCATAATCCACTCTGCTCCCCTAGGAGCCTTGCTGCTTTCCAGCACGTTGAGTCCACTGAGTATGAAGGCAAGTAATGTGCCAGCACAAAGCTGAAGCTTTATTTACAATGCATCTCACTGACATCTCGGTGGCCAGCTTTCCTTTGTCTGATGGGTCAGTATCTCACTCAAGGGAATGGCTTCCGAAGAATGGACCCTCTCACACTTGGCTAAGTGGGAAAGATATGCATAATGCTCCTTCTGCCTCTCCAGCTTTCCTGCTCTCATCCCATCCGCCATCATCAATACGTGGGATCAGTGTATTAACAATCAATCAAGTTTGACTGCAAGTTAAATTTAGCATACTACCTGTTTTTATAAATACAGTTTGCATGGAACATGGCCACACCCTTATCTTTTACAGACTGCCAATGACTAATTTTGACTCTGTGATGGAAAGTTTATTGGGCGGGACAATTGTATGGTTCACAATGCCTAACTAACTTTCCGTGGCCTTCTACAGACAGGGTTTGTTGACCTCTGTGCAAGTTGACTTGTCGTTTAGATTCACAGCAATCTAACAATCTGAATATATCACAGTCAGAAGTTCTTTTAGCCCGCCAGAGAAGTGTTTTCTCCAGAAACGTGAAGTGTAAAATGAGCCCTTTTTTTTCATAAAAATAATATTAATGTTACCATAAATTAAAGCCACTCAACAACATTATCTGATCTCAAAACTCACAATAATAAAGTAGCATCGATATTGTTAAACCTGATTTTGAAGACTGTGTGCCTGCTGCTCTGGTGAATGAAGTAGGTTGATGTTATTATGTCTTGGAGTCTGTGAAAAGGAAGACTGGGATCTGAACTCAGGACTAAAGTGTGATCTTGATCATGTCTTGATTCTCTCCATCCATGTCTTGAGATTTATTAAATACTAGCCCTATGGAATGTGACTTGCTTCTCTTTTTCTCACTTTACCTTCAAGCCTTCTTCACATTGCCATAATCTTGATGGGATAAAGGCTGGTGAGCTGCTGTGAGAATGGCTGATACGTCCATCATCCATGAGCTCCTGGCTAGTAGGAGGATGTTCCTCTTCCACCCATCAGTTAACCCTGTCCCCTTTATCAGCTTACTTGCTCTGCCCTCTGTCTCTAGGCTCAGTCTTCATTCCCCCTGCACATCAGGGCAGGCAGCGTGACAATTGATAAGGGGACTCTGAGCACACAGCTGAGAGATAAAGTGTGCAGAACGGATCCAAGCAGAGTTTGGCTGGAAAAAGGAGGAAAGTGTGGGTTCTCAGCTGTCCCTCTACTCTGGCTTGTGAAAGGAGTCAACACAGAGGTTTCCAGCTTCCCAGCAAGCCACAGTCACTGGGTCACAGACAGCACCACTCTGGGCATCAACACCACCATCACAACTCACTCTTCCAGCTCACATTCCAAGCCCAGCCCATCTGCCAGGACCATCCCACTGTGTCTATGAGGATGCTGGTACTAGTTCATGACAGTACCACAAGCATTCTGAGCCAGGGCCCCCATGATCATCTATTATCTGTGCAGAAAATTCATGGTGACTAATTGCTAAAATTATGACCTATGACTTCCTTGGAATTTCAAGACATCTGGTTCTGCCACAGGGCCATGTAGAAGCAAAGGAGCTGCTGAGCCAGGCACAGCACTCAGCAGTCTCTGAGCATCTCTTCCAGTCTGTATTACACAGGAGCCTGGCCAGGCAAGAACAAACAGAGACAAAGATGTCAATCAAGACCCCAAGTCAACAATGAGTGGGACAGAGTCAACGAGGGACCAAAAGCAAAGCTTCAACCTTGGACTCCTGATAAAAATGGCTGCCTGAAAACTGACCAGTGTAGGAGGCAAAAGATTCCGGAGACAGGGAATAATATAAAAGTCTGTTCCCTTCAAGGCTAAAAACCCTGCCATGTGTCTGCCAGCTGCCCTATGGTCATGACTGATGTTTGCAACAGAGTATTCATGGGGACATTATCCCCAACCCCCAAACAAAGTAAACCAAACCAAAGTAGGCAGCTGAATTTGACAGAGTCTGAATGTCAAACTCTTTACAAATATCAACTCTGACTAAAAAGGCTATTTTCATTTGACATGTGTCTTACCCAGTGTTTCATGTTTGGGAAGATAAAGCAGGTTCTGTCGTTGCAACTCCAGGGAGAACGTTGAAGTTAGGTAAACAAACAAACAATGGCTGTGGGGACAGTCCCTGGCTAGTCCCCTGTGATCCCTGAGCAGCTCATTCCGTCACTCACCTCCTCCACTCGCTGCCTTTGCTAGTTAAATAACACTATTAGGATTCCAGCAGTAAGTTTGGGGACAACGGTGGTGAGCTCTTCCAAAGTTGCTCCCTGAATAAAGAAAGTGGCAGCTAAAAGTGTTGTTCACAGTGGCCGACACACACACACACACACACACACACACACACACACACACACACAGAGCTTATCAACATGTTCAAAATGAGAAGAGCCCAGCTGGAGGCAGGAGCTCACAGTGGTTCTGAGGTAGATGGGGTTCTCAGTCTCCTATATGGTGGCTATAAAGGGAGAACTCAAGACAACTTGGACTTGTCTCTATCATAGCTCCCTCTCTACAGAAGTGGATAAGACCTACCATAGTGTCAACTGGATGTATATCTGAGGGCATGGCTATCATGGCTCTTACATGCCCTTAGCCCTGGCAACTACTCCCTCTGCCTAGAACTCCTGTTCTCCCAACCATTACATCATTCCAATCCACCAATGTACTAGTGGTCCATGTTTCAATTTGAGGGTCTCCTTCCTGCCCAATCTGGTCCACCAAAAGGAAAGTTCCTTTGTTCTCCTTGCATGTGTCTATCCTGAGGCCACAAACATGTTAAGTGTGTGTTCCTGAGTCTAGTCCTAACCTAGACCCCATTTCTGTGCTTATATCCCCGACAACTTTGCCCCGGACTTATCAGTAATAAGGACTTTTTCTAGGTTACCCATGGATTGGTTCTCTGGGATAGATGCTTCATATGATGCTTAATCTTCTCTGTCAACTTGATTGGCTTTGGAATCACCTAGAAGACATAGCTCTGGGCCTAGGAAATTTCCACTGAGGTTTAACTGAGGGGGCAAGACCTACCCTGGATGTGGACAAAACCATTGTGTGGGTTAGGGTCCTACAGTGAATGCCCATGGGAAGGGGATAAGGGAACTGAAACCCAGCGCTCGTTATTCTTTGCCTCCTGACTGTGGAGTTGGTGTTACTATCCTGAAGCCCCCTTGGTCAGCACGGCTTCTGTTCAGAATGGTCCACATGCCATTCTGAAACAAACCCTTTCCTCTTTGACTCAGCTGTCGGGCATCTTGTCACAGCAATAGGAAAAGTAGCTCAGACACTCTAGATGGGTAGACTTCTATTTCTTATTTTCTAGGGGAGAAAGCATTGTGAAAATTCTGCAGGGTGTTGAGCCTGGGCATCATTTTCAGAGCTGACATGGTAGAGATTCTGGTCTTATCTTGGGACAGTAACTAAGATTGATGCCCAGTGCTGTGCAGGGTGCTCTTGGGACGTCTTGGATGATGTGCTGTCAAACAGGTACCCAGCAAAGGGAAGCCCATCTTCCATTTTCTTCCTTCCTTCCCTCTATTCTCAGTTGGGCTTCAATCTTACCTTTGCCTTCAGTTAATACAAGATGAGGATTCCCAAGTGCACCACAGTATCCAGCAAGACGTCAGTGAATACGCTCACAGGGAGGAAAGGGGAAGAGGGCTCTGCTGGGTTTCTGCTTGGCATCAAGCCAGATGCTCATAGCTATGATATGTGGAGGAAAACGGGCATAATTCAAGCTGTATTCAAGGTGGCCATGATAGTACCAGTCTTTTATTTTGCTTACACATTTAGGAAATCATATGAATCCACTTTCTCCCAGAAACCTTGAGATACCTTCCAGAGTTCAACATAAGCATTGGCTTCTCCACCTCAGACTGTGATTATTTCTACTTCTGTGCACACATGTAGACAGTCAAGAGTTTCCTACCACAGTGGGGGTTAGGGAGAGGCGGAGAGCTGAGGAGAATGTCTGTTAACTCTCCAGCTTCAGGACCATTGTGAACAGAGTGATGGATGATGCAGCTATCCAGAGTGGCTCTGGATATCCAGCTGATCCCGCTGCAGCCTCCACTTATAGCAAAGCCTACTCTACTTCACATCGGTATCTCTACTAACTTGGACGATGCCTAGAAGAAACTGTGGAGGAAAAGAAGCACCTAGGTATACTGTGGTGCACTTGGGAATCCTCATCTTGTATTAACTGAAGGCAAAGGTGAGATTGAAGCCCAACTGAGAATAGAGGGAAGGAAGGAAGAAAGGAAATGGAAGATGGGCTTCCCTTTGCTGGGTTTGACAGCACATCCACATCACTAATGTCTATGCTTAGCTTTTCTAACAGATTATGAAGAAGAGCTGGGATGGCTTCAGGCATCTGCGCAACCCAAGTGGCTTCTTGTATACAATAGGTGCTTAAGAGACATCTTCACTCATGTTCACTCCTTTTTAGAGACCTATCCCTTGGAGACGCCCACAGCTCCCTACTTCTCTTCTCTACACGATTTCTACCAACATGGCAAAACCCTTGAGAGCTTTGGTTTCTATTTCTCCTCCGTCATGTAGCTCTGTGCTGGGTGTTTGGCAGTTACCTCTAGATTGTCTGCTCAGTGCTATAGTTTTCCTCTGGAAAACCTAAACCAAACCAACTTAAACCAAGCCGCAAGCCAGGCCCTCCCAGAGCCCTATCTCCTTTGCTAGTCAACGCTTCAACTCTTTGACCTCCTTTGCAATAAAATCCTTCAAAGGGCTTTTCCTTATATTATTAGCAATTTCTCTCCTTTCATTTTTTCCTAGCCCCGATCCAGCTGGGCATTTCTCTCTACCACTCCTCCAAAGCTGCTCATGGTCACGTCACCAACGACCTCCATGTCACTATAAAGCACTCTGAAACTCTCCGATACCAGAACCAGCTGACAGGGAGATTCATCTCCACCCTGCAAACTGCTCCTGAGCAACGCTGCTCTTTTTCAGCCCTTAGAGCTGGCTGTTCTTTGCCTAGTGAACTGTTTCAGAGCCCTAGAGAGCCCAAACCCTTCGTCATTGTTTCTTCAGTGTGATGATGTTTCAGTGTCGTGTGTGCAAAAATAAACCCTAAATGTATGTCTGAAGCTCACGAGAATCTCAGAATTTAAGGCTCCAACTGTACGCTCGACATTTCCACTTGGAAGCTGGGTGTGGCATCATATATTTGTAATCACAACACTGGGAAGCCAGGCAAGAACAGGAGGACCACTCATGAGTTTGAGGCCAACATGATAGGTAGGTGGGTGGAGAGAAGGAGGGAAGAAGATAAATAGTTAGTGAGTTTTAAGCTATTTGGACAGTGAGACCATGTCTAGGAAGACAAATAAGAATGCCCCTTGGATACGTGGATATCTGCCTCGACCAACATAACCTAAACCAAGTCCAAGATGTTTGGAAATTCACTATCGTGTCTGGGTTTTGAGGAACTCGCCTCTCTGAGTCACAGAAACTCAAAACCTCAGCTGTCTCCAGCATACGTCCATCAGCTGGCAGCTTGGCTCTCTCTAAACTGTGTCCTGCTCCTTTTGTTTAGACTCCTGGGGTACCACTCACATCTATTCCTTAGGATGAGAAGTATGAACTGACCACTTTTCTCTGATCCCATCTATGAGGCCCCACCACAGGCTTCCATTCCCTCTCCTCTTTCTCTTCCTCTTCCTTTCCTCTTCCTCTCCACCTCCCTTCTTTGTGAAAATCTCACTGTGATCATGGCACAACTGCCCAGTTCCATCCCTCAGAAGGAAAACTGACTCTCTGACAATGGCCTCCAGTTTCCTACAAGTTTTTTTTTTTTTCTAGTCATGATTCAGCCTTGGCCACCTGCCTGTGCTCTGATGTGGTCACCCTGGCCACATTGATGTCCCTTGAATAGCCCAGATGTCCCCATCCCAATTCAAAACCATTGGGGCCTGGCAGCTCCCTCTGCCTGGGAATACCACTGCATTCTCCACTCTGGTGAGCCGTTTGCCACCAAGCAGCCTCTGCCCAGCACCCCTCATCAGCGACAAGCCGCGGAAGCCCCACTCTGCCTCTGAACTTCCTCACCACTCCAGCAGCACCATTCCCTCGCAGCAAAGAGTTTGCTAATTTGTTGCATTAGTATCCACGCGATAACTCTTCTCATACTAGAAGATGAGCTACCCCAGGTCAGGGCTGGTCCGTCAAGCTCCTGGAACACAGCAAGTGCCCAAGACGTGTTTGTGGAATGAATTAATGATAGAACAGGCAACCACCTGGAGCCACGTCAACAGAATAGCTCTCAGGGTGGCCTCCTAGACCAAGAAACATAGTGTGTGCGGGAGCCTGTGTACCGGAGGGAAGGAGGATCTGTCATTTACCCACAAGCACACTCCTGGTGGGGGCTGTAAATAGAGATTTAACCTGAACACCCTTCAAAGCTCTGAGCATCCCCAGGAGAAAAGTGTTGACAAAGCAGGAGAGGGCGGGAGTCTCTGAGGATGCAACTTTGATTTTCAGGATCACAGGTGATCCCAAGAGAACACTGAGGTCATCTCTGCATCCAGGGACTGGCCTCTTTGTCCTTCTCTTCTGTCCCTGCCTCCCAGCAACGCCCTGCAGTCAGTCTTCTTCCCCTGGGGGACAGAGGTGGGGCCCAGCACTCAGACAAGATCAGTGGGACAACCCGAGGATGCTGGAGGGCGCTGAGATCTGTGCAGTGTGTAAAACCCAAACCCTGGGTGTGCACACCCTCCAGCTGCATTTCCCTCTGCAGAGCCCGGACTCCAGGAGCTGGGGACATTTTCCCCTCTAAATTGAAAGTGCTTTTCTTTCTTTCCTTTTTTTTTTTCTTTTTCTTTTTCTTTTTTTCAGTCACAGTGGTGGGTTTCAGAACTGCAAACCAGAGAGGCGTTTTGATTCCACAAACAGCCCCCAGAGGAAAGTATTTCAAGCTGGACATTTTTCTTCTTTAGCCAAGGGACCCATAGGGACATCTCAATCTCTCCTTCCCCCAGGCCTCCCCATCCCCTCCACACACACACACACATAAAGAAAATGTTTTAAAAAGTCTGCCTCCCATTGAATTAACTTAAATGGAAAATAAAATGAGTTCCTTCAACCCAGTTTCCCTCCTGTCAGAATGAGGGGAAATGTATTTAAAGAGTTCTAATGACCTTAGCCGCTTTAGTGCTACAAACACCAAGGATCTTATTAGCTGAAAATCTCCTTTGTGCTCACGTCTGTGCGGGTAGGAACACCATTGCCGGTGTGTTTGTGTTTGGACAGGGCCGTCCAGACTCTTGGTGGCCTGTGGTGAGAGGCACCTTGAAGTACCTCATACCGACATCACAGGGCCCTGGCCTGCTTATCTGGGTCAGTAGAGAGGCTGTTCCCCGCAGGCAGCTGAGCACTTCTGGGTAAATGGAATATTTGTTAAGAAGTGCATATTTGTTCCCGGGCTTCTCTGAAGCGTCTGCGTTGATTCACAGCACGCCCTTTCCCTTCCTCAGAGAGACAAGAGAAATACGTCTGGAAGGGAGGTGAGCTCTCTCTCTCTCTTGCTCATGGGGCCCCGGGAGCCAGAAAACATTATATTTATCCATCCCCTGGCTGGCTGTTAGATCTCGTCTGATGAAACTAGGAATGTTCCAGAACATTCTTCACTTTCAGAGAACATTGAATCCTCACCGTCAGCCGGTTCGACCCTGCTACTTGCTGTTGGAGGCTGGCGTACCTGACTTGGTCATCTGTCAAGGACAGAGGCTTATTCCCCATTGTTCTGGAAACTGGGATGTCCAAAAGAATGGTGCCAACGCCTGGCAGGAGCATCCCATTGCATCAAAACCCAGAGAGGAAGCAGTCTGTGCAGCTCAGGGCTCTTCTCCTCCTATGCTATCCAGGGAGCCCCACTGTGATTCTTTGAGTATGCTGTGCTCCCCATAGCCTCAGGCATTTCAACACTTGGTCCCCAACTGATGGTGCTGTTTGGGCGACTTAGGGATGTGGCCTTGATGGAGGAAGTATGTCACTTGTGGGGTGGAGGGATGGGCAGGCTTTGAGGAGTCAAAGACCCATGCCATTCCCAGTTTAGTCCCTCTGTTTCACATTCTAGCTTCAAGATATGAGCCCCTAGCTTCTGCTCCAGTCACCGTTCCTGCTGCCTGCTTCCGGGCTATGATGGGCTCTAACCATCTGGAACTGTAAGTCCAAATAAACCCTTCTACAAGCTGCCTCGGTCATGGTATTTTATCACAGCAATGGGAAAATAACCCGCAGGTCCTGCACCTCAATCCAATCAACTTCCCAATACCCCACATCCTAATGCCACGGATACATAAATTAGGGAACTAAGCCTTCAACATGGGACCCTTTGGGAGACACATTCATTGATCCATACCCTCTCTCAACCAAATTTTCCTCTGAGGAGCAAAGGCTACAAAGTGGGTCACACAGGTGAGTTCTCTCAGAGCGGGGCACACAGGTGAGCTCTCCCAGAGAGGAGCAGTGATCCAGAATCTCCAGTGGGAGAGCTGGGGCAGGTACCATTTTGGAAGGGCGTCTGAGAACGATTTTAGAAGCTGCCTCTGCCTAGAAGTTGTACTGACTTTCACATATGGTGCACATGTATGTGGAAGGGGCCGGGAGCATTTGGGAGACACCAAAGACCCTGCTTCTTCAAATACTCTCAGGTGAGTACTGGAATTCAGAACTTCTTGCAGTGGGGTGGAATGAATCACACATGTGTGGGCATGAGCATGCGGGACAGAGGTCAACCATGGATGTGTGCCTTAGGAGCTGCTCATCTTGGGTTTGACACAGGGTTTCTCACTGGCCCGGGGCTTGCAGAGCAAACTAGGCTAGCGGGCCAGCTTTCCCTGTGTTGGGGTAGCCAGTGCAGGTCAGACACCTCTAGCAGATCCGCCTGTCCAAGAGGTAGCATTAGAAGCTTGTAGTGAGGCAAAGCATAGTTCTATAAGCTGCCAGAAGGAGATGGCCCTAGTTCCACAATTAATAACAATACACTGTACATTTCAAAAGCACTGAAAAACTAGATTTTAAATATACTCATCATCCACAGAAAATGAGCGTGTCAGATGACAGACTTTTAATTAGTTTGACTTATCTCACAATTAACACGTCAAAACATCACATGGTGCTCTTTATAATCATTATTTGTCAAACAAGAAAGATATTGTCACTATGTTTATATAAACACTTTATTGGATGCATATTTCTTCAAAGCTAACATCTGTATTGGTTGCTTCTCTTGTCATGACCAGATATCTAACAAGAAACAACTTAAGAAGAGTTTATTTGGGCTCAGGGATTCAGGGTGCATTCCAGCCTCCTGGGGAAGATACGGTGGTGGGTGGAGCTTGTGGCTGCAGTAGAGGTAGTAAGAAGCTGCCTGCTCAGATCTATGTAAGACAGGAAGCAGAGAGAGAGATGCATGCATTCAACTAGCTCTTTTTATATGCAGCCCAGGACCCCAGCTCACAGGGTCCTGTCACCTACATTCAGGGCAGGGTTAATACTTCCTGGAAATATCCTCACGGACAGCCTCCAAGGCCCGCCACGCTGATGCACTAGGTATTTTCCATCTAATCAGCTGATGATCACAGTACCCAAAAAGGAACCATTCCAGGGCGGGCATAAGGACAGACATGGATTTGAACTGAGAATACCAGAGGAGCTGTTGCTTTCTTAAGATGTTCACTGTGGTTGACCTACCTCCAGGGTCCCACCGTTTTCAATGGCATGCATATTCCCAAGAATATGTATTTGTACTCTATGTGATTTCTCATTTGTACTCTATGTGATTCCTACAGTGTTTCAGGGTTTGCATATGGAATATTATAGCAGAGATGTCTGAAGAACTGAGGTCTGTCTGTCCTTCTGAGCAGTTCTAGACTATCACGTGACGCTCAAGGGAAACCAGCCCCAGGAGCGGTTTGAGCCAGCCAGCTGTTCCTTCCCCTTTCGGTTTCTGATTTCTTCCCTGCATTCTAAGCTCTCCATCACTCTGCTCTCTTCTCTACAAATGTCTCTCATTTCTAAAAGTTACCTGGAGTTTCCATGTCTTTCTCCAGCCTGGACGGGTTGCTCTTTGAGACTGTGCACTGTCTGCCTGTTTCCGTATCTTGCTCCAGTGTGGAGGGGCTACTCTCTGGGATGGTGCTCTGTCCGTCTTCAGGTGGAGCTCACTCTCCTCTTGCTTTTGGTGTTCTCCTCGCCTTTGTGAGAGCGCTACCATTGGCCAGCTTACGTTCTTGATTTCCACTCTTCCAGAGAGCACAGTATGTCAAAATCTCTGTTCTGGCACCATCCTGAACTTTTGCCTGGGTGCTGGAATCTAGACTCAAAATATTTAGCTTCTCCATCTTTTACGGCATTGGTCTACTGTCTGTCTGTCTGTCTGTCTAACTGCCCACACCTCTAAGGAGCTTTATGCTAATAGAATTCTTATTTCGGGGCTTTTTCCTGTAAGGTCTTAACATCATTTTCTTTACTTTTAATGCTGTCAAGTTCCACCAGCTATGTCTGGCTAAGGCTTCGGAATCATTATGCACAGACAGCACTTGGTATCTTTTTCCATTTGAAGAACCGGGAAAATTCTCTTTTATTAATTCTTTGATAGACACCCCCTTCTATTTTCACTGGTCTTTGCTTCAATAACTCTCTTATATTTTCTTCTACTTGAAAAAAAAAAACTCTTTTCTGAGACATTTGTGCAGATTTGTCTATTGAACTTCCTACAGTGGTTTTTATTTTAACCTTCATAATCTCAAATCCCAAGATCTTATTCTCCATTCATTTCTCTCATGTATTATCTTCTCATTTTAGAGGCAACATCCTCTATGTATTTTGTCTATTTTAATCAGCCTTGAATGTCTCTTCTGTTCTCTGAAATACCGTCCCTGCCGTCATGAAGACGTGGAGCTCCCTTGGCCTTCTTCAGCCTCTCCAGATTGTGGCATGCTGCCTGCCTGCCTCACCTCTCATCTTCAACAGGGTGGCTCCTGGCACTCACATCCACAATGAACATTTCCACATCTTTTTTGGAAACTCTTGTCTATTTCTTCCTTTTCTTCATCTTTATTCACATAGATTTTTTTTTCTTTAACCTGTTGGGTATTTGATCAGAACTGGTGGAACTCTTACATGCTTGGGCATTTCATCATTCTGTCTGAGAGGTTGGCACCTGTTGTGTGACTTTCCCCTGGTGAGATGAGATGAGACAAATGTCTACTCACCCGATATTTAGGGGACCAATGACAGAGTCACTAGAGATTCAAAGCAGCAAAGCAATACATTTATTGGGCTTCCTTACAAAGCATAACAAGTGTGAGCAACCGCAAAGCAGGTAGATCATCAGGTAGATCATCTTTTTAGTAAAAGAGGCCGATTTCTCAGCAGATGTCACTGCTGCTAGGACCTTGCACAGGGGCCTTAGGAATCCTCTGCATATGTTCCCTGAAGCCTGTAAATTTTGTTTACTTCCTGGGTCTTAGGAACCTCCCTTCTCCCCTAGCTCTACATAATTTACCATCTGACCTAACCACACACAGTGATTCACTTAGTTGTCTAAAGCCTTTTGTGTCTGAATGTATCTGGAGGGTTAAGACTATGACTTACAACGTTCCCTCTCCCCAGAACTTAGTAGCTCTGTCTTCAGCAGGTTAAACCTTGTTATCCATTTGGGGCTACAGAGACTGGACAGTCCTGGCCCGAATAGGAGCTATGCATTCAACCAGCAAATTCACAATTGTCTCAATGTTGTTTTGAAATAACATGGAACTTTGAGGCATATTTTATCTGTTTCTAGAAGCTGAAATCATCCTTTTGACTCAGTGGTAGCCAATTAATTCCAATAGACTGCCAAGCTGGGAATAACCAGGTGCCTGCAACTTCAACTTCAGGGAAGGCCCCGTTCTAGAGTTCTTTCACCAAATGACCTTCACACCTCTGGAGACATTGTCTCCACCACCCTATTTCCAACACCCCAGGCACTCTTGGGAGTTAATAAGGAAAAAGGTGCTTAAGTGAGCTGAACTGCTTTGAGATTAGCATTCCAAGAAGTTAACCCAAATGATGTGGTGTCAAGTGACCGCAGTCTCCTTGGCTGGCCAGAGAGGGAAGTGTGTTATCGCTCAGAACCCTTTTCAGGTTGGAAAATATAAAGTAGTCACTGGGTTTGATTGGCATCTCAGGCAAGGCTGGCTGCTTCAGGCAGAGCTCGCTTCTTCACGCCCCACTCCCAGAGGCAAGGCTTGCTCAAGACTGCCAGCCAAGAACAGCTTAGCCACCTGTTTGGTGGTAGAGAAAAACTCACACTCAATACCCCGGGATCTCTAACTCATTTGTAGAACTTGGCTTTCTGTCAGATGGTTAAGGCATTAACCTTTGGCCACACACCAGAATTATATAGACTCTAGCAGGTGAGCATGGTCTAGGATCGGGTTAGTTTGGTGGAAGAACAGAAGGATGGGAAGCCAAACACCTCAACGTGCCCTCACCACCTCCTTCTAGTCACAGATCCCAGGATGGAGTCCTTGAAGAACATTTTCACTTCTCCTTAACTGAACATTAGTCAACCGGACATTTTTAAAGCCAAGTGTTGACTGGTGAACTGGCTGGGATGTAGAACTTCCTATGCGTGAGTGAAGATTGTCACTTGGTGAACTCAACAGAGTCTGTGGATTCGGGAGTGGAATTCCCTTGTGTAGTAGTAATGGGGTGACCCCAGTGATTTTCACCTTCAGGTGTTTATGGCCCCATGGAAATGCCTCCATTTAGATGTGGGTGGTGATGTGTTTATAAAAAGATAATGAGAAGTAAAATATGTTCTATGGTAGTCAGGAATCAGGGAAGGAGATGTCTTAGTGGGCCCATGCAAGGCATCCCTTCCCCCCCTGAGGGACCAGCCACACAATGGTATATTATAGAATAGGTTTTTTCGGAGCATAGGGAGGGGAGTTAAGAGGGTGGTAGAGGCAGAGAAAGGCATAGAGAGGGGGAGAGTAGAGAAGTAGAGTCCGCCCATGAACACATGGAGAGAAGGAAAGTGAGGGGGGGGAAGGGAAGAGTCCAAGAGGGCAAGAGAGAAGCAAGAGAGGAAGAGAACAAAAGAGGGAGGAGTGGGGAAAGCAGCCCCCTTTTATAGTGGAACCCTGGCTGTTGCCAGGTAAATGTGAGGTGGAGTTTAGACAGAATTCTAACAGGTGGGGCGTGGGGCTTCCTTCTAGGCCTTAAAATACAGTAAAATCATGGTCACTCTTATGCCATTGCTGGTTATTTTAAAAGGCTAGAGCTATAGCTCTTCTGGAAGTCTTGGCAAAGTAAGAAATGCTGATTTCCCACAGAAAGAGGAGGCTCATGGGCACATAGCCTCGTGGGAATGAATTCCAGCAATTGCCTGATCGTCCCCAGTCAAGCCTCCAGATGGGACTTGATGCTGTGGCTCCACTGTCCCCACTGACTTAGACTGAGTCCCCACAGTGCAGTCAGTAAGCGAGAGAAGCCACACCTAGCTGTGGCATTTGGAAGCAGAGACATTTGGAGGTAGTTAAGGTTAAATGAAAGGCTGAGGAGACGCCCCTTCGATAAAAGTGCTGCTCTTACAGCATGGAGGCCCAAGGATGAGCCTCAAAAGTTCATGTTTTAAAACAAAAACAAACAAAAAACAAAACAAAAAAAAATAAAAAAATAGGAAAGAGATGATAGCTCAGAGGTTAGAGTACTCGCTGTTCTTGAAGAGGAACCTGGGGTTTGGTTCCCAGCACCCGTACAGCAGCTTAAAACCATCCATAACTCCAGTTCCAGGGATTTGACACTCTTTTCTGAACCCCATAGGCGCCTTTGTGCCCACAGTGCACACACACATGCAGGCAAACATCCATATATAAAATAACTAAGTCTGATTTTTAAAATGCCAGCTGTGGTGGCACACTTGCAATCTTAGGGCTGGGGAAATGGAGAGGGGTGGATCCCTAGGGCGTGATGGGCAGTTCTCCTGGCACACTTGGTGAATTCCAGGCCAGTAAGAGACCCTGTCTCAGAAAGACACAAGATGGATGACATCTGAGGAACAATAGCCAAGGCTGTTCTTCAGCCTCTATGTGCACATGGACACACATGCACCTGCTGACATGAGTACCCCTGTACAAATCTGAATGCACACACACACACACACACACATGCCTATATACACACATACATACATGCACACATATACACACATGCTGGTGCACACACATAGACACATGAACACATATACACACACATGCCTATATACACACATATATACATGAGCACACATGACTGTACACACACATGACTGAACACACATATACATACATGCACACACATAAGCCTGTGCACATACATACATACATGCACACATATGCACACATGCCTGTACGCACACATATACACATGAACACACATACATACACATGACTGTACACACACATGACTGTACACACACATGCCTGTGAACGCACAGAAAGATTAAATGAGGCCATAAAATTAAATTCCTAACCCTATGAGACTGGCTGTATAAGTAAAGGAAGCAAGAAGTAATCTAGGAGGCTCTGCTAAGCATCTCTGCTATCTTTAGGACCCCACGGAGTTCAAACCAGCAGGAAAGGCATGTCCAGACATAGCTTCAAGAAAACTGGAAGCCTTGGTGAGACCCAGTCTAGAGGTAGGTAGTCAGTCAAGTGGTGTCTGGAGTACCGACCCGTGAGTGCCCAGTGTTTCAAGCATCTAACTACGTGGCTGTTTGTTGCATACCCTCAGGGAACCAACACGGGTGTTTTAGGGACCTGTGAGTGTTGACCCCTGTAGGAGAGGGCTTGTGCTATGTGATGCTGCAGGCTCTTGGTACCCTCTATGCCAGGGCTCACTCCCAGGCACCTGAGCCATCTCTCTACTGAACTCTGCTCAGGGACAATCAGAAAGACCGCCAAGAGCTTTGACTTCCTTACAGATAAAGATTCTGAACACAAGGGAGGGGCTTAGAAATGGGTCTCTTTGGACTCTGAGTACTCCTTCTGCACACCAGTGACCAGCATGAATTTTAAAGTCACACTTACCTTTAATAAATTGTTCAGTCAGGAGTTAAAAATGGCCCTAGAATATGTTTGTTTTCTTTTCTTTCTGTGTCCTCTCCTCCCTGCCCTTCCCCGCCATCCCTCTTCCCCTTCATTTACACTCATCTCCCTTGTTTAAATAAGATGGTAAAAGGATTATGGCATGCAGCCTCCATCCAAATTGGTCTAATGGAAACGAGGCCCCCCGCTCCTGAGAACGGAGGTGGGGTATAAAGCAGAATAATTGACAGTGTTCACATTGTAGGCCAACCTCAGAGTTCCTTTGTGAGGCTGGCCTGACCCTCATCTCCGTGTGACGGATTATTCATTTTAGAACTCTGAGAGAAACAGAATAGGGACAGCACACCCTGTGATGTCCACCTGTGGAGGTAGCACCTGGCAGTGCACGCCTGAGACTGAACACCTCCAGGCAGTAATGCGGCCCCAGCTGTCCAAGACACTCTGGACCCTCCGGGGCAACTCTGCCAGCAACTTGAAGCTACCTCCAGTCAGAGAGATGAGGGACGTCTTATCCCTTGAAAGTGGTTTCCCATAAAAACTCAGCCAGTGTCTCCCTTCCCAGGAAACGTGTGCCACAGGATGTAGGCATATGACAGTGTGGCAGCCACGGCCTTGATACTACCAAGGCCAGGGTGAAGGGCAATGTGGCTGGCTCCAGGCTCAAATGCCATTTGCTTTAATAAGCTGATAGGTTCACTAATGCCCTCCGCCACTCTGAGGATGGATATGAATGAAATGGCACACTAATCAAAGGCCCCAGGCACCTGCAGCCACTTTTTAAAACAATGTGATATAGGCGTGCAAGTCACAGCTATACTAGAGTGTGACAGTTTCACACAGCTATGTAAAGTCACTGTTTCAGAGCTTTACTGAAGGAAAAGACACATGCCTACAAGTTCATATTGCACATACAGGCACAGGCACACATGTATGCATTCACACACATGTACCCAGGCACAATTGCACACATAGAAACACATATACTTGTACATGTGCATGCATACTCACAGATACACACATGCACATGTGCATACATAGGCATGTACATTTAGACATGAATACAGACATGTACATACATGTATGACAGCTACATGCATGCATGCACACATAGACATGCACACTTTCTTTTCCATATGCGCACTTCACTAGTCAGTTTATTTTGGGGCACACGGATTATAGTAACTACATGGGATCTGCATATTTTACTTTACAGCTGGTATTTTTGTAACCCACCAGTTCAAGCTGAAAACAACCAGAGCTGGGATTATCCCTCAGTGGTAGAGGGTGGGCCTAGAACTTGCAAGGCCTGGGTTTGATCCCAGAATTGACAGGAAAAAAAAAAGAAAAGAACAGAGAAACCAGAACGACTAATGAATTCATAAAATTTTCAGGATAGGAAACCAACATACACAAAAAGTCTATGAAACTGAGAAGGAAAGGACACGGCTACTTCTCTACTGACTCACTTGCTGCTCTCTCATAGCCATTCTGCCACCAGAAAAAGATGTTTAGTAATGACATCAAAAGGGATGGGTCCCTGTCACTGTTCCCAGTGCCAGGACTGGCCATAGCTGGAGGAACCGAGCTCTGGAGCTTCAGCTGAGGCCACCAGCTCAGCTTCTTTAACTTCCAGAACCTTGAGAATGGGAGGGCAGCTGACTTCTGGAAAGAACTGTAAACCGCTAGTCACTTCTGTTCCAAGCCTGGGCTGGATACAAATAACTGGACATCATCTTCCTTGAGTGTTCCCTTTTCCATTAAGAAGCTGGGCTTCTTCAAATGGTGGCATTGAATGTTTCCAGGAGCTGATAAAGTTAGTTCCTGATCCACAGAGTCTTACTAAACACAATTTCCTGTTGTGTTCCCAGTGCTGAGACTGGAGCCCTCTTGGGAAGAAGTGACAGATTCTGGTCCCTTCTCTTAGGGAAGCCACTGGAACCAGCCACTGTGCAAAGAGGATGGTGTCGGCCCAGCTTGGCAGCTAGCTTACAAAACCCATGAAATGGGGGCTTACAAAGAAAGAAGATGGACTAAAGAGATGGCTGTCCCTTAAGCGCTTGCTGTGTAAGCAGAGAAATCTGAGTGGGATTCCATGTCCCACATTTAAAGAGCCGGGTGTGGTGGAGTGTGTTTGTAATCTCTGGGCCTTACATGCCCACCAGCCTAACCTAACCAGCAAATTCTAGACCAGTAAGAGACCCTCCATCATAATCGTGACAGACCATATCTGAGGGATAACACTTAAGATTGACCTCTGGCCTCTGTACATGCACCTGTACCTGCACAGGCCCCCACAGAAACAGAATCTCCTACCTCCACAAGGAGAATCAATAGCCAGCTATTCATTGTTATCATCTGGGCCCAGGAACACACTATCCTACTTTTTTTTTCTTGGATATTTTCTTTATTTACATTTCAAATGTTTTCCCCTCTCCTGGTCTCTACTTCAGAAACCCCCTATCCCATCCCTCCTCCCTCTGCCTCTATAAGGGTGCTCCCCCACCCACCCACCAACTCCTATCCTCCCTCCCTGGCATTCCCCTACACTGTGGCATTGAATACCCCCAGGCCCAAGGGTCTCTCCTCCCACTGATGTCCAACAAAGCCACCTTCTGCCACATATGTGGACAGCACCGTGGGTTGCTCCATCATACTATCCTACTTTAGACACTGTTGGGAAATTGCTTTTCTCATTGGATGACATGACCACCTCAGCATGGGAATATATATATATAAATGTTATGTGCCTTCCATGATGATTCCTTCATATATGTTATACATATACACACACTCACATACATTCACATGCACACATATGTATCACACACTCACATGCCCACACACATACAGAGCTACACAGATGAACACATACACAACACACACACATGATTTCCTGCCAGCTCTTCTGGGGTTGAGTTCCTTGCTGCTGTGGCTAAGTTTGGCTCTCTCTGGTTGTCTGTCATGATGACTGGCATCCTGCTATGGGTCTTGCTCATTCACAGCCTACATGTGCTAACCTGCTGTTTCTGCCATGTATATTTTCAGATACAGAAGAGCTAAGTTTAACATCATGCACAAATGTTAATAAACTTTGTTCCCCAGAAAGTCAGCACTATCTCAAATGTCACTCATAGAAGGAGAAGTTCACACTCCTTGGAGACCCTAAGATAGCAATGGAGTAACTGTAGAACCATGTGTGATGTTGAACCGAGTCACTGAGCCTGGAAGCCAAGGACCGACTGAAGATGGGGCTTGCCTGTCTGGCAAAACAGGAAAGAAAGCCTGGGCCTCATGGTTCCCTGTGTCTCTCTTGCTTCAAGGCACCTACGAAAGCTGATTTTCCAAGAAGCCTCCCCTCACCCCCCATCCTTTATGGAATGAGTCTGTGGCTAACAGGAGAATCTCAACCAGTAAGCCTAGGAAGCTATTTTTGCATCAGGACACGGCAAATGGTGCCACGTTTGAAAGTGAAGACACAGTTCTTGATCCCTCATTACAAAGGAGTCTCTGGGCCATAAATGGGGAGTCATAGAAGCAGAGTGGGTGAAAAGACCAGCCCCGGGAGGCCAAAGGAGGTCAGCTAAGGGGAGAGAGGCTTGTTCTGGGTCACAAAGCAAGCACTGCTGGGAAGAGAGCTCTCTTGGTCAAGTGTTTGTCTAACAAGTATGCAGACCAGCATTTGACCTGAGAAAGAAAGAAAGAAAGCCAGGATGGAGGTACAAACGTGTAATCCCAGAACTGGAGAGGCAGGCACAGACAGATCTTGGGGTTCACTGGAAACGCCTAACATAATTTGGCAATCTCTGAGCTAGTGAGAGATTCTGTCCCAGAAAGAAAGAAAGAAAGAAAGAAAGAAAGAAAGAAAGAAAGAAAGAAAGAAAGAAAGAAAGGAGGGAGGGAGGGAAGGAGGGAGGGAGGGAGGGAGGGAGGGAGGGAGGGAGGGAGGGGAGAAGGGAGGAAGGAAGGAAGGGAAAAAGAAAGGAAAAGAAAGAAAGAGTAAAAGAAAGAAAGAGAAAGGGAGGGAGGGAGTGGGAGGGGCAGGGGAAGAGAAAGCAAGCTCTATAATGTTTGGTGGATGATGGGGTTATTTTCTGATGTCCATAGATATCACATTCACATGGGCTTGTATACATGTGTGTAAGTATGTGTATATGTGTGTATATGAGTATGTATGTGTAGGTATGTGTGAGTGTGTGCATGTGTAGGTATGTGAATGTATGTAAGTGTGTGTATATGTGTGAGTGTACATGAATCTGAGTGTGTGTGTGTATGTGTAGGTGTATGTGAGAATGTGTATATGTGTATGAGTTTGTGTGTGTGTGTGTGTAGGCCTGTATAGACAAGTGTATGTGAGAGTGTGTGCATGTATAGGTGTGTGTGTATGTGTGTGTGTGTGTGTGTATATATATATATATATATATATGTATATATATGTATATATGTATATATATATGTAAGTGTGTGTGAGAGTGTGTATATGTGAGTGTATGTGTGTGTGCATGTATAGGTGTGTGTGCATATATAGACACTCATCGTGAGTGAGAATGTGTAGATGTGTGTGTGTGTGTGTGCGTGTGTGTGTGTAGGAGCAGGTTGAGAAGTAGGCTGATCCTGTCTGTAAAAGTCTATAATCAGGTAACTCTAGCCTCCTGGGGAAACAGGTAACCATGACAGCACCGGATGCCTGGATCTACAGCATGGGGCTGCTTGCTGTCACCTCAGCACCTCAGCTATCATGACAGACCTTGTGCTCTGTGCCCACTGTTGCCCTGGAGCTTGGCAGGTAGCTGCTAAAAGCCCCAGATCTGAGAAACCAGGAAACTCAGGCCCTGTTTCTGCTTGTCTCTCACTTTACTGCTGTTTTCACGAGCTCTGTAATGGCGCAGTGCCTACAGGACACGAGGAGGACAGAGGAGCTTTGCATATAGATCTGATGGGCAGTGTCAGAGTCATCATCCTCTGCCTGGCCCCATCCCTCTCTCCAAATCCTCTGACCTTCCTTTCTTCATGGTGTGTGTGTGTTGGGCGGGGGTGGGGTGGGGCTGTTGTGCTGGGTGGGTTTAACTCTTCCCTCATTTTCATCTTCCTCCAATTCAGGTGAACATAATGAAGCTGGAGGAGGTGACAGATAGCAGCAGATGGACCAGCATGTGGCCTCTAGACTAAAGATCCCTGAGAGAAGACACAGCTCTATGGGATGTCCTGCAAACACAGAGAAATCTTCATTGTGAAGAAGGTGGCATCCCATGGGTCCAGGGCCCACATACGGATTACCTTGGGCTTTCTTGGCTCCCCTCTAAGCTCAAAAAACCCAAAAAGAGGTAAGAAATCATTTATTCTGGAGGCAAATAAAAGTGACCAGGCCTGGGATACCTCCAATTCCATCTTCTACCACAGTGCAGGTTCAGGAAGCTTGTATAGCAACAGAACAAGGCTAGTCATAAATCAAGACATTTCCAGGTACATTGATGGAAATATAAGGTAGGTGAGCTGTGGCAAACTGGGGACATCTCTATTTTAGGCCTTAGATGCCCTGATGACATCTTAGCCCTTGGGTTGCTAGAAGCAAGGGGTCCATTTATGTATTCCAAATGGTCACTAGGGGTTGTGAGCAGGGGAATATGATGACCATAACTGTTAGGTTCTGCTCTACTTCCCAGTGTTTTCACCTTCCCACCTGTACAGGAGTCCTCAGTCAAAGCAGTGCCTGCTGGGAAATACAGCTTTCCCTCACCCTTGGCAACCACCGACTTCCTTCTAGTCCCAACCCAGAAGGCATGTTTTTCCTGTTGGTACTGTCTTTTGTCAGCGTGTGTGGGCATCAAATCCAGGATCCTTGAAGATGCCCACATGCCCGGAATGTAAGTGCTTCCTTCCATCTGTCTCAGTACCCTGAGATCCCTGCAATACCCAACACTCTGCAGTGAAGTGAGCTGCTACAGTGTTTGGGGTGATCATGACAAGAAAAAGTAGGCATACTCAGTACAGAAGCAAAGATTGTTAAAAAAAAATGGTCTGTGGTTCACTAAATCCACAAATGGGAGCCCACAGACACAAAGAACTGACTATCCATTCACATGCCGAGTAAGAACCCTGACCTGTAAGTTCTAAGTGGTATTCAAAATGCCAGCTACGGCCACAGTTAATTCCCAATTACATAGATTCTGTGGGTGGTGCATTAGTCTCAGGCTGGCCTCTTAGGATACTTAAGAGCTAAGTAGCTGTTTGCTCTCTCTTACCTCCAGCCCCTGTGCAGTTCTGGGGAGCTCATGGCAGAGTCTGACCACCAAGCTGCAGGTGGAAGTGATGTGTGCCATTTCCAGGCCAAAGCGTGGAAGAGCCGGGGGCAAGTCTCCAGCTGCTCCTCCGCCTGCTGCTCACTGCAGAACCTAAGATCAAAAGCGTCTCACTTGCCCCGGATCCCCGCTGGGAGCAGGAAGTAACTTGTTAGGCCGCTGGGCTTGAATACAGCAGATCACACCCCGGGTCTATTTAAACATCCGCAGTCTTCTGTGTCGCTGGTCCAGGTCACCCCTTACAAGCTAGCTCCCATATGATCCAAAGCCCACATTAGTCTAATGGGGTTCCTTATAAGACACAAGTGGGGAGGGGGGAGTTGCCAAGACACAGATACATGCATGAACACCTCATGGTCTACATAGTATGTAGATAGGTAGGTAAGCAGAGAGATAGAGACATACACAGAGATATGAGACAGACAGACAAGACAGACAGACAGACAGACAGACATGCCAGTGTATCATGACTAGGAAATTGGACAGAAAAGCTCTTACAATTCTCATATTGTTAGGCAATATGATTTTAATGTCTGAGTTGAGCAAGAGAAGTGGAAGTGTTCCATTCTCATAAAACCTGGAAAGATTCTAGAATCCGACTCACGCTGACAACTACTCTGGGCCCACGCCACCATCAAGAGGAAGAAGTCCCATCTCTTAGGAAGGTAGCACCAGAATCCAGAGGCTGATGCTCCATGATGGGCAGTGGTGAGGCTGGCAAGGTGTCTCGGCAGGACAAGCGCTTGCTCGCTGCCCGAGTCGGACAACTCACGTTCAACCTGGAAGTTTGTATAAACATATGAGAGCACAGACTCCACAGCACTGTCTTCTGACTTCCACTACAGCACATGCCATGCAGGGGCCCCGTGAGTGCACACACACACACACTAAGAAATTAAACAAAAAGTGTAAGATCCTAAAAGATGGGTTTGTTGTTGTTGTCGTCGCTGTTAGTGGAGTAAGAGATTTGGAGATAATTGTGGGAATGACTTTAACTCATCAAATTACACAATGCATAATAAAGAGAAAGGGCAAGGCATGACCTGGGAAAAGGGAATTGCCGACTTGCATTGAATGAGGACCAGTACCCAGGATGGGTGAAGAAGTAACTTTGGAAAGAAGGAAGAAACCATCCACTGACAGAAGGACGGAGGCCATGAGTAGCCACTGCCCTCAGGTGTGGAAGAGTGAGGAACCCAAATGTGATCAACTGCTGTGACAAGCAGCTTTGTACTCCAGGGCTGGGCTCTTAGCTACACTCTGTCTATCACAGGAAGCAAAATAACACAGCACCCAAAGAGAAGATCTGCTTAAAGGCAGAGAGAGAGAGAGAGAGAGAGAGAGAGAGAGAGAGAGAGAGAGAGAGAGAGAGAGAGAGAGAGAGAGAGAAGCAGCTCTGGGTTCCTATGCCGGGTCAGTGTGCACAGCCAGAATGACAGACACAAGCTACACTTACCTGCACCAGGAGTCCCTTCTCTTTGGTCCACTTGTTCTGCTATAACACGGTACCACAGACTAGAACATTTATATTGGACAGCACCTTCTTTGGCTCAAGTCTTTGGAGATTGTGATATTCAAGGTCAAGAGACTACATGCACTGAAGCCATTCTGGCTCATTATTCCATACCGGAAGGAGCCAGAGGGCACCAGCAAGCAGGAGGCTTCAGTGTGTAGCTTCTCCCACATTTGGGTACCAACCTCCAGCCCATCTCCTCCCTAACTAAAGACCTCATTTAGGCTCCACCTTCCAACACTGATGTAGTAGGGACTCGGTTTCTGAAATATGCTTTTAGTAGGCCATCTTTACATCAGCCTTTGAGAGAAAGATGGGAACAGAACTGATAGAATGAATGGGTGTCACAAAGGGATTTATTAAATTGGCTTATAGGATACAGGCTGGGTAGTCGATCCACTGTGAAGTCCAGCAATGTCTGCCTTCACAGTGCAGAGGTTGAAAAGGCAGCCAAGGGCCTGGAGCGTTCCTGGGAAGCCACAATGGGAAGCCGGAAAGGCTGGGGTCTGACATCAGTGAAGGACTGATGCTGACTGCCGTGACAACGGTGGGGTAATGGGCTCACCAGCAAGGACTAAAGGCAGGCAGGTAAAAACAGCCCTGCTTTTCCTTCAGACATCTTCATAGCTGAACCCCCCTCCCCCCACCGGAAGTCGATGGCCACTCTGAGGAACAGCCTTCCTCCCTTCAGTCAGTTCTTCTAGAAAATGTCCTCATAACCGTCGCAGAAGTGCGTTTCTCGATTGCTCTTGAATCTAATCAGGCTGACAAACAAGATCGGCTATCCCAGTTTCCCTTGTCCTCAGGATCTGCTTGCTGTCATGAAGCCTCGAGGATGCCAGTGGGATGTGTGTGTTAAGGCTCCCTTCAACAGATGCCTCAAGAAGACTTCATTGTAATTGGGACAGCCAGTGAGAACTTCCTGGGAACTGTTGTAAAATATTTCATGCTGCTGTCAAAGAATGTGTTGCTGGGCTGGTGCCCAGTGTCTGCCTTGTCACTGTGGACAGACTGTAGCAGTCCACGCCTCGCACTGAAGTAGTGAGCAACGGTTTGGGGGGATTTGTGTGTGTGTGTGTGTGTGTGTGTGTGTTTCACTGCTGGCAGTTACGTATTGGAAATGAGATTTATTGGTCCTTTGGTGAGATGTTAAGCTTGAAGCGTTAACTGAGGGCAGAAGCATTTGAAAGTAATGAGAACCAACTTTCAACTCCAAGTTACAGCAGGGACCCGAGCTTGCCCAGAAAGCAGAGTGTGGCGCTAGGAACAGCTAGGATGTGGACCCGCCATGTAGGATTGGAGGAGGTTGGGTGACTTCCTTGAAGTCCAGTTTCCTCATTCATAAGTTAGTGAAAGAATCTGCAAGTGTAGGAAGAATGAGAATGTCCACCATGTCTGACACGCTAGCTGTCAATCAATGTCAGCACCTGCTAGGAAAGAGAGGAAGGGAATGACTGTGTTTCTACCCACATCAATGACTGTCCCTACCTCCCAGCCACAGTGTGAACACCGTGGACATTTCTCCACCAATGCCCTGAGTTGGCTACAAGTTAGCCATGCCCTTCCTCACTGAACCTGTTGTGCCTCTCACCCTTCATCGATGAGACAAATGGTCAAGAGGGAAACCAAATGTGGACAAAGTGCTATCCAGGTCCTTGTGAAGGAAGCTTTGATTGAATGCTCCTCAGGGCACCTCCCCTCTGGGTGCCTGCACTCAGTCCTGCCCAGAGGCCAGCGATCAGTTAGACAACCTTTTCTCCTACAACCGTTATAGATGTTCAACATGCCATTTACCGTCTTCCTGTCCTAGAGCATCCAGGTCGTAGATGTGTGGAATTCTGCCCTCTGTGTTCCCCACTCCACCTCAGCATCTTTCTGCACATGGTCTGATGTGGAGCAGGCGCTCAATACAGGCTGCTGAATGAGGTGACCAAAATTCAAAGAAATAAAACCCAACCTTACTTGCAGCCTTTGTCGTGGGCTGAAAGGTACCGCATCCCACTTTATATACGGGAGTATAACACCAAGTAACTCAAAATGGGACTGTCCTCAGAGATGGGGATTTTAAAGAGGTAGCTAAGGTAAAATCAGCTCCTGTGGGTGGGCTCCAACCTGACTTGACAGGTGTCTGTATGAGAAGAGGAAATTTGGACACAGCCAGATGTTAGATAGATTCTGAGAAGATGACCAGCTTCCTGGAGAGACTCCTGGAGAAACCATGCCTGCTGACAGCTTTATCTCAGGCTCCTGGCCACCAGTACCAAAAAGAATTTGCAGCAGTTAAGCCACCAGCCTCCAGGCCTTTGCTATATAGGAATTCTTTCACCCGGGTACGTTTGCTGAGTGAGCCCTCTGTAGCTGAACTAAGAGAGTACAGCAAAGCACTAAAGATTTAGTCCTCCATCCTCAGAAACAGGATCCCCTCCCACATACACTCAGAAAGAGCTGCACAAATCCCTTAGGGAGTCCAGAGACTGGTGTACTTCCTCGTCTTATGGATCAACTTGAGGAAATAGTGATCAGAGAAGAAGGAGACTCCGTTGAGAAAATGCTTCCATGAGATCCAGCTGTAAGTCTTTTTTTTTTTTTCAATTAGTGATCAATAGGGATGGGCCAGCCAATGTGGGCGGTGTCAACCCTAGGCTGGTGATCCTTGGTTCTATAAGAAAGTAGGTTGGGCAAGTCATGGGAGGCGAGCCAGCCATTAACACTCCTCTATGGCCCTGGCTTCAGCTCCTGACTCCAGGTTCTAGCCCTGCTTAAGTTCCTGCTCTCACTTCCTTCAAGGATGGACTGTGATCTGGAAGTGTAAACCAAATAAACCCCTTTTCTCCTCAACTTGCTTTTTGGCCATGATTTTTTTCATTGCAGTCATAGAAACTCTAATCCAAGCAGAGAAAGTTTTAATGCTGACAGACTCCAGACCTTCCCAGGCCACACTCTTACCGGGGAAGGCAGGACAGGCATGTCTAACCTCTGCTCTGGGTCCCTGAGGGGACTTCTCATGGTATTGCTCATTGAGCAGACATCGGTGTCCACACAAGGACTTGGGCATGGGTGGGTGTGTCACATCCTACTGAAGATTTGAAATGTGGCAAGACTGGCCACCACAGTCACACTTCATCCTGACAGAGAGGAGATAGTTATGTAACCTGAGTCAGCTGGTTTGTTCCTGACTTCAGGCCTTTCCCCAAACCTTCAGGTGGCTTCCTGTCTAATTAGGAACGCTCTTTCTGCCTAGGCTTCATGTGGGGCCCTGACCCATCTGAGTCTTAGGCTAGGTGCTGTGCACAGAAGCACCAAAGGAAACAGAGTAGACAAGAAGAGGAGGTGGAGCAGCAAATGAAAACATCCAATTCATTAATTATTCTCTCCCCTTCTCTCTGTGTGTCTCTCTGTGTCTGTGTCTCTGTGTCTCTGTGTCTGTGTCTGTCTCTGTCTCTGTCTGTCTCTCTCAGGTCTGCCTCTCTTTCTGGGCATAGGATGGAGAGAGAGAGAGAGAGAGACAGAGAGACAGAGACAGAGAGAGAGACAGAGAGAGACAGAGAGAGAGAGACAGAGAATATCAAAGAGGTATTCACAACAGCTTCACAGCATGCAAACACCACTAATACTGCTCCTTTGTCCTCTCCCAGATTGATCAGAGCTTTATCTGGGGTGGACACTGCAGGAGAGGATGGGCAAAGATTCCAAGGGGCTGAGATATGAGGTTGTGGTGACTAAGTCGTCCTTGGTGCAAAGAGGCTATGTTGAGCACCAGCATAGCAGACAGAGCTCAGAGAGCAGAGAGTCAGGCTTTAACATTTGCTTTTGACACCTGAGCTTAAGCTTCACGGGCTACAGATGTCACCTCCTTTCTCCTCCCTGGCCCTGTACAAGTCCAGCTGAGCAGTCCCCATGTCTGCAAAGCCATCTCTGACTCCTCTGCATCTGTAACAATCATGCTGACGCTTGTCATCTGTGTTGACCTGCTGGGCAGCAGGAAGCAGGAAGGTACGTGAGTGACTCCCTTCTTTCTACCTGCACTCGAGCTTCAGGACACATGTTAGACTTCTAATCAAGAACCTGTGGAAGTGTTTTTTTTTTTTTTTAAATCCCTTAAGCCAGTTTTTTCAATGTCAAGAAAAATGTGCAATGAGTCTCTGGTCTACTCTCTGCTGAGTGTTCCAATTCTAATGATGGATGGGGTACCGCTTCTTAAACACTCCCAGCTCCCCTTAATTGACTGGATTTTGGCTCTGTTCCTAGAATCCGCTCCTTGGTGGCCTCTGACCATGTAGACCATTCAATGTAGTGGAAGGAAGGTGGTGATTTCGCCCGTCTTTGAGCGACACCAGCTCCTCGAGGCTGGCTTTGTTCCAGCCTGAGCAGTAGCTGCTCTCAATATTCGGATAAGATGGTCTTCCCTCATAATTCTTCCTGTGAATATCAAGGGCTCGAGCCACACTCTTACTAAAGCCTAAGCTTACGTCCCCTCACTGCAGTGTGGTACATCTCACTCACCCGTGTGTGACTTCGCTCTTCTGCAAACATGAAGGGAGAGATGTGGGCTGACAAACGGACTGTCAGCCAAAGCAAAGACACAGTGTGGGGTGGGGTGGGGTGGGGTAGGGGAGAGACAGAAGAACACAAGAACTAGAAGAAAGGGAGAATTCATTTTCTCTTCACCACAGCAAAGCAAGCATGTGACAAAGCAGCCTTAGGGAGGAGGGTTTATTTAGCCTCATGGTCTCAGATACCTCAGCCTATGATTTCTGGGCCCATGGTGAGGCAGAGCACCGTGACTGACAGGAGGATAGTGTGGAGATGGAGCACTAGAAAGAGAGTATGAGACAGGAAGGAGCCAGGAACAAGATAGCCTACAAACTTGCCCTGTGACCCACTTCCTCCCACTAGGCCCCGCCTTCCTTAATCTCCTAAAATGGTGCTATCTACTTTGAGTTCAGCCACTAACACAAGAGGCTTTTTGATAGAGATACTTCACATCCAAGTCATAAGCAAGTAGTGGGGAGGGAGACCATCCAAGTGAAGCCTTTGAGCCCAGACTCGTGTTCTCACCATGTCTTAGGTCCAGGGGGCTCTTTCTGGAACGCTTTATCCCCTCTTGTGCTGGCTTGAATGAATGGCCTCCACCGGCCCATAGACTTGAATGCTTGGCCATCAGGGAGTGGCACTACTAGGAGGTGTGGCCTTGTTGCAGGAAGCGCGTCATTGTGGGCGGTCTTTGGGGTTTCAAATGCTCAAGCCAGGCCTAAGAGTCTCTCTTCCTGCTGCCTGCAGATCCAGATGTAGAACTCAGTCTACCTCTCAAGCACCATGCCTGCCTACATGCCGCCATACCTCCTGTCATGATGACAAGGGACTAAGCCTCTGAAACTGTAAGCCAGCCCTGAGTAAGTGTCTCTCCTTATAAGAGTCGCCATTGTCATGGCATCTTCTCACAGCAATAGAACACTGACTAAGATACTTCTCAACGAAAGGTTTGGGAAGACAGCTATACTTATTTTGCAACCTATTTCTGGTGCTCTCTGCCTAAAACTGGTCACAGATAGAAGCTCTGGCAAACGTGGGACCTGAGTGTGGAAATACCTTGGGCTGACCCAGAAATTCTCCTTCCCCAGGCAGACTGGATGGAACCACCTGTAGCTGGGTCTTCCCTGTTGAACATGAGCCTTAATAATTTGTTGCATTTACCCGGCGTGATGATTAGTTTTAATTGTTAGCAGGAATCATCTAGAAAGAGAGTCTCGATGCAGGATGTAGGTCAGATTGGCCTGTGGAGATTATCTTGATTGTGTGATTGATGTGGAAAGATACTGCCCACTGTGAGAGGTGCCATTCCTTAGGTTTCGGTCCTAGGTTGTATAGGACTGGAGAAGGTCCATGAGTAGTAAGCATACCTGATTATTTTCTCTGTTCATGACTGTGGGTGAGATTGGCTAGCCATCCTCCTTTTTGCCTTCACTTTCCTGCTATACTAGACGGTCCTTTGGAATTCTGAGCTAAAATAAACTCTTTTCTGAGCTACTCTCTGTCAGGATATTTTATCACAGCCAACAGAGAGAAAACCAAGATACTTGGACTATCTTGGTCAGTCCCAGGTCAGTATTTCCACATTTGCAGATTTTTGCTCTTGCCAGGAGACATATATTCATTTCAAGAGCAATCACTTGCTGGACAATCCACATACTTACATAAGGAAGATCCAACTGTACTTCCAGGTCCTATGAAAGTGGTTCTTCTCTGAGTTCTGAAGCCAGCAATCAATACGAGCAAACCTGGTCCCTGGAAGATTGTATGTGTCCCTCATCTTATCTTAAAGGCGGACATGAGGAAGCCTTGGCCTTCTGGTTCAGAGTCTTCAGCAGTTTGCTTTCTAATGTTCACTGTCTTCCTAGTTAGTTAGCCTTCTCTGGCAGTAACATTGCAGATTTGGAAGGGCCAATAGAAGGTACTCTGTCTCCTGGGAAACTCTGAAGTGGCCGTCATGTGACCAAGAAGGATATAGGCCAGGCCAGAGGTAGCTGAAGTGACTCAACTGGGGGCTCGGTGTTTTTGTAAGAGGAGAGATCATGTTTGATCTTGCCCAGCTGTGCAGAGGCAGGGTGGGGGGCACTAGGCTCCTCCCCCTGTGGTCAGGACTGCTGGTCTGTGTAGGCCTGAGCAGTCCTACCTTTTTGCCTGAGTACCTGCTCATGTAACAAAAGGTTTCCAAAGGCCTTTACAAGAAAATAAAAGAAACCCAAACCTTAAGTGCATGTTAAATAGAGAGCTGGGTAATTAAGCTCATTAGCAGAGAATAATTTGCTCAGCTTGCTGCAGGTCGCTGGCTCTGGGCTGCTCATGGAGCTTACAAGGCAAAGGAAGGAGACAGAACTGGACTAAGGGATAGAGACTGGGGAGTCAAGACTGCCACAGCCCCAACTAACGGGGCTGGTGAGGTAGGAAGGAGCAGTGGTCTCTGCAGCACAAAACAGGGCAAGCTCAGGAGTCTACACAGAGGGTCATGAACCTAGGGTAAGTGGGTGTCTGATGGGGGCAGTGCACAGGCGTCAGAATCCTCCCTGCAGACGCTATCCTGATGCAAAGACCTGCCTGGGAACACCTCTCTCCAAGGCACACTCCCTTGTTTGAAGACTGTCTTTGGTTTGTATCAGCTGTCAGAAAACATCATGCAAAGTATTCTTATTTTCTCCTTTCAAAAGGAACATTTTATCTTATTTGCCCTTCTTTTAGACTCCTCATCGTTCCCATGACTTAGAGGACAGTACACACTTCTTTGCTTGATTATTCTTAATTTCTTCTTCACCACCCGCTGCCCCTCTTGCAGCTCAGCCCTTTAGCCATCCTGTTCAGCGGTTCAGTGTGGAAAGCTTTCTAAAGGCTCACTACAGGCCGGTGAGATAACTCCACAGGCAAAAGGGTCTGCAGTGCAAGTGTGATCCAAGAACCCATGGACACAAACTGGAGGTAGTAGAGAGCGTGTGTCTATAGCCCCAGCACTTCTAGGGTGAGATGCTAGGCAGAGACAGGAGAATTTCCCAGATGTGCCCTGTGTAGCTAAGCTGTATTATACAGTGTGACAGAAACAAGAGAGCCTGCTTCAAGAAGGCAGGGGAGACACCTGGATTCCCCAAGTTGTCCTCTGGCCTCTATACACATGCCTTGGTATGCACATACATGTACTTGCATATATAAATGATGATGATGATGCCTCATGACTTACATACGCACTCTCCTCCTAGTCTAAAATTCTGTTTTTCTTCCTTGTTTGCCTGGCTAACCCCTATCCATCCTTCAAAGTCTGTCTCAAAAGTTACTTATTCTGTACATTCTAAATAGCCGCTTTGATATGCTTGAAGAATGCTATTCTCCCTCTCTCTCGTCCTCTCTCCCTCCCTCTCTCTCCTTCTCTCTTCCTTTCTTTCTGTCCCTCTCTGTCTTTGTCTCTGTCTCTGTCTCTGTCTCTGTCTCTGTCTCTGTCTCTCCCTCTCTGTCTCTGTCTCTGTCTCTGTCTCTGTCTCTCCCTCTCCCTCTCTGTCCTGCAGTCAGTGGATCCAAAGCACAGAGCTGGACATTCTATCCCATAAGTGACTGCAGTGTTTTTCAGAGACCGCCCCAAGGTAGTGAGAGCCTCAGGGGCATAGTGATGTCTTTCTTGTGTTAATGCCATCAACATTAGATTGAGGGACAAAGCTGTTATGGGCACCTGTGTTTCTGAATCCTGGCCTGTTCCTGCTTCTACATGCCTAACTGACCAGGGTCTTTCGGGCCTGCAGCACAGGGACAATATTTGCTATCATGACAACTTTTCTTCAGTCTCTCTCCTTGCTCTCTGTTCTGAGCCTATGGCCTGTGCTTTTTTTTTCCACCCCTCATCTCCACCACCATCTTGATATATCCTACTCCTTCTAGTTTGCCTCAGTTTACCCACAAGTTAAATACACATAAAGAACATCCCCAATTTCTTTTTACATCTAACATTCGTGCTAGCAAAAACATGTAATTAGTGTCTGCCAGTCAACCATTGTGTAAAACCCAAAAGGAAAGTAATGGTGAGGACACAGATCCCGCTCCACAGCGGTTGTTCATGGCATAGAGGAGAAAGCGTGCCCTGTGCTGGTAACCACAGACTGAAGCGTGCTGGGGGCTGTACAAGCTCACATGTTATAAGCTGAAGAAGCACATAGAGGGGAAGAATGTGCGGTGTTCACATCCTGCTACATATTGACGCATTTCCCCAAGAGTGAGAGTCTCCACCTGTCAAACTCTGGTACAGCATCTTTCTGTAAGACCCTGCTCAAGAATATAGCAAATGGTGTTCCCAGGATGCCTGGGAATATTGCAGAAACGAATGGTCTACCTCCTAGGGAGGTAGAGGAGGACTGCAGATACAGCTAGGTGGTAGAGCACGTTATAGAGCGTGTCCAAGGCCACAAAACAAGCAACTGGGGAGAGGTACAGAGCAACGCTGGCGGTGGGTGGCAGATGGCTGCTGGTATGGACTCTCAGGAGACTGCAGATCTGCAATGAGCTGTCTCCAGGAACATCAGAAACACTCCTTATAGAACAGACAGGAAGCCCAGAAATCCTGGGCCATAGAAGGCATCCCTGGTCCTCAGCACCATCCAAGAGGATGCTGAAGCCAGACCAGTGTTACTAGGGTGCCTGGTCTCCTCCACATGCAATCGGTAGGGTGCTAGGGACTGTGTGTGTATAATATTATGCACTCACACACATACACACACACGCAGACACATATACATACACACAGATACACACAGAGACACATATACACACACACATATACAGAGACACATGTACATACACACACACATACACATAGAGACACACATACATACACACATATACACACAGATATACATACATACCACACACATGTATACATACCACACATACATATAAACATACATACATACACACACAGACACACAGACATATTTATTCACACACACATACATACATACATACACACATAGACACATATACACACATACCACACATATAGACATAAACACAGAGACATAAAAACATACACACATAGACACATACATATACAGACACACAAAGATATTCACACACACATACAGACATACACACACATATATATATTCACACACATACACACATAGAGTGAGCATGCACATTTGGGAAACTCCTCCTTAGATACAAATAAGTGTGTTAGAGAATTTTTCAGATTCTTTGATAAACTACTGTGTTTTGGAAATTTGGAAAATAAACGGAGTAGCATTTCTCAAGCCCGTTAACTCTACAATCGATATTTTATGGAGGGTTACATTGGACTTGCGTTACCTATAGTAATAAGACACTGGGAGACAGCGAAGGTGTCTCTTTCTTCCTGGTTCCATCTCACCTGAGTTCACTTATTTAAGAACAGCTGCTTACCTCAGAGGGGCGTTCAGAAACTGTGGATGCCCTGCCTGTGTCTGGCTGATGGGAAGAGAGGGACTCACAAAACAGTGGCTGATTTTAAACCTCAAAAGTCTTTTCTGGTCTTAGTATATTTTTCTTTGTTGCAAATGTCAGCCGCAAGGAACTCAAATGATGGACCACTTTTTGATCCAATTGTATTGCTGCAATCCAGACTGGTTTTGACCAATTCAGTGAGACACACAGCTCAGACTGCTCGTCTTGAGAAAATGGGCTCTGGTTTTGGGCGCTCTCTGTGAATTTCAGAGCAGGAAGAACTGTGAGAGACATTGAGAAATCTCCCAACTCTTTTTTTGTTTTGTTTTGTTTTTTTGGTTTTTGGTTTTTGGTTTTTGGTTTTTGGTTTTTGGTTGTTTTTGGTTGTTTTTGGTTTTTTCAAGACAGGGTTTCTCTTTGTAGCCCTGGCTGTCCTGGAGCTCACTCTGTAGACCAGGCTGGCCTTGAACTCAGAAATCTGCCTGCCTCTGCCTCTCAAGTGCTGAGATTAAAGACATGCGCCACCACTGCCTGGCTCCAATTCTTACTCTACTGGATTCTTGTTTACCTGGAGACCTAAGCACAGGCAAGACCACACTGAGCTTGAACCCGTTTGCTTTAAGTGGCACAGACTTTAGCCATCCCCCTACCTATTGGACATGCACAGCCCCTTCTAGGACCCAGAACTCCTGACTGTCAGTGAAGAGAGATCACATATAAGGATAGTCTGCTGGGTACGTTAAGCTCCTGGGCTTGCCTCTGACTCCTCCCCCATTTTCATGACTCCTCCCCCATTTTCATGAATCCTCCCCCATTTTCATGACAGAAAGATCTTACTTGTATAACACTGATGGGTTTTTTGCAAGCCCCCTCCCCCAACCTGTCCTTTTTCACTTCTTTCCAAGCTCGCAGGCTTCTGCCACCTGGCCAGCTTTTCTCAGTCTCATCTTTATAGTCCCTTTTCAGTTCTCCTTGGCCGGGTTCTGATTGATTCATCTGACTACAAAGTTCTTTCTCAAGTATTCTGGGCACTTGTTGAGTTTGAGAGACTCCTCTGGGCATCAATCCCCAAAGGTTAGCCTGCTAGCTGATGCCCCCACCCGAGAAGGCTGATGGGCAAATCGCCTATGAATGGTGGTACTGTCGGGCCCTCCGCCCCCACCAGCATGGGCACCTTTATCTCCAGGCTGAATGGTGGAGCACAGGAAATACTCCAAAGAAATCAAGCCGATCTGCCTAGAAGGGCCTGGGGTTCCCAGGGTGGAAGCTGATGCCTGATAATAGGGCCCGCCTTGTTTGGGCATCAGTCAGAGCATGGGTTCAGATTTCTGAGGGGGGGAAAAAGGAAGGTTTAATTCTAGACTTCCAGTGTTCACAATACACCTGAAGGGAAACCCACAATATGATGTGGGAGAGACAGGAGTCAGAAATAGCAGAAGGAACCTATAGGAGCCATACAGGAACCAACCGAATGCCACACTTAATAGCAATGGATAACAGACACAGAGGCAAACAAGAAGCAAGAAAAGGTGTGATGACAGACATTTAATCCATCATTTTTTCTCTTCCTTTTAACACTGTACATATGTGTACTGTGTGCATGCCTGGTTCCCATAGAGGCCAGAACGAGGGTGGTGGGGCTTCTGAAACTGGAGTTGCAGACAGTTGTAAGGCGCCATGTGGGTGGTGGGAATGGGACTCAGATCCTGTGCAAAAGCAGCAAGTGTTCTTAATCGTCGAACCCTCTCCTCAGTCCCCCAACTGTCTCCTCCTCCTCCTCCTCCTCCTCCTCCTCCTCCTCCTCCTCCTCCTCTTCTTCTCCTTCTCCTTCTCCTTCTCCTTCTCCTTCTCCTTCTCCTTCTCCTTCTCCTTCTCCTCCTCCTCCTCCTCCTCCTCCTCCCTCTCCTCCTCCTCCTCCTCCTCCCCCCTCCTCCTCGCCTCCTCCTCCCCCCCTCCTCCTCTTCTTCTTCTTCTTCTTCTTCTTCTTCTTCTTCTTCTTCTTCTTCTTCTTCTTCTTCTTCTTCTTCTTCTTCTTCTTCTTCTTCTCCTCCTCCTCCTCCTCCTCCTCCTCCTCCTCCTCCCTCTCCTCCTCCTCCTCTTCCTCCTCCTCTCCCTCCTCCTCCTCCTTCTAAATGTACAGAGATCTTTGAGACAAAGGCATCTTACTCAAGGGGAATCATCTGGGTAGTGTGTGTGCTTTTTGAATTAGTCAAAACCAGTCTGGAATCCAGCAATGCAATTGTATGAGAAAACTTCAACCGTCATCTGGGCTGGGGAGAGGGGTCCACCTGTAAAGGTGCTTGCTACCAACCATGGAGATTTGAATTAGATCCCTGGAACCCACATGGTAGAGGAAGAACAGTAAGGGCTATATTCAAATCTGACTGATTATATTTCCATTTGTGGGGTGGGGCTGCTAGCATTGATATTAGATTTGCTGGAGTGCAAGCATTGTGCTTAGATGTGTATGCGTGTGGTCTCATCTACCATGCATTCTATGGCAGACACACCTAACACATAGACTCCTCTGATGAAGGCACTTGAGGTCAAGTCATTTGTAGGTTACATGGCTAACAAATTGAAAGTTCGGCTCATCACTAAGGCAGTTTGATATGAAGTGCCTGGTCAATATTGGCAAATTACCACTACCCTCCGAGGTGGACAGAAGTATACTTTGGGTCTAGTTAGAACAGTTTAGTCAGGTGTGAAGAAAAACTTAGAGGAGGAGATTTGGAGCAAGATATGAGACTCAGAAACCAAGTGGCCTGGGGGAAGGAAGAAGTTGTGTGTAAAGCCTCTTACATTTATGATTTGCAACAATTGGTAGGGGCTCTAAAGCTCTAACTGGCTCTAGTGTAGAGTTGAAGAGGAAGCTGAGCTAGGAGCCATTCTCCTGAGAAAGGCTCATTATAGCTCTCTCTTCTCTGTCATCTCTATGACTATCTATCTATCTATCTATCTATCTATCTATCTATCATCTATCTGTCTCTTTCAGGGAAGAGCTAGTCTTGGCCACACACACACACACACACACACACACACACACACACACACTTCCCCACTCCCCAGAAAGCAAATACTACTCCAGGAAAACACAAATGAATACATAGTAATTAAAAAAGAGTTGCAAAAGCAACAAAACAAAGGCATCCAAGAAGCAAGTAGCATAACCTGAGAAAGGATAGTCAGTTCTGGCTACAAACAGTGACTGCCTGGAACAGGCAGGAAGCAACATCACAAACCAGAATCACGAAACTCCTGGAAAAACAGTGGCAGAGCAGTAGAAAGAAATGAAACAGGGGTTTCCTGCATTCTGGAATCAGGATTTCATTGATTTAGTTAAAAAATTTTCCATATAAAAATATGATAAAGTATCTGGTTTCTTTTAACGTTAGAAGGAAAAATAAAAAATCTAAACAAACTACCATAGAAATACATCTTAAATTGGGTGGGGTGGGGTGGGAAAGGTCTCAAAAGTTCTCCAGGCTACAGAAAATGTACATTATAAAGAGGGTCGAAATATCTCAAGTGAGATGCCTCTGTGGTTAAAGTGCTTGCCGTGAAACCGTAAGGACCACAGTTTGGATCTCTAGAACGTGGGTAGGCCAGGTAAGCATGGTGGCTCGCCTGTAAACCCAACACTCAGGATACAGAGTCAGGGAGTCCTCAAGACAAACTAGTGACCCGAGGAAAATGGTGACGTCCAGGTTCAACAAGACATCCTGCTTCAATATATAAGGTGAAGAGTTATCTCATACACACATGCATGTAACCCCCCCCCACACACACACACACATGAGAATATACTAGTAACAGAAATTAACAGCATCCAATATAAGTAAAAAAAAAAAAGAAATAAAGAAAACCTGGTGCTAAATACACACACACACACACACACACACACACACACCACACACACACACACACACACACAGTTAAAATAAAACTCTAAATGTGGAAACTAACAAAACAACCAAAAAACCCAGGTGTGATGGCTCATTCTGTAACCTGAGCAGTTGACCACATGATAATTTCTCTCAAGAGAGAGAGGGAGAGAAAGAGCGCAGGGGTTATGACTCAGTCCATGGTGTGCTTGCCTTACAGGTGAGAAGATGGGAGATGAGTCCCTAGAAGCAATGTATAACCCTGGGCATGCTGGCATGTGTTTATAATCCCAGGGCCTCGGTAATGGAGGAAAGCAGATTCCAAGGATTTCACCTAACCTGAGAGAAACTATCTTAAAATGCAGATGAATAACACCTGAGGGATGCCACCAAGGTTGTCCTCAGGTCTTCACATACATGCGCATACATACACAGTACACATATTGATGCATGCATGTACATATGCACATGCAATGATGCAGGAAAAATAGAAAATAAGTTCAATATTCATATAATTGTAGTCTCCCTCCCCCCTGCCTTGATAAAACCTGAAAGCAGGCAACAGAATGGATAAAGCAGTTTGGCTCTGGTAGAGGGCATAGTGGTTAAGAACACTTGCTGTTGTTGCAAAGACCCAGGTTCAATTCCCAGCACCCACACAGTGGCTTACAATCAGCCACAACTCCAGTTCCAGGGCAACAGATAGAATTTCCTGGGAACAAACTATAGAACCTGTCTCATTTCTCCTCACATTCAGCCCCAGAAGACAAGGAAGCAATCTTTAAATGACATTTAAGGACTGAAACCCCAATGGTTCAAATGTTTTAGAATGTGCTGAACTGTGTATACCTAGTTACAGAGAAAACATCTTAAGATGAAAACCTCAAAAGTAAGATGATAGCAGTGTTAAATACATAATCAAGAAAAACCAAGTCCAGAACTTTAGCAACAAACCAGATGCCAACATTGTTGGTCCAGTGTGTAGAAACAATCCAGCTGGTTACAGTTTTGGATCAGTGTGTAGAAACGATCTAGCTGGTTACATTGTTAGACAATCCAGCTGGTTACAGTGTTGATCCAGTGTGTAGAAACAATGCAGCTGGTTACATCGTTGGACAATGCAGCTGGTTACATTGTTGGATCAGTGTGTAGAAACAATCTAGCTGGTTACATTGTTGGACAATCCAGCTGGTTACAATGTTGATCCAGTGTGTAGAAACAATCCAGATGGTTACACTGTAGAGAATGTAAAACAGTAAGAGGAGAGAGTTTAATGAGGGGAAAGGGCAAGCTGCACAGTTCCTACAGCATCTGGATTGGGGTGCTCAGCCATACAAGGTGAATACTGAAGATCCCATTGGTGAGGAGCTAGTAAGGAAAGAAGGGGGACATGCTAGGGAACGAGAAGAAATAATAGTCATTTAGTCACTGGTCCTCGTGATCAAAACACCAGAAGGTCAAGAGCACTAGAGTGTCATGGTGGCCACTGGAGGATAAAGTGAGCCTCCTAGATCTCGGAAAAGCGAGATGCAAAAGCTAGTGAATATCATAATGCCAAACTTTAAATACAGTTAGAAAAATGTGAATAATGTGACCAAACAAAAACTACGGATTTGTTATATTAAAATGTGTGTGTTTCACTTATCTAAAGGGGGAAGTTATAACAAAACTCGGTTTTATGCAGTAATATATTCCACAGATGAAAACAGACTAAAGTTCAGAAAAGGGAGAATTCTGGCCAAAAGTAAATACAAAGCAAGGAAGGACAATTTGAAATGTTAAACGCTGAGATTCATTGTGACATAGATTTCAAGAAAAAAAGAAATTTAGGAATTTAAGTCAATATCACAGTAGTGGAAGGCCTACCTTTTCTGTCCAGGCCAGACAGACAATAGAACAATAATACAAGTATCTGTCTCGGGCACATGTTTCTAGGAACATAAACATGCCTAGTTTCTTGTGTTGGTTCTGGGTACTGAACTCAGGTTTTCTTGCTTGCAAAACGATAATATAACATGAATGAACGTGGTAGTAAGTCCCAAGTGTAACAAAACAGGCACCTCTCCTATCTGCTAGGACCCATACAGTAACCTCTCCCTGTTTAAAAACTGATTTCCACCATGATATCACATGAAGTCAGATTTCCATCTGAGCATATCAGGACTAACCTTGTCTGAAGTGCTATTTAGGTCAGATAACCAACCAAGACCTGTTCCTCTCAGCACTTCTGGTATGATATCAGCATCCATATTATCCAAAGGCCATGGCCATAAACGACACATATCAACCTTGGCTAACAAAGCATGGGCATACTGGGAGTTGGGAGAAGGTTGGGGTCGCTGGAGCTGAGATGTCTGGGCTCAGAACAAAGGGAAGACCAGATCTGGGAACATCAGATCCAGCTGAAACTTGCAGGGACACGCTTTCTTTGGTGTCATTGGTCTGTGGGACTTCCAAACACCAGACTCTTCCTTACATTGTTCCACCAAGCTCCTAATCCCTGGGGGCTGAGAGATGGCTCAGTGGGTAAAGTACTTGCTGCACAGCATGAAGACCAGAGTTCAGATCCTAGCACCCACATAAAACCCAAGCAGCAGGGAGTGACTGTAACCCCACGTTGGGGAGGCCAGGAATGGCAGGCAGATAGAGCCCCTAGGCAGAACACTCTGGCCAGACAACCTGGCTGAAATCGCAGGTCCTTGGTTTAATGAGAGACCTTGCCTCAAAAGACAGAGTGGAGAATGATTGAGGGAGAACCTGAAGACCACCCCCACCCTCCATAAATACACACCTGTACACACATACATTGCACACACACTGCACACACAATGCACACACTGTATACATGCCCACTGCACACACACACACTGCATATACACTGCACACAAATGCAGCACACACTGAACACACATAGTACACATGCACTGCACACACATACATTAAACACATAGTACACACATTGTACATATGCACACTGCACACACATTGCTCACACATGCTGTACCCACTACATACACACTGCATATATACACACAGAACACACACACAGTGCACACACACTGCGCATACACAAACTGAACACACACAGTGAACATACTGCACATACTGCACACAGTCCACACACACACACACACACACACACACACACGCACAACACACACATACATGAAGATTCCTCCTCAAGTCCTGTCATATATTCGTGTTTCCCTGGGAAGTCTGCCCCGATTTTCCTCCTTATCCTCCGTGGTGCAGAGACCTTGCCTCCACACCACACATTGTTCTACTTTATCCTAAGATGAGGGTACACACTGTTTTCATACAGAGCAACACACAAGGTAAGAAGGCAACCGTCTCCTATGAAGAATGAAACAGACAGATGGGTTGGGTTGGGTTGGGTTGGGTTGGGTTGGGTTGGGTTGGGTTGGGTTTGGTTTGGTTTGGTTTGGTTTGGTTTGATACTTTGTTTTTAGTTTTGTTTTGCTTTTGGCCAACAGTAAGAATGAAAGGTAACCAGAAACTCTGGTGGATAAAATATTGGCCTAATCTGAACTCTAAAATAGATAAATGCTATTTGCTCTCTAGCCGTCTGGCCCAAACTTTTAATGCATCTCAGAAAAACTGAAATACAGCTATCCATCACCATGTACATGTGACAAACAAAAGAAATGACATTACCAGGGGGTCAGAGAGAGCTAGAAGGGGGGGGGGAGTGGAGAGATGTTAGCTTCCCATGGAGCCAAGAAATGTTGTTTCTAGTGAATGTATCAAGACATAAAGCTTTGAGAACACTATTAAAATTTATGAACTATATCAATAGAACAAACAAAAAAGAACATGTGACAATATTCAGAGGTGGCAGAGGCGGGGGAGGGGTGACTAAGGTTATTATTAAAATACTGTGCCAAAAGTTAAGAAAAAAAAAACCCAGAAGATTAAGCACATTAATCAGATTTGTGGGAGAAACGACGAGTACTAGCAACGAGGACTGGGAGGTGGAGGGAAATATTTCACTCTTGACTTGGTACCGTTCTGCTTTGATCAGGACAGGCACAATCCCAGTGGGTGACAGTTCATGTTAGACTCAGTCTCAGCCCTCAGGCAAGACCCAAACCTGGTGTCTGTGTGTTAGTCTGTTCTGTGCTGCTGTAATAGATGATCACAGACCAAGCAGTATATGAACCATAGGAATTTATTGCTTGTGACTTCTGGAATCTTCAAATTCCATTGTAGTTCTGACAACATGAATTAAAAGCAATCCTTCCCTGCCACTCCCAACTATGCCTACGCCACTGCTACCCTGTGTCTAATGAGAACGGTGACCCCTTTGTGACAGTGCTTCTTACTCATCTTCATGATTCTTAGCAGGGTCACTACTATTCATTCAACAAACATATCCTGCATGTCTACTAAGTGGCTAACTTTCCAATAAAATTACGGACACAGCAAGGAACAATTCAGGCAGAACCTCGGCCTCATGGGATGTGCATTCACTGTGGGGTTTCAGCCTTCTGGGGCCTCCCAGTGTAAGACGGCTGCCATGATTCTGGACACCTCGGACATGTGAAGCCTTTATCACACTGTTGTAAGTTTGGGAGTTTGGGACAACACATCTTTTTCTGTTTTACTGCCTCCTTGGAGCCTCAAATACAGAAGATGCTCAATAAATACTCAAAGAACATCCACGTGTTGACTAAGATGGTGCAGAGTTCTGTCACCTCATATTTGTTCTCTTTATTTTCTTCCTCCTTTATAAATAAACAAATTAAATTACTATTGTTCAGGGAATCTATCCTCCTATACATGGACATAATCCAAAATTATGGAAATGATAGAAAAATGCATATGAATCTGACCCTCCAAAAGGCTGCTAGAAGAGAACACAAAGATGGACCAGTGGAGGCCAGTCTAGAGCAGTAGACACACTTGTCATAAAGTTGTAAGGTATATGCCAGACTGTCACAGCCTGAATCCCAGGGCGGCAGCCATGTGCACACAGCGTCTGTAGAATGGAATAAAATGTTGGGTGAAGTTTAAAAATGTGACATCATTTCCATTGCTTGCAGATGAGATGGGAGAGAGACAAGCTCAAACCTCAAATCTGGTTTATCTGAGAACAGATGGGGTTGGGGGGAGACAGCCTTCCTGAGAGAGGTGCTGTGTGTCTGTCTGTGTGTCTGCCTGCGCCTCTGTCTGTACCCCGAGATCTGAAATGATTAGTACAGAGTCCAGTGTCCTGGAGCCTTTCAGGGCTCTTAGACACAGCGAGCAGGAGGGAGGCTGAGGCCGGAGATGAGCAAGGGATAGGATTGATGGCAGTGGCAGGTGCCTCTCCCAGCGCCTCCTGTGAAGCGCTCATCTTGGACAAAGGGGACACTCATGCCTATTGTAACAATGCTGCTGGGAAAATCAGATTGTGGACGGTGTCCCCGGCCAAGCTATCGTTCCCAACTGTCTCAAGGCAGAGGGCACTGAATAGAGAGCCTGAGCGAGGTAGGACCAGAGGCCAGACAGAAGGATTTGCAGACTCCACTCAGGTCTTTTTCCCCTGGGCGCAGACAGATTAGAGGCAAACTAGTTTCTTTTGAAATATAGACATTACTGTTTGAACCATAAGGTAATGGCACCAGGATGCCAACAGGATGTGGGCTGCAAAGCTCTGGATGTTCACCAAGGAATCCCTCTCAGTGTCCTTCTCTTTGAAAGAGAACAGGCAAAAGGGACCCTCCAAAGAGATGGAGTTGGGGGCACGGCTGGGAGCCAGGTCTCGGCAGCCTGAGGACTCTAGATTTCTGGCTCAGTGATAACTCAGAGTGGTTGTTCCCTCTTCCCTTCTCAGGAGGAGGGACTTGATAGTAACTGCTCTGTTTCTTACCAGCCACTGACTGCTGGGGCCTCTATGCTAAGAATATATCCTAAAAGCAAGCCCAGTCTCAGGGAATTGGCGATTCAGGTACAAGGCAGTAAGCAAGTGGCCGAGGGAAGAGATCTATACACAGAGGAGGAGATAGAGGTTTGATGTGTGGTGGGTTGAATTCATGCTTGTCCCTCAACATGGCTTCAAGCTAGACTACAGGAAGAGGGCAGGAGGAGTAGGGAGGAGGGAGGAACTCCCAGTGTCTCTCTCCCTGTTTGACTAGAGTGACTGGAAATGTTCTACTCAGTTCTCCATCACTGTAGGGCACACCTAAGGTAGTAACTTAGAAGGGAAAGGCATATTTGGGCTTGGTTTTTGCATGTTTAGATCCAGGATTAGTTGGCACTGATGACTGGGGGCCTGTGGCAAATTAGTGCGTTGGGCAGGGAGTGTGGGATGGAGCAAACTGCTCATCTCAGGATGATCAAAATAAAAAACAAGGGGAGAAAAGATGGATATCCTACAATCCCTTTCAAGGGACTGTGGGGAGGGAGAGGCACCAGATTGGGGAGTCAGCAGGTGCCAGGTTAGGCGTTTTCTTAAGCTCCTGGGTCCTCCCACTTTCCTTATACCTCACCCAGGCATTCACCACTGGACATGCTGTTTTCTCTAAGCCATTTCCTCATGAGCAAGAAAGTGGTTCTCTTAAGGAAGTCTATGCCTGACCTCCTTATCTACGGATACCCTACTAACTCACCCTTCGCCTGAAACCTCCCAGGGCTCCGTCATTTAAAGACTGTTTCCTACTGGTGCCAAGCTGAGGAACACATGACATTTAACACAACATCTTTTGGGGGAACAGTCCAGATCAAATCCTAACAGAGAAAAGAAGAAGAAAAGACCAGAGACTGGTGGAGATGTATCTGGAGGCATCTGGCCTTGGATGCCAGAGGATTTTAAGCATATTTGCCTTCCGTAGCACATCCCAACATCCTTGCAAGTCCGCAGGGCAGAGACTTTGGCATGTGCCAGCACCAGCCCTGGAAGGAAAGCAGAAAGCCTTGAGAAAGCTAAAGTAAGCTTTCTGCTAACTTCTCACTTGACCCTGAGGCTTCCTGCCCCTTGGCAATGTTCTGCAGCTAGAAGGTCAAAGCCTGCAGCCTGCGGAAGATTCCTCCTGATAAAGACTGGGTCCTGATAAACTTACTTCCTCTCAGCTAGCTGGGAACAGTCCCTTCCCAGAACCCAGCCTCTGTTTCCTTTAAAAAAAATTTTTTTTTCCCTAGGGCCATTTTGCTTTTGGAGTCTACCCCTCCCAACCCCATCATTAGAACTCAGAGTAATTGGATGTAGGCTCCAGGGTCAACCACAGTTTAAACAGTGTTGTAAAGACAGAGACTTCTCTGCCCAGGTTCAACTAAAAAGGAATATAGATATGTATTTCCTTAGAAAAGTGGCTATCCAGAAAGCAGAAGTCTCACACAGATAAAATCTGGTATAAAATTCTACCTGAAGTATTTATAAAATCTGTTTTAACGGGCACTTACCAGCTCACTTACCAGTCCCGTTGCATAAATGTATAATGTGTGACTGAGAGACCTCTTTACCAGAACCCTAAGGTCTCCCAAAAGAGGTGTGTTTCAGACAGGAAACCAAAGCCCAAAGATAAGGAAATAAGTATGCACCCAAGGACTGGCCTGGCCGTTAGAGGGTCATTTCATAAAACGAACTGCACAGGTCTGGCTGGAAACTTGCAGTTGGAACTGAGTCCTCCAGTTAGAGACTGGCTGTGTGGATCAGGGCATGGGACACCTCAGAGGCAGAGCTGAGCTCCAGAGGCTTCTGCAGGAATGAAGGGAGACTTTGTGTTTCCAGACTTTGCTATCTCTCTGTAAGAAGGGAACTGGAGACTCTCATAATGGGCATACCTTCAGAAGGAGAGGGTTCCCCTTGCAGCCTCCTGTCCTTCTGGTATCTTCTCCAGCACATGGAAGGAAAGGTGAGCAGGATCCAGGAGTATCTGGGGCAGTCATCAGTGTAGAAGGACTTACCCTGTCCTTGGGCAGCTGACATTTCTGAGTGACATTCTGCTAGCTAGCCCCTGTGTGAACATTCAGCTATGACTGCAGTTACCAGCTGTATTGTCATTGTGACACAAACTAGAGTTACCTACAAAAGGGAACCCCCAATTACAGAATTTCTTTGATCCAATTAGCCTGGAAACATGTCTTTGGGTCACTGGCTTTATTGCTAGTTGATATAGAAGGCCTCAGCCCACTATGGGTGGTACCACCCCTAGGCAGGTGGGCCTGGGTGATAGAAGAAAGCTGGTTGAGCAAGAGACTATGCAAGAGAAAGCCAATGGGCATATTCCTTCATGGGTTCTGTTTCAATTCCTGCTGAGTCCTTGTCCTAATATCCTTCAGTTATGGGACTCTGACCTGGAAATAAGCCCAATAAGCCTTTTCCTGCCACGTTGTTTTTGATTAAAGTATTTGTTGCAACAACAGAAAAGCAAACTAGAACACCACCTTCAACAAAGCTACATGGTACCTGACTTTCATTCTTCTTTTCTAACGGAGTTAAAAGAAAAATAAAGCTCCCAGTGATGAAGAAATCCCCAAAGGTCTGGTACTGCGCGCCTTTACTTTAGTTCTAGCACAGGTAGATTGCTACAGGTTCAAGGCTAGTAGTCTATATAGTGAGTTTCAGGCTAACCAGGGCTACATGGTGAGACTTGTTTAAAAAAAAAAAATTATTTTTGAGAGACCAAAAACTGTAATGATACGTGGTGGTAGGCCACAGGTGGCATCAAGATTGGCATCCCCACACACCTGTTTTCATTTCCAGGCTCTAAACCACAGGACAGACAATGTTCCCTTTGCTGTGCCCTAGGAAACCAGCACACACATGCTTTGGTTAGCCCATGAGTGAGCTTGAGCCACACTGCAGGGGGTCCCCCAGATCCAGTTCCATGCCGGGAACTGCTGAGCTGGAGCAGTCTGGAAGGAACTCAGGGGACTGGGCATCTGGGTCTGGGCTCCTTTTCCGCCTTTCGAACGATTTCCCACTATCCAGAAAATGGCCTACTGGGTAGAAAGAGCACATTAGAGCTTCATAGATAAAGAAATGCAAGGTATTTTTCCTACACCCCTTACTGAGCATTGTGGTAAGAAACAAAAGTGAAGAACTAGATGCCTTGGAGGACTAGGCTGCCTGGCTAGAGAGACCAAGTAAGCTCAGGTGAACCGCCCAGGATTCCGTGGAAAAACGGCAAACCCAAACTGTTGGAGCAGCTGCAGAGGAAACAGGTGCAGGGCTCCTGAGACAACCTGTGTGTGCAGTTGTGGGTCTGGAAGAAGCCAGAGAAGACAGCACTTGGAAATGGGAGATAAAGCAGGGGGAGGAGGGAAGGACCGGTCTTTCCCTGAGACTGCTCTCCTGCCCCAAGCCATGTAGGTGGTGAGGAAGAGGAAACAGATTAGAGGCCCCAGCTGGGAGGCCTGGTGCTGCATTACCGCCTTGGGTCTTTATCACTGCCTTTCATGCCCCTGGCTCTGCAGGTCACTCCACAGCAGCTATTCTGTGGCTCCCTGGGAGCCCACACACTTAAGAGTGTGCTCTGGTAAGGTCTTTCTTAGAACCCCATCCTTTGGCTCCCAGGGAGCGTCTCACAGTTAGCTGAGGACTTGTGAGGACTTGAATTTGCATATAAAGATTCTTGAAGTCTTCAAAACTACAAAGGGGTTTTATGGGCCTGTGGATGTAGGCTCCCTAGCATACAGAATGCCCTCTCCTCTGACCATGTTTGTTCCTTTTTCCTACCAAAGCAGTTAGTCCAACAAGAGACCACATTCCTGGAACCCTCTCCCCTTCGTACTACCTCTTCTTCATACTACCCAATTGCATCAGATTGCGAAATCAAGCTTCCACCAATGAAATGGGACACAATGATCACCTGCTTTAGGGATAAAAGACAGACAGTCTTGGCCAACATTGCAGACTCTTCTGTCCCCAGCACACCACGCGCCAGTGGGTAGGTGTGGTGAGTAACAACCTCAGTGTCAGAAAATAAAATTAAACAGGATCCCATATGATAGTCCTGTGGGGGAATCCAGATCTTCAAATAAACAGTAGAGAAGGGGCGGGTCTGGGGTGAAGGTGGCTTAGTTTGAGACCCTGTGGGACTTCAGAGCTTGTTCTAACAGCCAGCAGGGGTGGGTTGAGAGTGACCTAGAGCTACCATAGGCCTGAGGAAAGGAAGAAATACAAAAGGAGTGAAGAGAAGCAAACAAGGAGGAAGCTCACGAGTGACTGGGCAAGCACTCCACCACTGAGCCACATCCTAGCCAGAGGCAGGATCTCTGAAGGACACACAGACCTTGGTCATTCCTCTGTGCCAGCCAAGTGTCCAGCCACTTGTGCAGGGTTTGGCCCAGATCTCTCTCTCTCTCTGAAGTCCAGGAAGAGAGGGGGTGAGGAGCCTTGGGTGAGTTCACACACCATTCCGTCTTCAGGAGCCAGGGAGAGGATGAACACTTGGATAGGAAGCCAGCACCCACCGTGACATGTCCATTGAGAGCCACTGAGCTGCAAGGTGATGCATCCCAGTCCTCGCCCTCTCTCTAGTTGTCTCCTTTTCTCCTCCTCTCTCAACTTAGTAGAAAAGGGAACATTAATCAGAGGGAAAACTTTCCATAGTCTGAGGAACTTCCCAACTCAAGGAAGATCTGCTTTCAAGAAGCTACCTGGAGCCAGACACAGGCAGCTGTGGTTGCACCTGAATCATTCATAAGGTGTGTGGGAGGGATTGCTTAGGAAAGGGAGGCAGAGGCTACCATAGAACTCTCCTCGTTTTTTCAGTTAGCCTGGAGCTGAATTCCGAATGAACAGATTTCATGTAACACAAATATCCCTTCAACAAGAGAGAAGGACAGTGGGACGGTGAGTTAAAAGGACAACATTATACTATATAATAACAGCAACTTCACCCAGTTTCCAGGAGCTTTCGAAACAGAAACAACTAAGTTTAGCCTATCCTTAGCAGAGGTGTGCAGAGGCAAGTTAGCTCTGAGCATGCTCAGAACATCTTCCTCTGTCCCCCTGTCATGGAGACAGAGTTCAAGGAGAAGTCCACTTGTGCTTGCTAAGCTCAGAGGAGTGATATGGTTGCCAAAGAGCACGTGCCCTGAGCCTGCGGACTGCCCCAGGTAAGGTAGAGCCAAGACAGTTGTGGATGACTTTGAACTTGGGAAGGAGGAAGTGGGAAGAGACAAAAAAAGGAAGAAAAAAAATCAGCCTAAGTTAACTTACTGCTTCTCTCACCAAAACTCATCCACAAGGGTGGGACCTGGTCAAACATTTCTTAGAAGCAGAAAACTGCTTCCTCTGGGATAAGCTGAAGAAAAGAGGAAGCTAATTAAGTAAAAATTGAGGAAGCTGTGGGTCACTAACCTGCTGAGAATGTTCTAGAAGCCACCATCAATCATCGTAAACCACTGCTCACTCAGAATCTTCCATGCCACCCTCTGCGCCAAGGGCACGGAAGATGGATTCTGAGTCAGACCAAGGCCCATGCTCCTTCTCACAGAGAAAGCGAGATAGCAAATCACAAGGGAGAACACGGGTGAGTACAAGGCATATATGCTGTGTGGATGCAAAGGTGTGCACACCTCTTCTACCGGAAAACAGCTACAAATCTGTCACTTGTTTGTCAACAATAATGGAATTTTCTTGTTGTTGTTGTTGCAGTAGGGGTTTTACTGTTACAGCTTTTGAAAAGGGTTTTCATATCTCTATGCGTTGTTGTTCCATCTAGAGTAGAACCTTCCTAGGATGATTTAGTACATCTCCCCCATCCTTCCATCCATCCATCCATCCATCCACCAACATGACATTTCCCTTTTTCCTTTTCTCTACAAAAATGCAGGAAAGAATAGCACTTGACACCTGATTCTTGTGAATTTATGGTCTTATGTGATATAAATTTATATGTGTATGCTATTAGACAGTGCAACTTGATGCCTGTCATTTGAAAATGGGTGTGGCCATTCTAGAGTCTCAGAATAGTCACAGACAGTAACTTATAAGAGCTTAGACCCTGGAGTGAAGACAAATGATGTTTAGGACCCACTTTTTTTTTTTTCTGTTTAGTTAGCAATGTGACCTCTGTAGGTTATTTAAACTTCTTGTAATAGGAAGTAAATAGGACCTCTTTCAGATGGCTAAGCAGACTAGTAAATGATATAACACATTTGCATGCTCATTGAGGGTCTTACACAGAAAGTGATCAAGAAACAATAGGTGGAAAAGAGAGGGGGAGGGGAAGAGGGAGAGGAAGAGGTTGAGAGCCAGCATCATAATACTTAGTCTCTACCCTCCGTCCTTCTGGTCTTCCGCATGAAGGGACTTAACAACTTTTCCTTGGGGCATTTTCAAACTCTCTGCATGCTGCTCTCCTGGGTGGGTGGGTGATCGGCCAGGAATCCGAGGAGGGCAAGGCGCCCAGGAGCCTGTGAACAGCACTGACCTTAGTTTCCAACTTGGGAGTTCTTTATCATCCGGAACCAGCAAGGAACTGAAGCCACTCACAGCCGATGTGCGTGGAAAGCTGCTTCAGCTGCCACAGTGAGCTGCAGCCCTGTGTTCATCTTCCTGAGCCCAGTGGTAGACACTCCCACCAATACCAGCTCTTGCCCTGAGACGGTGCTTGAGCTGGGCTCACATTGAGTCTCACTGGAAGCAGAAGACATTGCTATCTCCCCCCCCCCTCCCCCATCTGGTAGAGAACGAGCAGATGAAGTCTCCTGACAACCTGTAACAGGGAAGCTGCAGAGACTCAGTGCTTGCCCAAGAGCCACCAAGCAGCTCACTGGCAAAGGGTTCAGCCAGCTGAGCAGTGCATGGGATTATTCCAGCAACCATTTTCATCTGTGTTTTAGTTTAGGCGACCAGGAGCTCGCTCATCACCTCCTGCGCACTAACCCAAGTTACCCCACGCACTCCCATGGCATCTCGAAGTCTTCGGAGGACTTTTGCATACCAATCTCTACTTGATTTTCATGACCAACCTCTCTGAAAATAAGTTTAAGAAAATAAACTCAGGGCTTGGGAGATGGGTTTGATCCATAAAGTGTTTCCAATGCAAGCATGAGGGCCTAAGTTAAAAACAAAAAACCAAAGCCAAAAAACAGATGCGGTAGTGCGTGTTAGTACTCTCAGAGTGCAGAAGGTGAAGACAGGCTGGTCCCTGGGCTTGCTGGCCAGCTAGCCTGCTCTACTCGGCAAATCCCAGGACAGTGAAGGACCAAGGTGGATGACCCCTGAGGAATGACGCATGAGGTTGGCCTCTGCCACCCACACACGTGTGCACACTCCCATACAAGAATATCCACACACATGCACGTGTGTGTTTGTGCAAAAAGAAAAGAAACAAAAAAAGCTAAGATATTTCATCTGTGGCCCAAGGCAGACCAGGTGTTCTAATTTATACAAATGTGCTTTTTCCACTATGAGGATGAGGAAGGGACCAGCACAAGCCTGTACCCAGACTGCCAATAACAAAAGGGGGGGGGGAGACAGAGAGAGAGAGACAGAGAGAGAGAGAGAGACCAGTGAAAGTAATGCTGGCATCCAGAGGTTCAGGGCAACACATGAGCAGTCCAGAAACGTGGACACAGAAACCAAAGACAAGAGTTTTCTGAAGTCCATGGGGTCAAGTTTGTCACAGTTCTGTTTTTAATACAGGAGACAAAATCCCCACTGTAGGGGGCAAGAGACAGCAACTGGCAACAGACAGTAGGATATGATGTGGAGTCACGTCCTCAGAACTCAGTGTCAGCTTTCACATCATGCGGATCCCGGTTTACACTTTACAGACTTGCTCATCCCAGCACATAAGGCAACTACCATGGCAATGATACCCATCACTATGACCCACTCTGATTGGCCAAGTCTGATCACGTGTTTACCCACAGGCCAAGGGATGAGGTCGGTGTTGTCAAACTCAGGTGAGCTGACGGTGGGGGGTGGGGTGGGTTCTTCAACAGAAAATTGGGGTGCTATAAACGGATACAATGGGAGGGCTGGGCAGAGAGAAACAGTGTTGTCAAACTCAGGTGAGCTGACGGTGGGGGGTGGGGTGGGTTCTTCAACAGAAAATTGGGGTGCTATAAACGGATACAATGGGAGGGCTGGGCAGAGAGAAACAGTCACCCCGGGACTGTGTTGGCTCTGACCTCCCGGAAGCATCCCTGGATGGGGCCAGCGGTGATAAAAGGACTTGATACAGGGCTGCAAGGTAGCACTAGGCAGGGAGTCGCAAAGTCCTTGGCTGTAATTCCAGCTCTCTCCGTAACTACTGATGTGACTTTGAACAAGTCATTGAGGGTCTCTGGGCTTCAGTGCCTCCTATGTAACAGAGAGCAGTAATTTAAATAATAGTAATGGCAAAAGCTCCCCAGGTTGCTGTGAGGATCCTGATGTGATCCAATTGGATGAGATCATAGGCAGAAAAGCCTTTTGAAATGCTAAGTGCAAAAGATTTATAAATATCAGAGTGTATTTGAGGCAGGAGAGTAGCATCGGCAGAGACATGAAACAGGAGCAAGTCCTGTGTATAGGAGGAATAGTAAGCAGGTTCAGCTTGGAACCTGGGAAAAGCTGGGCTTGGGGATGCAAAGCTAACATGGCGCGACCCCACCACAGCAAAGGCTGAATGGTAGTCAGCCCCAGGAAGTTCTGGTCTGCTGAAAGGTGACATACAGAAAGGCAAAGCAAGTCCTTACAGTTAACGAGGACTTTCCCATGAACAGCCAGCTTTCTCCTTGGGGAGACACTGTCAACACTGGCTATGCTCCTGGCCAATATTTGGTTTCTGGGAGGCCTTGCCCCGTCTCTTACCAAGGAATCACAGAAACAGGTGGAGAATGGAGCCCTAGAGGAGGGCCAGGTCAAGGTCCTGGAGGGTGGGGCATGGGAAGGAGGAGGAGAAGGAGAAGGAGGAGAAGGAGGAGAAGGAGGAGGAGGAGGAGGAAGAGGAGGAGGACAATGAGGAGGAAGAGGAGGAAGAGGAGGGGAGGAAGAGGGGGAGGGGAGGAGGAGGAGGAGGAGTGGAAAGTAGCAGGTGGGTCTCAGTGGTTGTGACCTTCCTGTGTAATCAGCCCTGATTAGGGAAAAATCACTTGAGTGTACAAGCCCCATGCATTGGGTCCCTTCCCAGAGAGCTAGATTGCTAGGCTTCTTTGCCCTGTCAGGAGGGTTTACTGAGTGTGCAGAGCAGGTAGGAAGAACTTTCAGAAGCAGGTCTCTCTAAACGGTGGTTGTTGTTGTTGTTGCTGCTGCTGTTTTAAGTTGGTATGACTGTCCACCTCTCTACTCTCCCAAGGGACAGCAGTGGGAAATGAGAGGCGTGCACACCCAGGGAAACACGTCTGGCCCTTGCCTTGCTTGGCTCCCTAGTCGTACAGCCCGTGGCTTGTTGTGTGGGATTGTGAATGGAAGTAGGAAAGATATCCATAGATAAGCACCGACTTGCTCCCAGCACTCAACAGTTTACAAAAGACTCCCCTTCACTTCCTGTCCGTGAGTTCTCCCACGATGCTGGCACACAGGGTTGATCAAGCACTTCAGAAAGTCCGTGTCATTGGCTCACAATCCCACAACTGCCACTACACAGGACAGTCAAGACCTGTTTGAACTCTGTGGCTCACTACTGTGTTGCTGTGGATTCGGAAAGCCTTGAGAAGCCACTTCCTCTCAGCCTAGGTGGCAGTGTCCTGGAAGGCACCGTGGGCCTTCATAGCTGGGGAATGACAAGTGGGGTCAGGGTGGGGGTCTGGAGGTGTGTCTTTCAGCTCATCCTGAAAACGCTGGGGAAATGATGTAGGCCTTAGGGTTGTCATCTACAGAATGGTGGTGGCACTGCCCATGTGGACCATCCTACAGAGCTGCCTTGATAATGTCCTCTGAAGACGCTCCGGTGCTATTCCAGGAGTTGAGCAAAGCCTTCCGTTTCCCCGTTCTTCTCCCTCCTCAGCTATTAACAGGATGCTCCCTTCGGCCCTAAGACAGAGGGAGGTGATGTCTGGCTGGACCTAGGCTGCAAGTGCTGGTGGAGCTCTTTTGTGCTGTGGGACTTGGTCCCAGGTAGGTTTGCCCAGAGGCCATTCTGCTGGAAGGATGAGCTACGGGGAAAGGAGCTTCGCCACAGGTGAGCAAAGAGAGACAGCCGGCTCGGGAGGCTTTTAAATGTAAAGTGCTCTCTAGAGAGTTCGCAAAGGCCCGATTCCAGGGAGATCAAAGTCGGAAAAAGCTTGCTCCTCCAGAATCAAAGGCTCCTTGCTCTCAAGAGCAGACAGCAAAGATCCCCACCCCCACCTCATAGTCCCCCCCCCCCCCCCCCCCCGCAAGAAGAGCCAAGCAGAACAATGGCGAGTGGCTGCCCGCTCCCAGACCAGACACCGAGCCAAGTCTGCAAACATCTGCACCTGGGATGCACCTGCCAGGCAGGCCTGACCCGGAAGCAGCGAAGCGCACCTGTTCTTTTGATTTCCCATCATTCACTGGGTGGGGATGGTCCCATGGATTCTTACACGCCCTCTTCCCTCCCTCCTACTTGTGGTTGGCTGAAGGGTGTAGTGGGCAGGGCAGTTTCCAGTTCCTTCTCATCTAGTCGTTCCCTTCCTGACCTTGGACTGTCCCTAGCTTGGTGAGGTTTGCTGAGCGTTGTAGATTCAATCCTTCTGCCTTATTGACTCTCAGGGTGCTGTGGATTCAGTTGGGACAATGGGTGGGACTTACACTACATTCAAGAATGAGGCGTTCATGTGGCTTTGACTGGAAGACAGAGGAGGAGAAAGAAAAACTTGAATTCTCCACAGTACTCACTCAGTTCCAAATAGTTGGTTGGTTTTGTTTGGTTGGTTTGGTTTGGTTTTTGATTCATCAAGAAAATTGATGGCTATGGAGTTACCTCAGTAGTACAGAGCAAAAAGCCCTGTGTTCCTTCCCCATCATGTGTGTGTGTGTATATGTGTGTGTGAGAGAGAGAGAGACAGAGAGAGACAGAGAGACAGAGAGAGAGAGAGAGAGAAGGAGAGGGAGATTGGTGGAAGGGGAAGAGGAAGCAAGGAAGGACCTGAGCTCTCAGACCCTCACCAACTCAGGTGACCTCAGACCTACCCATCCTTAATCCTTACGCCAAGGCTGAGGTCTCCTGCCCCGCCCTCAAGGTGGCCAGGATACCCTTCATTACTCCCTCTCTGACACCTCCTAGGCCCCACCTTTCCTCTGGGTAAACAGTGCTCCCCACTGTGCCCCAGCTAGGAGCACACACCTCTGTAAAACAGAAAGGTCTGTCTTCCACTTGTCCCCCAGTGCTCTGACCTCATCTCCCTCCCCACTCCCACCCCCTTGCCTTTCTCATCCACTTCTTGAAGACTCAGTTACACTCTGGGCCTTGAGTCTGTGGCTCCCCTCAGTCTCAAACCAACTGCCTTCTGTCTGTTCTGTTCTGCTAAACCTGCTTTGATTCATTGGCAAGTTCAAATCTTCCACACGCAGGTCTTCTCTGCTTGGCCCACTAAGACATGCTGTTCTACTTACAGTTTTAGGATAAATTAGCGTGTTCGATGCCACAGTGCTCAACCTTGTGCTTGCTCTGATTTACCCTTTACCTCATTTGCAGCGGTCCTGGATCTCCACACCCATAAAATACAGACATTCTAGAGCTTTCTAAATATTTTTATATAAAGAGGATAGTTTATTCTGTGTTTCACATATCGTCTAAAGGTTTCAAATAATCATATCTTCAAACTTCTGAACATCATACGCACGTGGTCATCATACGCACATGGTCAGCCGTAGCTGGATAATGGGTGGAGAGGGACCTCTCAGCACGTGCCTACTCTTCCCCAGAGGGCGACTATTACACACCATTTCTGTCACAGTGGTTCCGCTCCCACCCAAGCTGTTCCCAGACCATAAGCCCAAGGCATCATCTCCCTCCACCAAATGCTGTCACACCAAGACCTGCCACCAACACCTCTTTTCCCACACCTGTGGCACCCTCTCGATTTTTCACCCCAGTTGTGGTGTAGGTCACTTTCCCATAAAATGGTACCAATTCCCTGCTTGGTTGATCTGCCTTCAATCTTGGCCCTCTCAAGATCATCTTTAAAGAACCATCGAGAAGTTGCACTCAATATCTGTCAGACATCCTCACGTTGGACTCTCTGTCCTCAGACAGGTTCCTACAAATCTCCAAGAATGATATCTAACTACAGCCATCTGCCTGTGCGCTGGATTTTTTCTTTGTGGGGGGGTGGTGTTTACTTTATCTTATAGTCTCTCATCAGTGGAAGCTGGGGCGAAAACCGAAGACAGAAGCTTGAAACCAACACCACGGGCTTGTTTCTAGGCTTACGTTCAGCTACTTTTTTGTTGCAGAATTTATTAAAAGATGAACCCGCCAACTCTCCCCAGGGCCAGGCCACACTCCTGCATGCCTGCCACCACTGCCAACTCTCTGGAGCTAGCCCCCACAGCATCTGGCTCGCTTGTCCGGCGAGCCACAAGTTCTGTCTCTGCTATAATCCCCTGTAACTGGCGGTCCCACACTCCAGTAACAAAAAAGATCTGCCATCCTGGTGGTCTGATAACACAATACACAGTAACCCGGTAAAATCAGACTCTTAAGCTTATAGCTAACAAATTAGATTTATGTATCCATAAAAATCACAATTTACAAGATGCCAATAAATAATTTCAGACCCAATTGATAATGATAAAGTTTTAACCCATTATTTCTAACCTTATGAAATCACAGTGAAACCACGCGGGTTCATGTTCGTAACCAGGTTCTTCTTCCCCGCCTCCCAGAGGCAATCTCCTCTCTCTCTCTCTCTCTCTCTCTCTCTCTTTCTCTGCAACTCTTAGCTCTGCCTCCCCTTCCCCTGTCCAATCACAGGCCTCCTCTGAACTAATATAATTGGACAGGGAAAATCCTGCAACACCTTTCCTATCTAGGCCAGGCCCACATGCCCAGGAACTGTTCTACCCATAGTACTCTGGACCTTCCCACATCAATTTCCAATCAAGAAAAACCGCCTCACTTGTGGTTACTAAGTAGAAAGAGGATCATGGGTACTAAGTATGCTCAGAACAGTTAACTTCTTTCTCACTTCCCTAGCTGACAATAGAAACTGTCTCATTCTGTGTCCAATGGTCAGGTCCTCTTGGGCCATGGAAAAGCGAATGCATACTGTCTTCTACCAGATCCCAGGGAAGTCTGCTGTAGATGAAGAGACAAGCGCAAAAGCATTGACCTCTGCAGAAGCTGCACAATGGTGGAGAAATTCAGGTCAGAGATGCGGGGTTAGACAAGGAGATCCCTCAAGGCTGCTGGAGTTTTCCATTCACTTGAAGCAATGAAGGCTGATGATTCTATGTGATTGCAGTTTGGGATAAAATGGACAGCAGCTGGATCTTCACAAGTAAATCACGGGTTGAGTTAGCAGCTCAGTGCATGCAGTTCCTGGACTGGTGCACTATCATGATGTACCCTGCGTGTGACTCTGAGAAAGATCGTGCAAGCTGTATGTCTAATACAGCGTTCTCCAAGACCTTTCAGTGGATGCCTTTAGCTTCCTGGCAAGATTCTAACTCAACTACTGTTCCCGTCTTCCTCTCTGGTTTGCTTTCCACTTGATTCCTCAAAGACATGTGCTCCAACCATCTTGAAACTCATCTAATTCCGTGACTGCAGTATGTTAAATCTGGACCTCAGTGACACTGGACTATATTATTCTCTTCTCTAGACCACATTTCTTCTAGCTTCAACCAAATACCAGCGCTAGTTAGCATCCTTTATTCCCCTGGAGTGTTAGTGTTGCCAGCACACTGGATCCCTCTTCTCAGCACCTTTTTCGTACTATTTAAATTGCTGGTTACCAGTCTGTCTCCCAGTTAATGTGGCCCCTGGAGCCCTTGCCTGTGTCGAGAAGGCTATCTCCGACTGGAGATGATCTGCTGATAAACCTCCCATAGCAACATTTGCCCAGCGATTGGGAAAGAAAGGAATGGCCTTATGTGGGAGGGGGAGGAGGAGGAGGAGGAGGAGGAGGGGATAGATGTGGTGACTGCATTGCTTCACGCTTGAGCTGAAAGTGGAGATCTGATTTAATGATACATGGCCACACATTTCCCCCACTCCACTCACCCACAGGTGCGTGCCCCCAGGTCAGCTACTCACACCACCCATAGCCCAGCTTCCCAATTGTCTTCTTCCTCTTGGATGAGAATAGTGGGTTTGATCTGCGTCTCACAATCCTTAAATGTGAAAGTAAAAGTGAAGCTGGCCAGATCTCCAACTGGATCTCCTTGCTGTGGGCCCCACTCACCTCCCCCACACCAGGTCCTGCTCCTGTGATCAGGGTTTAACATGCATCAATGAAATGTCCTCCAATCTGAGCTGATCCTTCTGCTAATACAAAGTGGCAGCTTTTAAATAGGGTAGCGTCCAATTGTCACTTCCAATCACAGGCTCTGCTGAGGGAGACTTAGAAAGACTTAATCGTCTTAAGAAAACAAACAGAGGCCTCTCTGCCGAAGAGCAGCAGGCCCACAGATAGACAGATAGGAGACAGGACAAAAGCAGGCATGCCCAAGATCCTTCCTGTAATCCACCCTGTACTACTCCAGCACTCACAGACCAGGGCCTGGCGAGCAAAACTGACAACTGGACATGTCCCTCATCCTTTCCAATTAGCATCTCGCTCCTGCTCTCTCCCTCTTGCTGTCTGTCTTCCTGTGTGTATCTGGCCCCTTTAAAGGCACAAGGTATCTAATCTGCTAATCTCTAGACAACTCTCAGCTGACCTCAGACTACTAAAATTTAGAATATGGCAGGTAAAGAGAGAGAGAGAGATCCGGCCCCTGAGGAGCCTAGTGGAATGCCTTCATTTTGTAAGAGTGAAAGAAAGTCCAGCTAAGAAGAGAGAGCTGTTTGTAAATAGACACCTAGGCTAGAGTGACAAGGTCTTCTGATTTCCTAGCACAGTTCTCTTCTGTGATACCCGTGCTCCTTAACTGCCTATCCATCTGCACCTCCAGTGTGTGTGTGTGTGTGTGTGTGTGTGTGTGTGTATGTGTGTGTGCGCGCGCTCACAGGCAAGCACATCTGCACGCGTGTGCATGTACTTGCCTGTGCATGCCCACATGGAGGCCAGAAGTACAGAATGTCTTCCCCAACCACTTCCTACCTTACTCAGTGAGAAAATGCCTCCCACTGAACCTGGAGACTGACCTTTTGGCTAGACTAGGTATCCACAAGCCACAGGACCCGCCTGTCTCCACTGTGATTAATAGATAAACACCCAGATTTTTACATGGATTCTGGGGAATCCAAACTCAGGTTCTCAGGTTTGTGTGCCAGGCACTACACCACTGATCCATCTTCCCAGCCCTTCTCGTGGGCATTTTGGAAAACTCTAGACTGAATGTCCCAAACCCTGGAGTTCTGACTATTTGGAGCTTTGGACATCACTGGCTTTGTGAACTTCCCATGTGACAACGTTCTGACTCAAAGATCAGAATCAGTAAAGATACTCCATGCCTTTCAGCTTCTCATGCAGCGCTTGTGGAAGCCGTGAGTGTGTATCCGTGGGGCTGAGGGGAGTGTAACTGGAAGTTGGGGCAGGGCTGTTACATATTGAAAGGTGGAAAAGGACTCAGTAAGGGGCCCTGCTGCTCAAGCTGCAAAGCTCCAGTCAGGAAGCCCTCACTTCTTCAGAAGGCACTATCAATGGTGCCTCAGCCTCACGGTGCCAGGCTTTGTTGCTGGGAGCTGGGGAGCTGGTTACTAAGGGTTCGGGGTTTGTACAGGAAGTTGTGAGCACACAGGCTTCTGAAATCTGGGAGAACACATGTAAAATCCCTCCCGACCTTTTCAAAGGCACCTGCTTCTGAAACTTCCGACATCACCCTCAGGAAGTCAAATTCAGCTGGGCTGAAACTCACGCGTCCCTTAAGCACAGGGTGTTGTATAGTGTTTGGTTTACAGTGGCTATTCTAGGCCTGTTTGAGGTAGACATGAAAACTCTGAAGCCAAAGGTAAGTAAGGAGCCAGAAATAGACATGGTTATAGGACAAAGAAGCCATGAGCAAACCAGTCTCTAGGAGGGCAGCTGGGCAAATGCCCTACAGCAGGCCCACACCCGGTAGATCACAAGACTCGCTGGAGGGCTTGTAACGCTTAGCCCCGCTGAGTCACCCTCTTCAAGGGTGGCACCTGGGGACCTGCACCATGTTGTAAGCACCCGAGGCATTTCTGTGCCTGCTCAGGTCTGTCCTTTCTGCATGAGGAAGCCTTCAATCTGAGCTTGAAGCTCCATTCAGCAAAGTCATTTGCACAATGGGACAACTGACTGTCCTTTGTCAAGTCACCCTACAGCCCTTAACCTTTTCTCTCACCCAGAGAAACCATAAAACACACGTATGCATATGTGTGGGCTGTAAACAGGAGCAGAGGTCATGCCCCTGCCTCAGTCCATCAGGAGGAAAGGAGCCCCACCCCACACTGATTCCCAGAAGCTTCTCGAGTTAGAGAATGGGCTTGGGGGGCTTCATAGAACCCAGAGAGTTTGTACTCTGGTCTCCCCTATGCTGGTCTCTTCGAGATGAGTAACTGGCTATAGGGAGTGGCAGGAAGACCTCCCCCTTTGTCATGTGTCTCCCAGGGTCCAAGAGCAAGGCAAAGAGGCTGCGAACTTCCCCTCCAGGAACTCACTGGCCCTTACACCTGCTTTGCTCACTGTATGGTTGACACAATCCTCTGGGTTTGATTGTATTTGTTTGAAAAGTAGTGACGAAGCTGTCTTATGTCTTTTCATCGTCACTGAGAGTCCAGCATGAATATGAACAAGCGGCCCTCAGCCCTGACTTCCTTAAGCTGGTCATGATTGAATGTGGTCCACACTCAGTGTCTGTGAGAAGTCGGGAGCACTTCCTTACATGATTCCTAACAAAGGCATTGTGGGGGAGTTCACAGTTAGGGCAGAAAGACTTACAGAAGTTAAGTGACTGGAAGGCCCATAAGTGGAATTAGGTGGAATGGTGTCCACTTCCCATTGACCAGGAGGACTAAATATTCTCTCCCAAGTTCAAGTATCTGACCTGAACGCACATTTTGGAGCTGAGACCTGAGTCTTCTGCCTTTCCTCAAAGCAGGGCTTCAAATCTGCTCACTGGCAGAGGTGAGCTCAGTAGGTAGACTGTACCACTAAGAAACCATTTCTCATCAGATCATATTTTATCCAATCAACACTACACGCTTATTATCAAATAATGTGGGCAGTTAAAATAACACTTTTGTCCAACTGTGTCCAGCTGTGGCCCACAGGCTGCGTGTCCCCTTAGATGGTGAGGAATGCGGCTCAGCATATTTGGAGATGACAATATTAAGTGGCAATAGCAAAAGGTTAGAAATGGCTACTAGTTTAGGACTGGGCCCATAGGTTAGTGGCTTGCCTTGTACTCACAGGCTCCTGGGTTTGATCTCCAACACTATAAACAAATGAAGCCAAAATAAATACCATTAACTTCTTAAGTCAATGTGTCTCCCCACAGGGAGTCATGGCGGACATGATTCCAGACAGAAAGCAGAGATGATAAAACTATGTTCACACTGCAAAGGGCGTCCTTTACTCTTTTCGAGGGTTTTCCTAAATTGGTTCATTTTTATTTCGTTAAGTGGCTGAAAAAGAGAGGTAAGAAGAGTGGGGCAGGGAATTAAAGACAAAGCCAGCAGGAATGTCTCCACCTAGCCCCAGAGTCCTGGAAACACAGGTCCTGTCTACCCAACGGAATCTCCTGATCTACAACTCTTTGGAGGGACCCAGCTTTCACACAAAGAGAGTTGAAGCTTCCTGGTGGTGAATGGGAGGTAACAACTGAGGCTCAAAGGGCTGGACCCGTGCCTGTTCCAGGAGAAGCCAAAGGAGATGAGAAGCTGCCATTCCCCTGTGCGACCCTGCCTTCCCAGTCACAGCCTGGCTGTCCCAGTACAGAGATCTGTACCCCAAGAACCTGAAAACCTGCCAAAGTCATCACCATGATGAGCAGGTGAGCCGAGGAGCCCGTGATTTATGTCAGACCATCCTATGGGCAAAGCTGCCTGCGACAGGCTGTCAGACTGATCAATGGATAAAAGGAGCTGCTAACTAGGGGCACGGCTCCTCACTTCATTTTTAGGGATCTTTGAAATGAAATATCACCAAGTTCCATTTCAGGGTACGACGGCTTTAGCATGAAAGTACCTTTTTAATACTTTCTTGAGGCTTGGGAACAGGGAGGGGGAGAGACTTGCTGGTAGTTCCCAGGGAAGATACATTCACCCCACCAAGTAGCTCTGGTGTGAAATGCTGTGCTGGGACTTCGTGAAGTTGCAGGGCCCTGATCTGCATGGGGAAAAGGCCAGACGTGTTGTGTGGATGCCTGCTCGTTCGTCAACTTGCTCTGGGACTGAGCTCAAAATGGCTGTGTAAATAACTCAGCCAGGGAGGCCGGCAGAGCAAAGCGCTGGCAGTTACCGTGCTATGAAATATGCATTAATTACATTAAACATTCAGTCCGAGACTCAGCAGTGAGGCTCTCTTTGTCAGCTCTTATAGAGCGAGCGCAGAGAGGCCAGAATGCGACAGCAATGGCCTTCTGTAAAAAGGCCCCGTTGCTGAACGTAGCACCCCGACCTTCTCCTCAGATGTCCCTTGTGTGGCCTGAGGGTCCCTGCCCAGCAGCACAGTTGCTAATGAGGCCAGGGCCCACAGTTCTCACTCCCTAGGACCCCCCCCCCCACCTCTGCTCTGCCTCTCAGATGCTGCCCACCGTGCCTTGAATCTCAGCCAGGCATCTCTCATGTGTGTGGCTGTTCACAGAGGAGCTGAGTGTGAAGGTGGAGGTTCTGCAGAGCCTGGTACCATCAGCAGAAAACAACCTCGCTCCAGGGAGAGAAGATGGTCCAGCTTAGATCATTGCCTGATAAAGGCAAAAACTAGATGTGTTAACAACATGCCTTCGGAGGGGAGGTGGGGGTTTTACGCATACTCGATGAAGAGAAAGACATATACCCAATACACATATACATGGATTCACAAAAGACGGAAAGATTCACAAAAGATGGAAAGAGATTAACATGTGTTGAAGGTACACACAGAGAGATAGACAAATGTGATGTACCTGTGGTGTACCAATTACGTTTCTATTGCTGTGATAAAATACCAGGCCCGAGACAACCTACAGAAGAGTGAGTTTATTTGGGTTTATAGTTTAGAGAGTTAGAGTCCGTGAGGGTGGAGCAAAAGCAGTAGACAGACGATAAGGACGAACACAGCAGGAGCAGGAGCAGAAGCTGAGGCCTCACATCCTGAGCTGCAAGTAAGAAGCAGAGAAGGTGAACTAGAAACCACTCAAGTCTTTTAACTCTCATAGCCTGTCCCCATGATGCAATTCCTCTAACAAAGCCATCTCTCCTAAGCCTCTCCAAACAGTGCCAACCAAGTATGAGCCAGGAATTCTAATGCTCAAGTTGAGATGAGAGAGAAAGAGAGAGATACTTATACAAGGTAAAGAGGGACACACACACACACACACACACACACACGATGGAGAGGGGAGAAGTGGGACCATGCATATGTCTGAACCCTTCGGTAGGACAGAGCACCTGTGGAACTCTGGACCCTTGTGTCACCTGTCAAGGCCAGCTATCTGGTTTCACTCCCCATAGACTGCCTGCTGTGGCAGAATCAGATCACCTGTTCCCTGAGCTTGCACTCTACTGCTTTGGATGACATGAGTCCAGCCACAATGCAGAGGACTGGGAGGACAGAGGATTCAAGTTGGAACACAAAAGTGCCAACGTCCCTGGTTGTACATCATGGCTAGGCACACCTGGTCATTTGGTCACCATGCAGAATGAACAGCTCTTCCACGTGCCTTCTGTATGAGTCCTTTAACACCCTTCATGGGCAATCTCGTTGTCTTCAAACTCTTCTGTAAGTTTACATATTAATTTGCTTCTTCCAGTAAACCTGTAATAAACATCTTTATGGCTCCTTCAACGGCAAAGCATTTGTTCATCTACAGTCTAGGGAGGGCTCAAGCGGTGCACAGCCCTTGGCTGAAGATGGTAATCTACAGGTACTGCTGCAGTGGAGGGCATATGAGCCAGTCCCATCAGATTTACAGAAACAGTCGATGTGGGGCGAGGAGGGGGTCAGAGTCAGGGGACAGGGAAAACTGAAGCTGAGTTCAGAAGTCCTGGTGGCTTCCAGGTGAGAGGTCACAGCATGTATGCTTCAAGGACTGACTGCAGCCACAGGGTACCTTTCCCTGTGTAATTTTTTTTCTTAGTGTAATAAAAATAATCATAGACAATCATTTTGGATTATTTGGGGGGTCCTATAGTTGAACCTTTCATTTTGGTATAAATCTCCAGACTTCATATAGAAATTAAGAAATTAAAAAAAAAGATTTATAATTTGTAACACAATTTGTGTGTGTGTGTGTGTGTGTGTGTGTGTGTGTACATTCACATGCTATGATACACCTGTGCAGGTTAGAAAACAACTTTTGGGAGTTCTCTCCTTCCACCATCTGGGCTCCCAGGGTTGAACTCAGGCCATCAAGCTTGGCTGCAGCCCCCTTACCTGCTAAGCTACCTCGCTAGCTCAAGCTACATATTTTCAAGTGAGATTTGACTACACGCACTGTTTCATAACCCACAACATGTATGCATGTGTCTGAATGCACACATTTGCCATGCCAGTTTTACAATTATATGTGCTTTATTATAGTTATGTGCCTTCATTCATTCGATCAATCCCAGTTATTGAACATCTAGACAGTTTCTCAGTTTAACAGTCAGACAGAGCATCTACAGTTAGCATCCTTGAAAACACATTCTTGCACAGCGTCCTAATTACATCCGAAGCTTGAACGCTGGCATCCCAGGGACTGAGAACAAACATGGTTTAAGGCGTCTGATACATGCTAGCGTTTACCCATCTATGTGTACTGAATAAAGGGCTTTCCTCTCCATTCTGAAGCCAATATATGTTTTATCCAGTTGCAATACCTGAAGTCCCCAAGGGGCATTTCTGTAAATGAGTGCCAATTTTCAAGATCACCACCAAGTACACGAAAGCACAAGGGATAAAACAAGGGGGGACAAGAAGTAAGGAAAACTCGCAAGCAGCCGGCTCCTGCAGAGAGGTCCTTAATCTGTCTCCTTAAGCTCCTGCTATCAGAGTTACAGCCACTGTGTCTTCATAGAGGTGCTGAACAACAGCTGTTCACCTGGCCGCCCAAGTTCTCAGAAGCAAAGCCTCCATGTGCTGTGGAGAGAGGCAGGTGAGCAGGTCCCTAGAGAGAAGGGTCCCTCTCTCTGTGGCTGTGATGCTTTGATCTGACAGGTGAGACTCATGGAGGAGAGCTGAGTTCCCAGGGCTTGCCCATATATTTATTGTTCAGCCATGAAGTAAGCAAAGGAGTGAAGTTTGTTAGTTTCCCTCTCTTGGGTGCAAGTTTTAGAAGCGAGTGGCAAAGCCAACTTAGAGGCCCAGGCTTCAGGGAAGATGTGGCAATTTATTCGTAAGTTCAACAACATCTTTACTGGGGAAGGGTCTCCCATTTGCTGAGCTAGGAAAAAAAGAGGGCAGGGAAGGCAGCTGAAGCCAGGATCTGAAAGCAGGAATAAAGTTACCCAATAGTCAGAGACTTCAGTCTCACCCACACTAAACATTTCCTTATAGACAGATGCTGTTTCAAGCTTAAACACACAACCAGGGAGGCAGAGACCTATGCTCTCAAGGTTCCAGTGTGGAAGGAGTCTCCGATGGCCTCTGCAGGCGACCTGCGGGACTCAAAGGCTGGGTTGATCTGTACAGACAGCAGCTATGACCCTAGGTCGTAACAGAAGCAGGTTTCAACAATCCTCAACTAAAGCCATCTGCCGCACCCCCTGCCCTACTGTGTGCACTGGGAAAAGGAAGTGGCTGCCCTGCAGTGTGCAGTTTGTGAGCCTCGTGTTTTCAGTCATGGCTCTCTTTATAAAGATCAGGGGTCAGGGGCCAGAAGTCAGGGGTTGTCAGGGGCCAAGGAAATGGCTTGGTTGTTAAAGTGCTTGCCCACAAGTATGAAGACGAACAGGATGGCACATGCCCGTGACCCCAGCACTAAGGAAGCAGGGACAGCTGGATCCCCAGGGTCTAACACTGCTCAGCACTGTCAGCCTGCCGACACATCACATAGCAAGTACCCAGTACATAAGTGTTGGTTTACTGTCTTTTTCTTTTTCCTTTCGTTTTTAAAGTTTTATTTATTTTATTGTATGTGTGAATGATATGAGTATGTACACCACGTGCATGCCCAATACTGTGCATGGTATTGGATCCTCTGGAACTAGTATTATAGACAGGGGTGAGCTAGCTGCCATGTGGGTACTGGGAACCAAGCGATGGTCTTCAGCTAGAGCAGCCAGTGACCCTAAATGCCCAATACCACCGTGCCTTCTAAATGACCTTGTTCTTCTAAATGGAAAGTCTTCCACTTCTGCACATGAGAGTTGACACTTTTTATATTCTCCAAGGATAATTTCAGTTAATTCAGTCCCTCTCATCCCTCTTCCCTGCCACTCCAAGGGAGTTAACGATCTGAGCCCCCACCCCATACACACACATTCATTTCAAAACGAACCTACTTCCTGAAGAGAAGGCGGCTCCAGAGGCTCACTGTAGTCACCTGCATGTAGAAACCCAAAGGTAGCATTGAACCTGTGACCTCAGATAGCTTAGAGAACACCGAAGGTCACCGCGACCATGACAGCTTGTTCTGAAGGCCAAGACTCACAACCTGCGGAGGGCAGACGTAGATTTCCCATGAGAAATTTTCCTGGTGTCTGGATTTCTCTGCAGCCTGACCTTAAAGAAATAAGATAAAGGCTGAATCAGGGGAGGTGTTATCAGGTGAGAGCTCAGGATGAAGGCGATAGCTTGTCTGAGGAGGATAAATTGCTTCCCCTTTCCAATCATGTGTCCTTAATACCTCATGAATCCAAAGGTGTTCATTTATGCCTGACTTTGGGGGCAATGTGTATTTATAGTATACACAACTCTGGCTTGTATGTATAATTTGTAGAATAAATGTTAAATGAGCCGCACTACTACAAATTGGAACTTGAACACGTATGTACATCAGAGATGAATTAAAAGCTCTAATAGAAAAATACTGAAATGAACAAAGTCATTTGTTTTTATATGAGTTCAAAGGTAATGGCAACTTTCTCTTTGGACCTCTGGCTCCTAACTTAGCCTACCGAATCATAGGGCTTGGTTTCAAAGAACATGAACTGCTACCCCAAGTTCACTCTGCCTCAGCCTTCCTCTCCATAAACACCAGCTGAGGGGCTTGGAAGATGCTCAGCCAGTGAAGTGCTTGTAGCACAAACACGAGGACTGGGTTTGAATCCCCAGCATCCATAAGAAAAGCCAAGCCTGATGGCAGGCACTTGTATCCCTAGCACTGGGGAAGCAGAGACAGGCAGATCCCTCAGGCTTGCTGGCTAGCCTGTCCCGCCAAATTAGCAAGCACCTGGTCAGTGGTCCAGTGAGAGGCCCTGCCAAAGAGTCAGATTGAGAACAATAGAGGAAGATATCCGACATCAATCTCTGGCCACCATAGATATGCTTTCACACACACACACACACACACACACACACACACACACACACACCATACACACATCCCACACCACATACACATACCACACAAATACAATCATACATCACACCACACCACACGCATATCACACACACACATACCATACACACATACCATACACACACTCACAGACACCATACATACACACTCACACATGCACACACCACATACATATCATACACACACACACAAACACACACATCAGACAACCATACACACACACACATATTACACCACACCACACACATACCACACCACGCCATACACACATCACACACACACACCCCACACTACATACGCATACCACCACACAAATATAACCATACATCATACCACACCATATGCATATCACACAAATACCCCATAATTCATACATACATACATACATACATACATACATACATCACACACACACTCACAGACACACCACATAATATACCACACACATATCACACACACCACACAAACACCCCTACACACAAACAATGCACGCACACACCCATACCACATATGCATACCTTACAAATACAATCATGCATCACACCAGACACATATCACACACACACACACACACATCACACCACACCATACACACATCACACATACATACCACACTATATACACATACCATACCACACAAACACACACACATCACGCCACACCACACACATATCATACACTCCATACCCCACATACATACACCATACACATATCACACACATCACACAAACACCCCTACACACACACACACAAGCCACACACACACACACACACACACACCAGCTTTGACTATGGATGTATGCTCTCAAATGTATAGGGTGGCCAGGACCACTGGCTGGCTTTAAGTCAGTGGCAAGAGCGAGGAGGGAGACAGTGGATGTGAAGAAGGAAAATCCTATTGCTACTTCCCCATTGCCTTCGTCAGCACCCCTCCGTTCCCCATCAGTGATCTCAGCCAGTCACCTAACTTCATGCCTCCACCCCCGCATGTTCGATCTAGGATAACGGTTGATTCTTTTATTGCATCATAACCTGCTGAGAAAGACATTGACACTTTATCTGTACCAGATTCTCCCTCCTCAGTGGCTGCCTGAGACCACGGAGCATCTGTCCCACCTCTGGACTGCCTGTCCTCAGCCTCACTGGCTAATTTGTCTCTGTGCTGAATCACCAGCCTCTCTCCATCCACCTTGCCCTTCCTTCACCACCTCAGCTGCCTTCAGTGCCTGCACATGTGAGATCTCTCCCTGTTCTGGGGGGAGGAGCTGGCCCCTGACTCCATGGAGCCCCATAATGCAGCCTTTAATGGATCTTCAGAATCTGCAGCACGGCTGTCCCCAGCCAAACCCGTGTGACATAGCTCCCAGAACCATGTCAGAGTTAGCCTGGGCCGCTGGTTTAAGAGGATGGCTTCTATACAGTCTTTTTAAAACGATAGGAATCAAAATGGAACAAAACATTTTAGAAGAATTATTCTTGGCCACTTCGCTAAGCTTTGCCGTTCGTTACCCGCTTCCTTCCCAAAGGTGGGGATTTGATTGTTGCACCTTCAGGATGACCTCAAGTGAATTTGAATCTCCAGCCCTCTGTAGATCCCCAAAAGTAGCAGAGCGCCTGGATGTCGGCAGCCTCTGATAGATAAAATGGGAAAGGGAAATAGGAAGGAAGGAGAGAATGGAGCCAAGAAGGAAGCCTAAGCCCACAACCCCTGGAGACAGCAGTGATCCACGTCCCGGCTTTTATCCCCTCCCATCGCAAATAGACCCTCTCTGTTCTCATCCTCCTGGCCTAAATTTGCAGCAGTTCCCGTGTTTGCTGTGCTGTACCTTTGAACCAAGCTCTCTGATATTTTGCTCTCTGATATTTTCATCCTCAAGTCCCTTGGGACGGGGTTGTCCTGTTGGCTTTCTTGACCTTTCGTATTTCCCTGGCTTCCCCTCTGAAGAGTTTGTCCGTTTCTGACATTCGTCATTGCCCACCCTACTATCTTCCTGACAGTTCCAGCACACGTACAAACTGTAACCACCTCTACCTCATTTTTCAACAAATTACCTTTCCTTCATCTTAGTCACCCGGCCGTCTCCTTCAGTGACCCTCGGTTCCCGCACACTTGACAATTCCCCGAAGTCACCTGAACCTGTGCTCCAGCCTCCTTTTCATTTTCCTAACTTCGCCTCCCTTATCTCTTTTACACTGTCCGTACTTTGTTCTGTAATCTGCCAGCTGTACCTGGTGTTTAATGCCTGACACACTTCTTCTTCTACATTGTGAATTCCCTTATTGCCAGGGCTGTATGTGGGATGACCCCGGGTTTACGTTAATTTATGGTTGAATGCTTCTCATTTCCACCCACGCCTTCACTTCTTCCCTGACTTCAGCCCCACAAGGAGCAACTTCTCCTGGCTTCTCTAATGCACTCCACACTCGTCCTGTGTCTTCACACCGTGGAGGAGCAGCACTGATTCTTCACTCAGGCCCAAGGAAGCAAGTGGTGACCTCTCCCAGAAAGCCATGCCGAGGAGGAAGTGACCCTCGTAAGTGGTGGGAAGGAACCTCTCTTCCAGTGTCTTATCTGACCACATGCTGGAGGGAACAAACATCACAAGGCAAATGCAGAAAACAGCTCCTTTCTGCTGTGCTCTATCCAGCTCTGCTGAGCCCACAGGGATGCTGCCAGAGTGACCTGGACCTGAATTCGGGGCCACTGAGCCTTGCCCTGGCCAAGCACCTTTCCCTTCTCCCCGTCTGCTCCTTGGTGTTCACATCTGTAAAAATGGAGCCAATCATGAAGCCCTTTACCTGGGAACCAAGACTGTTCACTGTGACAATGTTCTCTGTGCTGCTGATATCATCAGGACATCAGCAGACTGCACTCTCCGTGGGCCCCCTTCTTTCTTCTCATCTTCTTTAGATGGTCTGTTTCTTCCACTTCTTTCTGGTCTGAGGCAATCATGCTCTGAATAAGCAAGGTGCCTCTCTAGTCTTCCATGGGTGACAGGGGTACTGTCACTATTTCTTTGGGGGTTCAGATGGCTGAGGAGCAATGTGGGGCCGTAGGTAAGGGTGACATGTCACTCCATAGCCTTGGCCCTGTCACTTGGAGCCCCTTTGTTTCATTAGAAGAAAGGACCCAAAGTCAGGAGGTTTGGGAATGACCAAACATTGACACTCACAGAGGGTAAGGTTAATAATTTACACAGAGGAAGTTAGCATTTGTAGTTTATACATTTAAAGGGGGTTTTAATATATGCTTTTAATCATGCATATGTACCTGTTTCTGTGTGTGGGCTTGTGTATATGAGCACACACACCCATAGAGGCCAGAGGTACTAGATCCCCTGGAACTGGAGTTACAGGCAGTTGTGACCCATCCAACATGGGTGCTGGAAATCTAACTAGAGTCTTGGGGAAGAGCAGTATGTACTCTTAACTACTGAACCATCACACCAGGCCCAAGTCTCCAAAGCTAAAACAAAGCATTAGACTCTATAATCAGGCTTTAAAACCAAACAGTGAATTAAAGGGTTTAGGGCAGTGGTCCTCAACCTGTGGGTTGTGACCCTGTGGGGGTCAAACAACACTATCACTGGGGTAGCATATCAGATGGCCTGCATTTTAGATATTTACAATTCATAGCCATAAAATTACAGTTATGAAGTAGCAATGAAAATAATTGTATGGTTGGGGGGGTCACCACAACATGAGGAGCTGTTTTAAACGGTCACAGCATTAGGAAGGTTGAGATCCACTGGTTCAGAGGCTGAAAGGTCGTGCTTACTTTCCCTACACCTACCACAGAGGCTGCTGCGCCCTAGAAACACATGCCCAGGTCTAATGGAACTAGGATCTCAAGGCTTTGACCAGCTATATTATTTTGTATCAAAACCTCAGTTTCCATAGAAATGTTGATTTTTTTTTCATCTTGAGTGTAATAACTAAGAAATGTTTCAGAGAAATCCCTCTGAAGTGGGGGTTTTCGACCAGAAAAAGCGTATGATCTTGGAGACCCTTTCTTCTCGGTTATAAATACAACTTGTAACCAACCATGAGGTGACCTAGTTTTTAGATTTCTCTCTGCTACTAGTATGTGATGTGTAGCTTCTCTGGCACATAATACTTGGCCAACTCACACAATCCAGCCCGCTTCAGATCTTCCCCACAGGTAAGGGGGCAGTGGGAAAGAGAGGCTCTGTCAAGTAATAGCAGGCTTCAAGGTCAGGATTCCACACCCCAGTGTGATACCTATACTCAGGGGAGCCACCTTAGCGGCTGTCAGAGCAGCTGATCAGACTCACCTAGATTTCAGGGACACCTCAACACCTACTGGGGGCTTGGAAGGCAAATCACTCAGCTCAGCCAAACTGGAACAGCTGGATAGCTAGAGATTTTGTCCCATGAGGAATAACCCTCAGAGAGACTGGTCTGTAATTTCCTCTAAGCAAAAACCACCATTCCACGAGGCAGATGGACACCACTGTGAACACACCCCTGCTTCTGAGAACACTGCCCTTGCAGTCACTACGTTGCATGTCTGCATCCACGCTGGCTAATTCGGAGGGGCGGGGCTGCTATTTAAGGAAATTAAAGCGAGGATGCTCAGAGACAGCATCAAAGACAGAGACACGTTTGCAAGACCCGTGCTCATCAGAAATATTGCACGTAAATCTTTAATCCCCTCGTGCCATCCAGAGCCTTTTCCACAAACATCTGGGTGAGGGGATGGTATCCAATCTGCAGAGCTCTGAGACGGCCCTATGACCTGCCCGCCCTTGCCATAAGGCTTGGCTGACAATAATAAATACTTCCAGTACTTAAGGCTGGATTTGGATTTTTATTCCATTTTAGTAAAAAGGTGGGGATACAAGGTCAGCTTCTTCCCCGGAAGGCCACACTGGACACGGACATAGTGTATTGCTTTCTGAACTCTGTGTTCCCTATTGTCGTTATTCGAAAAGCTATTTGACAAGTTCAGTGCCCACAGGCTCAGCATTTCCAAACATCTGTCTTGAAGAAAGGACTGGACATCAGACTTTCACAGGATGATCAAAAGTCACTTTCCCTTTCTCTGGCTAAATGGGAACAGGGCAGGAGGTCCGACAGGGACAGAAATATGTCTCTGAGTGACGTGAGAGAGAAAGAGAAATACCTGGAGCTTTCAGAGGCTTAACCCTAGAGTCAGCTTGGCCTCACAAAGAAAGCCCTCAGCCAAGAGGCAGGCAGGTAGCCCGTGATCTGGAACTGGCTGTACTTCAGGTTACCCACCTGTGACCATACTCCTCCTCACTCTGAAGTCAGTCAGTACCAAAGGCATGGCCTCGAGTTGTGACACTGAGACGCTGCCCGTGCTGGGACTTTATTTAGTCTGCAAGAGGAAGTACTTAAGTGTCCCGGACACCCATTCTGTAATTTAAATTTGACAAACAAACAAAATCGCACAACAAAAATGTAGGCTATGATTTATCAGCCTAAGGAAACTGAGCATGAATATAAACAAAACCACGATTATGACTCAGTTTTGTCCACTATGAGTGAAAGTCACGGTTCCAGCCCCAAACCAACAAAAACAAACAAACAAAAAACAAAATAACAAAACTCCTGAGAGTCCCTGCCCCTCAGGTATAACCGGGGGACATCAGATGCTCCTCTATGACCCTAAAGACAGGGGACTCTCTCAAGACTGTAGCTGGCAAAACCAAATAAGGAGAGAACAGAGGAGAAAACTGCCAATGCATGAATATAACATACTTATTATTTACAAACATACTTATTCATTTTCTGTGTGCTGAGCCAGGGAAGGACAACTCTGTGGTGTGGATTCTCTCCTCTCACCTTCTCACAGGTTCTGAGGGTCAAACGCAGGTCAGCGTGGTTGTGTAACACGTACCGTTACCTGCTTAGCCATCTCGCCTGCCTGTGAATTTACTTCCACTAAGCCACTGTGAGCTTGAAATCAACTACAGAAGATTAAAACTGTCCGTAGCTTTTAACTACGTGTGTTCTGAAATCATGGAGTGGAACACGTTACAGAATGCACAGTTGTTGTATAATTTGCTGGCATCCCCCTGGGGGCTCCCTCACTTGTTAGCCCTTCCTCCTGGGCATGCTTAGGGATAAATGCTACACTCCAGACACCTACAGTACTCAGTCTCTTTACCTGCAAAATGGGAACACTAGCAGTTACCTCTTACAGGGTTCTTGAGTGGACTAAAGAAGGTGACTTGGAAGGCCCACAGATACAATTGCAGTGGACAGAGGAGAGCTGTTAGGAGTGTCATTATTGATCCATCTATCAGACACTGTCAACAAATTACACACAAAATATTTAATTACCATCAATGTTTATAAATCAGGAATATAAAATTAGCATGAGTGCTAATTTATGCTGATGATTAGCATAAATTAAAATAGAATAATTATCATAATTACTCTAGAGGAATAATAGATTACAATAAGAATAAATAATAGCCAGGTATGGTTGCACATGTCTGTAAGTCCAGCTACTTGGGAGTCTGATGCAGGAGGGTTACCACAAGTTTGAGGCTGCATAATAAGTTACAGGTCAAGTTGGGCAACTTAAAGAGACTCTGTTCTCAAACTAACACACACACACACACACACACACACACACACTATATATATATATACATATATCTTTGTGTGTGTATATACACAAATATATATTTGTCCATATATACACAATACACATACACACACTAAGAAGTGCTGTGAATTGAGGTGTCACAGGCATGTGTAAGAATCCAAACACCTGTGGAGAGTTCCAGAAGGTCCTGCCCAGGCTTAAGTAGGAAGGTGTGAGGCACAAAGGGAGCAATGAAGCAATGCCTTCACTCTTTCCTTCCCTGAGCATTCGGCTAAAAGAACTGAGTGACGTTAATCCCAAAGCTTGAAAGGCTTATTAAAGGAGAAACACAGTCATCAGAGAAGCTGGACCAAGGAGTAGAAAGTTGCCACCTTCATGGCCCTGGCCATGCTAAGTCCTAGGCCTTCCTCATCAGATTCCCTAGCAGTTGTGAAAGCCTGGATAAGGTTCTAAACTTCTTTAAATCTAGTACTTCCTATTCCAGAGCCAAAACATGTCATCATTGGGTTATTATGAGCAAGACATGATATTCAACATACCCCACCATCAGAAATCGTCATTGACGGTGCAGGTTCCACTGTGTGCCTGTTTTAGGCCTGGTCCTACATAATGTAATGTACTTAAAGAGGCCATGAGGATGTCCAGTCAGTGACACTAGGATACAGTGGTTCCTGAAGTCACGTCTGTCTCCTCTGTCTTCTTAAGCCCCATCACAGGAGACCAGCTCAGCTCCACATACCAGCCACTGGCTGCCTGGTGGTGCTACCTCTGGGTGTTAGCCTGCCCAGCTCCCCCAAGATGCTGCAGCTGAATCCACAGGCCAGAAAGTGAGGGGAAGTGTACTTGGAATCATAAATATAAGAAGCCAGGTCCCCTCCCTTGGAAGTCTTCTCTCAGCTCACCCTACCAGAAAGGATCTCAGTTAGGACCTCCAGCTTGAGAATTACAGCCAGCTCTTTCTCTCCCATCTACGGGGTTGGTGGTCCCTCCCCCCAGCTCTTTCTCTGTGTGTGTGTGTGTGTGTGTTTTTTTTTTAACATGCAAGTTGCCATGAAAATTTTGCTAATGAAATATTTGCTCAGAAGTCTGCTCTGGGCTAGGCTGATAACCTATCTGTGTTTGAGTTTGGCTGCCCATATTCTGAATAACCATCGTCTGTCTGTTTAGCTTATTGATTGGTTTGGCAGGAAAAGAAGCGTTGTCATCGGTGACCAAGGTCACACTAGACAACAGGGAGGAGGAGGAGGAGAGGCGGAGATGAGCCGATGGGCTCGGGAGGCAAGGGACACCTAAGCTAGTTTCCTTGAAGGGCCGGATCAGCTTGTCTAAACCACCTCTCTCCATCCCTCGCTTTCAATTCAGAGTCAGCTGGCAGGAGACACTGTTGGCAGAGGGGACCTGGACAGGGGCTTGAGAACAAATGTGTAAAGGTGAGAGGTGAGCAGATGGTGTCAACTAAGAGGAGGCTGCTCAGCCATGCCTGGGTAGGCATGTTAGCGAAGAAGAGATAGGGCAGCCCAGCTCCAGGCACAGCACTCAAAGGCTTTCTGATGTCTCTGCTGACAGCTCGGTTCACATTGTAGGTAGAAGAGGGATGGAGGTTCAATTAAGAGGAAAATCAGCGGGCAGGTGATCTCTCTGGCACGGAATCACGGCCCCAGTCACTGTGACCCCCAGCAGGTGTGATTTACAGGGGCTGGAGGCTTGACCTACTACTTTCTTCTGGCTTGCTCCTTGACTGTGTTTTGAAAGAATGAGATCTATTGAGGCCCAGGGTACGAGGGGGCGACAGATGGGCAATGTAGGGAGCACCTGACTGAACAGAAAGGGGCCCAACCTGGGCTATAGAGTAGGTTCTGCTCTACCCCACAGCTGTAGGACCAGGCAGAGCTTACTTCTTTCCAGAGCTCATTTGGAGAGGAAAAAAAAAAAAGATTCCATATAACTCAGAGAGGCTGTAAGGAGGAGAGAGGTCTCATCAAGTAATGGCCGCGGCAGCTGAAAGTCTAGAAGACACTGTTTGGGATCGAGGGTCTGCTCAAAGAGCACCCCAGTACATCTCCTCCCCCTCCCCATCATCCTGGGCAGCCCAAGCAGGTTGCTCACTCACTCTCAGAACACAGGACACAAAGAGGTGTCAGGCACACTCAGCTCAGGGGATGTAGGAGGGAGCCCATTTGACCATGCCTTGTCTGAAATGCTTGGAACCTACTGTATTTGGATTTCAGCCTTTTTTTTTCCCTCAGCATCTGTAATATTTGCAGATAAATGATATCTTGAGAACCAGAGCCCAAATCTAAATACAAAATACACTTGTTTCATATGCTGCACCTTCCATCCAGAAACGGAAGGTAATTTTCTTGAGGTATTTTTTTAGTGCACCTGCATTGCTGACTGAGATTTACCTCATGAATTCATGTGTGGACTTTTCCTCTCTGATCATCCTGTTGGTTCTGAGAAAGTTCCAGCATTTGGAATACTTCACAGTGTGGATTTGGGGACTAAGGATGCTCACCGTGTACAGGTTAGACATATCCATGCCCTTGAGGAGATCATTGTATGGCTTAAGTCTTTGGGGATGGGGGGAAACAGAGACATGGTAAGCCCATGACCACAGATTCTGAGCCTGGAGGATATCAGGACATGGAGGCCACTTCTTCTTGGTGGAACAACTAGGCTCTGAGAAGATGCTCAGAAGCGGGCGTGGCCTGCCACATGGGCGTCAAGTACACTCTGCTCCATCCTCCTGTGCTGCAGAGCAGCGTGGGGTGGGGTGAGCCACTGAAGCTGGGGAGAAGGAGGGAGGGACAGAGGGCTGAGGTGGGGCTCAGGTGACTGTGAACCTGGCTGCTTCTCTGGGGAGTGAGTCAACTGATAAGAATGGGGTGATCCGCTATTTGTTGTATGAAACACAATGTAGAAGTCCCTGGGGCAGGGGGAGAGGGGATTGTTTTTAATTTGTTTGTGTGCACACAACTGTGCTCCACCAGTGCACATAGAGGTCAGACAATGACTTTCAAGACTCAGTTATAACCTTGCACCCTGTTGAAGCTAGTCTTCTCTTGTTGCCGCTCAGCTCCAGGAAAAAGGGTTTATAATCTTCCAATCTGCCCCCCATCCCCGCCCCCCCATCCCCACCCCCATCTCGCCATGGGAATAGCTGGGATTACACATGTGAACCACCACATCTGTGTTTTAGTTGGGTATCAGAGATCAAACTCAGATTGTCAGGCTAGCATGGCACATGCCTTTGCCTGCTGACTCGCCTGCCCGGCTGCAACATTGCAACTCACACGCTGTGTAAGAATACATAGTAGAGAAGCTGACTGATTCTTGCATCGTCTCTTGAACAGTCTAAGCCCTAACTGTAGGTATCCTCAAAGCATTTCCTCCTTTTAAGGTTTGCCACACGAATAAAAATTCTGGGGTGCTTGGTGCTGGCAAGATGGCTCAGGGGTTCAGAACACTTGCTGCTCTTCCAGAGGACCCTAGAAAGATTCTCAGCACCATGCCAGGTAGCTCACAACTGACTGTAAATCCAGTTCCAGAAGATCTACCAGCCTCTTCTGGCTTCAGGAGTGATTCTCACATGTACAGTATACACACACACACACACACACACACACACACACACACACACACACTATTCAACTATACTGTGCTTGCCTATGAAAAGGTAAACTAAACCCAAATGCACTAGATTAAGAGTGGTTTTTCAAAACTCCAGCTGAGCTCTGTCTCTCAGGCCACCGAGGCCACCATTTCCAGAGTGACTGAGCTGCCTAGGAGACCGCTATCAGCCAGTCTCAGGCCCAGACTGACATCATGAAGTGGGTCTGACTTCTTGGCAGAGGCCAAGCAGCAGGCTGGGCCCTCGCAGGGCTGATGTTGATAAGTTGGTGCTGCTGTTGACACATGAAGCTTCAGTGGCCCGACCAAACTGATCAAATAGAAACCCAATTTCTGAGCTGCAGGGTTGGGTGGGCTAACAAATTACATCCGAGGCTTTGCGCGCAAGCCCTTAAGAAGCAGAGCTGTTGCTGTGAACCTGAGTCTCTCACCCATTCTGTCTTCCATGATACAATCTCGGAGCAAGTCCAGACCTTATCCAGGACAAGTGATGATGGATGTGACCCTAAGGGTGGCAGCAAGTTTGAGAAGCACCTTGTTGGTCCAGACGCTCATCTATGTCATTCTTACAAAAGTCCCCAAAGTCAGCAGGTTGTCACCCCGCTGCACAACACGAGTTTTGTGCTGTATTTACCAAAGAAGCTGTCACCCGTAATGACTTTTATTTTCTGGCCAGCTCCTGCTTGCCTAAAATATACCATAGTACCCAGAGCTCTTGAAATAGATGGAAATATTCAAAAACTTTGCTCCTGGCACCGGGGACTCTGTGCCTCTTTGTGCTCAGTCATCTCCTGCAAGTGTGAAGCATCTCAACATCATATTTACCCCGCTCAGGATAAAAAGAGAAAAGCCAGAAAAACAAGAGCTAGGCTGAGCCTGCCAGCCTCTTACACACTTGCAAACTACACCCAATGATTCTCATATCACCAGGAAAATAATGAGTGTGCCCTAACCCGTGCTACAGGGGCTTCTGCAAGATGCCTCCTTTTGGCAAGCAGCAACGTCTTTGTGAATGACAGATACAGGTTGAAATTATACTGAAGCACCTCTGTGTTTTACAGATCCAATTGTCAGAAATAAAAATTCCTCAGGAAGGGTAAATGTTTACAACTTCTATAAAGGACAATTTGACAAAAAAAAAATCTACCTAAATTGTGTTTATATCCTTTGAATAATTGTATTTTTGAGTTTGTTTTGTACATATCTTAAATGTTTACATAGCACTTATGTGTTTTATACATGTTTGAAATAGTTCATACTACAGAATTAAATTGAAGGTCCTTAAAACAATGGAATATAACAAGCTCACATAAAACCTTGCAGACAAATATTTTTTTATTAACATGACATGAACCTACACACATTGTGAAATAAAGAGATATATTGCACACATATAAATATACACTCATATGAGGGACATATGTATTAATGTATATGTGCACACATATACACACCTTTTTATAAGATAGAAGAGATAAAATTATGTGTCAAGGAAATTACAAGTCACAGGATAGAAAAAAATATGCTTCTGGATATGAATTTAAAGAAGTTGGGAATATATGCCTGTGTAGAAACTACATGTGGATATTGACAGCAACTTATTTAGATCGTCAAAACATGGGAGTAGAAGTAGGCATGGGGGTACATGTATGTAAACCTGGAGCTTGGACAGCAGAGACAAGAGGGTTGTCAGAGGCCAGCCTGGGCAAATCAGCAAGACTCTGTCCCGGGAAGGAAATTGTTTGATTGAGAGTGGCTTCCATAAGCTCATATATTTGGATACTCAGGGAAGGATTAGGAGGTGTGGTCTTGTTGAAAAAGGTGTGTCACTGGAGGTGGGCTTTGAGGTTTCAGAATGCCCTGGCATTCTGAATGCGCTCTCTGCCTCCTGCTTGTGGAACAGGAAATGAGCTCTCTGCTGTTCCCGCGGCTGTGCTGTTCCTGCGGCTGTGCCCTTGCTCTGCCATGTTGGACTCAACACTTTGGAAGCGTATGCCCTGCTAAGCACTGCCCTTTGTAAGCTGCCGTGGTCAAGGAGTTTAATATTAGCAACAGGAAAGTAACTAAGACAGATTCCAACTACACGATGATCCAAGGTTCACTGCAGAAACAGCAAAAGATCACACATTGCCACACACAGCTACACACTCCCACATCACCAAACACTGTCCATATTGCCACACACTGCCAGGCATCACCATGCACCACCACACATTGCCATGCATTGCCAGGAGAATAGAATGGTAAAGGGAGAAGGTGCATGATGAAAGCCGAGATTTGGGGGATGTAAAATACAGTCTGACCATGCTACAGGTCACATGTTGCTATACATTTGTCCAAACCCATGGAGTGTGCAATGCTGAAAGAGTTCCTAATGTACACTATGGAGTTTAAGTGATAAGGAACTGTCAGTGAGGGTTCATTACTTGTTACAACTGTGCCACCCAGGTGTGGCTGGTGTAATGGGGAGACTGCATGGGAGGGGTAAGGGGAATGGTAGAAATTTCTGTACTTCTGCTCGGTGGTGTGTGTGTATGAACTAAAATTTGCTGACAAATATTAGGTCTATGAAAATTATAAGTATAAATGCATTTAGTTGAATATACTTAAAGCATTTACATATGTGTCTATAAGAAACTGAAACTATTTTTTTCTTATGGTGATAAAAATTTTGGTGTAAGTATCAGGTTAAAGCATTATAAGGAAAGTAGGTGCTACTGTCATGTATATGGATAAACGTGGACGTAAGTAAGTCCTTAACTAACTTGACCCTGCTTAGATAAGAAAATGATGAGGATGTGGTATGGATTATCCTATGAATGCATGGATGGCTCAACATTAGACAATAATCAAAATGTTTTAGACATAGCTATCTAAATAAATGATAGAAACCATTTTGCTGTCTACTAGAAATCTTTATAAAGCATTGTGTCTCATGATGAGATATTAAAAGAATTTTTGATAATATTGAACCAGAACAACAACATTTTCTCTCTTAACTTCATTTAACAACAGACTGGTATTTCATCCCACACAACAAAATGACAAATAGGGGAAAGAAATAATAGAGTTAAAGAAATAAAAACAGTCATTTCTAATGTAATACATGATCATGAGCCCCAAAACATAAAGAGTCAGTTGATAAACTGCTCAAACTATTAGGTTAAGTAAGATTCAGAACATAAGGCAAGCATAAAATTCCCAGTCATCGAATAACCAAGCAAAAATAAAGTCGAAATTATATCTCTCAAAATATCTATGAAACTATGAAATATTTACCAGGCCCCAAGCTCAAGTTATAGTACAGAGCTCTAGTAATAAAAACACTATGGTATTGGCACAAAACGGAATACAAACGAATAGCTCCTAAGTCCATACACATGCCAAAAATACACACAGAAGAAACATAGCCCCTTCAACAAATAGTGTTCGCACTACTAGATGTCCTCATGCAGAAGAATGAAAGGAGAAACTTTCCTTTAACCCTGCAAAATATTCAACCTCAAATGTACCACAAGGTAAAGCTTCAAACTCCCAAACTTTTAAACGGGGAGTCAGGGAGGACACTATGAGGCAAAGGCATAGGTAAGAACTTTCTAAACAGAGCTCCAGGGACAAAGGAGGGCCTCGGGAGTTAAAAGTCCTTGTTGCTCTTTCAGAGAACCCAAGTTTGCATCGCAGACCCTATGTTGGGCAGTTCTCAACCACATGGAACACTCAAGCCCAGGGAATCCAATACCATCTCCTAGTCTCTGTGGGCACCCACTTCTCTCTCTCTCTCTCTCTCTCTCTCTCTCTCTCTCTCTCTCTCTGTATGTATGTATGTGTGTGTGTGTCTCTTTCATCCACACACACACTGACAGTCACACACAAATAAAATAAATAATTTTTTAAAATAAATAGAATTCTTGTTGCTCAGAACATAAGGCCAACAATTGACAGATGGGACCTTGTGCAGCTAAAATGCTTGTGTACAACAAAGTAAGAAACAAATTGTGTGAAGCAGCAGCCTGCAAAATGGGAGATAGTCTTTGCTAGCTATACACCGACCGAGAATTAATATACAGAAAACGCAGAGGACTCAAAAGTCAAAGGACCAAAAAAATAACCCTATCAAAATATAGGCTGCAGATCTGGACAGAAGATTCTCAAAAGAGGAAATACAAATGACTAACCAGCACTACAGAGCAGTGGTTCTCAACCCTCCAAATGCTGCCACCCTTTAATGCAGTTCCTCATGTTGTGGTGACCCCCCCCCCAGCCATAGCATCATTCCATTGCTACTTCATAACTGTAATTTATCCATTGTTATGAATCATAATGTAAGTACCTGATATGCAGGATATCTGGCATGTGGCCCACGAGTTGAGAACCACTGCCATAATTATTGTTCAATGTCAATAGTCATCAGGATGATGTGAACCAAAACTGCTTGAGACCCCAACTAACTTCAGCAGAAAGGCACCGTAACAAATGCTGGTGAGGATGTGGAGGGAGAGGAATCCTTATTCACTCTGGGTGTGGATGCAAACTGGAGCATTCCCCTTGGAGATCAGCGTGGAGATTCCATATAAAACGTGAGATGGAAGTAACACATGAGCCAGCTATTCCTTTCCTGATATAGAGATGCATTCTCATCCATGTTCATTCCTGTTTTTGCTTAGTAGCAAGGGAATGGAATCAACCTAGATGTCCATGAACTGTTGGGAGCTATTAAGACAACACTATTGTCCTGGTCTCTGAATTGAGCCTCTCCCCCCCGAGAAGAAAAGGGGGTCAAAAGCGGGCCACCGACTCACCACTCTGAGAACAACCACAGATTGTTCCAGCCCTAAGTCAGTGCCGGATGTCCTGACCTCAAGATGTACACTGATACTGCCAAGTTTCTGCTTCCCCGTGTAGTTGCCAAAAGAAAAATTTCCGCTGCCCCATCCCTCCTGCTGAGGTGCATTTCCACTGCCCCATTCCTCCTGCTGAGAAGTACTTCCCCTTTTGCTTGTGCATTTAAACCTTGAGCCTTGCTAATACAGTGAGACCTTGATGTTACTCAGACTGCTTCTATGTGTCCTTCATTGCACAAGGTTCTCATCTCTCTCAACCCCCCATTTGGTTCTTAGGAGAAGGTCCCCTCGAGACCCTCGAATAACTGGACCTGCTGGATGGGTCAATGAACTGATGAACAGATGAGAAAAACGAAGTTCATACACACAATGGAATTTTTCTCAGCTGTAAAGAAAATGAAACTGAAATCTGTAGGTGAATGGATAGAACCAGAAAAAAAATGTATTGTGTAAAGTAATCTAGGAACAGACGAACAAACATGTTTCCCTCCTATGTGTATTCAGGTTTCAAGTCTCTAACTTTATGTGTTCCATTTAGAGTAGCTATGGAAGCCAGACTGTTGGAAAGGGGGTCATAAATGTGGAGGAGTAGAGTGTAGAGTGTAGGTAATATGAAAGTATAGGGGTGGTTGGTGGGAAGGTTTAAGAAGAACATAGGGTTTACAGGATACAAGGGGATTGGGGGCGCTACATAAAATCCACGTGGAAACCTACTGAACATGAAAGTAGGTCCCGCCCCATTCGTCAGTTGTGGACCTTACTTCTAGAACAAACAGAGTTTTACTTATTTTTAAGTTTTATTTATTTATTATGTATGAGTGTGTGTGTGTGTGTGTGTGTGTGTGTGTGTGTGTGTGTGCATATGAGAGAGAGAGAGACAGAGACAGAGAGAGAGAAAGCTAGCAGACAGGCACACACAGAGAGACAGAAGACAGACATACAGACACTACACACACACACACACACACAGAGGGGGATAGGGGGAAGGACAGGAGAAGGAAAGGGAGGAGGAGGGGAAGAGGGGAGAGGGGGAGGGGGAGAAGAGGAGGGGGAGGGGGAGGAAGAGGGGGAGGGGGAGGGAGGGGGAGGGGGACACCCCCAGAGACTAGAAGAGAGCATTAGTTGCTCTGGAACTGGACTTCTGTCCAGGTACTTGAGACCTACCCAACCTGAGTGCTGGAAACATATTTTGCATGTGAAAAAAAATGTAAAAATAAACTTTAAAAAATATAATCTGTATAATTTAAAGAGAGTTTGAAGGGAGATACTCTTCAGGGCTAGAAAAAGCTGCTCCCAGATGCTATAGATTAGTAACAAAGACTCTAGTGCCCAGAATGGGATGTATCCTTATGATCACTAGACCAGGATGCCCCCAAAAACCTCCAAAACAATCAAGCTCTTGGCATTCTTGGTCATCCTATTGCTGAAGATACCATGTACCTTGGGTTCACTCTATAGAAAAATCAAGATGGGACTGAGCTCAAAGCTTCCTCCCTAGCAGATAGCTTGCATAGCCTCAGAAGGTTCTATGCAGGTGGCTTGAGAAGAAAATGTAGCTGTGAAGCCTATGCCCTATAAGACAAACCTGCCAGCAAGATATGTCCAATGTGTAATAATGGCACTACTATTATGGAGGTAACCAACTCCTCTCAGAATTTCAAATCTACTCCATAGAAGGGACTCCATTTGTGGTGCCATAAAGATAGTCAAAACTCATGACACGATAGCTCACAGGCTCTAGAAAGAAACTGAATAGCATAAGCCTGCCTTCTAAACATTTATGTTTACACCCATAGATAAATGCTACTTTCAGCCTTGGTCAGAGATGCCCCTCTTTTCTGTGAGTGGTGGCAAATCCAGAGACTTAAGGTTGCCCAATAAGTGCAGAGTAAGCAACTGACTATTGCTCCATCTAAACAAGGCACACATACTACCTCCCCTAAGGCTCAGATAACATGGAGGAAGAGGGGGCAGAAAGAATGTAAAAGCAGAAAGATCAGAAAGGGGGTTCTGAGAGGCCATCTTCTGGGCACAGCACAACCATTCCGATCACAATCTCACCGTCAGCATGAGTGGAGGGAGTGCTCAAGGGTCCTAAGCTCTACTGCTGAACTGTTTGCTACTGCTAGATTCAGAGTGAAGTAGGATGGTTTCCTTCAGTTATGAAGCCATTTATGGTCTCTTCTCCCTCCATGCTCTGATGACCCAGATGGCCCTGGTCAAACTAAATGGGTCACAAAGTCACAAATCTGGAAAGGGAACTTGGAATGTGGGGGTGTGGGTTCTGCAGAAGTGGGGCAAAAGTCCATTTGTTTACCTTTCTTCTGGTTGATTTCCTTCCCTTTGCTTGGCCCAGACATGGAAGAGTCAAAGGAGAACCAAAGCTTCTCCAGGCCAGCCTACAGGGAGAGAATCCCAGGTCAGCAAAAACAGAAACTTTAGGGTTCACAGGTTGGAACCTGCCTGCCACTCTATCTGGCCACCACTTTCCACATAGCAAATATCAACAGTATCTATATGTTTCAAATAGAGTCCAGGGCCTTATAATTTAATATTCAAATGTCAACAGTGCACTCCAAAATTACTCAGTAGATGGAGAATCATAAAATTCTTAACTTTGGAGAGGAGATGACGAGGAACTTGGAATTGCCTGATGAAGACTTTGAAGGTGTTGTTCAAATGTTTGACAGAACAAAGTCAAGAGTCCTGAAATCATGGGTTTTTTTTGTTTTTTGTTTTTTTTTAATGAATGGGTCAAAAAATAAGAAGATATTAAAAACAATTTAGGAATTTTGGAACTAAAAAAAAATAACATAAATAAAAATTAAGGAAGGCCATGCAAGGGAGGTCAGTAAGTTTCAAGACAGATAAACAAATGTGTGCTAGTGTGAGCAACAGAGATTTTATAGTGCTGGGGATGAAGAAGGCTGAGATAGCCTAAGGCACTGAGGAAGGCAGCACAAGTCCAATGCTGGTGTTAGGAGAGCCCTGGTGTTGTGGGAGCCCTGGCGGGGGTGGGGGGTGGGGGGTTAAGAGAGTGATGCTATCTTTTTTATTTTTTAAAATAATTGATCTGGAAAAGTTCCAATTTTGGAAAAAGACAACAAAAAAAGTTTCAGAAGCTTGGAGAATTCTAATAAAATCAGAGAAATGTGGGTTATCACAAAGTCGCTGAACATTTCTCTAAAAGACGAACTTCGTGTGAAGATAGCAAACGTAGAACCTCAGCTAAAGAGAAACAAGCTGAGTCACGCCAGACCCCCTTCTCCAGAGTCACAGCCATCAGGAAGAAGGACGGGGCAGCTCTGAAGGGATGGGATAAAAGAATCGTTGGCCTGGAATTTGATTTCCATCCAAAATATAAATTAGGAATGACAGCTGAGCAGTGAGAGTCACAGAAAGAATTTATCTTTTCAAAAGGAAATTGAAATGACTGGTCCTGTGTGGGCCCTGTCCTGCCCTGGTTTCTTCTGAACCGACGTCTTCTCTCTTGGAGAGGCTCAGGAAGTGAGCAAGTTCTAAAGAACAGAAACAAACTTGGGAGTCTGACACAGCATCTCCACACATTTCCAGAAGCAGTAACCGGTCGTCAAGAGGAGCCCGTAGGTTTTGTTGTGCCATGGGCCACTCATGAAGCTCCAGGACCTCAGCCTCCTGAGCCGGATCGCGGTTCTAACACAAGGTTGGTTACCTGTGACCTGTGGAGAATGCTCAGACAGAACAGATGTTGGGGGGGAGATGACGATACAGGCACCTCACCAAGGAAGATCCAGGCATAAATTAAAGCCGTCGACATCCCCCACTACTAAGAAAGTAGAATAAAAGCATCGTGAGTTGCCATCTACCAAAACCACTTAAAACAAACAGGCAAAGAACAAAGGCTCCGGCATTCGACAGCTTAGCAAGAAGCAGCAGGTTTGGTTACCCACGCCCCCTTCGGTTTTTCTAGTCGGGGTTTCTCTGTGTAGCCCTGGCTGTCCTGGAACTCTGTAGATCAGGCTGGCCTTGAACTCAGAGATCTGCCTGCCTCTGCTTCCCAATTGCTGGGATTAAAAGCAGGTGCCACCACTGCCCCATTAAAAATCAGCAGTTTTTAAAATATATATGTTTCTGAAATATTGATTACTATGACAATTGGCTTTCATCAACATAGGAGTGTGGAGAAATGGACATACTGAAAGATTACTTATGGCAGACTAAATTGATAAGCCGTTTAAGCATGAATTTACCCATTATAATGTTAAATACACATTATGACTCTTTCACTATAATTAGCTTATAGAAAATACCCATTCACGTCTCCGAGGAGATTTTTCTTCCAAATATATTTCATTCTGATTATTTATAACCACAAAAAAGTGGAAATAGCCTAATGCCCATCAATAGGATTACCAAGAGTATCTGTCTACACTCAAAAATGCAATTCTTTGCTTAAGAACAGAGCAAATCTATTTGTAATGTCATGAGCTTTCAGATATAATTTTAAGTAGGAAAAAGAGACAATGGTAAATCGGTTATGTAGCAGGCCTAACGGCCCATTTGTCTTCACAACAGCAGAATTCCTGAGGTCCGGTAGCTTCATAAATAAAAAAGATCTATTTAGCTCACAGTTCTGGGGGTTTGGTGGCATGCTGCCAAAATTATTTCAGTGCTGACAACAGCCCCTGGAAAATGACATCACAAAGGTGGGACAATTTGTGAGAGGAGGTGATCAGGGGACAAGACAGGAAGCCAGGGCTGGGCTTGCTCTAATACCAAGTCCCCAGAGAACTCCCTTAATACCTGGAGGCCATTGCTCCAGTGACCTCAGACCTTTCCCAATGCCAGCTCTTAAGAGTCATGCCACCTAGCCAACACCTCACAGAGGACTGAGCCTCTGACACAGCAAACCCAAACAAACTACACAGCATCAGCATCTCACTGCTCTCAGATGCGGGAGGAGAGAAAACACAAGTAGCAAGCAGAGGCTAACGTGAATTAAAAGCCCAAAAGAGACACAAGACAACAGGGCTGTCACTCTGAAGATGGAGGGACAGCAGGCATCCACGGCACACTGTGATTTGTATTTGCTTTTATTCACATCTTAAACTCATGAGTACATTATTTGCTGGATCAAAATAACCTTTTGAAAGTGTAAGCACACTGTATGCTTTACAATGAATGTTTAAGCCCCCCCTAAAATTTTTGACCTGCTCCGTTTCCGACCTGGGCCGGTTCACCCCTCCTTAGGCAACCTGGTGGTCCCCTGCTTCCGGGAGGTCACCATATTGATGCCGATCTTAGTGCAGACACCCAATCAGCATAGCGCAATACAGTCCCAAACTCCTGGACTCAAGCGATCCTCCAGTCTCAGCCTCCGGAGTAGCTGGAACTACAGGCGTGCGCCACCGCGCCGGCCTCCCTAAAATTCTTGCCTTGCCTCTAATGTGGAAGTGGCATTTTGGTCGGTGCTAAGGCCCTGAGAACTGAATCCTGCAGCTCCCTTGTGCCCTCTCTCATGTGAGACTGTTGTCTGTGAACTAGGCAGGGGTGGGCTCTGACCAGACACAGTACTTCAGCACTTCCACCTAGGCTTCTCCACCTCCAGCGCTGCAGGCGATGCTCTCCTGTGGCACATGTCGTGTAAACTTTGCAATCACTTTACATCCAACACAGACCAAGACACTTCGGGACAGAAGATGGTGGACATCTGGGACTCAGGCCATCAGCGTCAGCCCCACAGAGATGGATGATCAGGAGCAAAGCAAAGGAAAACAGAGAACCGGGCATGCCTGACATGCACAGTTGGTGGGCTCCCCAGATGTGGAGGCAGAGAGGACAGGAAGTGAGGCTCGAGGTCTACCCCACTGACCCGCATCCTCCAGCTCCTAGAGTCCCCAGCCTTGTGAAACAACACCGCTAGCTGGTGCTGACATGCATGAGCCTGTAGGAGATGTCTTCTGTCCCAACCACGGCCACCCAATAGCTGGCCACCTGGAAGGATGGTGCAAAGGCAGCTTCCTCCAGTGAGATTTCCATGGATACCTTTGGCTTTCTCAGTGTTTATGGGATGTGTTCAGATCCCAAATCACTCACTCCAGTGTTCATAACTCATTTACATCTTATGTTATTTTTTTTGCTAATTGCCTTCAGTCTTTTCTTTTTCTTTCCTTCCTTCCTTCCTTCCTTCCTTCCTTTCTTTCTTTCTTTCTTTCTTTCTTTCTTTCTTTCTTTCTTTCTTTCTTTCTTTCTTTGTGTTTGGGGGTGGGGGGTGGCTCAGGGACAGGGGAGGGAGAGAAAGACAGAGAAAGAGCCAAAGCCAGAGAGAGAGAGACAGACAGAGAGACAGAGACAGAAAGCAAGAATGAGAGAGACAGAGAGAAAGAGAAGGAGAGCAAGACAGACAGACAGACAGACAGGCAGGCAGAGAACGAGACAGAGAAACAGAGACAGTGAGGCAGATACAGAGAGACAGTGAGACTGAGACAGAGACAGAGTGAGACACAGAGAGACAGACAAACAGAGGCAGAGACAGAGAACGAGAGAGACAGAGACAGAGAGTCAGAGAGACAGAAAGATCAAGAGAGAGAGAGACAGACAGACAGAGATAGAGAGCTAGAGAGAGACAAAGACAGAGAGCAGAGAGTGAGAAAGAGCCAGAGAGAAAGAGAGACAGCCAGCCAGAGAGACAGAGACAGAGAGCAAGAACAAGAGAGACAGAGAGAAACGGACAGACAGAGACACAGAGAGAGACAGAGAGTGAGACAGACAGAAAGAACAAGAGACAGACAGAGTTAGAGAGTGATACAGAGACAGAGACAAACAGACAGAGCAAAAGAGAGACAGAGACAGACAGAGAGCAAGAGCGTGCGCATGCATGCGCATGCACATGCACAAGAGGGGAGGAGTGGATGAGATGCCCGTGATCACCTGGAGGCCAGGTGTCCTGCTCTTCTGCTCTCTACCTGATTCTCATGAGACAGGGTCTCTCACAGACTGTGGAGCTGGGCTGGGGCCAGCAAGGCCCAGCGATCCTCAGCCTGCACACTGGGGCACAGGCATGAGCAGTCATGACCAGTTTCTCATGTGGGTGCTGGGGCTTTGAACTCAGGTCCTCATGGATATACATTTTTACCCATCATGCCCTTTCCCGCCTTTCTGTTTCTTTTCTATTAATCCTAGCTTCTCCCACTGGGTTATCAGCTCTGTCAGGACAAAGCACACTTCCTATGCTTCTCTTGGTTCTTTTTCTTGCCTGACCCAGTGCTGAGTGCCCAATGCTCACTGGGTCACAAGAGTCCCCTACTCATCTCTGAATACTAGAGCAGGAGTCTATGTGCACATCTGGTTCCTTGGTAGCAAAGGTTCAGTGGCCACATCTCAGATACCCGCACCTTTTAGCCTAATTATCTTGTCCTGTCTCTGGCCCTTTTCCCAAGGTTTTGGTTTTGTCTTCATTCCCCTTCTCATCTCTCAGTCTCTGTCATATTCTGGTGACCCTTGCCTCCCATGGCCATTTCTCAGCCTCTAGATGTTTTCAGGTCTTTATTCATTATTTCCACATTGCCAATTGGCTCCCTTGGCTTTGTCTTTAATTGCCAACTATGGCATCTTGAATGAATGGTGAGAGAGAAAAGGATGGATGGATGGATGGATGGATGGATGGATGGATGGATGGATAGAGAATGACACAAGGAAAACGAAACAGCTTGCCACCTGTGATGGGTGACTTCTGGAACGTTTTATTTATTATTTGTGGATGTGGATGTGCATCACATGTGTACAGAGCTAAAGAAGGCCAGAAGAAGGTGTCACAGATGCTCCTGAGTCACGTGCTAGTGCTGGGACTCAAACCCAAGTCCTCTGGAAGAATGGCCAGGTGCTCTTAACTTTTGAGTCATCTCTCCAGATCCCGTGGTGTTAATTTTGATTGTCAACTTGATTGGACTGAGAACGTCTAGGAGATTAATCAAGTACACTCTGGGTGTGTCTGTGTGGGTGTTTACAGAGAGGGTTGACTAAGGAGGGTAGGACACTTCTAAACATGAGGCTGGAGTATGGGTGAAAGGGGAGGAGGAGGGCAGTCTGCCTGTGTAGACCTCTCCTACCCGCCCCACAATGCACTGTAGCGGCCATGATGGTGTCTTCGCTGTTCTACCACATCCTTAGGCCATTCTGGATGAGGGCCTCTAAAGCCATAAGCCCCGGCAAATCTTTCCCTCCTTGCGTTGGTCTTCTCTGTCACATGGTCATGGTGACAATCATATGAACTCCTTGGCCTCCGTGGACGACAGGAACTGCCAACCTCCATGGGGCCTTTGCCTTGGCTTTTGCATGGGCTCATTGTCACAGGCTCAGATCTAGGCTCACTTGTTAGGGAAGTTTTCAAATCTGCTTCTTGACTACATAGTATGCTCTATTCTGAGTTTCGAGTAAGGAACTATGTCGGACACGTCTCTCTATTCTGAATCCCTGGGGTGCCTGGGGTCACCTCTCACTATTTTTGTCAGTGTGCCTAGGCTAGTCTATGTCCCCAGCACTGAGACTTTCTATATGTGACTACCCTTCTTTCTATATCTGGCATCCCTCAAGAGCTAGTTTAGTCCTTAGTCAGACTCAGTGGGTCTTTCTGACTCAACTCAATTCACTCAATTGAAATAGATGTCTAGTAAAAGCATAGATGAATGAAACTATTAATACCAGGTCCCTGTCCATAGCTCTCCACAACATAGACCCAAAGTCTGTGCTGTTGACAGACTGACTGATGTGTTTGAAAACGAAGACTGGTTCCTGGGGAGTGAGAGGGTTTCATTTGCTCGATATGTTTTTGGCTTCAAACCCTCAAAACAGTCATGGCTGGGCTTTCAAAACCAAAGCAGCCATTGCCTGCCTTCCAGAGCCAGGTTACCACAGAGAAGGGGCCTGCTGGAGAGCCAAACACTTCTGAACAGATCGATGGAGGCGTATCTGAAGACAGGAAATTCCAAAGGCTTTTCCAGGCTGCCTGAAGGACAGGCTCTATTATTAACCTCTTCTCTGAGGCCCCACTGCTGGCTGGCCTTGCACAACTGAAGCCATTTGCTCCAGGGCTCATGTGGTGGCTTTGTAGACCACAACCACTTCCTAGAAGCCAATCAAACTGAACAGTGTGGGAGACCTTAGTGGTCTGTGGGCTTAGAAGGCGGCCTCTGTGACATGAAGCCAGAGAAAGGAGGAGGCGACACAGCAGGCCCAAGAGAAAGAAGCAAGGCTTGCTTTGGGAGGTCTAGAGCGGACAGCCCAGCCCTGTCCCTTCTACAACAAGACCCCTACTGGCTTCCATGCTTGCTGGTGACCCGAGGGAGGCGACTCCCAAAGATACATGTGTATCCAACTCCAGGGGTGTTTCCTCTGGCATTTAGAGTCAAGGACTGCTGACTTGTGAGCTATGTGCTCTGATGTAGCTGAGTGGACAGAGCTGTGAATGGAGCTCTGTGGTGAACAGGGGATCAAGAAGGGTCCCATGTGCCACCAACATGGAGTCAGATCTGTAGACACTTTACTCATGATGACAGGAGACAGGACAAGCTCGGCTCTATTTAGAGCCTGTGCCTTCATCCTGAGAATACATTTCCCTAAGAGCAGAGGATCACAGGCAAAATGGCTGAATTCATTTTGCTGCTGTGCTATTAAGGCTCCTTATGAGTCAAATGGGGCCTGACACTTGACACATCTCATCCTGAGGTATATAAAGGCTAATATGGGAAATAAGCTGCCTACCACTGACAGCTCACACCTCAGAGGGCTGCGCCTTGTCTAGGTCTTCCCCTTACAGGTTCGGCTGTCTGAAGGGAGAAGGTGGGGAAGACCAGGGAGCCAGGAAACTGTGGATGCTGAAGGGGTACTTAGAGACAGTGTTTGTCTGACATGACAGGGCCATTGCACTCATGAATTCACCATGGCTGCATGTACAAGACATACACAACACCAAGCCAGTCAAATTCCCAGCTGGTCTGGGGCAGGTGCGGGGGAGGGGAGGGCATCCTAAAGTTCCACCCCTAGCTAAGGAAATATTTGCAATTGGTAGATGCTGTGTCAACTTGACACCAGCTAGAGTCATCTGAGAGGAGGGAACCTCAATTTTGAAAATGCCCCAGTGAGACTGGGCTGTAAGCAATCCTATAAAGCATTTTCTTATTTACTGACCGATGGGGAAGACCCAGCGCATCGTGGGTGGTGCCATCCCTGGGCTGGTGGTCCTGGGTTCTATAAGAAAGCAGGTTGAGCAAGCCATGGGGAGCAAGACAGTGAGCAACACCCCTCCATGGCCTCTGCATCAGCTCCTGCCTCCAGGTCCCTGCCCTGCATGAGTTCCTGCCTTCACTGATTTTGATGGTGAACTGTTCTATGGAACTGTGAGTGAAGTAAGCCCTTTCCTCCCCAAGTTGCTTTGGTCATGGTGTTTCATCACAGCAATAGTCACCCTGACTAGGACAGATCCTGAGGGATCCAGAATTGGTTTTTCTCAGGACTGTGGTCCCTGAGAGGCAGCCATGTGACAGTAGATGGTCCTATGCCCGAGCACAGACAAGCAGCACTAACCCCATTCAGTGGGTTTAAAATCGGAGCACAAGGAGCTGGACAAAGCACTGCATTCTTGAACTTGAAATTCTCAACTGAAAACAGAAGAGCCGTGGGCTCTGCTTGCATGCAAATGAGCCAAGTAAGGATCACCAAGGTAAAGAAGAAAAGGAAGAGAGAAGACAAGGCCAGTGTCCCCTGACCAGGGCCGCCTTCCTGGTGCCCGACCTGTGAGATCCCCAGAGCCCTGTGCTCAGCAGTTCTGATGGGGTGCCCATATCTCTATTTTCCAGCAGCCCCCACTATGCATCTTGTTCTGCAACTACCTTTCCCCACGCACACAGCACAACAGCCCTCAGAGCAGAGGTCGGTCAGTCAGTCCGCACGATTCTCTCCAACCCACGTGTATTTTCTTCTGTCTATTTTTGCACACCAGGGAACATTTGAAGAAATGTCCTTAATTCCAGGCGCTTGCATTCACCTCCATCCCCGAGCCTTTTTGGAGGTGACTTGAGTGTCATGTGGTCCCTCCTATTATTAGCACAATACCTAGCCAGCCTCAACCACCCCAACTCCTGTTTCTCACGGCCTTATATATATTTGTCTCCTAGCAAAAAGGTAGCCATGACCCCCTAGCCTCAGGAATACTTGGCGCAGCGCCCTGTTTCTTAGCTGTATCTATTGTTCTAGCCTGGAATGACATCAGCTTCTACATGTCTTGCTGACATTTCTGACTTTTAGTGGGGAATGCCATTAATCAATCCCTTGAATCTGTTTTGGAAAAATTAAATAGCTCAAGTCAAGGCAAACACAGTAAATAATCCCTCTACAATCCCAGTGAGTGGTGGGGGCAGTGGAGGCAGGGTGCTGTCCTCTCGTTATTTGAAATGCATTTAATTTGCTGCTGGATCCTCCATACCAGCCTAGGATGCTCACATGGCACACAAAGGAGAAATCAAAAGCTTTTTCCAAACGTAGAGCTCTAGCCCAAGTAGGATAAGTGTGAGTGGATGCCAGAAGGAATGACTTGTCAACAGGGAGTTCAAATGGCTCTGTCTTGTGGTTTAATGTATAGAAGTCATCCCTTTAAGTAGGTGTGTGTGTGTGTGTTTATATGTGTGTGCAGGTGGGTCTATGTTCACATCTGTGTGTAAAGAGGACAACATTGGGTGTCATTCTTCAGGTTGTTTACCTCTTTGTATACATCTCTCTGTATGGTTTATGTGTTTACACACTTGTGTGCATGTGTATGTGTGTGTGTACATGTGCATATACATACATGTCCATATGTGTGTGCATGTCTGTATTCATGTGTGTGTGTCTATTACATGTGCATGAATGTGCACATATGTGTACATGTGTATGTGCACGTACATGTACATGCGTGTGCATGTATGTGTGTGTGTGTGTGCCTGCCTCTGTGTGTTGAGGTCTAAGGCTGACACTGGGAGCCTTCTTTAAGTGCTTTCCACTTTAATCACTGAGGAATGGTTTCTTAGCTGAATCATAGCTTACTGTTTGGCTACACTTGCTGGCCAGTCAGCCAGCCACAGGATCCCCTGTGTCCACTCAGAGCTGGAGTTACAGGCAGGCTGCTGCATCTACCCAGCATTTCCATGGGCTCTGGAAATCCAGGTTTGTGGGAGAAGGTGAGCCATCTCCCGTTTCCACCCTGCTATCTACACATACACATAATTTCTGGGTGGGACAGGGTCTCTTGATGGCTTAGAACTTACAGAGTAGTTAGTCTGGGGAAAGTGAATCCAAAGAACCTACCTGTCCCTGACTCCTGAGCACTGTGATCAGAAGCACGTGCCACCATGCCCCAATGTTTTTACATGGATGCTGGGGATCAAACTCAGGTCCCCATTCTTCCAAGGACAAACAATTTACTCACTGACGGTCTCCCCAGCCCACTGTCTAGTCCTGATAGGCACGGGTCTGTGAGAATCAGTAACAGCCTTACCCAACAGGTAAGTAACTCCTGGAGCCAGACCAGAGACTGGCCTTGACCCTTTTCCACTGAGAATGGACCTTAGAGAAGCAGGTATGCAGTCTGGTCTCCAGTTGTTCTCTGATACTCTCTTCCTCTTAATGACTAGGGGAATCGGTGAAGGGATAGACCTATCCTTTGCACTCCCTCCTACTGACTGGTTGGAATCCTACTGTTTACTCTTCTTGGTTCAGGACTGGCCCAAAACAGCTCTGACTGACAGAGTCAAGTAGAAAGCCAAGCAGTCCCCTCTGGTTCTGATTGCTTCAAATACAGTTTCCTGCTGAGCCAGGTAGGCTGACTATGCTATAGCACAAGCCACAAGGAGAGGCCAAGAGAGCACAGAGAAAGAAGAGGGACAGCAAAGCAGGGTCTCCAAGTTCTTCCACCACGGCTCTAAGGATGTGACTTGCAGCATCTTGGACCACAGAGATCAACCCAGCTACAAACTGAATGCCACCAAGTGACCCAGCAGATACAAGATGGAACAAAAGAATTTCCTGGCAGAGCCTGCCCCAATCTCCTACCCTTGGAACATTGTGACATGGGACAAAAATACTCCAATAAAAAATTTAAAGGAGCAGGTGCCTTGGGTCCTCAGTTCCGGTGCCCTGGCCTGTGGTCCCCTGGCCCTGCTGCTTTAGCTCTGTGGTGAGGAAATGCACAGTGGTGTCAGTGAGTGACAGCCAAGCTGCTCACCTCATGACTGCCAAGAAGCAAGAAAGAGTCAGGAGAAGCAGGGTCCTGATTTTCCCTCTCAGGGCACCCAGTGACCACACTGCCTTTCACTAGCTCCCACTTTCTGAAGGATCTCTTTTCCCACAGCATCAGAGACCAGCAACCAAGCTGAGAGTCAGAGCAGAACAGAGGATTGACAAAACAGTTGAAATGTGCTGGTAGTAAAATAGCTATGCACACAGGGAATGATTCGTAGAGACCAGCAGAGGACAATCTTCAGTGCTGGGGACACGGCAGGCATTCTCCATCTCCAGAGACTTACCTATAATGGTAACAGCGGTTGGATTACATTTTCTGACTATCTTACAATCTTGGAGCCTACATCTACGAATGCACACCCCTGAACTCGTAGTTAGACACAGATACCACATCGCTCTGCTCTCTGTGTGCTTCTGTTTCTTATGTGCCCTCCTGCCTCCATTTTTCAAATCATTTGACCAAGCTGCTTCTTGCCCAGGATTTATTTCTGTGCCTTCTTGACCGTCAAGCTACAGGCAGCACACCTAGGTCTCCTGTTGAAAGGCCACTTCTCTTTCAACAGGTCTGGAACAGGTTAAGTTTATCAAATGTTGGTACAGATCCCCCGCTTTTTACCTGAAAGCTTTTACTCTCTTCAGTCCTTGGAAAGCACTAGTCTTACTTGAGATGTATATGAGCTACATGGATCTTTGCATATTTTGGCATAATGTCAGTAATGCTCTCTGATTGTGAGATCTAGAGCAGTGGTTCTCAACCTTCCTAACCCTGCAGCTCCTTATTACAGCTCCTCATGTTGTGGTGACCCGCCCCCCCAACCGCCCCCCCCCCCCGCAACCATAACATTATTTGGTTGCTACCTCATAACTGTAATTTTGCTACTGTTTTGAATCATAATGTAAACATCTGATATGCAGGATATCTGATAAGTGACCACTGTGGGGGTAGGGACCTACAGGTTGGGAATCATTGATCTAGACCATAGACTGAGAAAGGATGGCAGAGCGAGCTGCTGAAAAGAACCTGAGTCCCTGCTGAGTCACTAAGTTAGCCAGCTCTGGGGGCTCCTACATTATGACCTCTTTCTAGGACCAGTGTTCTAGTTTCATCCCTGTTGCCATAAAAAAAAAAACAAAAACAAAAAAACAAAAACAAAACAAAAACAAAAACAAAACAAAACAAAAACAAAAACAAACAAAAAAACTACTCTGATGAAAATCAACTGAGGGGACAATGTGGTTATTATTTAAAAGGACAATTCATTTGCAGGGAGGTCAAGGTAAGAACTTCAGCCAGGTAGTCATGCCACATTCACAGTCAAGAGCAGAAGGAAATGAATGTAAGCACAGCTGCTTGCTTGCTTGCTATGCTCAGCAGGATTTCTTCACTCTCACATAGTTCAGGACCCTTGCCTAGGGAATGGTGCTGCCCACACTGGGTCGGTCGGGTCTTTCCACATCCATTAATGTAGATAAGACAATGCCCCATGGATGTGGCCACAAGCCAGCCAAGTGCAGACAATCCCTCACTGAAACTCTTTCCAGATGACTCTAGCTTATGCCAAATTGATAATTAAAACCAACCACCATAAGCAGTCGATGCATCTCTTTATTGTTTATGCTATTTACTTTTTAGCCCAGCTTTCTGTTGTTAGTGGTCAAGAGCATTCTACCATAAATTACTCTTGTCTACCTATAAGCCACTTGTGTCTCATTACCACTGTCTCAGATTCAGCCATTGTCTGGCAAGATACCCACTGAGATTGATAGCTTGCACCCTGTTAGTATACAGTATATGATTTGCCTTGCACCCCAAGGCTGTTACACTCTAGAAGCACAGCAGAGCTGCCTCCTGCACCCTTGCACGTTTGACCTCATCTGTCAATAATCTTGGCCACCAGTTCACTTCTGAGCTCATTCCAAATGAAATATCATTAAAGAGGCTGTAGAAAGGCCTTGTGAATCATCCCAAGACAAAAAATAATAGAAAAACCATGATAACAATTGCAGTGTGTTGCCTTTGCATGACGATGGTTCCTATAAGCACTGTGTGACAAACCCTAAGAATGTCTGTCTATATGTGGAACGTTTCTGTTTCAGTCCCTTTGCTGTGACCAACATACTGACCAAAAACACCTTTGAGGGGGAAATGGCTTATGACGCCAGGTCACAGCCTAATACTGAGTTCAAGGCAAGACCTCCAAGGAAAGATCTCAAGGCAGGCCTGCTTGCTACTCACACAGCGCGATCTCCAACCAAGGAGCTCACTCACAGCTGAAGATATGTAACAGGAACCAGGAAGGATGCCAAGTGCTGGCTCGAAGGCTTATACTCAGCCAGCATTCTCACACCGTCCAAAACCACCTGCCTAGGGATTGGTATTGCCCATATGGGCTTACTTTGATCAACAATGAGGACAATCCTCCACAGACATGTCTACAAGCTACCCTGACGAAAACAATTACTCAACCGAGATTCTCTTTTCAGGTGATTCCATTTGCTAACCATCACAGGTAGCCTCTCTCTCCAGGAATAAATAATACGCTAATAAGCACACAGCTCATAAGTAACAAATTTAGGACATGATCCCAGATGTCTGACCCTGTGGACAAGTTGGTCACGCTTTAACCTGAGAACCCCTGCTGTGCCTTCAGTACATGTCCATGTTTTACACACATGATCTCATTCCACATTCTCTGTAGAACTTTGGGTAAGCTTGGGCATGGAGTTTGGGTGTTAGCCATGCCCCTGACTAAAGCTAAGTCCCTCTGGGGTCACCAAGGAGCTTACTTTCCCCCTATCTTCCAGGTTACTATTTTAAAATTTTATTTCCAATAAGAAGCCACCTTTTAGAAGAAAAAAAAATTACCTAGTAACACTAAATTGAGGTTTTATTTTTCAGTGTTAAAAGAAAAAGAAATAGTCGGCCGGCCCAGTTTTTCACAGCGGCCTGTTGATGAGATGCCATGAATGAGTTGTGGGGTGAATGAAGGAAATATTTCAGAGTAGAAAAATAAATCACAAGGAAGAACCAATTCCCCAAAGAACCAAGGATGCAGAGAGCAATTCCCTAATTCCCAGCCCCTCTCACATTTGTCATCCAAAGAAGACCCCTCTGTCAACACCTCTCTGATGGGCCAGAACAGTGAGAGAAAACTCTCTCCTTAGGGCTCTCTGTCTCCACCCCTGCAGTTAGCACCGTGGAATGTGGTTGTTCTGTTGATCCTAGTGGTCAGTAGTAGCCAGCTACCCTTCAGCAGGATCCTGGGAAGCGAGGGCACTGGGGGTATCAGCCAGTTCCCCTGGGAGGGGCTGGGGAGAAGCATGCTTTCATTTGCAGGAACAAGTCCCTTAAAAACAGACAAAAAGCTTAAGAATTGTCTACATTACCCTATCTGTGTTTTCCCAACTCACATATAAGCACTTTCAGCATTTAACTTTATCATTTAATGTAATGATAAAGAGCACACTACTTAGCATGGGATTGCACTGTTCAGGGATCACAGGCAGCATGACTCTAATTTAAGGCAATTTAGGAGGAAGAAAGACTCATTCTGGCTTCAGGGGGTTCTACACATGGCCACTATATCCCTTAGCACTCGGCCTGTGGTGCAGGACACATCCATGCAGAAGCGGATGGTAGAAGACATTTTTCAACTAGTAATGGCCAGGAAGCAAAAAGAAAGGGAGACAGGAAGAATCCAGGGTCCCTAATCGCCTTCCAGAGCATGCCCCAGTGAACTAGAACTCCCGCTATGGTTCTGTCTCCTTTAACAGTCCAGCATCTTCTAATAGATCTACAGGCTGGCAACCAAGCTACTGAGATCCCATCAGTGGCGTTGAGATCTATGCTCTCTTTTCCATGTCCACACGCAGATTCCACAGTCTCCTCCTAGGTCCTGATACCTGCTGCCTACTTTCATCAATGCAAACCATGGTTGTAAGAGGGGCCCGGTATTGGGGCCTGGCAGGTTTGCTTGTTACTCCCGTGAGGCATGGAAACACCCTTACTCTACCACAGAGGAGATGATGCCAGGCAACTACCACACGGTGGGCCTACATGACATCCTCTGGGGAGACCCAGGAATAGGGTGAGCTTTATCGGTCTGTCATTTTGTATAAGGAGTCAGGGCCAGAACATAGAGACAGAAATGAAGGAACATCAGGAGTGCTGTGGTCCTGAGGATGATGGGCAAGTGATCTACAGAGAGGGGTAGGAATAACACAGGCCCATGTGGCTCAGGGACTCCCCACAGCCGGAATCCCTGGTAGTTCATCTCAGTAGAAAAATTCTACAATGTCTTTTCTGTCACAGGCCCACACTCACCCTGTTCCCCACTGGGAGTCAACTTTGTGCTCTGTGTTACTGTTGAGTGGCCATATATGCCTTTGAATTCCCAAGGGCATTTAATCAGTTGGATACTATGAACCTCTGGGGGCTGCTCCTCCTTCACCATGCTCTCTCTTCATCTTCTGTCTTGCACCTACTGCACCACCCACAAGGAAACCTCCGGTTACATCAATGTCTCTATGACAAGTATCCTACGGCTCAGTTCAGGACCCATGGGCTCAAGTTCCTAGACCCCAGCTTCTGCCCCACTGCCCGGCTTCATACCCTGCTGTTTGCATTTTCTCATGAACTATGCATTCTTGGTCTTCTATTATCAATACACATTTCCTGATTGAATTGTAAGCTCCTTGCTATAGGTTATACTTCTTTCCCCAGCCTCAGGCTGTGAAGTTGAGGACTCGTGACATCAGAGAGTACAGAGAAACACCTGTTCTCTGAGAGCCTTCACCTTTTTCAGGCATAGAACTAGAGGTGGCTGGTGATCTAGCTCACCTCTTTTGTAGAAATCCTTTTACCTAACCCTCTATCCTCCAGAACTGCTAGTCAGAGGGCAGGCCTCCTTCTGCTACCGCCCTTTTCAGAGAGCTAACTCCCTTAAGTCCCCATGGAGATTGGCAGAGCCATTTTCAAGGGAGGCAGCCTGGATGCCTCCCCTGGACTCGGTGTCCCCTCTCTCAGGGACACATTGGCTTAGCAGAGACTCAGCTGGCTCTCAGAATCCCAGCCATTTCCTGCACCAAAGCCCCCAGATGGCGTGTTCTGTGGAACACAAGCTGATGAAGGGAGGCATCAGAAAGGGAAGGAAGCCACCTGGGGCTATGTGCCACCAAATCGTTTGTCCCTCTGTCCGGATCCTTCTGACAGATGTCTTGCTCACCAAAAGCATCCAGACAGCAAAAGAAGCCTTCAGCACATGCCCTGGAGGCTCACTGGTCAGCACAGATCCCTGCTCTCTGAAGCCTTCCTTCCTCTCTCTGGCCGAGTTGGAAAGCTCTTGAGAGGTAGCAGATTGCAGGCACTGAAGGCTGATATCTTCTGTTTATCCACAGAGCGAGGACCGGCCAATGCAAGAGCCCTGTACTGTTCCTCCCATGTGCTGCTGGCTCTGCAGCCTTGAAGCAGCCGCCTGGGCTATCTACAGTGCCAGCCCCGCCCCCGGGATACCTCCCACTCCCCTGGCTATCTCAGAGGGAGCTGCAGGGGATCCATCTCCCAGGCAGGAATACTCAAACCACAGCCTTTGGCAGGCCATGACCCATGTGCAGGACATAGCAATGCATTTACCAGGTCACAACTAGAAATCGTCGTCACAGTGAAATAGGAAGGAACAAAACACAACATGCACACGCTCACACACACACACAGACACACAGACACACACACACACACACACAGATTCAAAATGCATTTCCTGCTGTGTATGACAATCCCAAAGGTTTGCAAGACTTCAAAGAAGCAAGCCTTGCTGAACCCTGGCTCAGGGTCTGGACTTCTGAGGCAGTGTGAGTCTTCTTCAAAGCTGGTCAGCTTTCTGCTACCACCATTCAAATGGAAACCCCCGCTATGAACAGGGCAGGGTGACAGGACAAGGGAAACCAAGAAACAAGGAAGAAAATCTCCATCTTCTAAACGCACAAGTTGGGAAGGAGGAAGAAAGAAGGCCAGGAAAACACGGCACATATACATGAACCCTTCCCTAATGAGGTAAGGCAAGGGTTCATTTTCGCTGCTGGACAGAGCCTCTGACTGACCAGAAACAGTTGGAGCAACATGGCCATTAGAGGCAGGGCTCTCAGAAGTAAGGGTGATCTTCAGAATGTGTCAGTGTCCCTGAGCTGGCATGTCCCACTTCTGTAGAAGCTATCCTGGTGCATAGGACACTCTAGTACTATCTCTTTGGAGGACGGGATCCATACAGTGTAGACAGGCATGGCTACCTGTATCATTGGCGTTGTGACTTAATGAACTTGGCTGAGACAGAAACAGGTTGGGAATGGGTATGGAGTGGTGTTTTAGTTTCTTTCCTCTCACAGTGTTAGAGCACTGTGGCTGAGAGAGCTTACAGAAGGACAGGTTTATTTGGGATGATGGTTCCAGACAGATGAGAGTCCACCACCATCATGGTGGAAGGTGTGGAAGCCACAGACAGTCATGGCCCTGGAGCAAGAAGCTGAGAGCACACATCTTGAACCACAAGCACAGGCAAAGAGCACAAACTCAAAATGGTGTGTGTTGGTTGAAAATGGCTTGTTCCTGGACAGATCACACCGAGCCAACACAGTTTCCACAAAAGAGATCCTTTATTGAAAGAGAGGAAGGAGAGAGATGGGTCGGGGTCCCAGTCCTTCGTCCGGGCATGACATAGGTAACCCAGGTGATGACGAGCACAGCTGGTGAGGATGAGGCATGCACAGGGAGTGTGCAGCGGTTGCCATGGCAACAGAGACAGGAGGGTCCTTGTCGCCTAGGGATGACATCATTGCTGGATTCAGAGGCTAGCTGTAAACAGCTTCTGATGCTAACAGTGTGAGTCTTTAAATTCTCAAAGCCCTCACCTCTCCAAGAGGGAGAGACCTCTCCAAGAGGACCATACCTCCTAACCTTTTTCAAACAACATCACCTACTGAGGTCTAATGTCAAATACCCAAGACTATGGAGGCCATCTCAGTCAAACCAGCACAGATGGAAGATTCTTCTCTATACCCAGGCTAGCAAAAGCCTGTGGGTACAGACATTTATTCCCCTTAGCTGTGACAGGCACCTGTTATCATTGTGCAAGACCCAAATGGGCCAAGGTTGATGTCGGTAGGTGGACTAGCTTCGCTCTGTGCAGCTGTACTGCTATCTCTTGCCTTCTTGGTTTCCTTATTGCCCTGCTTTGTCTGTGGCTGATTCCAGCACACAGAACCCAGGGATCTATGGCTTGTAGTTTCACTAAAAACCCTTATGTGCGAATAGAGGTCCCTTGCCTCTAGGCTGGCCACTGGGAGATCTTTATGTGAAGAAAAGAGAGGCCAGCAAATGGCTTTTGACTGCAGCACTGGCCACTGCTGATAACTCTATCTCTTCTAAGGCTGGAGATAATGAAGCTGGCGAGCAGCCAACATCTAGTGACAACTACTCTTCTTGGCTTAAAGCAAAGCGTTACGTTTTGCCCCAGCTCATCTTTGGTGGTGAGCACCATCCTCTGCTCCAAAGGCCCCCTCCTCACACACACATCCTAACCTGGTCTTAGCACACCTCAGTCACACTGGGATGGAGCAGTGACCAGCAAAGGCTACTTTCTCATAGTGAACAAGCAATGTCAGACACCAACCTCAGGTGTGATCAGGTAGGTGTGACCCCACAGTGGCACAGTTTGAGTCCTTGAGAATTATCTCTGAAATTACCCCATGAAATGGGGAGGTGAACCCACTGGTAAAGCACTTGCCTAACAAGGCTGAATACCTGAGTTTGATCCACAGAACCCTCACAGAAAGCCAAATGTAACGTCACACATTTGTAATCCCAGTAGCACAGTAACAGTCATGTGGAAGATGGAGACAGGTAGATTCCTGCATGCTCACAGATGAAGCTGGCCTGGTAAGATTCCAAATGAATGAAAGACCCTATCTCAAAATTCTATAGGTGCCTGAGGAATGATACCAGACATCCTTTGACCTCCACATGTATATACATATATATTCATGAGTGCCCTGGCATACACAGTTTTACACACACACACACACACACACACACACGTAGACATACTTACACACAAATACACACACACACACATGAACATACACAGAGGCAGACATACACACACATGCGCACACACACAACACAGGCAGGCATACATACAAATACACATACACACATGCACACACACACACGTGTAGACATACTTACACACAAATACACACACACATGCACACTCACACATGTAGACATACTTACACACAAATACACACACGCATGCACACACACAGAGGCAGACATACACACACATGCACACACACACACAGGTAGGCATACATACAAATACACATACACACACGTAGACATACTTACACACACATGCACACACACACAAACATACACACATGCACATACACAAAGGCAGACATACACACACATGCACACAAACACACACACACAGAGAGGCAGACATACACACATGCGCGCACACACACACAGGCAGGCATACATACAAATACACACACACATGCACACACACATATGTAGACATCCTTACACACAAATACACACACACATGCACACACACAGAGGCAGACATACACACACATGCACAACACACACACAGGCAGACATACCCACATGCACACACACACAGGCAGGCATACATACAAATACACACACACACACATGCACACACACAGAGGCAGACATACCCACACATACACACACACACACACACACACAGAGGCAGGCATACATACAAATACACAGACACACACATGCACACACACACACACACACACACACACACTGGGGTATCAGTTCTTCTTACAAGGTTCACTGATTTTCTCCACTCCTAGCAGTGACTTAGCCGTGAAGATGAGCCGATGCTTCACTGAACTCTTCCTGACCAATGTCTTCTTGGTGGGCTGGGAGATAGTGAGCTATAATTATTGACAGTGTGAGCAACAGCGGAAGACGTGTAGTGGGGTCGGCCTCAGTCCTCATCACGGGGGCTTCTCTGTGGGAAGCAGCGTAAGAAGAGAGAATCTACCTTGTCCGTACTCTCTAAAGGGGAAGCTGATGGTGTTTTCAGCTAAGTGACTTCTGATGTTTGTCAGAGGGAAAGGTTCTCCCACTGCCTCATTAAAACCCACGTGATCTGTGAGGCAGACTAGGACTGGGAGCTGTGTCTGAGTCCAAAAGGATTTTGGATTTCTAGTAAAGCTATAATTGCTTGGAAGAGACTGTATTTTGCTGAAATCGGATTCAGATAGTGTTGGCCTAATACCAGTGCCCGCACCCCTGAAGCACATTACAGCCTCTCTAGAAACTTCACTTACAGAGTTTCCAGATGACATTGTTTGTTCTCTCTCTCCTTTCTCTCTTCATCCCTTCCTCACTCCCTGGCCCCCTGACATAGGGTCTTGCTATGTAACTCAGGATGGCCTTGGACTCACTGATCCTCCTGCACCATCTCCAGAGCGCTGAGATTATAAGTGCATGCCATGATGTATCCTTCATGCACCATCATTGGAGCCCCATACAGAAACTATTGGTCCATCCACATTATGATGAAGAGTATGCAGTGAATGGTGAAGGCTCCCTAACAGTAGAAGCTCTATCTTAGGTATCCCAGCTTGCCCTGAGCTTTCAACATTAAGACGCCTGCAGGTCTTTAATTCAATTTGCCGAATGCATCTTGACACTGGCAGTGACCCAAGTAGCTGACCAACTGCTGACCAGTGAGTTTCTCACTGATCCAAAACATAGGCTTGGGTAGTATGCAGGGCTCCCTGCCCTCAAAGCTGAGATGCTTCATAGCTACTCAGAAGGAACCGTTATACTCAGGTAGCTAGGTTCTCTCTACAGAGTCTGAGATTCAGAAGGTCCAATGGGAGAAACCCAAGAGTTAGGGTTGTATGGAAATTCTCAGCTGCTACCCAGACTTGTGGCCAGGGACCAAGACTTGGCACCTCACCGACAGATTGCCTCAGTTAGCTGACAGCACCACAGGACAGTGTCTGCTCTTCCTCCATCCATCTGAGCTCTGCCCTGGTGCCTTACACGGTTCTCCTTTACCCCTTCCATCTGCTGCTGAAGCCCCTCAGGAGGGAGCCTTGCCTGTGAGGCTCCGATGTCATTGCCTCTTTCCCTCCCACGCCCTCCATCGCTGGTTCTAGTGGTGACATTTCAATGCTTCAGGAGGATTCCATCTTGAAGGCTCTGATGATACGTCCTCGCCTCTCACTAAAGGCTCCAAGAAGCATCAGGAACCTGAAGACAGACGTGATGAGCACACATAGGACGTGTCCATAAAAGTCACCGCACCGGGGCAGCTGACAGTGAAGGCACAGAGAGGACCCAAAGGCTCATATGTGGAATGACTTCCACAGGGCAGGAAAGAGTGGTCTGGAGAAGAAGCACCCCATTTGGCTTCACTGTCATCGGGGCTGAAGAGTCTCCAGCTTGAAGTGTTGTTGGGGACAAGGCTTCAAACCATAGGCAAGGCAACACAAGACAGTGTGTAAACACCTATGGTATCAGCGCCCACAGACAAACCCAGAAGAGATTTATCTCAGACAGGAAATGCTTCACACATTTGGATGTCACCATGTCGGTGAACCCCGACAGATGGGCCCAAGAACAGGAAAGGGTCTCGGCTGCTTCTGCTTGCAAAAACGGGGGACTCCAAGTTAATCTGACCTGTTGGGTCCTTACACAAACAAGTATGACCCACCGGCCCTCTGAGAGTGACATTTCCCTACCTAAACACGTGGTTGTTAATATACTGTTTTCCTGATGTCCAGAAGGGAAACCCCAAGACAGACGATAATCACCATTCATGATAGGAAGAAACTTCAAGGTCACAAGCCACATTATATTTTCCGGAGGGAGAAATATTGAATCATTCTATAGGAAGCCCTAAGATGGCTAGGGGTCAGGAAACGAGCGAGCTGTGTTTCCGCTGTGGGGTTAGATCTTGCATCCCTGCTGGCCAGGACTTCCGCCATGTCTGCTCATCAGCCGTGCAAGCAGACAGAACATCCCCCTGGCTGCACTTTGGGACCCCTACGTCTCAGAGCACCAGGGCAGAGTGGCAGACTTTCATCAGCAACGGGAGTTGATCTGTCACCACCGTTATTTTGCTATCATTTCACCTGTTTTTAGTGTTTCAAATACTTTGGAATGGCTTTCACTGAACAGGCAGAGGATGAAGGAATCAAAGCGCCAGACAGAAAGCAAGATGGGTTGTGGGTTTGAAGAATTTTGCTGTGATTCTACAACAGTAACAAAATCATTTTGCGATTACTCCATGAGCAGTGGCACCAACAGAAGAATGCCCAGTGTGAAAAAATGTGTGCTTCAAAATAAGGTGAGGGGCCAGTGAGATGGCTCAGGAAGTGACTGTGCTTGCCACGAGAGCCTAACTCAGGGAACCCATGGTGGAAGGAGAGAAAGATGTCCTGAGCTCTACACATGCACAGTGGCCCATGCACTAAGAACAAGAACAACAACAACAACAAATCATAACAATCATGTATAAAAAAAATCTGTTTAAAATTAAAATAAGGCACGGCTGATAAGACATGAAATTTTACTAACACACATCTTGAAAAACCTAGCTTTGGTGGTCATGTATGAACCTTCATTAGCAAGAGAATGTATTCACAATGTTTCTTGTTTTTAAAGAAAGTCATAAGATGGTACACACAGAACAATATTATTCCTGGTACAGGAGTGTGTGTGTGTGTGTGTGTGTGTGTGTTTACATGTCAACAAAAATGTACCTGAGAAGATCTACTCATGATTTTTCCTTTTGTTTTTCTTTGGAACTCTACTACCCTTAGCTTTGGGTCCCTCTCAGAGCACCCCCTGGCACCTCTCCCTGCTGAGCACAGACTCTCTAAGACCAAGGGGTAAATCCCAGAATTTCTAACCTTCCTGTACACACTCTAGTATCTAGGACCGAGAATTCCTGAGACCACCCCCTCCCACTGGCCTCTAGCCTGTTTCCAGGGACTCTCCAGACACAATGGGTAAGTCAAGAGCAGTCTGCCAAGGCGATGCGGATGGAGCATGGAGTTGCCTGTCTGTGTGTACATACAAGAGTCCTCATGGTCCAAGGATAGGCATAGTGACAGACAGGAACATGGTAGACTTAGAAATGGGATGGCCAGGGGCTACATTACCGTAGTCTACCACAGAACTTCAAAGAGTCTCAGAGTTCTAAATTTGAACCTGGACTTCCAGATGGTTTTAGAGGTAAGGATGGGGTGCCTTTGTTTAGCAGTTCAGTGTCTGAATTTACAACTTCTAAACATTTAGATACATGGCATATGGTGTTTGTGCGTCCTCTTACCGTAGATCAGCCACAGGAGAATCAAGGCTGGACCACTCTGGATTACTGCAAACCCCACCCCCTCTCTCTCCCCACCTCACTTTCATCATCTCTCTCTGTTAAGTCTCTCTCTTCTTCCCTATGCTCTTAAGGTTTTCTACCACACTCTAGCACGCTTCTGCCTGAGTGTGGAATTTCCCTGTAGGCTCATGGATTCGAACATGGGGTTCCAAACTTGAGGAGCTGTGGGGCTTTGAGGAGGAGGGGGTCTCACTAGAAGTGAGTCCCAGTGAGACACAGTTGGAGGTTCATAACCCAGATACTCCATTTTTTGCCCAGCCTTTGCTTCCTGAAGCACACAGGGGTGAGCCAGCAGCCTTCTCCTTCTACTACCACAGCAGAGTGCAGAGTCTGTCACCACACACTTCCCTGCCATGGTAAACTGTTTCCCCTCAAACCAAGAGGCAAAATAACCATTCCTGACGCTGGCTCTGCTGACATTGCTGATTGACAGATTCTGGGTCACAGCAATAAAAAAAAACCTAGCACATTGACATGGTCTGTTTTCATAATTCCACACCCAGGAATCAGGTATAAACAAAAATAAAATAAAATAAAAGTTGATAACATCCATGCACTTGTAAAAAAAAAATCCCCATGCTGGTAACCCTAGAAAGAGTCCACTGAGTCACACACACTACCTCCACATAGGGAAGACTACAATCAACTTATGATAATGAACAAGTTAGATTAATGGAGATTTTAGTAAAAAACAGATAAAAAGAGTAGTTGTGGCAAGGTTTGGAGATACAGTATAATCCTTCCAGAAGCATACCTAAATCCTGTGTGTGTGTGTGTCTGTGTGTCTGTGTGTGCACATACAAAAGAGAAACAAGCCTACCGAAGCATTAACTGTGCCCATTTGCATCTGATAAACAAAGTTTTGGAAGATGCTTCCCTCGTACACCATTTGTCTTCCTGCAATTACCAAGTGTTTCTATAGGATCAGGGTAGAACGTAGACCTACTACAGATCGGAAAACTGACATTGGAAGAGAAGGCAGCACTCATAGATGTTCTTCCTCTAACCAGAGACACATCAGGCAGCTGCAGACCAGACTGTTGTATGGCTGGACACAGCTTGAGTCCCGGAGGGGTCCAACCAACAGCTCGGGAGCCACGTGAGCCCCCAGAGAGCTGTGGATACAGGCTTATATAAAAATCATAAACGTGCTTAAAATATTCTGAGTTTGCTTGTCCTTTTATGCTAACTGGGTTGCACAGTTCTTGAGGGTGAGGCTTGTAGGTGACATCATGTCACAATGTCAAACAGATGTACGGGCTAAGACACGACAAAGGTAGAGGGAGAATGGGGAAGCCTCCTGTTCTGGATTTATTCTTGTGAGACCGTGAAAGGCACCCTGTTTTCTGGTTGAGCGAGATTTACTCTGGAGACCCAGTAGAAACTCTACAAGGGACAGAACAGTGAGCCATGCTCCCAGACAGACATGCTCCCAGCCTGATACCACAGAGCCCCCAGTTCCATAATCCTGTGACTATAAGTTACACAGACAATGTCCCATGCTTCTGGCATTCTGGCTAGACTCCACCCTCACAGTTACCTGACTATAGCCAGGTATGTTCCTCCCCACAGTTACCTGATAGCCCAGTCCACTATAAAAGGAGCTGCTTGGCCCCTCCTCGCTCTCTTAAGCTCTTACCTCTCATTCTTATCTCTAGCTTTCCTTCTCTCCCTCCCTTCCCCCCTCTCTCCACGTGGCCATGGCCAGCCTCTCCCTCTTTCTACCTTCTCTCTTTGTCTCTGCCTGTCTACAGGTAGCTCTAAAACCATAGACCATCTCTGCCCATCAAGACCCACCATGCTTGAACGATGGTCTAGGCTTTCCTCTAAAGAGCTAAGTCTAACCTCCTGCCGGAAGGCCTTCTTGCACTCTAGCCACGGACCAAACCAAGGACTCTCGCCCACATGGGAACAACCCAGAACCCCCTCTCCCCTGCCCTCTTCTCCCTTTGGCCCTGGGGCTGACAGAGCTGCCCTCGGGGTCCCCGCTTTGTTCTCAGCTCTTCCACAGTGTCCAGAGACATCCCAAGATGCCCAAGAGCTAGAATCTGTCATCTCTGGCCTCCATGACGCCCAGAGACCTTGGATTGCTCCTTCTCCACCCCTATCCCCAGGACTGGGGTTCCATGGCTTGCCACCGCCAGATGCCCACCTGGGGCCATGTGGAGAGCTTGGGTCAGTCCCCGGCGTCCACCCACCCAGAGCACTGGAACTCTGGTGGGATGTGGGTTCTCTCTCACCCCCTTTATTCCCCCATGCCCACTGCCTGACATATTCTTGTTGTCATTACTTTATAAACTCTCCCAGGTGACAGAGGGGGATCCTGCTGTGTGTTCCCTCCCTGCTTTTCTCCAAAGTGGTCCAAGTCTAGATTGGGAGTAGGGGGCTTCATTAGCCTTCTGGCTTACATCTTATGCAGGAGGTTGAGTCCCAAAGATACTGTGAATTAGTCATAGGTCCCGGAATTTAGACCTCTGGAGAGCAGTCTCTCCAGATAAAATCTAGAGGTGTAACTAACCACCCTGGGCTTTTGTTTCTTACCTGCCAAACAAAGATTATGCTCAACTTCCAAATCCTTTCTTTAACCCGCAACTGTATAATGTACGGCTCACAGCTCCTCTTAATTCTAGAATCTGAGTTATTCTCCCAGGCAAGGCCCACACTGCAGAGCATTTACTGGGTTGTGTCTGCTGCCAGCCTTTGGCGTTTTCCTTCCGAGTTAGGTTTGCACTCCAGTAAATCCCTAGAGCAGGAGGTACAGAGGAGAACACATCTTACCCTCGGTGGCCTCCCCAGCACACAGTGTGTAGTCAGGAACCAGGAAGACTCACGGAGCCGAGCACAAGGCCTTGGCTTTGCTTGGTGCTAAGAGTCAAGCGTTGTAAATCCACAGTGGGCCCAGATGGAGTCTGCTTTCAGGTTTCCTGTGGGGAATGGAGGCCAACGTGCCATCTCGTCTCACTGTGGATGGGAGATGGACATAGATGGATGAGCTGCTCTGGAAGGGCGTCCGTCACAATGTCTAGTGTGGCCTTGAGCATCAGCCCTGGTTTCTAACAGTTACAGAAATGCCCATCTTCTCAGGTGATGTAAATAAGTCAGTAGGAAAGTGCCGACCTGGCACACGAGAGGTCCTGGGTTCAATCCCCAGCGCTACACAAGCGAGGACCAGTAGCAGACATCTGCAACCTCATCTAGCGCTACACTGGTAGAGGCAGGAGTGTCTGACTGACATTCATGGTTATCCTCAACTGCAGTAACTGACTCCAGGCTAAGACACAGGAGACCCTGCTTCATCCCCAATCCGCCCCTTTCTTTCTCAGAAGGACAGGATGTAACATCATCTCCAGCACCAGGAAAGCAGTAGGTGTCCAACATGACAGCTTGAGACCTCCATGGGCCCCGAACCCTGACCCTCCTCAGTGTCTCTGACCTCAGAGCTCCAACCATGCTCCCTCAGCCTAAAACCACTTGGCTGACTGCCCCCGAACCATTCTGGCACAACAGGAGACCGTGATTTCCCTGTCCAGAGGCCACTGAGCAGTATATTTTGTTTCCTCTTGGCCTTCTTTGCTGGAAAGCAATACCTTACAGACAACATCAAGGAAGATACCCAGCAAAACCTGCAATGCTTTGCTTCCTCAGGCCTCACCAAGCAAAAGGGCCTGTTGGGAGTAGTTTGCTTCAAACCAGGAACAGAATGGGTCAAACCATGTCCCCGTGGAGAGTTATGGGCACAAGACAGTTGGCAGCTTTGGGCGTGGAAGTGCAATGATAAGAGGTTGGCTTCCTCAACTGAGGTCCCATTTGGACCCCGTTTGCCAGCCCCAGAAGGTCAGGTGCCCAGCTATGGAAATAAGATGCCTTTCTCCTCTCTACATACACCCATGTCTTTTGTGATGGTTTTTCCTGTCCTTCGGGAAATGTGTGTCTTTGTGGGACCTGTCCTCTGCCCTCCTTTTGTGAGCAGACTTAGTGAAGATCCATTTAATTTCCAACCCCGGTGTCCATCGATAAATTGCCTCTGTTCTGTCTTCGGAGGACTGCCGAAGCCCTCCTCCCTCGGACGCCTTTCCTCCGGTACAGGGAGCGTTTCTCATTATCTGCCTTGACCTCTGGTGCAAACCTCTTTTCATCCTCTCCTTGGGCTTTTCTTATCATACTTCACCCTCCCTCAGACTCATTCTGCAATCGGCCATGTCCCTCTCAGCACCTGATGTGCCCTCCTTCCCTCCTTGCCTGTGTCCTCTGCTGTGTCCTCTTCATTATTCCCCTCCCCCTCGCCCATCCATTAGAGCCCCAGGAAGCTGAAGCACCATCTTGGCCCTCCCTAAACCTCACACTCCAGCCATCTTGCTTCCAAGAGCTCAGACCTGCTTGACACAGGACAAAAGGCTGACGAGTCAGTGAGCTCATCCCAGAATTCCAGGAGTGGCTCCCTGCTGATACCTCCTGTGTGCTCCGTGTCACCCCACATGAACATGATAATGCCCACCCCCAAACCCGGCCTAATGGGGTTTACTGTTAAATCAGTAGGAAAGAGAGATACATAGGTTGATAGCTTAGGTTGACCTTCCAGAGAGCCCATACCATCCCATGCTCACAGAGGCTCCATAGTTCAAGCTTTTGAGAGTCACACAGTCACGCCAGCATTTGTCAAAAACACATGAACAATTAGCTCTGAGGAGTCAGCACTTCAACATAGGATAACAGTGCGCTCCTTTCTATGCCTCAGTACCTACAAAGCTGGGATTCTAGCGCCTGCCACGGTTACAGCTCCACCTGAAAGTCTTCCTGATGTCCTAGCTGCTTCCTACCTCTGAGATATTCAGTGCCCAGGAGCTGTGTCCGGCTCACGGCCATGTTCCTTTAGGAATGGCCCTAAAAGACTTCGTTGACTTCCATGTATGAAAATTGTTTGTCAGACATGCTATGTTCTCAGGGAATTATTGCTTCTTACACTATGTCGTTCCAATTACCTAACCAAAATAACAGTCCTCAAAGGTCTTTGAGAACATTACTGAGACACAATAGTGACCACAAGAGAGAGCCTGGGAAATCTCTGGTTGAACTGAGACTGGAGAGACCACGAAAATAACACAGAGAAGGGGCAAGGTCAAGCGGGTCCAGGCTAAGTAATGGCTCAGCCAGGGGACACATGAGAACATGGGACAGGCTGGGCAAGCCTAAGTTTCTAGTCCAGGCTCCCGTCTTGGTCTTATATGGCCAGCATCCCTTCTCCTCTCCTCAGGCCCACCCACTCTCACACCTGGTTGTTATCCTTCCCCAAGACATCTCCCTCCCCTGAACTCTTTCTTCCCATCTTCAGCATTCTTAGGCTTAGGCTCAGGCTTGAGCAGGGAAAGGTAGCAGGCCGGCGCCAGGAGTACCCACCAGCCTCCCTGACAGGGCTAACGACAGGCAGGTCAGCCAAGGAGAGAGTGATTTCAAAGACAGGGCTCTAGTCCCTGCAAGGAACTGAGGCTTTCAGAGGAGACCAAGCAGAGACACAGTTCTCAGAAATGGGGCACAGGGCGGGGAACTGACAAGAGAGACCAAGGTAGAAGCACACGGACAAGAACAAGCCGGCACCAGAGATGGGGACCAGCTGAGAGGAAGCTGTGTATTTATAACCAGGGAACATCACAGACTACTTTAATGTCCATGGGGGTGGGCTGTCAGTAAATAAATCATGGTCACATGCACGGGGGAATACTGAACCACATGAAAAAGTTCTCTGTAGAAACACACAGTAAGAGGGAACCCTCCTTAGATCATGCCAGGCCGAAACAGCTGGTCGCAAGCTAATTTGGAAAATAAAGTAGGTGCCTTAGTTAGGGTTTTACTGCTGTGGACAGACACCATGACCAAGGCAAGTCTTATAAGGACAACATTTAACTGGGGCTGGCTTACAGGTTCAGAGGTTCAGTCCATTATCATTAAGGCAGGAACATGGCAGCATCCAGGCAGGCATGGTACTGGAGGAGCTGAGAGTTCTATATCTTCATCTGAAGGCTGCTAACAGAATATTGGCTTCCAGGCAGCTAGGATGCGGGTCTTAAAGCCCATGCCCACAGTTAAACCAAGGTCACACCTACTGCAACAAGGCCACACACACTCCAACAGGGCAACGCCTTCTAATCCTGTCACTCCCTGGGCTGAGCATATACAAATCTTCACAAGTATTTGATACACGTAGTTAGAAACCATAGGGAGGGAATGGGGAAAGACTAGAAGGAAACGGACTAAAATATTATCTGATTGGACAGAACACAGATGACTTTAGTTGTTTTCTGTCTCTATTTCCCAAAATTTCTCTACTAAAGCAGAAAGTATTAAGGAGGAAGAAACAAATAAAAGCCATCTGCTTTTGATAATTTAATAATAGTAGCTTTTCTATTAGTGCATAAGAGACACGTGTCTCCTAAATCAGTGGACTGATTTTTCTCTCCACTTGTGAATAGTGAGCAGGTAGGAGGACTGTGGGAGCATAAGCAACACAGTGGGGCCTTCCTCAGATGAGGCAGAAGCAGGGCTGCAGCCCCGCCCCCGCCCTGACCCCGCCCCAGCCCCACCCGCCCCTGACCCCGCCCCCAACACAGGGGGGGCCTTCCTCAGATGAGGCAGAAGCAGGGCTGCAGCCCCGCCCCCGCCCTGACCCCGCCCCAGCCCCACCCGCCCCTGACCCCGCCCCCAACACAGGGGGGGCCTTCCTTAGATGAGGCAGAAGCAGGGCTGCAGCCCCGCCCCCGCCTGCCCCTGCCCCCGCCCCTGCCCCACCCCCACCCTCCCACCTTAACTGCCATCCCAGATCCCCACCCTTTCTCTTCTGCCAAGGCTGGGTCCCACATTCCCACCTACTCAAAGCACTCCTGAAGCTCTGAGTGTCTGGTGGGGGTCACCCAGGAAGTGAGATCAGAAGCTGCTGTGGCAATATCAGGACCGTATTGCCCCTCTAGTGCCAGGGCTTGTAGTCTGTGGCCAGCAGACCTGTCTCTGACCCTGGACTAGCCGCATCTGAAAAGCTTGCTCCTTCATTTTTAAAGCAAGGACAAACAGTATCTGTGCTGGGTATGGTAGAGCACTTTAGCCTCAGCTCTAGGGAGACAGAGGCAGGAGGATCCCTGTGAGTTCTAGGCCAGCCTAATCTACATAGTAAGTTCCAGGTCAGTCAGTACTAAACAATGAGAACTTGTCAAAACAAAACAAAACAAAACAAAAAACAAAACACCTAGAGAGATGACTATACATTAAAATAAAATAAAAACCTGAATAGCATCTACCCTTGTGGGTAGGTGTGGAGTTTAATGAGGTAAGTCTTCCTGGTTGCACTGTAAGTTACATACATGTGTCACGTTTGCCATTATCACCGAATCTAGAAAGTTCTGAGAACATAACACACATTTCTGGGCCCGGTCCGAGTTCTCAAACTCCATAGAGCACACCACCAATCCACACTACAGCAGGGCTTTTAATCAATCCCACTCCCACATCCCTCATGACTTGCTCTCCCTGGGGAGAATGTGGGAGTGTACCCCCTGGCTGTCCCATTCAGGGAATTCTGCAAAATATTCTCCAGTCTCTAAGCCTACAGGGAGCATGGAGGAAACCCCTTGCTGACTCTACGTTTGGCACCCCATGTTTGCAGCTAAGACCGCCATCTATCTCTACCTTCCAAAGATTATTCCTTCTTCCTTCCTTCCTTCCTTCCTTTCTCCCTTCCTGTCTGTCTGTCTTTCCTTCTTTCTTTCTTTCTTTCTTTCTTTCTTTCTTTCTTTCTTTCTTTCTTTCTTCTTCCTTCCTTTCTTCTTTCTTTCTTTCTTTCTTTCTTTCTTTCTCTCTCTCCCTCTCTCTCTCTTTCTTGCTTTTGTTTATTTTTTTTACTTTTTATTTTATGTATGTGAGTATACTATCAATATCTTCAGACACACCAGAAGAACACATCAGACCCCATTACAGATGGTTGTGAGCCACCATGTGGTTGCTGGGAATTGAACTCAGGACTTCTAAAAGAGCAGTCAGTGCTCTTAACCACTGAGCCATCTCTCCAGCCCAAAGACCCTATTCTTAAAGTGAAACCTGGGTCGTGACTAACTGGAGAAAATGAATTGATAAGTCAAGTCTATGGTGGCCTCTTCAGAGACCCAGAGGGGTCCATTCAAGCAGACTGTAAAGAAGTATTCTCTCTTTACAGTTAGAGATTTTATGTTGAAAGACAAGGAGGGAGGGAGAGAAAAGAGGAGGGAAGGGGAAGAATGAAGGGAGGGAGAGGGAGGGAGAGAGAGAGGGAGGCAGGGAGGAAGGAAAGGAGGGGTAGGGAAGGGAAGAAAGGAGAGAGGGGGAGGGAGGGAAGGAGGGAGGGAGGGAAGGAGGGAGGGAGAGAAAAGAGGAGGGAAGGGGAAGAATGAAGGGAGGGAGAGGGAGGGAGAGAGAGAGGGAGGCAGGGAGGAAGGAAAGGAGGGGTAGGGAAGGGAAGAAAGGAGAGAGGGGGAGGGAGGGAAGGAGGGAGGGAGGGAAGGAGGGAGGGAGGGAGGGAGGGAGGGAGGGAGGGAGGGAGGGAGGGAGGGAGGGAGGGAGGGAGGGAGGAAAGGACAGAGAATGAAATGAAGATAAGTTTTATTTGTAGTGGTTGAATTATTAGTTCTATGCCCCTATGAGCTACATATATAACCAAACAGATGCAGTCACTTAACTCCACCAAAAGAATCAATCCATAGAGAAGATGCTCTGTCATGGAGGGTAGAGTTCTGAGAAAATCTGCTCATCAATCATTAAGTTTCCATAGAAAGAACCTTGCCCTCTGAGAGCCTTCTGAGGCTGCAGTGAAGCGGCCATGGTCTCAGTGTGGCAGAACCTCACCGTCTGAGAGCCATGTGAGTGTCTGGTGATGTGGTCACAGTCCCAGTGTGGCAGAGCCTCTGTCCTGTCCTTCCTTCCACCCCGGTTTCCTTCTTTAAAGACCCAGCCAGCCACCCTGGAACGAGCCTCTCAGCTAACTGTTTCTGCTCCCGTTGCATGGCTGCCTGGCTCTGGAAATCTTGAGACCTCATCCGAGGAAGCAGTCCCAGCCGCACCGGGTACAGAAGCTCCTGCCCTTGGACAGAACTCCACATCAGCTTCTGAGGATCACAAATGTGTGGCTGTCTTCCTGGGCCTTGACTACCTGACATCTGCTCGTGTGTCTTGAGGATTTTTTTTAAATGACACATAAACACATTGAAGTAAAATAAAAGCCAACAGGAGCCATTGTCTCGGGCTTCATTCATTGCGACTGAATTGGAACTTTGTTTTTAGAAAGAGAAAATATGTATAAACCAACCGTGGAGGAGTATGCCTGTAATTCTAGCACTCAGGAGGTGGAGGCAGGGGAATCAGAAATCCAGGGTCACCCTCAGTTACTTAGTAAGTTCAAGGGAAGCCTGAGATGCAGGAGACCCTGTCTCAGAAAATAAATAAATAAATAAAGGGGCCAGAGAGAAAAGAAAGGCAAGAGGGCCAGGGATACAGCTCAGCTGGCCGAAGTACTCGCTTCTCAAGCATGGAGACCCCAGTTCCATCCCCAAAACTCAAACAAAAATAAATACAATACCTGAGTGTGGGGGTGCACGCTTGTAATCTCAGACTTACTGAGAGAGACATAAGGAAAATCCCTGGGGCTCACTGGCCACCCAGCTCTGGGCCAGAGCAGGACCCTACCTGAAATAATAATAATAAAAATAATAATAATAATGACAACCAAAGAAGAACCATGATAGACAACTTCTACAACACCTGACACCAAAGTTTCTGGTTTCCACACACACATGCACATACATGCCTTCACAGCTGCACACATGCAGACATACACACACACACACACACACACACACACACACGAGAGAGAGAGAGAGAGAGAGAGAGAGAGAGAGAGAGAGAGAGAGAGAGAGAGAGAGAGAGAGAGAGAGAGAGAATTTGCTTTGGAATGTCTCATTTGCTTCTGAGAACCCCAAATCTGTCCCCATATTGGGGTGCAGGGACCATCATCTTTCCCTCTCTTGTTCCTAAACCTTCCCTTCCTTCCATCTTTGAAAGCACAGTGCCACCTTGACGTGTCACAGGCAACATCCCATCCTGTTCTCTCCAACCTGGGGTACCATAGTCACGGGCTTTTGTACAAAGCCGACTGACACTGGTGATACTAGAGGCTGTATATAATGCCTCCTTCTATCACTGGGACACAATATGTGAAATAAACAGCTTAGAAGGAGGGAAGATTATCTAGGGTCATGGTCTCAGAGGTCCCAGTTTGTGCCTAGCTGGCCTTGCTTCTGCTGAACCACTGGTGAACCAGTGTCATGGTGGGAAGCATGTGGGAGAGTAAATTCATTCATCTTATTGTGGCCAAGAAGGACAAAAGGAGGCAGGAAGAGGCCAGAGCCCTTGTGTCTCCTGTAGAGAGATGGCCCCATGACCTAACTTTCTTATACTTGGTCCCAGCTCCTAAATCGCCCACTGCTTCCCTATAATTCTACAAGTGGGAGACACAAGTGTTTGACTCATAGCCTTTAGAGGACATTTAAGATCCAAAACACCAGGCATGGTGGCTTAAAACTATAATCAATGCTCTTCAGACATAAATGTTTGAGGACAGATAGCTCAAGGTCAGCCTGGGCTACAGAGCCTGAGCTACAGAGCCTGGGCTACAGAGCAAGATTCAGTCTAAGAAAAAAAAAATCAACCATTAAAACTATATTTTAAAAGTGCAAAGTGCGTGAGGACTGGAGAGAACTTGCTGTTCTTACAGAAAACTCAGGTTCGGTTCCTGACACCCACATTACAGCTCACCATTTGTAACTCCAGTTCCAAAGGACCCAATGCTCTTTCCTGGCCTCCACAGAACCAGCCATGTATTGGTACATATGCATACAAAATACTCACTAAAACAACAGTGATAGAAAAAGTCTGCAGAAGGCCACGGAAACACACTTCGTTATATTGCTTATAACTGGGAACACTCACAACTCAACTCCAAGATTCTATCTCACAAAAAATATTACAAAATATCCAAACCAAAACTCTAGCTCCATTCATATAGTCAGTCTTCTGCTCATCAAACACATGGAGAAGCTACTATGTATCGCATGTGCCCAATTAGGGAAATAATCTATTGCAGAGATCCATGCTACAGTTGCCATACTCAAGACCTGAGAATTTCAAGTCAGAATGCTGGTGAATATCTTGCTTGTTGGGATGGGGAAGAAAGTGAAACTAGGTAATGTCCCCAGTGTTCTCAGTGTGAGCACAGGTGGGGAAAGCTTTTGCCTTGCCATGTTCCCAGCTCTCTTATCACTCAAGGCTCCATAGAGAAGAACAGACAAAGGGAAGAGTCCAGGGTCCCAGATGTAGCATAGAGAAATGCAAACAGTTCCTTCCAATTTGGTTTCTCCCCATCACCAAAGCCCAGAGTGAAATGTCACAGACAGAATAACCAGAGGTGCCTCTTGAATCACAGCTGTTTTAGTCACAGTCTCCAAACCCATGTTTGAGTCAAGACACTTTACAATCTGGACAAGTAACAGATTTGAAAAGGAGAGGGAAAACAAAACAAAAAAAAACATGGAGCCGCCAACCCGAGCAGATTTCCCTGTGACAGAAGATGGCAACAATAAGACAAAAGACAGATTTTTGCCTTCAAGAAATGCTCTCATCTTTATGGCCAGAGACACAAATTTAAGGCAAATATTCCATTGTTTTCCCACTGTTTGGAAACATGGCAAAAAGAAAATCTTGCCATTATTTTTTGTCTCTCTCACTGTGTCTGTCTGTCTCTCTGTCTCTATCTATCTGTCTCTCTCTCTCTCTCTCTGTCCCAGTCTGTTAGTCTCTTGCCTGTCCTGTCCTGTCTGTCTGTCTGTCTGTCTGTCTGTCTGTCTGTCTGTCTGTCTGTCTCTTGCCTGTCCTGTCCTGTCTGTCTGTCTATCTGTCTGTCTGTCTCTGTTTCTGTCTGTCTGTCTGTCTCTTGCCTGTCCTGTCTGTCTGTCTGCTTCTCTCTGTCTGTCTGTCTGTCTGTCTGTCGCTTGCCTGTCCTGTCCTGTCTGTCTGTCTATCTGTCTGTCTGTCTCTGTTTCTGTCTGTCTGTCTCTTGCCTGTCCTGTCTGTCTGTCTGTCTGTCTGCTTCTCTCTCTTTCTGTCTGTCTGTCTGTCTCTCTCTCTGTCCCTCTGTCTCTTTCTCTCTCCTTCATTCTACCAGAAGTAACATTTTTTCCCCCAGCATTTAACAAATGACTGTCAATGGATCTTCTGGTGCCTGGAACAGAGGAAAAGGCCCCACAAAGCAAAAAGCCTGCGTGGGAGACCACAGGAAATTGCAAAGCTGCTAAGAAAACAGAGGCCCCTGACAGGCAGCCTCCACAGCGTTAGCCTCTTAAATATGATGAAAATATTATCTGCCTTATTGATCATCAGCTCCCTAAATAGAGCAGAGCTGTTTATAACAACCTCAACCAGCGACTGTAAATGTGTAAAACAGCAACGGGATGCCCTCACAGCCCAGCTGTCTACCTACTGCCAAACACCACACAGGCCACAGAAAGCACCCTGCGTTGATTGTGGGAGGTTTGGGAATCCACAATCATCTCAAACATTGCCAGATCTTAACTGCAAAAGACAGTCTTCTTTGAAGGGTCAGATAATATATTCCCATCTTATTTTTTATCTCCCAGGAAATTTCGGATTTTTTTCCCAAATTTTTCCATTTCCTTTGATTGATAGAGCTGAGTGGAGAAACTGAAGATCACTCATCTCGATGCATACATTTCATAGTGTAGAAAACTGTGTACCCCAAAGACAGGAAACTGCTTTCTCCAAGTCTCCCTACACAGCTAGCCTCAGAGCTGGAATTAGAATTTGGTCATCACTCAATACTCTGGGGAGCTAAGTTTTAAAAAGTGGTCCAATGTGTGGATGAGCTGAGTGGCTTTGCACAGAGAGGAAACTTTCTTTGTTAACAAATTGAATTTCAGTTGTCAGCTTGATTGAATTAAGGGAGGGACAGAGCTGTGGCTCAGTGGTTCAGAGCACTTGCTGCTCTTCAAGAGGATCCTAGTTTGGTTTCCAACACTCACATCATGTAACTCCAGCTCTGGGGCATCCAGCGCCCTCTTCTGGCCATCTTGGGCACACACACACACACACACACACACACACACACACACACACACAGAGTGTGCATACAGTCACACATATACACATATACACAGAATGGACAAATAAGTAATTGTTTTATTTATATTTTTAAAACCCTAGTGTATTAATGAGACACTCATTTGAGTGTTTCTGTGAGGGCTTTTCCAAAGAGGCTTAACTGAGTGAGGAAAACCTACCCACCCCATGAACTAACGTCCCAAACAAATAAAAAGAGAGAAAAGAGAAAGATTGCAGCCACAGATACAATTGTTCCTCTACATCCTGGCCTTCTAAGATGCTTCCACTGCCAGAAGCATGCCAGCCCTCAGTGATAAGCACTCCCACTCTCTAACCAGGAGCCCAAGTCAACCTTTCCTCCCATAGGCTGAATTTTATTGGGTGCTTTGTCACAGTCATTAGAAAGATGAGAAAAGAAACTAATACACAGAGATCGCATGCCCTCTACGGAAGCCAGTTCCCACCAGCAACCCTGACTGGAATATTCTCTACAGCCTTGTGTGTCTGACACTTGGTCCCCATTGGTGGTACCATCTGAGGAGGTTATGTAAAACTTGACATGTGAGATCTATATGGGTTGCCAGGTTGGTCCTCCGAGGTGGTATCTACCCCTGGAGCCTGCTTGATATCCCTGCTTCCTCTATGCTGCTACAATGTTGCCAGCTCCTCCAAGCTCCTGGCTGATGCTGAGGAGACTGTTCTAGCTACCTAGCCTTCACGACTATATCCTCTGAGACTACGAGCCAAAATACCTGCCCCCAATACACACACACACACACACACACACACACACACACACACACACACACACAGGGAGAGGGGGAGGGGGAGGGGGCGGGGAGGGGGAGGGGGAGGGTTTTTCTGCTAGGTATTTGATTACAGCAGTTAGAAAAGCAGCTGGTACACCACCCATATGTCCTTGAGATGTGGGGCATCCTTAAGATTTCTAGGGGGCACACAGAGTCAACTATGCAGGTATCTGTAACTGTGAAAGACAAGCACGCACCTCCCTCATGGTTATTCTCCTAAACGTACATTCATGTTTGTGGGAGTGTGTGTGAGCACATGTGTGCACATGTGTTCAAACTTTATGAAGAGCCATTCATTCTAAGAGTCAGGCTAGTGTCCCTCTGGCCCTGTACCTTGGATGCCTCACTCTCCTGACCTGGCTCCCGCTTCTCATCTCTTTTGCTGTTGTATGGGAAGCTTTCCTTGCCGACAGCAGAGTGGACGGGCCCTTGAGACAGAACTCAGAGCCTTTGTAGACATGGCGACAACAGACCTGTGAACCCCTGAAGAACTGACGAGCTCTACTCGGTTCTCTAGGGAAGCAGATCAGGTCCCATGTCTAGATATGCTAAGGTGGGTGTTACTAGAATGGCTTACAACAGTGGCGAGCTGAAAAGGCTGAGACCCGGTAGCTCTGTCCTCAAAGAAGCCAGGCGCTCATCAGTATCAATCTGATGCTGCATCCAGGAGGATTCCTGGAGCCTCTGCTCCTTAGTTCATACTGGAAGGCTGGAAGAAGCCGGAGTCTGTGTCAGCACAGGAAAGCAGCGGTAGCAATGAGGCTCGAGAGAACCTGGGGTGGCTGAGCAAACTGTCTCTCCCACATTAGCTTCTTTTCTGTTGCTCTGATAAAACACCAGGGCCAAAGGCAACTTAAAGAAGAGCTCATATTGGCTCCCAGGTCCAGTGGGTAAGACTCCATCATGGAGGACATGGCCATATTGGCAGCAGGAGCAGAGAGCTGAGAAGTCTTATCCTCAAACCAGAAACCTGATGCAGAGAGAGTGAGCTGGAAGAAAGTGGGGCATTTTATCCTCAAACCTTTCCTCCAGTGACATACTTCGTCCAATAAGGCTACAACAACCAACCTTCCCAAACAGAGCCACCAACTAGGAACTAAAGTGTTCTCATGCCCAGGGCTGTGGGGAGGGGGGCAATTTTTATCCAGACTCCCAGCACCCTGATCTCTATGCTTGGACAGTCCATCCCGCAAGGATCTTCCCCGTCCTGGAAACGTCCTCAGAGGTGTGATTCCCATTGATCCTAGGACTCACCAAGCCGAAAATCGAGACTGATGACCCTACAGGTAAAACTGACTCTGTCATGAGTTTTAGTTCCAAATTGCAGCTAACCCTGAGTAACATGATCTTGAGCACTCTCTGATCTTTGATTTCCCATTTCACCTCCCAAAGACCTAAATGCATTGCCCAGTAACGCGGGTAGATTCCCCTCTTGTCAAGTGCCCTCCTCACCACTTCATGTGCTGTTCTTTCTCAGTCTTCCTGCCGGGCCGCCCCATCTTCCTCCTGCCTAACAACTTCCCCCGACATTCTGGAAGACTGAGATGTGGCTCAGGCTCATGGTCCACATCTGCCCACCCCGGCTGGTTGTAAACACTCTCACGACTCCCTATATCCCTTCAAGAGGTGTGTTTGTTTTTGCAAGGATATGCTCTTTGTCTTCTTAAGTACAAGACAACATGGGTGAACTGGAGATTTTAAGTATATGAATGGAAGGAAAAATGGGGGGGGGGAGCCACTAAAGAATGGGGAGACTGAAATACGAGGAAAGAATTTACACATCGCTATATACGGAAGAGAACACAGAAGGCAGCACAGAGCATCCACACTCTTGTTCAGAGGAACATGAGTCATGACCCAAGCCTGCAGTCCTCCCAGAATTCTGCCCATCTCACTCCCATGATGCCGTGCTCACAACCATCTCGGCTGATGGACAGGATACAAACGAACAGTGTTTTAAATATGTAATGGGTAATTGTCTAATTGTTTCACTTGATGTGTGTGTCGGCGTTTAACTATGTAACTGCAATATTATGCTGCCTTCGCTCAGCCCACTGTTCATCTTGCAAGCTACTCGGACAGAGAACTGGGTGTGGCGGTACCTACCATCTTTAATCACGGGTTGTAACCTATGAAATAACCTTTTCCTCCCGGTGTTAGGGATCAAACTCAGGACAGGCACAAGTGAGCAAGTGCATGCCACAGGGCTGTACCTACAACTTCCGATTCCATTTTGGTAAATTAGAAATAGCATGTCAGTGTCGACGCTCAGTTCACCCTTGGCTTCGCTCTGATCCCCACGTGACTGCGCATGTCAGTGTCGGCCCTCAGCTCACCCTTGGCTTCGCTCTGATCCCCACGTGACTGCGCATGTCAGTGTGGACGCTCAGCTCACCCTTGGCTTTGCTCTGATCCCCACATGACTGAGTTGGCTCAGACACGAGGTGTCTGCATGGGAGAGCTGGGTTCCACCGCAAAGCCAATGGCTCCTGAAAGCAGTTGAGGAGAGGGTAAGAGGATGGATGGCCTGTGTCCGGCCATCCGTGGGCAGGAAGGGGACACCTGTGTTCCTGTCTGTTCCTCTCCTGCTTGCCCTCTGCAGAGGAAACACAGTTGTAATGTCCTCTCGACACAACAATGAGGAGAAATGGACACTGGCTGTTTCTTCACCTTTTCCTCTGCCCCGGGCTCTGCAGGGACGGAGTGTAAGCATCAACTGTGTTTTGGAGGGTGCAAGAGGAAGTTGCTGTCATTAACCCGATGTGGGTCGGTGGCCCTGGGCTACAATGGATGGAGGTGGAGATTTCAGCAGGAAAGGAAAAGAAGGTTTTTGACCCATGAACTTGAGTCTGGGTCTGGTGTCACTGTGCACACCTCAGATAATGCGGGAGCGACACCTTCAAAGTCAGCACAGACGAGGGGGCTGGAGCAGCTGTCTGTAGGCGACTGCCACCACAGAACAGAACCCAACTTTACTTTAACAAACAGGAAATTTTTCCTTCCACAGCTTCAAATGAGAAATAAAAACACCACTCTACAATGACTCTTGCTGTTTGTTTCATGTTTCTGGGACACCACTCTAATCCCTGAGATCCGCTATTTTATATTCTTCTTCTTCTTCTTCTTCTTCTTCTTCTTCTTCTTCTTCTTCTTCTTCTTCTTCTTCTTCTTCTTCTTCTTCTTCTTCTTCTTCTTCAACAGCAACAACAACAACAACAACAACAACAAAATATCCAACTTCAGAGTCTGGCCTGACCTGGTGGTCCAAGCTTTAATCCCAGCTACTTGGAAGCTTGAGATGGTGTGAAGGCAAGTTCAAGGTTTGCCTAGGCTATGGAGTGAGTTCAAGGCTGTTCTGGGCCACTTAGTTAGACCATGTCTCAAAATTTAAAGTTAAAAAAATAAACAAACAAACAAGGAGGAGTCTAGAGAGACAACTCAGTAGCACAACAGTTAGATAGCACAAAGCCCGTGTATCAATTCCTAATACTGAGGAGAGATAAAAACCAAACAAACCTACAAAAGTATAACCTATGGTTCTGAGCATGGCAGGTGTCAGTTTGCTCTTCTCCTTCCCTTGTCTTCCCACACTGACACCTGAGAAAGTGTCTTACTTCCTACAAGGAATAGCACAGTACATCCCATCCAGTGAACAACACTGTGACTTAACATATAGCTGTGAAAATCGCGTATACATGTTTGCACACAAGTCTGAAAACTTAGAACCGCGTCCACATGCATGATAGGGAAATGGTATCTAGTTGTGTTGTAGGAAGTAGCTAACAGATTTGCTGGTTGTCACAAGGACCTTGGCTCACATTCGGTTCTAAATTATGTGCAGAATCTGCAGAAACGGCAGGAGCTCCTTGCCTGGCCCCTCAAGAACAATGATGTGTCTGAGTCCCATGGGATGAGGACAATTCTAGCAATCACAACTTGAAAAGTAAAGGTAAACTTAACTTTAGTTTGCCTGTGTCTCTAAAACACTGGCATCCCAATACGTAATCACCATAAACGTCTAAAGGATGTATTTGATTCCTTTCACATAAAGGTTTTGAGGTCAGACATGCAAACCCACCTACATTTGTATACCAAGTTTTCAGTGGCTACGGTTGAATATTGGTGAAAGTTTCTGACCAGGATGGCTCACTAGAGGGCCATGACCTATTTCCTACATCAAAGGACCAAAGCAAGGAGAGGACAACTCTGCTCCCCGAGAGAGTCTGAGCACAGTGAGGGACAGATGCAAAAGAACCGTGGGACAGAGGCACACAATGGCCTCATAAAGAACGGTACTAAGCACACAGCACTGACTGTCCCATCTCAGTACTAGCCCAGAACAAAGAGACTGTGTGTAAAAGATGGAAAGCAGGGGCCTACGAGCAGTTCCTACCCAGGTGGACAACCAATATGTCACAAGGCATTGTCCCAGGAATGGGCCAGACTGTTTTGAGTCCCTTTCAGGTCAGCTTCCTGAAGCAGCCTGTGCCTGGTCCTCACTGGGGTGATCCTGACCCTACAGAGCTCATGGAAACCCATCAGCCACTGGCCACATGGGAACTGCACCCCCAGTGAGGCACACAGAGACACCTACGTATGTCACCAACACCAAGGCCGGCTGAGGAACCGTAATGGACACTTCACAGAAGAGCCCACCTTCCACCAAGAGCCAACACAGCATTGTGACAGGGTCCTGAGGCAGAGCATCACCACTGTCTCCCTAGCCAAAACACTTCCGGTGAATAGCTCATCTGAGTAGGACCTGCCTGCTTCTCCATCTCCATCATTTTTTTCCTCATTGTGTTACCATAATGGCCTTCCTCCTGTTTGAGGGACCACAAGCCAAGTCTGCTTCAGACCAGCACCTTGCCGACCCCTCTGTCCATGGTACTTGCCTCCTGAATTGTCGCCTGCTCAGATTCTTCTTATCAAATGTACAGCTTTGCCTGACTTTGTGTTATCATTTCTTCACCTCTGATCCAGGCCACACCTTTCCATGTTTATCACATTTATTTATTCTTATGTGCATGTGTGCAGGTTGGTGTACTACAGGCATGTCAGGGTGCACATGTGTGCATGCATACCTAGAGGCCAGAGGGCAACCTCAGGCGCCACCCATGTTCTTGGCCTTGTAACTTGACTTGGCCTTGTTCACTGACCTGAGTTCACTGTAGGCTGGCCAGAGAGCCCCAGACATTTGCAGTTTCTGCCTCTCCAGGGCTGCAATGACAGGTGCGTGCCTCCCCACCTGGCTTCCTCCTGTGTTACCGTTGGCTGTGTTGATCCTTTGTGCACTGTTTCCAGCAACCTTGTGTCGCAGTGTTCTGTTGCTGTGAAGAGACACCATGACCTCAGCAACTCATAAAAAGGAAAGCATTTAACGGGGTCTGGCTTACAGTTCAGAGGTTTAGTCCATTCTCACTGTGGGAAGCATGGCGGCACACAGGCAGACATGGTGCTGGAGAGATAGCTGGGAGTTCTGCATGTGATCAGCAGGAAGCTGGGAGAGAGAGAGAGATACTGGGCCTGGCTTGGGCTTTTGAAAACCTCAAAGGCCACCACCAGTGACATACTTCTTCCAACAAGACCACATCTCCTAATCCTTTCAAATAGTGTCACTCCCTGGTGGCCAAGCATTCAAATCTATAAGCCTTTGGTGGCCATTCTCATCCAATCACCACAGTTGTTGAGACTTTCCTCCAACTATTTGAAATGATCTGAAACGTGAGCTTGTCTCTTTACTAGAATACAGACAGGGAGAATGCTCTAGGTCCTCAGTAGTGTTCCACTGATGGACTTAGAAGCCCAGCACAATGGACATTCTTATTTTAATTTTTAAAATCAATCAATCTAATTCACTTAACATAAATTAATAAAATATCTAATATCTTAAATCAGCTAACTAACATGACACCCCATGTCACTTCTGGTTGATAAAATCAGAGACCTATTTAATGAGCACAGAGTGCATGTCACAGCCATGGAGCTGCTAAGACTATTCGGGGCAACTTGATCCGTACAAAGCCTCAGCCAGGAACGCGCATACCGGTGCAACAGGGAGGAGTGGCAGCACTAGGAAGGATCAGGCACACTCGGCCCACACCACTGCTGCTTCACAGGAATATGAACTAGGGACCTTGCATCATCTCAACCTCTGATCTACTCAAGAAAAAATAGACACTGAGATTTCAGTAAAGTGGGAAAGTTGGAACTTAGGAGGTAGCTGAGACCATAGAGTGTTTGCCTAGTGTGCGTGCATGAGGAAGCCCTGGGTTCAGTACCCAGTACCACATAAATCCACTGTTGTACACTCACAGTAGGGCATGCCTGTGAACCCAACACTGGGCAGTAGATACAGGAAGATCACAAGTTCAAGGTCAACCTGGGCTGTTGAGTGAATTCCAGGCTAGTCCTGGTCTTATGGGACTCTGCCTTAGGAAGGAAGGAAGGAAGGAAGGAAGGAAGGAAGGAAGGAAGGAAGGAAGGAAGGGAGGGAGGGAGGGAGGGAGGGAGGGAGGGAGGGAGGGAAGGAGGGAGGGAGGGAGGGAGGAAGGGAGAGAAGGAAAGGAAGGAAAGAAGGAAGGAAGGAAGGAAGGAAGGAAGGAAGGAAGGAAGGAAGGAAGGAAAGGGAGGGAGGGAGGAAGGAAGGAAGGAAGGAAGGAAGGAAGGAAGGAAGGAAGGAAGGAAGGGAGAAAGGGAGGAAGGGAGAGAAGGAAAGGAAGGAAAGAAGGAAGGAAGGAAGGAAGGAAGGAAGGGAGGGAGGGAGGGAGGAAGGGAGAGAAGGAAAGGAAGGAAAGAAGGAAGGGAGGAAGGAAGGAGGGAAGGAAGGAAGGAAGGAAAGAAGGAAGGGAGGGAGGGAGGGAAGGAGGGAGGGAGGAAGGAAGGAAGGAAGGAAGGAAGGAAGGAAGGAAGGAAGGAAGGGAGAGAAGGAAAGGAAGGAAGGGAGAGAAGGAAAGGAAGGAAGGAAGGAAGGAAGGAAGGAAGGAAGGAAGGGAGGAAGGGAGGAAGGGAGAGAAGGAAAGGAAGGAAGGAAGGAAGGAAGGAAGGAAGGAAGGAAGGAAGGAAGGGAGGGAGGGAGGGAGGGAGGGAGGGAGGGAGGGAGGGAGGGAGGGAAGGAAGGAAGGAAGGAAGGAAGGAAGGAAGGAAGGAAGGAAGGAAGGAAGGAAGGAAGGAAACACATAAACAACACATACTGTAGGAGATGTTTGTCAATAGTACCTAGTTGTGGTTAGACAGGACTGTGAGTCTGGGGCACACTACCTATCACGCAGCAGGTAACCACTCATGGCGACTGTATGGTGACTTTGGGTCTTTGCATCATAAAGAAGAGATAAATAATCGAGGAGATTGAAGACTTAATCTGACTACACATATGTAATCTAATACATACACCTCGTGTTTTATCTATCAGTTCAGATTTTAAACAGACATTTAAAATGCTAAGCAAACAGCTTCTAAGAACCACATCTGACCAATCAGAATAAAGAGCAGACACGCACACCCTGCCGGACATTCACCTCTGGATCCTCAAGCCTTTGGTTTGGTTTTGATTTCTTCCTGAATTTCAACCAAACCTGTGACAGAAAAAAAAATAACCTGCAGCTCATAATTTTCTCTTCAATTCTGCAATCCCCCTTTATTGCTCCAGTCAGCTCAGTAACTCTAAAGTCATCCGGGCTTTGGAACAGCAAATCCATGGACTCCTGCCTCACCTTTGATTATTTTAAGCCATGGAAATTAGTCATGGGGTGGGTGTTAAAAGGCACCACTGGGCTCCCCTGATGGGAATGGAGGATAGGACCCCAATTCTCTGCAGGGGACGCTGCAAATGCTCTCAGGCCTTACTGGGGACTGTCTAAGCTGAAGATTACCACTGTGCACCCTGGTCCTGTCCTGTTTCCCCAAGACAGGGATGCTCTGAGGGACATCCTATTCTGTCATTCTCTGTTGGTTCAACTGGGTCCTCACTCCTACCTCCAGCATAGCCAATTTCTCCTTCTGCCTACACCTACTTCATAGGAGTTGTTCCCTGAGCACTCCCTGGTCGCCCCCCCTACACTTAGCCTGAGGGTCCTGAACATTGTTGATATGAGAAGTCGGAATTTGCAGCTGATCTTCTGCCCAGCTGGCAGCAGGAACGTAACCCTGGTGATGGGCAAAATGCAGATAACTCCTGCCACCCGGCATCGGTGATGATTTGAGGACGCTCTTGGTCGGCTGAGAAAAGTAGACGAGACCCTGGCACAGGGAGATGTGGCCCAGGAGGCATGTGACAAACAGATATAAGGAGAATGTTATCTGTGGGCTCTGGGGAAACTGAATTAAGGCTTTGGGGAAAGCACGCGGTGACTTCAGCTTCTCCTGTTGCTCTAACGCTCATGGGGAGTAGAGGCTGTTTTTACAGACTCCAGGCAGAGAGAGTTTATGTCAGCACCCAAACGACATGCCTGACATCTCATGGCTCTTCCCTGTGGAGTTTTTAACAGGAAGACAGTTCAATGGTAGAGCAGCTATCATCTGAGGAAGGCTTTGCGACATCTCTCCGTGAGGCCAGCTGGGGTCAACGGAGACCAGCAGAAGCATCATTTGGTGGGGAGGGACGCTGCCTTCCTTCAGCGCTTTTCTACCTGCAACTGCACAGCTGGTCTCATGCTACCCACTCCCCTGGAGGAGCTCCATCGGCTTCTCTTGTTGATCCCCAGGAAACACAATACTGGGTACTGTGGATGGTAAGTGGTCAAGTCAAGTAGTCTTGCAGGTTTCTTCCATTTCTCATCCGAACACAGATAGATTCTCTCTACTTCACTGGTCTAACACATACATACATACATACATACATACATACACTACACACACACATACATTTACATAAACATACATATACATGCACATATACTCAAAGACACACAAACACACATGGACACATAGCACAGACACAGACACAACACACAGACACACACACACACATATACACATACACATACATACACACACAAACACATACATATGTACATATACATACACACACACACACACACAGCCCTCATCATAAGTATAAGATGAAAACACGTGTGTTTTCTGATGGTCTTAGGTGAGCCCTGTGAAATGGTTGTTCGACCCCCTAAAGGCACCACAAGGTCACAGGTTAAGAAGCACAGCTTTAATCCAATGCCTAGATAATTCAAAGATCAGCAGAGCAACCCTGCAGTTCACCAGTGTCTTGGCTGCTGTGCTGGGGCTCTGCTTAATCCATTCACGTCTCAGTCACCATCTCTCCCAGGCCCACTGCAGTCAAAGTACCAGGATGGGCCTCTTTCTCTTACAGAAGTGTCTGCAGCCATGGCTGATGGAATTCAATATGGGCATCAAAGAAGTCCTTCATCTTTTTTTTTTATTGGTTTATTGGTGTGTGTGTGTCTGTGTGTTCACCTATATATGACTACATATAGGGAGGTGATAGGCCTGCACATATGTGTGTGAGCATGTGGCACACATGTGTGTGCACATGTGCAGACCACAGGAAGACTTGCTGTCACCATTAGGATCTATCCACCTGGCAGTTTTTATTGCTGTTGCTGCTGTTGTTTCTTAAGATTTTCATTTTTAATCACTTACTTATATTTTATTTTTGTGTGTATTTATGTATAGGTGGTTGTGTGGGTGTATGTACCACACATGCATGTATATATAACTCCTCTGGAACTGGAGTTACAGACCATTGTGAGTTGCCATGTAGGTGCACAGAATTGAAAAGCAGCCAGTGCTCATAACTGATGCCGACTTTCCAGCTTCCCACCTTGTTTTTTACAAACAGGGTGACTCATTGGAACCTCGAGGTTAGCTAGATAAGGAGGCCCAGGGATCAAACTGTCTCTGCCTTCTCAGCATCCCATTTACAAGCATGTGCCACCACATCTGGCTTCCTTATGTGGGTGCTGCGGATGCTGGTGTCCAGCTGAAGTTCTCATGTTTGTGTGTCCGCCGTTCACTGACCGAGCCACCCCCATCCTCAGGTCATGCTCCCTGGAGTCTTCCCCAGAACCCTGCACTTCTCACTCTACACTGTCTCCATCCTTGATGTCTGCCCTGTGTTAAGGAAGCTTAAGGTGAAGCTCCAGGCTTCACAAGCTTGGCTGTTTAGGGCCGGAATCCCTTCCCCACTGCCACCTTCTTGTAGAGCATGGCCTCCTGTCCCCCTGGCCTCTGGGACACAGCATGGATCTGTTGCTCAACAAACGGTTGGTCGGTTGGTCGATGTGAGTCACCCCTCTCCACATGAAGCCTCTCTGTCTGCTGGGGCTTTGTCCGTCCTTAGACAGGGTCGGAAGAACAGAAAGGCAGCACGTAGCCCTTGGTCTCAACCATCACAGACCATGGGAGAAGAGGCAGGCAGGGGTTTCTGACTGCTGAAGCTTTCTAGGAGCACAGGGAGGACACAAGAAGCTCACCTCAGGCGTGAGTCCCACCCAAAGAGCTGAAAGGGGTCATGGCACAGCCCCAGGCTAATGGGACGGCAGAACTTGGGGGTCCCACACTTCCACCCAGGGACTGAATGTGTGGGGCCAGTCTTGGGTGAACAGGGGCAGTGTGGGGGACTCTGGCTGGGAGCAGACACTGATGTGCCTCAAGGCTCTCACCAGGACAGGTGGTGAACCCGCCATCCAGAGATGACCAGATCATTCCTGTCACCTCCTTCCTGGTTTCAAGACCCAAGGAGGTGAGAAAGGGGAGAAGAAAAGCCACGGTGGCCTAGGGTTCACGACTGGAGCGGCAGAAGGATGGCGGCTTCCTCTCATCTGTCTCACTCTTTTAACTTGGAGCCTCTTGCCTCGCTTTGCTAATAATGTAAAGTATCAGCTAAAAATTGCAATGCGCGCATTTCATTTGAGTTTTATTGCCCTAACAGACAGCATTAGATTACAAAAGAGGACATTTTTCTTCTCAGTTTTAGCTTATTCTGATGATTTATGATTAGATACAGCAAGAGTTCATAAACTTCCCTGACCCGCTGACAGTTTTTACAGGCTCCCTGATTCATTTCCATCTCAAACTTAACAGCTTTCATGTGACTGATATTCCCAGCTCCTCAGTGTGGCCGAGGCAGGGGCTGGGAGAGCGACTCTAATCTCCATGTTACTAATTTAAATGAAGTCTTGGTCTGTTGTTTAAAAAAGACATCAGTCATCCTGGGGAGGTTTACAGATCCTCCTGTAATGTAATGTCAGCCCCTTTCTGAGATATGAGGTTTATAAAGCCTGGCAATGTTGAGTGTTGGCAGACATGCCAAGGTCACCGCCAATGGCAATGAGGAAGGGGTAGGAAGAGAGTATATTTCAGAGGAGAGCAAAAAATCCCAAAGAGTGTGCATCCCCCCTGGGTAGACAAGGCCTGCCTGCAGGGGACAAGTCTGGGTGGGCATCTAGAAGAAAGTGGCCTCAGCTTCCCTGCTGGGATTCCTCACTCAGTTCAATACACCCCTGAGATTGAGACACCAGGAGAAGCTGCAGCCCTGGCTCCTTTTATAAAGGCCTGGCAACACTCAAACTGGGCTCTGGACTGGGTCTGGGTAAAGAGAACCAGAAAAGCCTCCACCTGTGCCAGATGCAGATGGTCTGGGGCAGCGGGGGGGGGGGGGGGGGTTGTCCCTGGGAGGCCGCAGGGATGGCAGCAGAGGGGTAGGGCCCCATGGGAGAGGGCAAGAGGCACTTGCACTGAAAACTATCTGAGCAGTTCTCACATTTACACACAGGTGTCTGAAGGTTTCTCATGGTCAGACCTTCCAGACCAGCCAAGAATGGCCTTTGTGTTGTTTGGAAATCAGATAAGAAGTGACAAGTCCCCAGAAACTCTGGCTCACTGGGGAAACGCTCCCAGGGTTTGCCAGGTGTGTGGTGGGGAAAGAGGGGAGGAGGAGAGGGGGGAGGAGGGGAGAGGAGGAAGGAGGGGAGGGGGGAGGAGGGGTCCTTTTCATCATCCTGGGAGCAGAATAGTGAATGGTCAAGTGAGGAAAAACTCCTTGCAGAGCCTAGGCTCTGCATATCAGCCTCTGCATCCTCAACTACAGCCCAGCATGGGCCAGACAACACCAGAGACCCTCACTGAGTGTCTACTACATCCTAGGCTCTGACTAGACTCCAATAAACTCCACACCGACAGGCACTAAGGAGGGCAAATGGAATTGATGTTACTCCTGTCATCTGAGAGCTCCGCTGAGGCCGCTGGCTGGGGCTTTTTGCATGCAGACCTAGCCCAGACACAACCAGTAACAGTAAACAGAGCGGCTAGCTCCGGCTCTGGTTCCACTCTGAGGCCACATTGCCTCTACCCACCACACTTAATCCTAAGGAAGCCACTGTTAAAACAAGTTGCTCTTTGCCTTTGTTTTTCCTAAAAAGCTTTAGAGCCCAGACAGTTGATCATTCTCCCTTGTCCTGGGGAGACACTGAATCAATGACCTCTTCCGACAGCTCTCAGATGGGGTTTTTTTTGGGGGGGGGAGAAGGCCTGGAGTTTTACATAAGTGCAGCTTCCAGGTGGGAGGAGCCCCCCCCCCCATCCTGACACCTGCTCTACATATCTACACACACAAAGCATGAGAGAACCACCCACATCCCTTTTCACAGTGTGTCTCAGTGTTCTGAGTCAGTGGATCATAGAGAGAGCCAAAGCCGATTCACGGCGACTCTTGAATTTCTTTTATCAGAAAACATGCTCTCTCTGTTTGCTTGACATATATTCTTGGAACGCAATATTAGGAGAAAGTAAGAATAAACACACATTTCAAAGTCACTTCAGAAAGAGTTGGACGTAATCCACCGCCCCACGTCATTTGTCTCTGCATATTCAGAGCATCCATAGATAATGGTGAGACAGAAACAGCTGGCTCAGCCAGATGTTGGCATTTGTTAACTGCAGCCATTTCCCTGTTAGAATACCAGATGTCCCTACTTGGGGGGATTTTTTTCTTCCTCTGGAAAATAAAATGTCTAGTGAACTGCACAGCAGTTTCTCCAAGACTGTTCTGTGGACTACTGGTGCCCCAGTGCTGCAAATTCCAGGTATCTCCTTGAGCCACTGAACAGCCAGTGAGGGCAGGGCTCAGAGTCTGTGCTATAGCAAGCTTTCTGGGCTAGTCTCCTAGAAATCAGATATCCCAGGCACAGGTCATCCCAATAGGTGAAGGAATCATAGTGTAGAGCCAGGCTCTACAGCTTGAGCCTCCGCCATGCTGTTCAGAATACAAAGTGCATTGATCATTCTGAAGAGTAGTTTGTCTAATTCTTATAAAGGCTAACACGGTGCAACCCAGGGAGTCTGCGCCGAGGAGAGTAAGCCCTCGCCTACATACTGACCTACCCAAGAACCCAAGAAGAAAGGCCACACAGGGATCTCTGCACAAATGTTCCCGGCAACTTTGTCCATCACAGCCCCAGACTGAAGCAGGAGTGGAGAGGCCACCTTGCATAGTACTCCACCGTGTAAACAAGGTGAGCACACACAGAGGCTGAAATCTCCAAGTGGCATGCTAAGTGGGGAAACACAGACGAAAAACCCAGGTGGGGGTGGGGTGGGGGGAACTGATTTACAGTGGCAGAAGGTGGACCCCTACAAACTAAGGTCAAAGCCAGGGGCTGACTGCAAAGGGGCTGGAGAGGACTGTGGGGAGATGAAAATGCCCCGCCTTGATACTATGCCAAGACACATTCCAAAGCACACTAAATGTTCTCTCAAAATGGAGCGCCTTGTTGGACAGTTCTAACTCAACAAAACTTAGTTTTATATATTTTTCTCACGTTTAGGAAGAGTAAACAGCTTTAGCCAAGCGCCTTAATATTCCTGTTCCTCCCCCACCGGGCAATACAGAGTCACAAATATTCCCTGTGCCTCTCACCCGAAAGCTCCCTCCTTCCCAACTTTGCAAATCTAGAAGCCCACTGATTACAGGCACGTGTCTTCCTTCCATAGTCTAGGCAAGTGGCCAGCTGTCCTAGGTGTTCACCAGGCAACATGGTCCATTGGCAGGACACAGGTACAAGGTGATGTGTTCACGAAAGAGTTAGATGTCTTCCCCAAACAGCCCATACAAGGGTAATTTTGCTTGGGTTTCATTTTTCTTTGGTGAATGTATTTCAAATCCCCCCTGAAGAGTCGAGCTCAGCTGGGGATTTCTACTGTCTCATACAAAGGGGAGCAGACAACTTGAACTGACACCCTAAGTCTCTCAGGCACGTAGCACCCTCTATAGGAAGCAGGGGGCCCCTTTACTTCTCTGTATCCCATGGTCACGGGGCCTTAATTCCTATGTTCAACAAATTCTTATTCGGCATCTATTTTAAATACACGCCAGGTGCACAGGACGCGGCTTGGTCGTGCATAAATGAATAATAAAGATTTTTCTGCCCTTCAAGATCTCAAGGTTTGTCGTTTGAGAAAGGGTCTCACTGTGTAGCCCAGATTGGCTTCAAATCTCAATCCTCCTGCCTCAGTCTCCTGAGCACTGTGATTAGAGGTATGCACAACCATCATGCCTAACTAAAAGCAATATATTCTAATGCTATTCTCTAAGCATGTGCCAAGGTCCTGCATGGGAAAGGGCAGTTTAGATACATGGGAAATAAGGAGGAGGAGGAAGAAGAGGAGGAGGAAGAAGAGGAGGAGGAAGAAGAGGAGGAGGAAGAAGAGGAGGAGAAAGAAGGGGAGGAGAAAGAGGAGGAGGAGGAGGAGGAAGTGGAAAGAGTGGACAAGCATAGGATCTGGATAGAAGGCAGTATATAGAGGAATGAAGACTCATGGTGCTGAGGGTTAGGGCTTGCGCAAGCAGCAAGTTCCTGAACAAGAGAACTGACACCATTTAGGGCGCAGGCCTCTATTCACCCCTTGCTGTGGGTGCACACATCCTCAGGGTTGTTCTTGTCGACTGGAGGAGACTCACACAGAGACCTTTGGGCCTTTGCCTTGTAAGGACGTGGTTTTCTGGACTACAGCTGTAGCACCCTCCCCTTGCCTCAAGATATAGCAACTTCCATAGGGCAATTTGACTCCACAGCGCCCCCTGGAAGTGGACTGCAACTGCACACCATCACATCCTCTGGTTTCATCTCAGGAGCCTGATGGTGTTCCTGAGAGCTGGCCATCAAGCCATCAGTTCTATGAGACTCTTCATCCCATGGCCTGCTTTGGGAAAACCTAACCTAAGACTCCAACCTGAGACCGTGTGCTTCCTCCTCCAGAGAAGGCAGCATGCTGCCGCTCCACCCTCTGCAATGTTTCCTCGGGACAGCATGCTGCGGCTCCACCCCCTCGCAGTGTTACCTTGGCACCAAGGGCTGCTGTGGTAACCGAGCTTATCATCTGCTCGTTTGCTTTCGTTTCTCAGTCCTTACCGTTGCAGAGCTGCACATCCCAGAGCACAAACTTGCTAGGAAAGGCTGTAGCTCCAGTCTTGTAGCCTCTTCACCACTCCCCCTCCGTGTCCCATACTCTCAGCTTCACCCCATCTTCATATTTCAGTTTCCAGGGCTCCTTGCTCTAGCTCCTTGACTCCATGCCTATGTCTTTGTGTCTGGTCTGGCGCCGGCTTCCAGGCCACCATCCTGCTATATACTGAACAAGCTCCTATGGTTCCAGTTTGCCCAACTTTCCATCGCGTGTCCATGCCCCCAGTCTCATACTTCACTCAGAACTCCACTAGCGTCATAGCCATCAGCATTAATTCACACAACAACCCAGCTAAGCAGGCCCTGTCTCACTTTCACTACAAATTATCTTCCAGGTTTACACTCGGTGTTTCCCTTTGTAAAGCACAGATTAGAGTTATAGGGAGGGCTGGAAGCCACACAGTGGCCTAGCCAGGCAGGACGACTGACTATGTATCTGTAACTCAGGAGGTTTATCTAGAGTGGGGATAAAACTCCCTTCTTCCATGGCTCTGGAAGTAAACATAAGATGCTAGCTAGTAGCAAGAAGCCCTTGGCTAATTAGACTCGGGGGCACGTGTCATATCTGTTGCTACCAACATGCTCCCACTTCCTAGTTTCTTCTTCTTCTTCTTCTTCTTCTTCTTCTTCTTCTTCTTCTTCTTCTTCTTCTTCTTCTTCTTCTTCTTCTTCTTCTTCTTCTTCTTCTTCTTCTTCTTCTGCCAAGGCAGAATCACAACAATCAAACAAAATCGCAACCAAGTCCTCTCATCCTGGGACTGAAGTCCACTTCCTTCCTTGGATGAGCATCTCCTCTTACTGCATTTTCAACCGACAGAAATGCTGTGAGAACCAAACCAACACACAGGCATGGGCAGATGGAGAGCCTGCCTGTGTAGCCCACACTGGCAACGTGGTGTCAAAACAGCACCTGGTGCCATTCGGATTTCCATTTGATTTCCTTTCTTTCTCTGTTTTCTTTCTTTCTTCCTCTTAAGAGTCTTACTCTATAGTCAAGATTCACCTCAAATTTAGGTGCCTCTTACTCTTACTGCCTCACCCCACCCTGATTCAAAGGTCATCTTTCCTTTTTTGACACAACGTCTCATACAGCCCATGCTGGTACCGAGCACAGCATGTAGCTGTGGGCAATCCTGAACTCTTGATCTTCCCACGGCTACCTCCCCATGCCAGGATTGCAGGCATTTTCCACCATGTCTGGTTTATATGAGGCATGAGGGTGAACCCTGGGTTTAGCTTTTGCTACACACACACTTACCCAAACGAGGTCTATTCCAAGCCCCTCAAAATGTGGCAGAGTGGGCTGGACATGGAGCAGATGGAAGGTCCAGGGCTGGAGAGATGGGAGGAATTTCCATCTGTTCCATGTCCAGCCCACTCTGCCACTTTCCATCCTCCATAGTCCACCCCCTTTCATCCCTCCACTGTCTGTCCCCCACAGTCCACCTCTTCCACCATGTTCCTTGTCCCTGACCACTTCCCTCTCTCCCAGAAAGGACACAGTGGGGACTGTCACCTCCCAGAGCCTGGATGGAGAGACAACTGAGGGTGAATGAGATGAAGTACCCTGTGTGTGTTGCGCCCACCTCCTTGACCAGCCCCCTTGTCATTTTCTGTGTACAATGGGAGGTCATTTACAGCTGTCATTGGTGGCATCTCAGGTGTGGCTCCAGTAGACAACAAGGGCAGAAGTGGTCTTTCCTCTTCCTTGGATGAGAAGACTGAACTCTCACACTGACCCCATGGGTGTCCCATGCTGGACAGAGATCAAGGTGCCTTCCTTGAGGGCAAACATGGTAAAGCTAAGGAACCCGAAGGCCATGCATTCTGTCGTGCCCTTCACACTGAGGGGGCACCGGGGACTCTGAGAGATGAATTCCCTTGTAAACTAGAGCTGGGGCCCAGCGCCTGGCATCTGAGGGCCTCAAATAATCTATTGTTTAGATGCTTTCATTTCCAAGAACAAAGGCCTTCCTGCCCCCACCTCTGTCCCTTCAAAGGGCACCATCTCGATATCATTTCTGATACCGGGAGATTCAGCCATCAGTCACTGGGTTCTGTTCCAGGAAAAAGCAATATTCTTTGACAAATAAGCCATTTACGGAGCAGTTTAAATGACACTGCAGAAAGACACTACAAACCAATGTGCCTTTTCACTGAGTAAGAGCCAGGGCCTCAGATAAAGAGAGCAGATCTCATGTGACTACGCAGCCCTGTGTAAACAGCCTCCGGAAGAGGCTGGCCTGGTGAGTCTCTGGTCAGAGAGCCTGGATCAGCCCCATCTTTTCCCAGGCAGCCCCCCATCCCTGGTCCTTAGGGGCTTTCTTCAACACTTTCCGTTTCTTGCCCTCTTGCTACTGATGTAACAGCCTGGAGCCATTGTGTCCTGCCTTCACAGGGGCGTTCCCAAGAGGCAGATGTGTGAGCTAGCAGGAAGAAAGGCCTGTTTCTTATTGACAGAGCCCTAGCATGTGTCATAGAACTTCAAAGATCTGGGGCCACATTGGGCAGGCAACATCAAACGCCTCTGGCTGGTGCTGAGTAAACGTTGTGTTCTAACATACATCTTATCTGTTTGGTTCCAGGCTTGAGAGTGGGACACTGTACCTAACCAAACCACTTTGTTTCTCTCACAGCTGCAAGCCTGGAAAAATATCAGGTCACAAAGTGCTGGGCCTGGGGGCTTGGGGGATGGGACAGTCAGACAGTCAGAGAGATACAGAGACGGAGAGATACAGAGGCAGAGGCAGACATGTTTTGTCAGTTCCTAAGCAACACAATATTGTCAAGATGGAAGCTCTGGGGAAAGGAGGGGGTGTTCCCTATACTTCCTATAGAGGCCACTAATCCCAGTCTTTATCTTTTTATAAAAACACAACCGCTCTGAAGTTGCATAAAACCTGTGTCTCCCCAACATACGTACGTTGTCACTGTGCCCTGCTCAATCACCAGGCCACTGCTTCTTTGATAAAGACTCACTTTTTAATGAGGCTAAATCAATGGTTTGATTATAATCTAAACTCAAACAATGAAACTATTTCCTGATTTTTTTGAAGAAAAAATTAATTTAGTGTTCAAATTGTGGTCACTGCTTTTTCCATTATTAAAAAAAAAAAAGCTTTAAAATGTGTTTCATTTCAGTGTAGCTGGGACATAATAACACTTCCCCGGTCTGAGAAGCAGAGAGAGTGAGTGGGCGGGAGCTTCTTTCTGTCAGTCTGCATTTCTTGCTTCCCTTGTGTGCATTTGTTACAAAGCACTAGGTTAATATTACCCTGGGGGACATCAGCAGGTGTCTCTCCTGGGCATGGAAGGAAATCCTTACAAATTAGGGATGGCCCTCCTGTGTGAGGGACACATTAGCATATTCAGTCAACAAGTCCTTCTGAAGTGCTAGTGTGGGGATCAGTCAGGGACAGACTCATGACTCTGGAGCCTGTGGAAGCCTTGGCTGTCCCCACTGGGCCACCTGTCTGGTGAACCTGTCCCATGGTCCAGCTGCATGATGGACGTTACCCACATCAAGAGAAATCAACAAGTGACCTAGAGATAGGGGAGTCAGAGGTTCTCAGCCACTGGGGAGATGGGGCCCCTGCAGCCCTGCTTCAGAGGCTGTTGGATGTCTGGCTTTGCCCCAGACAAGCCTGATCCAAATCTACATCTTAAGATTGTCAGGGGACCGAGATATCTACCCTGTTCTCTGACCTGAGATTCCCGAGATGAACTGAAGTGGTATTCCCTGGTTTATGTCTCCTAAATGTCCCAATGGCTCTGCTGTGTCCTAGGCCCAAGAAAAAGCAGTGTGGCACTTTAGGACATTAGCATCTGTGATTCTGGCCTCTTCACTACTGGCCAATGAGTATGATCTGGTAAGCAACAGTCTAAAGAAACATGAAGATTCTGAACAGGTAGGAGGCTCTTGATATTAAACCTCCTTTAGAGAGCCGGGGGCCCTGCTGAAGCTTGCTCCTGCCCTGCCTTGCGCTGCCCTGTCCCTGTGCCCTAGAGTCAAGTCTCCACACTGAAAGCCAGTCTTTGGCTCCTCCCCGAATACCAGAGTTCACTGCTTAAGACATCTGCAGAGTGCAGCTTTCCTGTGCTCAAGACATCTTCAGAGTGGAGCTTTCCTAGCACCCTCAGGCTTTCAGTGACCTATTCCAGCACCTCCCCTATCGAGAGCAACAGCGACTTTTGCTGTCCCCTTCAGACTGGCCCTCTTCCATAAGATTCATGGCAGTACCAGATGAGGGGCCAAGGTCTAGCTCAGGCGGTGGAGGGCTTACCTAGCATATACAAAGCTCTGGGTTGAACGCACAATCCCAAATGAAGCTGTGTGATAGTACATGTCTGTAAACCCAATAAAACCGTGTGACATTACATGCATGTCTGCAATCTCAGCACTTAGGACAGTGCACACAGATCAGTATTTCAAGGTCACCCTGAGCTGTATAGTAAGTTGTAGGCCAATCTAGCATATATGAGATCCCGTCAAAAATATAAAAAAAGAACACACACACACACACCTGGCTGAATCAAATCAAAATAATTCCCATAAAACCCCTTTAAATGTCACTCAGAAGAGCCTTCTATTGTACAGGTAAAGGTAGAGATGAGCAATTGCTTCTATTTAATGTTAGCTTATGAAGGCCACGTCTTTACAGGCAAAAGTAAGCAGAGTATTGAAGCAGTCCGTCTATTCGGGGAAGCAATTATTAAACCAAAAACCTATAATTGGAAGACACCAGCATTTAAGGACTAATTTATTTAGCATATTCTGCTGTCAAGCTTGGTAGCGTTAATTATCAGAGGCTGACATTAACTTTGGTTTCTGACAGAGGGATTTTATAGTATCTTTCCCTCCGTGCTTTAATAAAAGAAGTTCACTTTGATCCACCCATTCTCATTAGGTGGGTCTCCTGGTGACAAGGAAGAGGGGTGGAGTCGGTGTTGTGGGGAGTGCTGCCCGCTCCTCCCCCTCTGGTGGCACAGGGAGGACTAGAATGCTCAGATTCAGGAGGCAACCTCTAGCCCCCCATGCCATTTGACCAGAGCCAATCCACTTCTGGCTTACTAGATAAAAAGTGCACAAACACCCAGAGGATGTTCATCCAGTGACCCAAGGGTCCTCTTTGAATTGCAGAGGCAAAAGAAAAGGTCCCTGCAGGCAAAGACCTCTATCCTGGACAGAGAGTATGGCTGTCTCCACACATCTAAGACCACAGTAGATTCTCCGTTAAGGACCACAGAAAACCAGAGTCTTGTTTTCAGTTCAGACACAGCTCAGTGACAAAGGAGAATTAGGGCCTCAGAGCTGTGGCCTTTCAAGCATGGGTTGTGGAAATCAATGCCTATACACTTATCTCCCCCATACATGCCCACAACTACTCATTCACATACTTACCCACCCACCTACACTACCCTCACCCCTTCACTCCCCCAAAATCCATTTACTCACCCTCTCAACCACTAGACCCCTTCCCACATCAATAGTGACCCATACTCACCCATACCTACCCACTTACCCTTCACCTACACACCTATCCCCCTCCATACTCCACATCCGCACAATCACCCCCTAGCCACTCACCTGCGCATTCACGCACGTATATATACAATAGAAATGAGTTTTAAAAGCTCATTTTTAATCTCTTCCCCTCTTTCAAGTGGTACAGCATTAGAAGATCATGGCATTGTCTTTTTATGAGTTCCTACTGTGTGCCAGGCATCTCACAGGCAACACCCTACTGTGTGCCAAGCATCTCACAGGCTCATCTCTTTTAATACTTATAGCAGACCTGAGCTAAGGATTGGCATGTGTGTAGTTACTTTCTCAGCACTTCAGGAAGATTGCCCCCTAAAGGCAACTTGAGGAAGGAGGATTGCTTTTGATTCCGGGTTCAAGGGTCCAGTCTGTTCCAGCAGGGACGCCATGGTGGCAGGAACCAGAATAAACCAGCCTGTCAGTTTGCATCCACTGTCAGAGGACAGAGAGGTAAGGCTGCCGCTCAGCTCAGCTCGTGTCTCCATTGCATTCATCCCAGGAGCTCAGCCACATTTAGGACAGGATTTTCTACCTCAGCCTGATCTGGAAATCCCCTCACAGGCATAGCCAGTGATTTGTCTCCTAGGTGACTCCAGATGTTGTCAGGTTGACAACCAGTATTTACCATCGCAGTGAGCATCCCTTGGACAGATGAAAGTGAAAGCTGCCTAAATCCTTTCCACCATAAGCAACAGGGAAGGACTCCTACACCACACAGTCTCCACCACATGCTGTATGCCTAGCAGTCAAAGGCAGTCTCCTGCTTCTGGTCCATGATGCCTCTTCTCCCACTCCCTGCCTCCTAGGCACAAGCTTACAGCTCAGGTTTCCAGATCTGAGAACACTGGCTTCCTAGGGCTGTCACCTTCCTAATGCTTGCATTTATCGATCAAAAATCACAACATCAATGAACTCCCTCTGAAAGGAGTTTGGGTAACGTCTGTGTTTTCCCCGGGGTTGGATGGTTTATATTTCTTTATCCCGGCAGTTAGATAATGCTTCAAACTCACCTCTGGTTTATTACGTGGTTAAATGAGGGAATGGCTGCTGAATGCTATTTAGGTAGTGACTCTGCGCCTCTGCCCCCGACCACAGATGATCTATTTAATTGATTTCACTGATTCCACAGTCGCTGGTATATTACCGTGGGGCAAAATTGTTCATTCCTTGCTTCTAAGACCTAGAAATTTATATGCCGAGACATGTAATAATCTATATATCAAATACCCACTCAAGTCAGAGCAGGAAAAAAAGAGCTCGCTGCCAAGCATAACAACTCTGGACACGGGAAATAAGTACAGGTGACTTAGAACTCTGCACAGAAGAGCCTCGGTCCCCAAAGTGGATGCTGCAGAAAAACACTGCAAAGAGAAGGAAGTAGGCTGGGTAAATATTAGGAGAGGACACTGAAAGCAGCCCTGATCCACCGGATCAAGCAAGGATGCCCTAATGATGCTTAATATTGATAGAGCATTTACAGTGTGGCAGGCAGGCGATGGGAGAAGCTGGTTTTCTGGAGATGAATAGGTAGGGATATAATTAACTGAGTCCATGGCAATGGACCAAATAGCAAAGACTCCAGAACCATAAAGAACTCAGGACAGCAGAGTTGAAAGTATAGGAAATCATTGGGCTGGGTATTCCTGGATTCCTGACCACTCCCTATCCCTGTCCCCCTGTCCCCCTGCCACACACACACACACACACACACACACACACACAACATGCATGCACACACATATATACATGTGCACGCTCACACATATGTACACCAAAGCACTATACTGGTAGACACAGGTTGTAAGAAGCTAAGTATAAGGGAGCTGACTGGCAGCACAAAGCACCTCCTGCTCTCCTGTCCACTTCCCCAGAGCTTTCAGGGCACTGGAACGGTGGTCACATTTGATACTTTCTTTTAGCAACAGTTTTTGCAAGGCCTGGGACAGTTAGCAGAACCTGCCCCTGTTCCTCCGTTCCTTGACCCACAGTTCTGCATGGAGAACACTGGCGCTCTGCCTCATCACAGACTAGAACTGTCCTAAGCACCAGCACAGGCCCTCCAGGTCTGAAGCTGAACACCATTGTAGGCAGAGCAGAGGAGCACTGAACAGAGCCCCAGCCTCCTTAGGTGGCTTCGTGTTGTCTGCCTCATGGAGTCACAGTCAGGCTGAATGATACTGACTGCGATTTCAACCAAGCACCTGGCACAGGACAGCATACTCCATAAATCTTAGTTCCCTTCCCGATTGCTGTGACGCTGTCCATCTGACCATTCCATCTTCCATTGGGGACATAACTAGCAACAGCTGGAAAATACCTGGGAGGCTTTATTTCATCCCACATGTCCCCGAAAGTGAGTCTTCTATCTGCTACACTCCTCCTCCCACCAGAAACTCCTTCCCTTTCATCTCTGGGGAAATCTGGACACCAGAAGATGGGCTCGCCAAACCCCAGAGTGAACTGTGTTGGTTGGCCCAGAATTCTCCCGTTTCCAGAGCTGAACATCCATGTTCCAGGAAAACCCTCATCCCAACCAAGCGAGGCATCTGTGTGCAAGGTAGATCCCCCATCAGACAGACAGCTGGCTTATCACTTCTCCTATCTGCAAATAATAGAAAAGAACTTCATTAAAACAGTAGAGAAGGAAACAAGAAAAACCAGTGGTCCTGGGGCTCAGAGACTTCCTGTTCTCATCAGGCAGCTGAGGAGCACACGGGAGCTGTCCCTCACTTCAGACACATTGTCTCAGCCAGTCCTAAAGCTGGATGTGAAGGACAGCAGGAGAGACCCAAAGGCTCCTACTTCTTACCAAGAGAATAAAGGACCTCTTTCCAGCCGTGATGCAGAAGGAGAAGCTGGGAACACACCTGGATGCGAGATTGTTTTCGTGCTAACATCATCGGCTCTCACACAGAGTAGCTAGCCCAGAGCAAAGCTCGTAGTCTTGTGACCCAAGAAGGCAAACCCAGGGCTTGAGAATCAGTCAGACAATTGGGAGAATATCACCAGGCCACTCTCAGCAGCTTAGAAGACCCAGAGAGGCAGCTAACAACGAACGGCTGTGTGCCTAGAGTTTCAGCAAAAAAGCCTACATCTCTCCTTAGGCTGTTATGAAAGAATGATAAAAAAGAAAAAAAAATTCGTGTAAAATGGCCAAGCCAGCTTTCATTTCCGGTGCTAGAGATGATCAGATTGCTTGAAGACACTCCCAATATGAAACACCTAGGAAACACTGAATAGATTATACTGAGGAGTCTTTGAAAAGTAATAACTGGGTTTATAAGACAGTGAGAGGAATTTCCAGGGACCCAAAACAGAACCCCTAGCTGACGCTGCAGCTGTTGGTGGACCAGAGCTGCTGGGTCTGGTCACACAAGAGCTCGGGTGCAAATGTCCACCCGATGTGCTATGAGCAGCAAGTTTCCCTTAAGCTCCACAAACATGCAAAGCCACAAGGGCTGCCCCAGCCACTTAACATGCAGCAAGCCAGTTCAGAAAGAGCTGCCTCAATACAAGGCTCCAGAAAGATAAAAAGGAAAGGAGTCGCCCCCACATGCCACCATCTCCTCTAGCTCCTGAGAGCCAGGGCCTTCACATGAGCTCGGGTTCCATTATTCTGGGTGTGTGATTAGAAAATTATCATAAAAAGTGATCAGGGCCTGTGACCCCAGTGTGCTTGTCAGAGAAAAATGAAGATTCTTCTCTAGAAACGTAAAACTTTCCTCAAGCTGGAAAAGTTTCCCAGATAATATCCACTAAGCATAAACAACTACCCGGATTCATCGAGAAGCAATGCACAGTGAGCAGAAGCTGACAAGCCGTAGATTCTAACGCCGGGATGCCCACCCAAACCACCAGGGATAAGTTACAAAATAAATGTTCAAAAGGCTATCCCTGTGAAAGAAGCAACGGGCAAGAACTAAGCAGAATTTCTGAACATGAAACTATAGTCATAGACTAACCAGCAGACTTGACACAGCTGAAGAGAGAATCGGGAAAATGAAAAGTGGACCGGGGAATGAAAGATCTGAGCAACCAAGCTGTGGCATTAGAGAGGGGGCAACAACACTGTTGGGCAGGTAAGAAAACAGAGAAACAGGACAGACAGACAGACAGACAGACAGAGATGTGAGGAAGATGATATGAGATGCTTCAATATGGATATAGTGAGATTTCAGAAAAGGACAAGAAAAGAGATATTCAAAGAAATAAAGGCTAAATTCTGATAACTGATGGAAATATATGTCAGCCTGTGAGCCTTGAATGCAAGAAGTAAATTAGTACTTTAACATGTTGCAATGAAAGTTCAGAACACACAGACACATACACGTATATATGCATATACAGGTACAACAATACACACATATACATACTGCCCACAAATATTCAAATATATATACACACACATGCAGACACATATAAAGACACATACATACACATATAACCCCACATATATATACATACATACACATATACAAACATGCACATATACACACACAAATACATACACAATGCAAACATACACACATGTACAAACACATGAAAACACATACATGCACAAAACTATTAAAATCATGGAGAAAACAAATACTTTTTGAAGAATAATTATTATACTGATAGCACCCATTTTCTAATATCTCATTATAAAATCTTTAATCACAGAACAGAATTAATAAAACTTTGTGGCAATATCTATGACACCTAGAAAAAATCTATTATTTGCTATACAATATAGCTCTCCATCTATCTCTATATAGATTTATCTACCAATCCTTCATTTATTTAGTTTATGTTGTTTTTTCATTGGAGGTGTGTGTGTGTTTTTCTGTGTGTGTGCACGTGTGTGTTTGTGTGTGCGTGCGTGTGTGTAGTGTATGCATATAAGTGTGTGAGGGTGTATATAAGTATATACGTGTGGTAAGTATATATGGGGTGTGCTATATGAGTGTGTTTTCATGTGTGTATGGTATGTATGTGCATGAGTGTATGTATATGTTTATATGTGTGATATGTGTGCTATATGAGTGGGTATGCATATGTGTGTATGTCAGTATGTGTACATGCACATGTTGTTCGCATATCTCAAAGCTAGTTCCTTCTACCTACATGTCCTAGTTCAGCCATTCTGGTGAATGTGTTGTGGTTTTAATTTGCACATCTCTGATAACCAATACAGTCAAATGCTTCCTCATAAACTTATTGTCTGTTATTTATCTTCTTCAGTAGGGTGTCTATTCAGGTCTTTTGCTGATAACACACTTTTGTACAGCAATAAAATATCACAGAAAGCAGGAGAATAATATTTCATCGGTCAGAGTCCAATCAAGAAATTGAAGGCAAACCTGTAAGTCAGAAAGAAAAAGTTTTAATGTAATAAATAATTAACTAATAAAAGGCGGCCAGCCAGCAAGTGGACAGAACAAGCTCTGTGGAAATAGTAGAAGTCTGCCCTTTGGATGGAGAGGAAATCAGAATTTCAGCGGAGGGGCCATGCAGCAGTGAAATCCACTCCATGGAGGAGAAGCCATGGTTGCCACAGGAACAGAGAGTCTGATGATGTGGTGACCAACTGGCCACTGCTGGGCCATGCCCATGAGAGCCCATGCCATAATGTGGTATGAAGAAGATGACTGGAGGTATCACAGATGAGTGAGGAAATGTGAGACAGCATCAAAAGGAAAGGGGTCCTTCTTTCTGCCTCACTCTTTCCACTTCCTGTTCCCTGCTTCCTACTTCCTGCTTCCTGTTCCTGCTTCCCACTTCCTGCTTCCTCTTCCATCCTCACAGCACCCCTCTGGCACCCTCTATTGGCTGATCCTGAGAGGAGGGAGAAGTGTATTTATTCTACAGAGTTCAGATCCAGCATCAAAAATTGAGAGAAAAAAGGGTTCCAAGGTTAGGTATAAATATTTTAAAGTTCCTTGAGGGGAAATACACTGTGAACTCAGAATTCTATACCCAAGAGTCACATGGGTGACTCAGCATGATTATATAAGACTCGGAAGAGAAAATACGTAGTTGCATATATATATAAATTTTGACTTCTCACACCTTCAAAACTGTGAATTACTAAGAAACCCTCAATGCAAGAACCGCTACAATCCTCCCTCTTGAAAAACATTAAACAGCCACAAAAAGTAAAGCACATGAAAAATGGAAGTGATGGAATTGATAAATTTGCAAGTGAGTGACAGACAAGGATTGGTAAACATGAGTAAACAGTAAAAAAAAAAAAAACCCAATATGAATCCATTATGATTTAAAATAATAACTAGTCTGAAATATAAAAGCAAAGGGTAACAGTGAGTGCATATCATGTGTGTTCTTTTGTGATTGGGTTACCTCACTTAGGATGATATCCTCCACATCCATCCATTTGTCTAAGAATTTCATAAATTCATTGTTTTTAATAGCTGCATAGTACTCCATTGTGTAAATGTACCACATTTTCTGTATCCATTCCTCTGTTGAAGGACATCTGGGTTCTTTCCAGCCTCTGATTATTATGAATAAGGCTGCTATGAACATAGTGGAACATGTGTTCTTATTACAAGTTGGAGCATCTTCTGGGTATATGCCCAGGAGTGATATGGCTGCATCTTCCAGTAGAACCATGTCCAATTATCTGAGGAACTGCCAAACTGATTTCCAGAGTGGTTGTACCAGCTTGTAATCCCACCAACAATGGAGGAGTGTTCCTCTTTCTCCACATCCTTGCCAGCATCTGCTGTCACCTGAATTTTTGATCTTAGCCATTCTGACTGGTGTGAGGTGGAATCTCAGGGTTGTTTTGATTTGCATTTCCCTGATGATTAAGGATGTTGAACATTTTTTCAGGTGCTTATCAGCCCTTCCATATTCCTCAGTTGAGAGTTCTTGTTTAGCTCTGTACCCCATTTTTAATAGGGTTATTTGGTTTTCTGGTGTCCAACTTCTTGAGTTCTTTACATATATTGGATATTAGGCCCCTATCGGATTTAGAATTGGTAAAGATCTTTTCCCAATCTGTTGGTTGCCATTTTGTCTTACTGAAAGTTTCCTTTGCCTTAAAGAAGCTTTGCAATTTTATGAGGTCCCATTTGTTGATTCTTGATCTTTACAGCACAAGCCATTGCTGTTCTGTTCAGGAATCATTCCCCTGTGCCCATATCTTTGAGGCTCTTTCCCACTTTCTCCTCTATAAGTTTCAGTGTCTCTGGTTTTATGTGGAGTTCCTTGATCCACTTAGACCTGAGCTTTGTAGAAGGAGATAATGATGGATCGATTCAAATTCTTCTACATGATGACCGCCAGTTAGACAGCAGCATTTGTTGAAGATGCTGTCTTCTTTCCACTGGGTGGTTTTACCTCCTGCCCAGAAACTCAGAATACATCTTAGAAGGGGGAAAATACCCATGGAAGGAGTTACAGAGACAAAGTTCAGAACAGAGACTGAAGGAATGACCATCCAGAGACTGCCCCACTTGGGAATCCATCCCATAAACAACCACCAAACCCAAACACTATAGCAGATGCCAACAAGAGCTTGCTGACAGGAGCCTGATATAGCTGTTTCCTGTAAGGCTCTGTCAGTGCCTGGCAAATATAGAAGTGGATGTTCACAGTCATCTATTGGACAGAGCACAAGGTCCCCAATGAAGGAGTTAGGGAAAGTACCCAAGGAGCTGAAGGGGTTTGCAGCCCCATAGGAGGAAGATTAGTATGAACTAACCAGTACCCCTAGGGCTCTTTGGGACTAAACCACCAATCAAAGAAAACACATGGTGGGACTTGTGGCTCTTGCTGCATATGTAGCAGAGGATGGCCCAGTTAGTCATCAATAGGAGGAGAGGACCTAGGTCCTGTGAAGGTTGTGTGCCCCAGTATAGGGGAATGCCAGGGCCAGGAATAGGAGTGGGTGGGTTGGGGAGCAGGAGGAGGGGGAAGGGGATAGGCGATTTTTGGAGGGAAAACTGGGAAAGGGAATAACATTTAAAATGTAAATAAAGAAAATATCTTTATATGTTTATATCATAACAATATGGGAATGGTGAAAGTTTAAGTGTTGTGTGGTTCTTTTCATTTTGTAATGGTTCATATGAAGGCCTTACAGCTTAAAAATCCAAACAGTGAGACTGGCATTCCATGAAAGTCTACAGCACAGTCCTAAATGACTCCTTTTGAGTCATGTGTACATGCTAGAGGTGAAATTTATCACTAAAGGGAAAAAACAGAACAGATAACCTTAAACATGTACAGACAGAATGAAAAGTTGACTTGACTCAAAGTAATAATGAAGAGGAAAACAAGATCTTAAAGTGATAAGTAGAAAGAGTGAGATCTTTGGAACAAATCAATCTAAATTGTTACAGGATACTTTTTTATTTTTTGAGTGTGGCTCAGCCCTTAGCACACATCTTTAATCCCTCTGGCTGGAATACAGATATGACTTTAGTACTTAACTTTAACAATGAAGGTCATGTTAGCTTGTAGAAAGAAACATACATGTTTGACAGTGATGCCTACTTGAGTGGCAGAAAAAGTGATGAATCAGAGAAAGATTTGAAAGAATAGGAAGCTACTTTGGGGAGAGAGGCAGTACAGGAGGAAGAGAGTTCAGTACAGGAATACAGCAGAGCTTGTGGAGAACAGCAAATTAAAGTTGAGAGGGAGAGTAAAGCAGCACAGAGAAAGAGAAGGAGGCAGTTTCACCAGGAGAGTTGTACCAGGTCAGGTTGAAGAGAGAACAAGCTAGACACAGGTAAAGACAGAACAAAGCAGAGAATGAAATGGGGCCAGAAGAGTAGGAAAGATTGCTAGAATTAGTTTGAGAACAGGCAGAGCAATTCAGAGGCTGAGAGAAAAAACAGATTGAATGAGTCAGTTGGGAGAGGAGTTTGAGCCAGAACAGCTGAGTTGAACCAGCTAAAGTTACGAAAGAAAAAGAAGAGTGAGCTTATTCAGCAGCAAGTCTCAGAGCTGAAAACGTTCTAGGCCTAGATTATATTGTACAGAGGTAGAACCTTCTAGGACTAGGACTAGGTTAGTAAACTGAGGCGGTAAGCCTCCAAGACAACAATTATTCAGACAAGTAAAGCTACTTTTACACCAAACATCAATAATTCCATTAAATATAAGTGAACTAAACTTCAAGGTAAAAGGCAGAGATTTTATCACATTAAAAAATTTCAGCTATACTTAAAGCATAGCTAAATTATAAGTGCATAGAAATAGCAAAGTATTGAGATGCTCAAAACTGCTGCTAATCCAGCTCAAGTGTGTCTGACACCCACTTATGGTCTCTGAGGGCACCCACACATATGCGCATAGACACACTCAGACACACACACACACACTCACACACGCACACACATATATAAAATCAAATAATGAAAATAAATATTTTAAATGTACATAGGTCTCATTGACACAACAAACTTTAAATACAGATGAAGATCTATCCCAGAAACTTACAGGACATATTTGTTCCAATTACATATAATAAAAAATATTCATACATGCTAGCCTACAAAGCAAGTTCACACAAACCTCAAAAAGTGGCATTATACATACCAAATCTGCAACCATTTATATAAGTTATAAAACAAATTATATAAATATTTGAAAGTTAATTTCAAAACGTCTTTAAAGATGTTGAAAGCACTTTTATTTCTCCTTGGTGTGCAGAACACCCCCCTGACAATGTGTAAGAGCTTAAAACATGCTGGTCCTTGCTCATCTCACTAGCACTGGCCAGCCTGGTTCCTCATCTCACAAATGGCTAGCATTTTGAACATGGCTGTTGAAAACCAGAGATTAAATCAGTAGATGAATTCTATGACACTGAATGTACAATCCTGACTCTCCTGAGCTATAGCTCCCACAGTTTGTTTCCAGGAATTTGAAAGTACTTTGATCCTAAAAGGATGGTGTATCAAATTATCTCTGGTCCTAATGGATAAAAACTTTCCTACTTACCATTCAGAAGCAATAAGGCATTTTTTCCAAAGCTAACCTTATCTGTCTGTTCTCCCAAGTACATAAGAAAGGGAAGGAACACCTAACCCTGGTCAGTCTAGCAATTAACTTTCATCGCCAGCTGTTTTTATTGTCTAGAATGTTTGTTATGCTGGCAATGGGAATGAAACCAAGGACTTTGTACATGCCATGCAAATGTCATCAACACAGAAGAATCCCCAGCAGAAATTTTATAATTATCATTTGGTTGGTCCCTATTAACCGGCATTTCATAGGGTTCACTGTGAAATACCCATGGTACACACAGCACACATTGGTTAACTGGTATAATCAGCATTACATTTGCCATATCGGTTGCGTTTGGAGACCCTGACCTCCTTTCAAACTTTCATGAAGTGTGTAATAGTTTACTGTGAAAGACAATTGTTTCCAGATTTCACATTTCAAGAGAAGGCCACAGAGCCTGACCCTCAAGATTCCAACAGGCCTCTCAACATCTTTCCCTTTGATATGTCAATGTCTGTGAAGTAGCCAGGCCTCCCTCCATATTCTGCTGGTCTGAGTTGAGAGGGGCTACAACCGAACCATCCGGCAGTGCTTCTCTGTGGCTCCTCCTGCTGCACACTTTGTTTAGCACACCATTAATTTAAAGGATTTTTTGAGATATCCTATTTATCTCAGTTCAACTAACACTTGGTTTCATAATTTTGTTTCCTTTTTAAAGTTAATGTGCAAAGTGATGGGTGTCTGAAGTGGAAACTTCTGGTTTCTTTAGAAAGTCAGTGATGTCAAATGATGTTTTTCTGGGGAGCACAGGTGAAAAAATGTTTTACTGAAGCAGACACATGAGAGGACATGCGAGGGAATATAAATCTGACCTCATAGACAGTGAGAGCTCAAGCATTGGTTTACATGGCCCTGCCTCAATATTCTTCACTATCGACATGCTTGTATTGGTTCATCTTACATTGCGTTGCTGAGCTCTGCTTTACGGTAGCACCATAGAGAGAAACTCACCAAAGAACGTCTGGTGAGGTTCCGATTGCTTCTTGCTGCTTCTGCGGCCTCAGGCTGGTTGGTGAGCCTTGCGGTTTTTCTGGATTGAACTGCTCTGGCTGGTTTGTGTGTGGTGTCTGCTGAGAGGACTGGACTGCAGCTGCTGACTGGTATTTGGTGTTTGCTGCTGGACTGAACTGCTGATATCCTGACCATGAAGACTGGACTCGCCCCCAGGGAACTATTTCTAAACAGGTATAGTTGCCCCGTGTCCTAATAACTTCTCTCTTCCACTGCTTCTGGGCTAGAAGAGAGGTTGAATGCTTACTAAAAGTAGGTTGAGAAAAATGTATGCCTACAGGTAGCATTATGGCATTCTTCATACATGAATGTTATGAAACTCCCTTCTTATTCACCCCTCTCCCACTCTGACCTCCATCTGTCAGTCCCTCCACACTCCAAAGGACCTCATTTGTCTCCATTTGTAGTCTCCTGCCTTCTCCTGTACCCTGTCCCTTTAGAGTGCTTCATCCCCACCCGCTGCGCCTTCTCTAGTCTCATGCCCTACCTATGTGTGCACATGTATTTAAACCTACATAGGAGAGAGAGTATCTGGTGCTTGCCTCTGCAGCTGGATAATTTTGCTGAGCATAATAATCTCTAGTTCAACCATTTCCCCATAAATGCCATCATGCCATTTACCTGAAGGCTGACAAACCCGCCGTGCCTGCCCAGTGCACTTTCTTCATGCATTCACCTGTTGGTGGTGGGTGTCTGATCCTGCTTCATCCTTGAGGTATTTCTAGTGACTGACTTCCCAATGAGCAACTGCAGGGGGAAGATACCTTCTGAGAGGCGAAGCCAGCTTACTTTCCGCTCGCTTAGGATGAGTTACTCAGCCCCATGTTCCCTCCTTCCACACTGCAAACCCACAGCACATGTGGCATCTGTCTGGGTCTTCCACATCACCCTCATGAGATTTGTGGGTTACACTCATTTTCTATTGCAGAGAAACCAACCATTAGTTAATTAACAGTTTAAAGCAGTTGTCATTTCTGGGCTCATGGCTGTGCAAGTCTTGAGGTGAGACTGAATTCTCTGTTCAGGTCTCAGAAGCCACAGTTAAAGTATGACTTTCTTAGGGGTGGGGCACTCTACTTCCAAGTCCCGTTAGGTTGTTCAGACTCCGGTTCTGGGTGACTGCATAACTGATGCTCCTGGTTTCCTGGGTGCCAACGGGATGTTCTCTCGGCTCATGGAGGCCGCAAGACCCCTGCCATACGGAAGCCAATAATGCAGAATTTCCTACTATCAAATCCTCATTGAGAGAGAGAAAGAAGAGGCAAACAGGTATATAAGTGTGTGTAAGTGTGTGTGGGTCACTCACGAGTGTGGAAGTCAGACAACAACACTGGATGTCATCCTCGAGAATGCCTGCTTGAAGGTAGTATTCATTGGCCTGGAGCTCACCAGTTTGCTTAGATTGCCTGGCTGGTGAGTCCCCCCATCCATACACACACACACACACACACACACACACACACACACACACACACACACAGAGCTCTGCCTCCCCAGAGCTGGGATTACAGGCTTACACCAGCACTTCCTTCCTGCCACAGTTTCAGTCTGCCCTCCCTACCTCTGACCCTTAGGCAGAGATTTAAAGTGGTCACATGATGTTATCAGCTTCCTGTGCTGGGATTTTCCCTATTCAGACTCATGAGAGATGCAAGGACTACATCTATAAAACCCTCCACAGAACAGAGATGATCCACACCGGCCGGTGCATCTCTGGGGCCAGCCTGCAGCCCAGCCTACCACAGGGAACAGGAGAGCAGAGCAGAAGTTGGCCTTCATGCGGCTTCCCATGTTATGAAAAATAAGGGCCCTTCATCTCTGACCTAAGAGCTCCATCTCATCTGCCAGTGTCCATGGAACGGTACAGGCAGCTTCAAAGGAAGGTGAAGTCAGACCCAATCTTGTACAAAACACAGGATTGTCTTGGAAGACTTAAGAGGAAAAAAACAACAACAAAACCCCCAAGATTCTATCTAAAGCATTGCAGTAATAATTTTACATTAACTCCATATTGACGTAATAATAATTTCAGAATATTGGGTTAAAATATATAATTTATTTCACCTGGGCATCTTGCTTTGTAATGTGGGCTCTGGAGAAACATCTAAATACAGCTGGAAGGTGTTTCTATTATGTCCATCAGACTGTGCTGGTCTGAATGTCCAGCTGCCATAATGAATTCTGGGGCACTAAGACAGGGACTATTGTCCATCAGTCCATATGGCAACAGATTATTTGCTGGCCCAGGGGAACGTCCAGATTTTATAATTGAAAGGTATTTTGGTAGTATGTTATCTCATGGTACATACAACCCCACCATTCCAATGTTTATTAATCTACTAATTTTCACATTTATGTTACCTAACTGGGGTCTATATACTCTCTATAGAGAGTATATAGGCATATGGAATAGATCCCTAATGGTAGTGGTGCAATGGCTCAGCCAACCCAGTGAGAGATTCAGTGAGAGAACCTATCTATAAATAAATAAATAAATAAATAAATAGGTGAATGGTGCCTGAGAATGACAACCAAAGTTGACTTTTCACCACCACATACATGTTCACATACACACACACAACCCAGCATGCATGTGCACGCACGTGTGCGTGCACACACACACACACACACACACAAAGATTCTAACATAGGAAAGTTCAAAGGACAGTGTTCAATTCACATTTTAATAGCCAGATCTAAAGACTCTCCAAGTGCTGGGCAACAAGAGTCCTCAAGGAGGCACAGCATAGGCCTTCTCTGTCACAGACTGGGTGGGAGACAGGTCAGGGACCTGCTGTAGGTGATTTCCTCATGCAAAGAGCAGAGTAGACACCTGAGTCCCTGCTGCAGACAGCAGTGCATGGTTAGGCTCACAAGTTGGTCAGAGTGCCTGGCAGAGGAGGATGTTCTGCCCTCTGTGTAGCTCGAGTGTCCCTCATGGGGAGTGTCTGGGATCAGAAGTGCCTCTGACACCAGCTGCCTCCAGTGTAGACTATGTGCATACTTGAGATGATGTCCTAGGGCCGGGCCCAAATCTGAACATGGACTTGATTTACGCTCTGTGTGCATCTTATGCATGCAGCCTGGAAGTCACTCCATGAAGCACAGTCCTGCCTTAGCATTTCTGTCACCTGTTACACGAGGTCATGTGTGGCACTGGAATCACAGCAATGTCCATAAAGTGGCAGGTTCTGGGTCAGCTTGAATTTTGGGTTTTCCGGGTGAAATATGTTCAACCTTTGTCTTGTTCTCTCTGTACTTGGACAAAAGGACAAAGAGCGTCAGGAGAAGCCTCTGAGTCCTGCAGCTCCATGGGGTGTGTCAAGTGTCATGCTCCAGTGTGCTTGCGTTCTCCACCATACATCTCATCCATGTTCTGACCACTCACCCCAAATGGTAGATAATCGGGAGCTGGCAACACAGAGATACCTACATCTGCTGCCCACTCCCCTCCACTCCTGACAACAGCATTTTGTAGAATCCAGAGGCAGATGCCACAAGCTGGGGCTAAGTAGACGTAAGCAGGGGTTTGTGGCTGGCAGGTTCCCTTTCTTTCTCTCCTCATGACATCTTTCTCATAACCTGAATTTCTTTAATTAAAAAACATCTGCCAACTCCTGTTATCTGCAAAGATGAGCACAGGAACTTTGAAAAGCCCATCTGCAGGGGACGAGGACAGGTGGGAGAAAAGCCTGCCTAAAGCCAACCAAGTGAGAAGAGGAGGAAGGGACGCTGCTGAAGTGTGCCCCCCCTCTCTTTCTCTGAGTGTGTGTGTATGTGTGCTTGTGCTTTGGTGCATCCTTATATGTGTGTGCACATGTGAATGCTTGTGTGTGTGTGTGCACTTGTGCACATGCATGTATGTATGCATGTTTGCTTGCATGATGTGTTTGGCATGTGTATGTGCACTGGTGCATCTCTGTGGTGTGTCTATATGAGTAGTATACATGCATGATGCATATGTGCATTGCTCGTATATGAGTGCAGAGTGTGATGTAGTATGATATGTGTGTACAATGTCTATACATATGGGCATATGTATGGCATGAATGATGTGTGCATGTATGCATGCATATGTGTGTGTGGCATGTAAGCTATGTGTGTGTGACAGGTATGGTGCATGTATATGTGTGTGGTATGTATGTGTATGCATGTGTAGAATGTGTGTAGTGTGTATGGTGTTAGTGTGTTATATGTATGTTGTATGTAGAAGTGGTATTTGTGTGTAATGCAATAAGCTGCAAATGGGAAGATTTTGCAAATCACACATCTAAAAATCTGAGAATTAGAGGAATTAAGGAACACCATATGCATATCACAAAATGGTGGATACTCATGATAAACCTCTACCTCAGCACACAGAGGAAAGAGTCCGTTCGGTTTAGAATGATTGGTTGGAACTTCTGGGACACTTTGACCAGAGTAAGTCTGATTGGCTCAGTGGGAAGAGACAGCTGAATTTCAGCTGCCTGGTCCTTTGCTCCATGAGCTGTCACATCTAAAGGGCATCGGCAGCCATATCTGGTGAGTAGCACAGACACAGGGACAGGGCACGCATGAAGGATACATTCCCTGGTGAGCCTATGGTGCTAATGACAGAGATAGCATTATCCACCCTCGTATCTTACAAGTCTGCCTTCAGTCAGTCTGAATTACAATTCTGAAACTCCTTAGCATTAGGTAAGGAGATATGAGGTGTGGGGAGAACCAGTCCCACTGGATCCCTTCTCTTCCCTTCCCTTTCCTCACCCTCCGCTGCTCTCCTCCCCTTCCTTCCCCTCCTCTCCTGTGCCTCTTCTCTCCTCCCTTCTCTTCCCTTCCCAGTTCTTGGCTGCATCCTACACACCATAAGTCTCCATACATGCCAACACTCCAGCCAAGACCCCCAAGCTCCAAATGCATCTTCCCCTTACAGCTACCCTGAACAAGCTTGTGGGACTCCTGTGGACACAAGAGCAACACTTGTAGCGTTGTAGACCTGGCCCAGGATAGAGGCAAAGCCAGCCTACAAACACAAGGACATCTAGCTTTCAGAACTCAGACTGTGACCTAGAAAGCATAGGTGGTGAAACAGGATCTCAGAGTGGGCACATGTCTTAAACGGGCAGCTTCCTCTCCCTACGGGGAACAGTGTGTGAAGACAGCTAAAGCCAAGCCCTGAAGTGTGCAGCCAGGCTGAGGGCCTGCGCGGTCCGGAGCTTCCATTGCCCAGCCTCCTCTGAAGAGGTATCTGCATGCTGTCCTTCCCCACGGAGACCCAGGGCCACCGCCCTGCTTCTCCACTCCAGGTCTGAGAACTGCCCCAACCTCCATCCTGCCTCACTGATTAATCCTGAGCTCCATCATGAACACATTCAGAGCAGGAGTGAGCAGGACTCTGCCTCAAGGGGACCTCCCAGCCCAACATCTCTGAGGGCACAAAGGCCTTGGGCCTGGAGCATCCCACTCACCGCACACTCCACCATGGCTCATGGTAACAGGAAAATTTAACGACTGCCCTTCAAAGTAACGTCAAATATGGTCCCTGTTCATGGAAGTTTAGTTGTTGGTGGTGTTTGGCCCATTTCATTAGTCTCCAAGCCTACAGCTAGTTCCCACTCTCAGCTGGGCCAGCCCAGCAATTATCACATGGGAGTAAGTCCCCTGAAGGTTTCTTCACACTTTTTTCCTAGTTTTAGAAAGGAGTTTATTATATAGGTCTAGATGAGAGTTTAAGAGAGAGGAAGCAGGTGGCCCCAAAGATGGGTTACTCCATTTCTTAATATTCATAATACCTACCTTTAAAAAGTATTGTATCATATTTATTTACTTACTGTGTGCATGCACATGTTCACACCATGACAGATATGTGGTGGTCAGAGGACAAGTTGCAAGAGTTAGGCCTCTCCTCTCACCATGTGGAGCTCAGGGTTCTAACTCAGGTTGTCAGGCTTGGCAGCAAGCACCTCTACCCACAGCCATCTCGTTGGCCATCCACGAATGGGGATTTTCTCTTTCTCCTTCCTAGAGAACTGGGATTGCTGCACCGAGGCCTCATAGCCCCTCTTCCTAACTTTCTAAATAGTATGTGATAGCTAACACAGAGCAACCAACCCCACTGGTGACGTGATGGACACACGGGTAACTTACCTAACACTTGATTTCTCTATACATTTCATCAAGAGATTTAAAACACTACACACAGGTATTAGCTATACTCTAGGAATACCCCCTAGACATGTCTTCTCAGGCAACTCTGCTCCCCCTTCTGGCTCCCCTCATGTATTCTGGACTAGAGAAAGGAGGATGGGGAAGCCACAGACGGTTTACTCTTTTCTTAAAATCCCAATTATAATCTGGATGAGGACACTGAGTTAATGAGGAAGTGAAAGCTGAATGGTGCAGGCTGTGCCCTTCAAATCTCCTAGCTCCCTCCTCTCTGTGGCATCCAAATGTCACAAACAAAAGGGACTCCTGGGGTGGCAGAGGAGAATCCTAAAGAGCACAGTATTGCTTCCCATACTTGACAGTCACCCTTCACACACATTTTTACATGAGAGACAAGAAAAGGGAGCAGGGGACCAGGTCAAGAGGAGCAAGCTGTGGGACAGAGACGTAAGCTGTGGTTTTTAGTTGTAGAGCATGAAATGAGTTAATGTAAAGTCCAAAATAACATCTCTTTAGACTTCTAACCATACTTGGGAGTAACCACACTTCATAGGACCCAAGGCAACAACTCATCTTTCTGAAAGAAAAAAGAAATATTTCCATTCAAAGCTAGCTCTTGAGCATCTGCTGGGGAACAGTAGAGAATAGTAACACTAAAATGACCATGCAATCCTCAGAGTACATAGAACGCCTATAGGAGGTGTGTCCAATCCCAGCAGATAGGAACCTCCCAGTGTCCTCATTCCAAGCCTTGCTTTCCTTGTGTTTGAAGATGCCCAGCAGGACTTTCTAGGGATATTTTCCTCGAAACATGTTGGGTTGCAATTTTATGTGCTGAACAGGACTTTCCTGAGCCAAACTGCACCATCCTCAGGAGTCCAGCCAGGCCTGCTCGCCAAAGATCACCTCAGCTGGGTTTGTTGATCATTTGTTCTCTCTCGGAAAAAGTGAATCTGGAGGATTGTGGAACTCTTACACAAGGACTCAGCCACTGCTCCGTTCTAACTGTACACAGCCTTTTGGTCTCAGAAGAACTAGAGAATATAGGAGAAAGGATTAGGGAAGGGGACTCTACCTGCACAGACATGGGGGGGGCGTGGGCATCGACCATCATCCATGCTGGGTGCACGCCTTCCAGTGTGGCTGCTCTCCGGTGACCCACTCTCCTGACATGACCCTCGCCCACTGCTATGTAAGCAAGCCCAGTAAACTCATTGTCTCCCAGAGTAAATCTTGGTAGAATTGTGCCTTGGTTTACCATTGTGACCAATGGAGGGGGATTATGTTCTTCTGAAATGGAAGAATTTTCAAGATAGTGACAGCAATCTTCCATGAACAGGTTATGATAATGTTCCCAAGGCTTGAAGGTTTGACATACAGAGGCTACAGAGGGAGGGAGGGAGGGAGGGAGGGAGGGAGGGAGGGAGGGAGGGAGAGACGGGGAGAGAGAGAGAGAGAGAGAGAGAGAGAGAGAGAGAGAGAGAGAGAGAGAGAGAGAGAGAGAATGAAAGGTGACTTATGAGTCTAGGACACAGGATGCCCTGGATGGCTGACCCCGAGCTGTGGCCTACACTCATAAACAAGAGCAAACCACCAATAGCTAACAGTTCTTATTCACCAGGGTAAAGTGCACCTTCATTTCCGAGCACACATTTCCACCCTCTTGTGCTTGTTCTGACCATGTAACCAAGTCTGGCCAATCTCATGTGACTGGAAACAGCCTGTCATTCTTGCTAAGGTGACAAATCTCTGGTGCCAAACCTCCAGGCTTCTCTCGCCTCACTGTGACAACAGTGTGAGCACACATCAGAATAGACATGCCCAAATGTCCAGTGGCTTCAGATGCAGTTCTAGAGACCCGACAGGAGGGTTCCTGGAATATCAGCAGTGTCCACAGTGAGCTTTGCTAGAAGAAGAATCAGACTTTAATAGTGGCTGGGGTAGGGGCTGTTTGCTTTCAGAGTCCAGCCTGGTCCATCCCGACTGCCACCCAAGCAGAATTCAGAGTTCAGAGTTCAGGCTCACCGAGTCACTGAAGGTCACTGGAGCCCACAACTCTCTCACTTTACCACAGGATCTGGTGAACACGGAGCCTGCCTGCTGTCCAGTCAGGGTGCGTTTGGGGTGACTTCAGTTACAGGGTTTTCTCTGGTACGAGTGACACGTGAGTGAGGGTTACAGCCATTTACCTGTTGTGTTTTTGGGGAGAGCAGAGATGGCTGCTATCCATCACACTGGAAAGCATCGAGATTCCCAGAGATAGACGGCTAAACAAAGGACACACATTAACACAGCGAGCCGCCCAAAAGTCGGGGCTAATGTTCGCCAAGATGAGCATTGCTGTGATTCCATCAAGGTGTCCTGCTATTTATTTAACTTTTCCATTTTCATTTTTTATTTGGGTAAGATAATTGCTTGCGATAAGCCTCGGGTGTGGAGAGCCGGTGCATACAGATCGCTGAGGCGGGGCTCCAGTCCCAAGCTCAGATGCAGTGGAGAAAGGAATCCAAGTATTAACATATTGAGATGATCTCAATTAAGGTCCTTTAGCAGTTTTGCCTGGGAATGAGGGCCTCTCCAGTGTGGATGGGTTGCTCTCAACAACGGGGGAGAAAAGCCTGTTAGGAAGATAATGCATCTCACAGTCTAAGGAAAGATCGGAATAGATTGCCTAAAAGGCAAAAGACATTCTGCATCCCCCTCCACCCCCACCCCACCTCCACCCGGTCTGATACCTATGCGTCTGGCTTCATGAGGTCTGCACTCGTGCCTCCCATCACTTCTGACAATGCCACAACGACGCTAAAACGGGTCTTCAACCAGTAAGACACTTATTTACATAGCGAGTTCAGCATAGGCATGAATACTTCAATACCTAAACCACCATGACCTTCAGAATCTTGCCCGTCTACTCTGTATCCTCTCCCTGGTCCCCCTCAGGCCATATGTTCCATTCCCGTCTACGTCCTATCCTGAATATTCTAGAAGTAGAAATCAACCAGGCATCTGTGCAGCTGCTGGTGGCTTGGGGGCACGTTTGAGAATTTCACCAAATCTCTCTCACACACACACACACAGACATACATACATACACACGCACACGCACATGCATGTACAAGAACAAGGTGGCATTCACATCAAGCCTTAGGACTGACATTGCTCCCTTCTTTAAGAAAACAAAATGTGGAACCTGAGTCTGGATACTACATTTCTGTAGCTGTCACTAAGTCCAGAGAAGACAGGCCAGCTCTCTCACAGGCTCTACTTCCCACCCCCACCCCCCACCTACCTTCTGCCTATGGGAAAACCAAAATTAATCAGAATTAAATACCTGCCCCCCTCCCATCCAACACTGATGAGCTAAGAGCTACGTGAGGACATATCTATTTGGTATTTGTTTTAGTCACTTTTCTCATTGCTGCGACCAAATTCATAACAGGGGCAGCTTAAGGGGGGAAAGGGTTATCTGGCTCCCAGTTAAAGGGCTGAGCATGTGTGACTGTGGCTGGAATGGCTCAGTCCGTGTTGATGGGAGCCTGAGAAGTGACTTGCCCACATCTTAGATCAGGAGGCAGAGATCCTGGGCTGGGAGCAGAAAGGGACGTCACCTTCAAGCTCTGTCCCCAACGACCCACTTCTACTGGCAAGGCCCCATGTCTCAAAGGTTCCACAGTCTCCCAGAATAGCACCATCGGTTGGGGACCAAGTGTTCAAACACGAGCCCGTGGGAGACATTTCACAGTCAGACCGTAACCGTACTTCTAAAGATACTTTTCGACCAAGCAAACCCAAAGGGAGACAGAGAATAGATAATACCTAAAGCATTTTGATGCCTAATCCTGTTTAGTTAAAACAATCTATAGTATACACATTATTTTAAACCCTTGCTTTGCCAAAAAGCCATCTCTGGCCACTATGGACTGATTTCTATCCCTTCAGACAACTTATAGCCTCTTCCTTTACAACCTAAGACTATCTTGGCTCCAGGCATTCAGTGGTCAAGGACCCTCTTCAGAGATCCCATCTTATACCTGAGCCCTGCCCCACAGAGCATTGCCTCCCCTCGGAAGACGAGAACACTCTCAGGCCCAGGCTGAGCTCCGGATCCTCCAGCTGGTACACTGTGGCTCTGTTCTACAGAACTGGGCTCAGGAGCTTTGAGAAGCAAGGCCATTAGAAACAGGCACTCAGCCTTCCTCTGGGGTGAAGATGCAGGCACCTCCTACAGCAAGTGAGCTAGATACGGGCTTAGGGGATCTGGTAGCCTTGGAAGCTTCCATGCCACCACCAGGATTGCATTAATCTATTTTAAAGAGACTTTACCTCCAGCTAACTGTAGCTTAGAAGTCCCATGTGAGCTGCAATTGCAAGGAATATGAATTGCCTTTGTTAGGCTCTGGAAAAGTATTTCCCAGAAAGCCTCAGGCCAGACGGCTTGGTTCCCAGGATGATGTTAGTACAAAGTGGTGGTAACATGAAGAGGTGCATTCTGGGAAAAGGTCATAGGTCACTGAGAGATGGGGCTTCTGTTTTTGCTTTCTAGCTGTCATAGGTAGGCAGAGTCCACTGGCATTGTGATGATCTCCCATGAGACCATCCCCAAGGCCGGCGTGTCTTTCCCACCCTAACCCTACCCCACTCCATCTTCCATATCTTACACTCACCCTCTGATGGCCTTTTATGATCATTTGCCACACCCGTGTGGCTGTGCTTTATACTGCCCAGTGTGGGTGTGATGACTCAAGTGCTCTCTCAGTGCTCGGGGTTAGAGACAGGAGATCTGAAGGCTAGCTGCCTGGCTAGACTAGGCCAACTGGCAAACTCTGGTCTCAGCTAAGGAACCGTGCCTCAATAACGCAGGTATAGAATGATGGGGAGGAACCCCCTGATGTCAACTCCATGTCTTTACACGTGAGCACGACCATGCATCACACACAAACCACACATGCACATACAAGCACAAACGTTAAGGAGAAATATGTATTCCCACAAAACCAAATATATAAGGCTTAAAAGTCAATCAGTTTATAAGATATGTCTAGATGTGTTATCTGTGTATTCAGATAGTACCAGCTATTGTCTTAGTCGGGGTTTCTATTCCTGCACAAACATCATGACCAAGAAGCAAGTTGGGGAGGAAAGGGTTTATTCAGCTTACACTTCTATACTGCTGTTCATCACCAAGGAAGTCAGGACTGGAACTCAAGCAGGTCAGGAAGCAGGAGCTGATGCAGAGGCCATGGAGGGATGTTCCTTACTGGCTTGCCTCCCCTGGCTTGCTCAGCCTGCTCTCTTATAGAACCCAAGACTGCCAGCCCAGAGATGGCACCACCCACAATGGGCCCTCCCCACTTGATCACTAATTGAGAAAATGCCCTACAGTTGGATCTCATGGAGGCACTTCCCCAACTGAAGCTCCTTTCTCTGTGATAACTCCAGCCTGTGTCAAGTTGACACAAAATTAGCCAGTACAGCTATGGTCAACATTAGTGGTCAATGTTGCTGATAATATTCACCCTTAGTAGAAGTGTGGTAGAAATAGCATTGTATATCTATGATTTCTGTCCCTGAGAAACATTAGCCTAGATTAATGAAAGAAACCCCGGTGCAGGAAGATGCTGCCCCAAAAGCTGTCAGGAGATCAAATCGGGAAAAGTCTGAATCACTGTCGAAATCAAAAATCATTTGAGGAGACGTGACAGATGATGTTCCATAGGCAAGGCTGTGAGACAGTACATGGATGGCAGCTGGATCCACATACGTGTGCCTTGGCCGATGATAGGTCATGCTGAGCCATAACCACACGTTTCCCAGGAATCATGTGAAGGAGCTCTCCTCCTGGTTGACATGTCATTACAGAATCCATAATTCACCATGCATTAACGTTAACATTGTATAGTTTCTTAACTATGTTATGACTGTTCATTCTGGTACTTTAAATATATCATGAGACTTTGTGGGTAGAGCGGGTCTGGGGGGAGGGGTGTTGTCTGTCCATGTCTGTGAATGTTTATGTGGGAGTGGATGCTCAAGTGTATGTGTGCATACAAAGGCTAGACCTGAAACTCATCAAGCCTCCAGACACTGGGATCACACACATGCACCCAGCTTTGTTTTTAATGTAACAGTTTTATTTAGAATTTCACCCCCATCCCTCCCTGTAACTTCTGAATCCCTTCACATGCCTTTCTCAACTTTCATGAATATCTTCTTTTTTAAACAAGCCACTAAGTCATATTACTGCTACAACACACACGCACACACACACACACATGCACGCGCACGCACACGCACACACACACACAGAGGCACTGGAACAGAGTCCCTAAGAAAACTGCCTTCCCCTACCTTAGCAGTCATCAATGTCTTTAGACCCTTAGCTGGGGTGGAGGTTCATGAATCCCTTCCCAGTACAGACTGGAATGACCAGTTTGATCTTGTGTAAGCAACCACAGCCACCCTGAGTTCACAAGAGCAGCTGTCCTGTTAGGTTCAGAAGACACAGTCACACATCAGTCCTCACAGGCTCTTACAATTCTTTTACCTTTTTTCCTGCAATGTTCCCTGAGCCTTGGGGGTAGGGAGTGTCCTACAGGGTTTCTACTGCTGTGATAGAACACCATGACTCGAAGCAACTTGGTGAGGAATGCATTTATTTACGTTTAAACACCCCAATTGTAGTCCATTGTGAAGGAAGTCAGGGCAGGAACCTGGAGGCTAAACTGAAACAGAAGCCATGGGGAACACTACTTACTGCTCTGCTCCTCATGCCTTGCTCAGCCTGCTTTCTTATACTCCCCAGGAACACCAGCCCAGGGATAACATCACCCACAGTGAGCTGGGCACATCCACATTAGTCATAAAACAAGAAAATAACCTAGAGACTTATCCACAGGGCAATATAGTAGGGAAATTTCAAAACGATTTTAGCCTGTAGCAAGTTGACACAAAACTACCCAGCAGAGAGGATGTGGTAGAGAAGACCCAGCTACAGCTGAGCTCTCCACAGACACTTGTTCTAACTACCCAGCAGAGAGGGTGTGGTAGAGAGGTCCCATCTATGGCTGAGCTCTGCACACACACTTGTCTTCTACACTTTGACCATGTGTGAGTCTCTGCACTAACCTCTGTGCACTTCACAAAGTCTTCACTTTGGTCTTCTTGATGAAGACTGAACTGTGCAATAATCTATAGGTGTAGAGATGGATATTCATAAGTCAGTTTGACATTACACATATTTAGCAAAGCAACAGTAGCAATGGGTTCACCACCAGGGCCTGGGACCTTCCCAGCCATGGTTTCTTAGCCAGATTTACAGCACCAGACATGAGCCTCTCCTGTGAAGTAAGCCTTAAATCCAACCAAGAAGTGGTGGCTTATCCCCTTTGCAGAAACATCACTATGGCACCCATAGGTACATCTTGCCAAGCCCGTTGTAAATCCAGTGTGATACTTAGAACACTGTGCTGAGACAGGGTCAGAGGTGAGAGCTCAGCAGAAGTTAACATGGGCCATGGATTGTGCTGGGTCAGCAGTGGCTTCCATAGGCCAGAGCTTTGCTATTCTCATGTGGCACTTTCATAAATAACCATTCTTTCTAGTCCTCTGCAATTACATGAAATTACTTTTCAAGGCTGAGCAAACTGTCTCAAGAACACCACCGCTTGTTCCACTCAGGCACCTTCACAAGGCTTTGCTCTCCTCTGGAGACCCCTGTTCTGTAAGCAGCTGACAAGACATGTTCCAGTGTCCAAACTCCACTCTACTTGCCTCCCACAGAACCCTGGCCCACGACACTGGCCCACTACCCATGGGACTTGCCAGCTATCAGTCTCACTTTCTGCCCTGCACTCTCTCCAGCCAATCACTACTACCATACATGTTGGGGACGAGAAGGGCACACATCACTTGATGTGCATTTGGAGGTAAGAGGATAATTTTGTAGACTTGGTTCTCCTACATCAAACTGTGACTGTCAGGCTTGATGGTAAAGCTCCTTTACAAACTGAGCCATCTTGCTGGACTTGGATCCAATCATTTTGCCCAATGGGATTAAGCCATCAAATGGATCTAGTCCTTCTTGATGGTAGCATCAGTATCCTCTTCTGCACCCTTCACCACAGATGGCCAGCAGTGTTGTGCAGGAACAATACTTAATTTATGCTTTCTCGTGTCTGTCATCACCTGCTCCAAATAATACTATTGCAACCTGTCCCCGCACGCATCTGCTTCCCATCTCACTCAGTGGGGGCACCACAGGCAAAATGCAGGGTCCAATCTGGAGCCAGCCTCGTAGAAAGAAGACCCCCCCAATCCTACTCACTCTCCAACTGGAACGGCTCACGAAAAAGAAACTGCTGTGATTCAGGTCAGGCAAACGGGGTGCAGCAGCGGCACCAACCACAGAGCGAGACGCTAATTTCTCTAATTGACAGAGAGCCTCCATCATTTCAGAATGTGCCGGCGTTTCTGCAAGGAAACCAAGCCAATTTATTCCACTGTTTACAATGTCACCGTGCATTTCTGAAATGAGTTTTCTCTGGGCTCAATGTGGGAAATGCTGGTCCCTGACTTCTGGGGTGTAGCCTGTCACTGGAATGCTGGATAGCTTTCTAGGACTGGGATGGGATTTTCAATGGCAGCTCCCTCTGTGAAGGAACAAAGAGAAACAGGCCTGCCTCCCCTAAGGCTGTGAGCCAGAAGAGGAAGCTGGTAAGCAAGCTGGGTCTTCTCTTCATATCTTCAGCTTCTGGGCACTTGCCCACAAGGACCAAAGAGCCACTTTCAGAGTCACCTCACACACATAGCAGTGATACTGATGTCTACCCTGTCACCAGCAAAGACTTGGGGTGTGAACTGGGTAGATGGATAGGAAAGTGCTTGTCATCTAAGTGTGAGGACCTGAATTCAGATCCCAAACACCCACATGAGAGGCCAGGTGTGATGAAGCCAGGTGTGAGGAAGTCAGGTGTGAAGAAGTCAGGTGTGAGGAAGTCAGGTGTGAAGAAGTCAGGTGTGAGGAAGTCAGGTGTGAAGAAGTCAGGTGTGAGGAAGTCAGGTGTGAAGAAGCCAGGTGTGATGAAGCCAGGTGTGATGAAGTCAGGTGTGAGGAAGTCAGGTGTGAAGAAGCCAGGTGTGATGAAGCCAGGTGTGAGGAAGTCAGGTGTGAGGAAGTCAGGTGTGAAGAAGCCAGGTGTGATGAAGCCAGGTATGAGGAAGTCAGGTGTGAGGAAGTCAGGTGTGAAGAAGTCAGGTGTGAGGAAGTCAGGTGTGAAGAAGCCAGGTGTGAGGAAGTCAGGTGTGAAGAAGTCAGGTGTGAAGAAGTCAGGTGTGAGGAAGTCAGGTGTGAAGAAGCCAGGTGTGAGGAAGCCAGGTGTGAGGAAGCCAGGTGTGATGCTCTATTCTTACAATGCCAGCGCTGGGGAAGCAGAGACAGGAGGCTCCCTAAACCTCACTGAACCACTTGTCAAATTAGTGAGAGACCCTGGTTCATAGCAAAGTGGAGAGTGATAGAGAATAACACCCCAAATCCACCTCTAGGCTCCAAAATTCAAAGTACCTAAAAGCAGGAATCCAGAACATAACTTGATGTACAGAACAAAGTTACATGTACTAATAATGTCTTCACACTATCTTTAACATTATGCAGCCTTGTTCCTCTCTGTATACTCTATCTAAGCTCATGCTCTGCTTCAGAGAAATCTAGGGAGACCGAGTCATCCTAGAGCAATCTAGAGAGACTGAAACACCCTACAGCAATCTAGAGAGATCGAGGGAATCCTAGAACAATCTAAAGCTTAGTGCTAGGGCACATGCCTGCCATTCATGGGACCCTGGCTTCCATCCTCAGCACCACCAATTGGTTAGCTATTTAATTAAACAACATAAGCTCTACTCTTCCCAGAGAGCTGTTTTGATGCCCGTTGCCTTGTAAAAATGCTCTCTCTCTTTTCCCAGGCAGTTCTTCACTAGCACAGCACGGTTGGTAGCTACAGATGCACACTGTCATTGCTCAGGACGGTGAAGGGTCAGTGATGCTTTCTCTTGTTCTCCTCAAGCCGGTGCAGTGTTCTACCCAGTGCAGAGTGTGCAATTACTGCCCAATGAGAGACGGCTTCCCCATACAAAGAACAAGACAGCATGTTCTAGAACAGAAGAATCATAACAACAACAACAACAACAACAACAAACCCTCAAACGAGCCTGGCTGTAGGCAATGCAGGGGTCCAGAACTCATTCTGCAGGCCCTTCAGGGAGCTGCCTCCCCATTTGCCTGTGTTGCCCACCATCACACAATAGCCATTAAACCCCTGCTGCTGGAAACAAGGATTCCTCAAAGGAACACATTCACTCCTGTGAGGTGCCTGCTTGAGAGCTCGCTGTCCCCCACTAACAGCAGTATGTCCTGCCAGGAAGGGCTCCTGGGAGTTAGAACCCCTTTGATGCATGGGTCATATTTCACAAGAGATGTCAAGATGACCAGCCTCAGCATTCTAACAACTGTATTCCGCATCATACCTACATTCTTCCAAGGAGGATAACTGGCAACTAAGTTTCCAAGAGCTGGTACGCTGGCAAAGCACCCGCTTCCTCACTTCCAGATCAGCAGTGATCCAAACACCTCAAGAATGTCCCAAACCAGGAAAACCCACTCTATGAAGTGTAGATCAAACGGCCTGAAAGCCTGCAGCCAGTCTGCATATAAACACACACCACTGCTGACCTAGAATCTGGTGTAGCCACCGCTCCAAGGAGCTTCTATGCTGTGAGAAGTCACCAACTTGAAACTCTAGCTCAGACTTCCAACACATAAAGGAAACTGCTACTGGATGAAGGGTCTTGGTGCCGGCCAACCCACACGGTCATAGGCCGTGTATAGCACGTCTTGTATGTGTATATATCATCCTCTCTTTAGTTGCCAGCAAATAAACTGGATCTCAGAGTGTCAGCCCAGGTCATAGGGCACATAGATAAAGGCTGGGCTTGTATCAGAGTTCCCTCTCTCATACTTCACATACACAAAGACTAGGGTTGTAGCCAGAGTTCTGCCTCTCAAATCTAAGCCCTTCCATGATGAAAACCATCCTCAAGCCCGAGGATCCAGCATGCGCATAGTTCAGAGCAAGCCCACCAACATCAGGGCGATGGTGAGCGATACAGGAGTTTCACCCTCTAAGCCTGTTTGTGCTGCATGAAACAGAGTCAATGAACCCAGTGGATGAGGTAATAATCCCTTTAAAGAGGAAAAGCTGGGGCTAGGGTAGGAGGGGTTCTCAGCTTAAAGTCAATGTTAAGTAATGTTTTCTGAGAAGCCAGTGACATGCAGGCATCCAGGTGACTCTGGAGAAGAGGATAGTGTCCCTTCTGTTATGGAACTTGAAACATTGAATGGTTAGGAAACATGAGCAGATGACTGCCAAACAAGAAGTGAGACAGACAGACAGACACAAGCATGACCACCAAGGGTCAGTACAGTTCTCTTAGATGAGGGAGCATCCTGGGAGACTTGCTGTGTTTCCTGTCACTCTGCTTTCCATCTTCCTCTGGCTGCTAGGAAGCACAGACGCAGCCCATCAGCATTCCAAAGCTGTGGCTGGGAACACTTGCTCCCACCTCCTCGCTCAGTCAAGACATTTCCACTCCCAGTCTGTCCTGCTCAGTACACTCCACGTGGTCATTTTAGATTCCTGCCGCCGACAAGAGACGAGAATGTAGCTCCTGATCCCACAGCCCCAGGACCAGTGTCTAAAGACGAATTAATGAAATAAGCCTCCAGATGGAGCTGACCTAAGCCGATCAACTTCTGAAAGCAAAATGCACAAATCCCTCTGCAGTAAAGCCATGCAGGGCTGTCAGGTCAGGAGGATGTGGGGTACTGTGGGGTGCTGCTTAGAGCTCTGCCCTCAGTGTGAACTTGACCCCAGGATTAGACGTGACAGTGGGCCACAATGCTGAGGACGCAGGGGAGAATGTTAGCCACGGGCTCAAGAACACAGATCTTACTGTGCTCAGGATCGGCTGCAGGAAGAGACCTTAGAAGGGAGACGGGGCTTCTAATGAACTCACCCTCTTCTGAAGGGTGGGACTCCTGAGGACACTGAGTGGTGCACACTTGCGTTGATTCCTGCGGTCACTGCGCCTGCTGCACCTGAGTGTTCAGCAAATCATTGTTTCTCTCTTAACCCTGGCCTTCACTTCCTCCTGAATCTGAGGCATAAAACCATGAAAACTGAGAAGCATGGTGTGTGTGTGTGTGTGTGTGTGTGTTGCATGTATATGTGTGTGTCTGTCTATCTGTGTTTGTGTGTATGAATGTGTGTGGGTATGTGTCTGCATGTCTCTCTGTGTGTTTGTGTCTGTGTCTGCATGTTCCTGTGAGTGCCTGTGTGTGTCTGTGTCATGTGTGTATGTGTGTCTGTGTGCCCGTGTGTGTCTGTGTGTTCAGGTGTATGCAGTATGTCCTCCTTTGTCACTCTGTTTTTTTGTGGCAGAATCTCTCACTAAAGTTTGGAGCTCACATTTTCATGGGTGCTGTGGACAACAAATCCCTGGTTTTTATGTGAGTGTTGGGGGATCAAACTCAGGTCTTCAGGCTGGTGTGCCACGCATTTTATCAGGTGAGTCACCACCCCTGACTCTGTATATTGACTTATGTTTCAGATAGAGATAAAGATACCGAGGAGGGAGGGGAAGGAAGAAGATGGGGAAAGGAAGAGGGAGAGAACATGGTAGACTGGGAACCAGGAGACCAGGCCTCTGGCTCCTGCTGTTGAGGTGCTGTGCCTTCTGAACAGACAGTAAAGCAGAGGTCTTCACAAGTCTCTATTTGTGCACTCACTCCTCACCTGTTATCCTAAAGAGGGTCTCTTTTACCTTCCTTTGTGAAATGAGCGCTGTACATGAAATGTTTTCAGTTCCCCCACAGGACTACTAAACACTCACAGCTCTTGTTATCTTGAACAAGTCACTATGTCTTTGCATCTCTGTAGGATACATTAGAATTAATGAGCGATGTCAGATGCACAGACAGCATCCATCCCTACCTTCACAGTCTCTACTCCTGACAGACATCACTAATTGATCACAGCACTCTCTCCCACTGAGTGTGATTGTTGCTTTAAAACTCCTTGCCAGGCTTCCAGACGGCCACTGCTGGGTTTCCAGACATAGAGCACGAATTGAAAGCTATTTTTCAATCCTTTGGGAAGGGATCATCAAAGAACAGATCGAAGATTGGGGGTGGGGGGGAGTCCTGACAAAGAGGAGTCTGTCTGGCTGAGACTTCCCAGGTCATTCCAGGTCTGTCCATAAAACCCCGCCAGACACTTGGCTTTGAGATTTCACTATTCTTCTCTCCCCTGGGACAACGGCTGGGATGTTTTCCCCCTTCGAAGCATAATTGCAGTGATGAAGTACTGTGTGGCTAATTGCTGGATAGGCCACAAACAGAGCAACCCCACATGTAATTTCAGACTGGCAGAGACTGTAAATTATTCAACATGATAACGGGAAGACAAGAGCTATGTGTGAAAGTGGGAAGAATATTCTAGAATCACCAAGGAGCTGGCTTGTAAGAAAGTAAGAGACTCCAGAAATCCTGGTATGAAGACGAAGACTGAAACTTAGGCAGAAATAAAAGGGATTCTAAGCTGGGTCTGGAGGCTTGTGTGTTCTCATTTATAGGGACTCTAATTTCTCTGTGAAACGGTAAGTCATTCCATAAACTCGTGGCTATCCATAGTCTAGAGGGAGGTGACTGGTTTGCATGTGAGGATTAGCAAAGACCGTGGGATAACATATGTAGAGCTGACTGTCACGGGAGGCTCCCCTTTCCTGTGAGCAGCACAGGCTGTTCTGTCTGTTATTCTGTCCTCCCTCTCCCCTGGGTTCTCACTTCTTGACACACTCCACCCTGTCTTCCCTACACCCTGCCCCTGTGCTCATCCAGACATGGGCCATCATGGCAGTGCTGGGCCCTGACTTCTTGACTGTAGGTCTTTCCTGATTCCCCTAGGAACTCTGATCACTGTAATTCTCTGCCACAAGCCTTCCAAGGTTCCCCTGCCCATCTCAGAGCCTGCCCAGGTCATCCTGGGTCCTGAAAAAAATCGCACTGTACCAGTCACCTTTAAAACTCCCTGTCTCTGTCTCTCTCTCTCTGCCACTGTCTCTCTCTCTCTCTCATGTCTGTATACATACATGTACATATATATGTATATACATGCATGTATACACGCATACATACATACACACACATGTGCATGCCACCGTACATCATATGGAGGTCAAAAGACAACCCCTGTTGCTTGTCCTCACTTTCTGCCTTGATAGAGGTAGTGTCTCTTTTCTATTGTCCTCTGCCACACACACCAGGCTAGCTGCCAGCATGCTCTGTGGATTCTCTGTCTCTTACTCCTGTCTCACCACCTCAGCATCAAGATCACAGATACACTTGACTGTGTCTAGCTTTATATGGGTTCTGAGGACCTGAGGCAGACCCTCACACTTCACAGCAAATGTTTTACCCACTGAGTTTTCTCCCTGTCCCCAAGGTTTGCTTTTCCCTGATTGGTTGGTTGCACCAGGTCTCAACAGGGTGTTGAACTAGGATCTCACCAATGCTGGGCAAGAACTCTACCTCTGAGCCCCAGCCCCAGCCCTAGCCCCAGCCCCAGCCCCAGCCCTAGCCCCAGGCAGCCCCAGCCCCAGCCCCAGCCCCAGCCCCAGCCCCAGCCCCAGCCCCAGCCCCAGCCCCAGCCCCAGCCCCAGCCCCAGCCCCAGCCCCAGCCCCAGCCCCAGCCCCAGCACAGACTTTACCTTCCTCTGCTCTCTGTTGGCCTTTACTCTTCCCAAATGCCCTACAAGCCCTTTCTGGGACTCTCACCCCTCAGAGCCTCTCCCACCTTGACAACCACACCCATAGATTTACTGAGCAGTTCTGAGTGGTTCCTGTCAAGATGTTTACATGTAGCTAGTGATGCGCCCTTGTCTTCTGAAGTTCTTGACACAGGAGCTTGGGCAACAGGAATGTTTCCCTCAGTGTTTTGAGGACCTAATGGGCCTATGCTGTCCATCACCCATGGGAAGGCATCTCTTGCCATGTTTCCTACCCTGATGGAGTCTGGCATGGTGGTTGTAGGACTCTGCTAGTCCATAATCAGGATAGCTGGGGTGGGTGGTGACGGGGGGAGAGGTGTCACTCTAGGTAAAAATCTTTTTCTTGAACCCTCTCTTATCCTTTATCTCCTACAATCACCAGCAATGTCTTCTAACTTCCTAAGTTCCCTTGAAAGCCATCAAAGCCATGCAATTCTAATGGGTTTCATGAGACACCCTCCCTACAAAGAACGTTAGCTAGCCTGCTACAAGCTCAAGATGGGCTCCTTCCCCTTTAACTTCGGTCCCCTAAATCCAAGGTGAAAGAGTTTTGCTGGCACACCCTCAGTTGGAAACCAAACCCTGTCCTTTCCCTTGTATGCACACCTCCAAGATGGGTCTGCCTCGGCCACTCCACACCCCTCTGCCCATCTGCTGTGGTGGCTCAGTGCCTGCTCACAAGTTGGTGGGAGCCTGTGGAGGTGCCAGGCAACAATGTGTTTTGATGGGCAGCCTGCAGAAGGTGGCAATTGCCATCTCCTGTGAGTGAAGGCCACGCGCAGTGCCAGCCCTGGCAAGCCAGGTCTCTGTATACTTGTTCACACCTGTTGACTCTTCGGTGCCAAGAAAAGTGTACCCTAGCTGGGAACAAGGAAGAGAGAGGATGCACGCAGAGCCAGGGCTCCTGTGGGTTTCCCTGTGCAGCAGAAGACCCCAGAGAGATCCCATCGATGAGGCTCGTGCCTGTGTGTGTTCATAGATGGGATCGCTCTGTGCCTCTTTGTCTTCCGTGCTAATGTGTGACACTCAGGAAAGGAGGCTCAGCTGTGGCACAGGTACAATCCACACAGACATAAGCCCTCCCTCCAAACCAGAGAAGAGATCCAGGAGCGAGCCAGGCTGTGCTGAGCCCTGGTAACATGTCCAGGCTTCTACTCTATTCTGTATCTACCCATCCTGGAGAGCCACCAACAGCCCAGCTCCCAAGTCAGGCAGGTCTGGTTTTAGGGCTTAGTGCAAACACTGACTGATGTCCTAGCCAAGGCCTAAACAAACAGCTCTGCAGATCTGTGACCACCAGAGCCTTCCCATTGCCTGTGGGCAGTGCTTAGGCACCGACTTCATTGGTCAGGTCCTGCTCTAGCAATGAGGCTCTTGAGAATAGCCAGTGAGGGGCCACATTCTGGGATGCACTTACTGGCCTTGAGAAACACATTTACACAGGAAACGTGGCCATGAGCGGCTGGCTTGGGTACTACTCTGATGTTGCTGGGTTTGTAGAGTACATGGTGGCCCTTTAGACTCACAGAGTCTGTGGCATGCTTGGAACAAATCTAGAAGCTGGAACGCCATGTGAAGGAAGATGCTAGCTCTACAGCCAAAAGCCACCAGCAGACAATTGGAATCCACCCAAGACTTCTAAGAGTCTCCCTAGGGAATGCATTGAGGACTAAAGCAGGCAGGTGCACAAGGGAACACAAAGCAGGAAAGTATTAGAAGAAAACTCACCAGCAAAATACTGTGTGCCTCACAAAATTGGAAGAGATGGAGAAAAAAGACATGGGACAGGCTGCAGGGGACATGGAAGATGTCTTGGAAATGAGAAAATACATGCACAAGCTGTTTATGGGTGTGCAGGACTTTCAGGGGAGTTTAGGCCTCCAAAGCACTCAGGGTGCTGTTATGGTCACTTTGCTGCTGCCATGACAGAATACCTAGACCAAAACAACTTATGGGAGAAAGGATTGAGGCATACTGTTCGAGATGGATGGCATCCATCGCAGAGAAAACAGTAAGCAGAAAAGGTATGATGTCAGTAGCAGGGGGATACCTTGTCTGAGTCCCAACTCAGGAAGCAGAGAATGAGACCTGGGTATGAAATCTAAAGGCCACCTCCAGAAGCCCACTTCCTCCATCAAGGCAACACCTTCTACAACCTTCAAACATCACTACCATCCATAGGTCAAGTATTCAAACGTAGGAGCCAATGGGGGACATTTCACATTGGAACAGTAACAGTCACCAAGGGAGAGTGCATGGATGAACTTCCCAAGACCAAGCTTTTAGGCTCACTGGAGACCCAGAAGAGTACCAGCTTCCTAGAAATCAAACCAGTTAACTCACAAAATATGTTCTCAGTGTGAGTCTCATAACCAGGTTGGTTGGTTAGGTTGGTTGGTTGGTAGGTTGGTTGGGTTAGTTGGGTTGGTTGATTGGGTTGGTTGATTGGGTTGTTTGGTAGGTTGGTTGGGCTGATTGGGTTGTTTGGTGGGTTGGTTGGGCTGGTTGAGTTGGTTGGGTTGGTTGGTTGGGTTGGTTGGGTTGGTTGGGTTAGTTGATTAGGTTGATTGGTTGGTTGGTTGAGTTGTTGGGTTGGTTGGATTCGTTAGTTGGTTGGGTTGGTTTTTGATTAGTTAATTGGTTGGTTAGTTAGTTGGTTGGATTGGTGGTTGGCTGGTTTGGTTGGATTTTACCTTTTTTGAAATAATGAGGGGGGGGACTCGAAAAATAGTGGACTCAATAGATAAGAGAACAGGAAGAACTAGTGACTGATGGCTTCAGTAAGGAGTGGTGTTCCTAAAAAGAAAAACAGTGGGGTCCTTGCCCAAAGAGAGATGCAGGGCCAGAGCATCCTGGACTGTTAGAGATGCTATGACAGGTTTGATTGTTGGCAACAAAGAAGCAAACAAAACAAAAACAAACAAACAAACAAAAAACCCCAAACCAAACCAAACCAACAACAAAAACTACCAGTCTAGTAAAGAGTGAAGACAGCAGGAGAAAGGAGGCAAGGTTTGAAGGAGGCCAATGGAAGATGAGATGGCTGAAGGAGCTGTTTCCTGGGTGCAGCAAGTTCCCCACCAGAGCCTGGAGAGGTGTAGGAAAGTGGATGGATTTGGCTCAGTTGAACTGGTCTGCAACAGAACACTAAGCAGCATGCCCGGGGAGCTCCAAAAACCCACCAGAGCAGTGGGTCACTCCTGAGGGCGAGGAGGTCCGTCCATCACTATGCTTGACCACCAGAAGAGTTCTCCTGACTGTCAGGGTAAAGCATGGGAAGAGAAGAAAACTGAACTACAGCTGGGATTTTTCAGGCAAAAAAACGAGGGGTGGGGGACAAGACCGAGGATGACAAGATGTGTGCTCAGGGGGGGAATCTAAGATGGAATGACAACTCTTCTGAGGAATTCCTCATCAGCCCAGCAGGATCTGCCCTTTGTCCCTCTGGCAAAATAAACTCAACTCTATCCTTCACCTCTGCACTATCCCCCATCTTTTCTGTCTTCTCTGAGGTTTGGTGGGGAGAGGGAGAAGAAACTGAATGTGAGTTGAGTTTAAGTACAGTAAGCATGGTATTCGAATATGAAAATGGCCCCAGAGGCTCGTGGGTTTGCACACCTGTGTCCAGCTGGTGGCGCTGTTTGGAAGGATCTGGAACACTTAGGAGGCGAGGCCTCACTCTGGAGTGGGTCACTGGGGACAGGTTTTGAAGTTTCACTGCCCAGGCCTGCTTCCTATTCATCTCTCTCTGCTTCTGGCCTATGGGTGCACTGTGAGGAGCAGGCTTCCCACTCACTGCTACCACCATGGTAGACTGTATCCCCTCAAACCGTGAGCCAAGATAAGCCCCTTCCTTCTTGGAGGTTGCTTCTTCTCAGGCATTTAGCCACAGCAATGGGAAAGATCACAAGAAAGCAAACAGAGGACAAATGAAAGGGGGTCTGTGTTCTCGCCTTCCCTTGTCTTCCTGGAAGAGCAGCTCACAGGAAGGAATGAGCAGAGGAGGCCAGGTGCAGGACACAGGTACTGTCTGTCCAGATGCTGGGGCCACAGCAGCAGAACACATCCCCCACCCCTTCCCATGCTTCCAGGCATTGACTGTCTCACATGCTCCAAACAAGGATCTCATCCTTAATTCTTCATGTGAGAGGCAGAAAGCACAGGAACTTGCAGAACCTTCTGCCGTCATTGGCTCAATGTCCCCATCGGTGTCACAAACTTAGAACTAGAACTTATCTCCCGCTCACAGAGTTTCACGGGGCCAGGAGGAGATCCTTCATAAATAAAAGTCTAAATCAGATTATAATTGATGTTCTCGCTGCTGCTCCTGTCCCTGAGCCAGGGCAGACAAACGCTCCCCCGCACGAACCACTGTCATCCCATTGTGGTATCCAGTGGTTACCGTGTGGTTGCTCTTCAGAGCTGCTGGAAAATGGTGACTGTGGAATCCTTTCCGCCCCATTCACAGATTTTTAAATCGCTGACTGTATGCAGGGGAGAGGATTTGGCTGTGGGGAGGGGGTGGTCGCTGGTACCACGCAGCTGCTACGGCTGTGAAGATTTAACCTCAAGCAGCCTAAACGTTCATTTTACAATGTACACTGCTGATTACTTAATTATGTCTAAAATATAAGTCAGACACACTACAAACCCCAGGGAGTAAATTACACAGAACTGCGAGGCAACATAGATGTAGTTATTCTAGGCTCACATCTCTGAATCATCTCTCCTATAACCCTGTGAATTTGCAAAGCTTTTTCCTTTTCTGCAAACATACGACAGCCACAAGCAAATGACCGTTTTCTCAGAGCTGTACACCCAGAGTAGGGGAGCCCTTCTTCAACCCTACATCATGGGCCCTCATCAACAGGTTCTTATCTCTGTATACATTTGGACTAGGAGATCTGCATTTGCTTGATCCCAGCACAAACCTCCGAATGACCTGATTTTGTTGCCATGGTCACCAATTAGATGAGTCCTGTTGACTGCAGAACAATAGTCAAAGGATTTCTGTGAAGTTCCAGAGTTGAATAACAGTCATTTGTTTTGGTGTTTTGTTTTATTTGTTCTTGTTCTTGTTTTATTGTTTTCTGCAGAGCTGGAGATGAAACCCAGCCCTCGTGTGCATGAGAGACAAGCATTCTATCTCTTCCCTGAGCAGCCTCAGCCCCCAAGCTGTCATTATAGTATGCACATGTGTGTGTGTGTGTGTGTGTGTGTGTGTGTGTGTGTGTGTACACATGTATGTGCAGGTCTATGAGTATATTGGGATCAGAGGGTAGCCTCAGATGTCATCCCTCAGATGCCATCCACTTTGGTTCTTGGGATGAGGTCTCTCCATTGGCCTAGAATTTATCAATTAAGCTAGAATGGCTGGCCAGCAAAACCCAGCAAGGCCTGACCATGCCTCCCTACCACTGGGATTGCAAGTATCTGCCACCACATCCAGCATGTTTACCTATGTTCTGGGGATCAAATTACACCCTGCTTGCAGAGTAAGCAGTTTACTATTATCCCCCAGCCCCATGAACACACTCAGTGGGCAATTTTACCAGGATCCCCGCCCCAAAGCCTGACGCAGAGAGAGCTGGGTTCTCCAACTGAATTCTCAGAAAGTGCTCGCTGGAGCCTGTAATTAAATATTCTTACATCATGGATGGATCAGCGGGGATGGCCCCACCCTCCTTCCCCTCTGTCATGGACACAAGCTGGTGGATCTTATTCAGAATTTACCTCTCCCTGTATCACTCTTGGTCCTTTGAGTTCACACGGGTGCAATGTATAGAATGACCCTGTGGAAATGACTCCCTGTCAGAAACAAGGCCAGTTCCCTTGATTGCTGTCTACTTGCTCACTATGATAGAACTGTCCATTTTCTTCTGAAACCTTTTCTTCACATTCACAGTGTGGCTAGTTGGTACCAGGGGCCGTCTGCTTGCCTCTCATCTTTCAAAGTGCTGTCCGTCTGCACTGCATCTCACCATCCCAAACTAACTTCTTTTCTCAGGGTCTCACTCTGTAGCCTTGGCTGATAGCCAACTCATGATAGTCCTCCTGCCTCAGCCTCCCTGTGCTGGTATTAAGCCCATGTCAACCAGAGTGAGATCCAGCCCCACTCCCCTTTTATCCCAACTGGCAGCCCTTGGATGCTAAAGCAAGCTCTGGCCTCCCTTCAACCATCTTCTGCCCCCTTCCCCCGGGGGCACTGCTCGGTTTCCAGCAGCACAAGTATGATTTCAGCTCCCATCCTCAGAGACGCGGCTCCTCCTGTGTCTTGTGAACATGACATCTTTTGCTGGAATAGCTGACCCAGGATGACCGCACCTTGAGATATAACTACTTCAATGTGTCCTTATCTATATGAGGTCACAGTCACAAGGTCTTAGGATAAGTTCTGCGAGTTGAACATTGTATAAAATTTAGAATCCATTTTTGGTGTACCCAGGACTTATCCCCAGTTGATAACTTTACAGCATGCTTAAGGCTAAGTACAAGAACTCAGGCCTTCTGTAGATCCACTGAGTAATGGAAGGATAAAAGATTGACTTTTAAGTTGGAGAACTGAGTTAAGAATTCTATGGCGTCACAAAGTAGGTACGATGGTTTCTGTTCTAAATGGCTGCCAAGGTTAGGTGTTAGATGAAGGCACAGCCATCCACAACCGATTTTGCTCTTAAAAGATTGTGAAGACTCAAGGATGTGGGGCCTAGCTGAGAGGATGGGTCCACGGGACAAGGTCTGATGAGCATATGGAGACCCTAACCCTTGCCGCTGTCCTGTGCTCTCCCTAACAGCTTCCCAGTGAGAAGTTCTCCAATATGCAGTCACCGGGATGTACTGTGCTGCCACAAACCACAAACCAATGAGCAAGATGAAACAGGCAGCCAAGACAAAGCTTTTGGGTTGGTCCCAGGTACTCGGCACAGTAAAGGAAAGATAAGACACTATCAAAATGTCTCTAAGCTCATATCAACCAGCCCCACAACCTGATGCATTAGGAGGCTGAAGGAACTGGGTGCTGAGGGAAGGCCTCGAGGTAGCAGAGGGATTATCAAACAAGTGCAGAGGACATCAGCAAGTCAAATTCGAGATGCAGAAGCAAGATAGCAGGTAAATAGCTATCACCATATCTGTCAAAAAGGGGCAGATGGCCAAAAGCCTGCCTCAGGAAGAAGCGTATGAATCTACCTTTGACCTCGGCAGTATCACCCTGGCTCTCTGCATGGTTGCCCGAGGTGAGGTCCTGGGTAGTTGAGTGTCTAGATGACAAGGACACAGCTGCTCCTTCCCAAATGACAACCATTAGAATTTCACCCCAAGAAAAACAAAGGGCAGGTTGCCTCACTAAGGTGCAGTGTAAGGAAATGAGCTCTCACCCACTCAGACAGTTTGTCCAATCAGCGAATGGCAAACCTGAAGCCGGCCAATCAGAAAGCAGCCTGGACTCCAGCAGTCTGCAAGGCTGAAATCTGCACTAATAGTGGAGACAGTCACTAGTGACTAATAAGTTAGCTGTTAACAGCTTCTTAAGTGGGAGGCTGGGGAGTTCTGCAACGATGCTTACAACCGCTGAAGACAAGTGAGACTTCTCCGTCTAGGAAGGATGTGAATCAGGCAGCAACGTTTGCCTCTAGGTTAATTTATTTGGCTCCATTCGTGAAGGAGCCAGTGTTCATGTTACCGGAGGACTTATCCTTCATGAAAATCTGTACTGAAGTCCCTGCCAACTCCTTGAGGGAGCTGAAGAGATGGTTTATAAACCATGACTTGCTTCAAGACACAAAAGAAATAGGAAAAGTCTAAAATGGAGTCTTGGGGCCTAGCCCTTAAAACTCAACCGAGAATGAAGTCTTATGTTATCTCTAAGTGTGAGGTCCACAAACACAACCACCTGGGATTGCAAATGGCATCAGCCTAATGTTGATTATCAGCATCTTACTATCAGCATCAGCAACCAAGGTGTCCCCTGCTCAGTAGCTCACTGAATAGATAGATGTATCTACCACATGAGAGGGAGGTGATGGTCTCACCCCAGCCTACCGGGGCAGAGTTCTATGCCTCTTGGAGTGGAGCTCACAGAAGAGAGGAGACTGAAGCAAATGCAAACGAGTAACAGAACACTTCAGGAGGTGACCAAGGACTTAGAGGAGGATACAGTCAGGGAGGGTGACTCTGGGATGCTGAGACTAAAGGTGTCACAGCCAAGGGACAATCATATTTGAGCAAAGGCCTGAAGAAAGCGAGATGTGAGCCAGGAAATCCCAGCATGGGTGAAGGCACAAAGGCCCTGAGGCAGGATGGGATCTCTCTTGCTTATAAGAAAGCAGGATGCTTGTGTGACTAGAGAAAGAAGACCAAGGCACAAAGGACTGGAGCCTGATCATGGGGCCTAATCGGACACGGCAGAGACTTGCAGCCTTCTTCACTAGAATGAAGCACCCAGAGTATTCTAAGGAAGAAGACAACCCCAGGCTGTGCTAACATCTCCCCAGTTGCTTCAGGGAAGTCCCAGGTGCTACTGGGACAAATGGCGATTGCTTTCTAGATTAAGTTTATGAAGTTGGATTGCTCTCCCATGATGCCCTCCTCCTCATCAATTATCTTCTCCCTGGGCTGGAAAGGGATACAGTGGCAGAGTCTTGTCCAGCACCCATGGGGCCATCTGGTCAAACCCCAGCACCACCACAAAGAATCCCCGCCTGGCTTCCAACATCTGCATCAGGCTACTATTTGTCCTCACTATTGTGGGTGTTTTGAGATGGGTCTCACTCTGAAGCTCAGGCCGGCCAGGAACTCGCTGCGTAACCCAGGCTGGTCTCACATATATGGCACTTGAGCCTCCTAAACACTGTGATTTGCAAACATGTCCGTGATGCCTGGTTCCTGGACACAGCCTCAGCTTGCAGAGCCTCCTTGCCTTTGGAGAGCCCATCCTCTGTGAGCTTTCCACAGGGTCTAACAGTCGGTCAGCAGGACAGCGTCTGCAGCTGTGGGGTTTGCTGCCAGTTGGTACAGTACTGTCTCTCTTTCTAAAGTGGACATTTCCAAAGGAGCTTCCTTTGTAATAGGTGAAGATTAGTGCAGAGAACCGCAACTGACCAGGAGTCAGAGGATAAGAGACTGTGAAGTACTGGGCTTTAAGTGAGATATCACACACACACACACTTGTACTCACATACACACACATACACACTCTCACACACTCATACACTCACACACATACTCATGCACGCACACACTCACACACAAATTCACATACTCACATACATACAAACATTCACATAAAGCCATACACACACTGACAAAACACACTTATTTATATACACACTCACATACAATCACAGACATACTTACACATACTCTCACACATATGTACTCACACATATCACATATATACACTCATTCCACATACATATACTCTCTCTAACACACACTCACACACATAGTCCACACTCACTCATACACACACATACTCACACCCTCACATACTTACACACACACACACACACACACCAAGCTTCAGGGAGCATCATAGAAGAGAGGCAAAAAGATGTTAAGAAACAGAAGTAGGGGACATCCTAAATAAAACTATTTGCTGGGAATGAACGGCCACTGGACATACAAACTCATAGTAGCTATAGCTTCATGCACAAGACCTGCAGGAGATCAAGCCAGCATGGAGGGCTCACAGATCCCCCACCCTCACTGAAACGCTATTGGCAACTGATGACTGCTGTGACTGCTGGAGGAAGGAGAGCTAGCTTTCTTCAGGATGCAGCATCTGACCTCTTGCTCCAGGAGATGTCCTTACACCCTTGGACCCATGGGCTGAGCACTAACTGGATTTGGTAGTTTGAGGGTTTTATTTTAAGAGCCCATACAGTTGGGGGGGAAAGGTGGGTGAGTGGGGTAAGGGGAGGAAGTGGAGGGAAGGGTATGGGGGGGTGAATTGGACCAAAACAGCATATTCATTAATGAAATTACCAATTAAAATGGCATTTCCGCAACATGAAGATTCCTACTGGATTTGTTTATCTTATAACTGAAGCTTTTCTTGTTACTATCACATCGAAGCTCCATTTCCCACCAGGACATTACTCATTTGACGTCTAACTCTGTGGCCTCAAATCTTACCTTCCCTGTTATTTCTCCTTTAAATTTACTCTGTTGTCGAAACTACTCTGGTGGAAGGGAACCATTCATTTTCCCGACACTGGGCACCAAACTCACTCTGCACACAGAATCTACGCAATAGATGTTGGCTTGCTTGATATGCTTAATTCCCTACAACCTCAGCCCTAGGCTAAGCACCAAAATAGTCACAGAAGAAAAAGGCATGTACATACACACATACACATGCATGCACACACATAAACACATATGTGCATATTCATAATACATATTCACACATGTACACATATATAACCTGCATGGACCCTACTCACTCACACACACACACACACATATATACATATATATACACATAAATACATATATACATGCATGTACATATCTATACATACATGAACACATATATACATGAGCCTATGTGCATGCACATATATGCATATGAATAAATACATATACACATGCACATACATGTACACATAGACACATATTTGATAGGTAAAAACAGCTGGGATAGCATCTAGTAATGGCAGAATATAGGCAAATACATGAAGTGGACATTACAACACTGGGTCCCATAAACTTAGAAGATCACAGGGTAGACTCAAAGAGCAAAATGGATCTAGGAAAAAAGCAAGGGTTGAACTGGAGACATTGAAGAATGAACAGAACCTAACGAGACAGAGCCATGAGGATCAATTAATAGGGGAGAAATAAGCTTGGTGGAAGATAGAAAGTGCCTTCCTCAGAAATTATAAAGCTGTGCTTGCCACGCTCCCATTGCTTCAACAAGATATCTGGAACACCCACAGCCATTAACTTAAAGAGAAGCGAGCTTTATCCTGGCTCTGTTTTTGAGATTTTAGTCCTTGGTTGGTCCACTTGGCCCTAAAGGTAGAAGCTCTTCGTGACAGATGTAGCAGAGCAGATTGCCCATCTCACAAGAGCAGAAAACAATGAGAGTAAGCATGAAAACTCCACACATGCTCAGGGCCTGTCCTCAGTGACATAAGTCCCTCCCACTAAGTGTCACCAGAACATGGAGACCAAGCCTTCACACATGGTGAGGATTATGTCTTAGGCTTTCTATTGCTGTCATGAAAAAACATAACCAAAAGCAACTTGGGGAGAAGAGGATTTGTCCCTTCTTATGCTTCCTGGTAAACGTCCATCACTGAAGGAAGCCAAGGCAACAACTCAGGCAGGGCAGGAACTGAAGTAGAGGCATGGTGGTGTGTTGCTTACTGGCTTGTTCACCATGGCTTGCTCAGCCAGTGTTCTTAAAATACTCAGAACCACCCACCTAGGGGTTACACTGCCCATTATAGGTTGAGCCCTCCCACATCAATCACTAATTAAGAAAATGCCCCCCGGCTTGTCCACAGACCAGTATAGAGAGACATTTTCTCAGTTAAGTTTCTCTCTTCTCAAGTGATTCTAGCTCATGTCAAGTTGATGAAAAACTAACCAAGATAGACCATTTAACCAACCACAGAAAAAAATATGTATTATATATATATATATATACATACATATATATGTGATATATATACATATACATGCACACACACACACACACACACACAAAGCTTATGTCAAGTTGATGAAAATCTAACCAAGATAGACCATTTAACCAACCACAGAAATAATATGCAATATATATATATATATATATATATATATATATATATATACACACACACAATATATATGTGACATATATTACATACACATATATGCATACACACATATACACACACACAGCCTGAAGTATCATAGCAAGGTAGAACAGACATTTACAGAAAGTCTATAGATTTTTCCACCAATAATAAATCATACTCCAGGGCACTTACTACCACCCAATGAGCTCATGTGACAAAGGCAAAGGTACATCTAGCTTGTAGGTAAAAGCACTCAGGTATCTGGGGACACAAAGGGTGTGCTATAAGAACCCAGGATCTGGCAACTGGCACTAGGGATCACCAGAGGAGCGTGCAGGGGGATGACAGGTTTGCAGGCAGAAGCAGGGAGCATACAATGTTCAGAAGACAAGAGAGTCTGCAAATGAAAAGCAAGTGCCATGGCCACCTTGCACAAGAGGTGGACTGAGAGTCCTTGAATACCAGTCAGTACATGCGCCAATGCCCGTTATAACTAGGGACCCAAAAAGCTCCTAGGAGACAGACAACCCAAGAGACAACAGAATCTCTCGCTCTGTCCAGATAGAAATGAGACTGGCTGTCCTGCTGCTTGATGTGTGTGTAATACAACAAATTTACTAGTAAATCCCATGAAAGAGAGGCATCGACAGCCAGAAACAAACAACAGTGCCAGAGGCGCTGGGATGTCTGTACAGCACTGATTATGTAAAAGATGGAAATGGTTTTCATGTGCTAGTATAAAAATGTGTAATGCTTGAGTGATGACTGCCACTGGTGTGTGTGTGTGTGTGTGTGTGTGTGTGTGTGTGTGTGTGTGTGTGTGTGTGAGAATATGTTTGTGATATATGTGCACATGTGTTTATGAAGGCCAGAAGAGGTTGTCTATGACTCTCCACCTTATTCCCTTGAAACAGGGTTTCTCACTGAACATGGAGCTGACTAAGCTAGCATCTTCCAAGCCCCAACAATCCTTTTATCTGCAGGAGACAGGACTGAGGTTATAGGTACTAACTCTAACTTTTATGTGGGTGCTGGGGAGTTAAGCTCAGGTCTTCATCTTTGTGCAGCAAGCACTCTTACCCGCTGAGCCAACTCTCCGGCTCCCACTGCTTACCATTTAATACCTAAGATCTAGCACTCACTGGGTTGAAGTCACAAGGGTAGCTACCAAATGTCATTATTTGATTCTGCTTGCAGCCTGGGTCTCTTCTTAGAAACTAGAGTTGTGTGAACTATACAGGCTTCACAGTTGAACAACAAATATCCCTAGTTAAGGTATCAATGAACGAAGTCACACACACACAGGTTTCTGGCTAGGAATCTAGTCAACCTTTGCATTATAGAATAATTACCTTGACAAGTGAGCCATTCATTTTTGTCTAATATGTAAAGTTTGATTTCCACCCACTGTGTTTTCTGACTGTTGAGTTCACTTGCCTTTGAGGGGTTCTACTTTCACAAACAGGATGAAAAAAAGATCAGTTATCCTTCTTTAGAGATGAAGCAATGAGCAACCTCCACAGAAAGGCACAGACCCCATGTCACTGCTTTCCAATCTTTTGTTGCTTTCAGCCCTAGCTCAGTCTTTAGCCATAGGACCTGATTCTAGTATGAGCTGATGTATATGCTTGCCAAGGTAGAGCAGAGACATATCTAATATCCTAACATCATTCTTTTTTAACTGCTTTACATAAGATGGAACACGACACAGCATATATTGATATCAGAGGACAACTTGTAGAGGACAACTTGACATTTCTCTCTTCTGCCATAAGAATCCAGAGGACTGAGCTTAGGTTATCCAGTACCTTTATCTACTGAGCCATCTTACTCGTCAGGTGGCATTATTCTTAAATATACCCATCTCTCAATATGTCCCAAGTTGTACCATAAATTATATAGTAACCCTGGAGAGAGGAGATCTTATAGAACCAAGGACATGCTGTATTTCGAAGCTGTTTAGAGGCAGTGTTTTCTATGCTAGTTACATCCTCTCCAGCAGGAGGTTACAGGACTCTGCTGTTCACTTGGGAGGTGTGGCCAAGTGTAGTCTTCAGTTCCCTATTTTCTGGGGACATATTAGGGGTAGGATATCCTAGGGGTCGGGTTCCATGATACCTTGCAGATTCTAAATGCAAGGCTACTCAGGAAGGCACAGGGTCTCCATTTACTCCAGGCACACTCTTTCACACACACTCCTACATATTAAGTCTTCTGTGGGTCATTTATATACAAGGTCAACCCTGGACTCTGTTGTTCTGGGAATGGCGAGAGGAGAGAGAGAGAACACAAGTTGAGTTTCTTATAACTTAGAAAGCTACTTGGGATCCACCATTGGTTGAATCCCAGATGTGGGAACAACTCAAGCCTCTATCTGTGACCTGGCTAAGTTTGTGTTTTCAATCTCCAACCAAGCCCTGTGACATCCTTTTGTTACCAGATATTATTTGTACGTTAATAGCTGAAATCAATCAAAAATAAACTTATTGAACCATGAAAACATACCTGAGAAATGCACAAATCCCTGGCAGTGACATCATGGCTGAATCAATAGTCCTCACCTTTACCCAGCCTGGGACCTGAAAACACATCTGCTTGTTGCATGTGAGAACTGGTACTTAGGAAAAGAGCCAAAACTCACTGGGAGCATGGCCTGGTGACAAGCCTGGACTCTACCTAGCAACTCACAAACCACAACTCACAACTGAAGTACACACATACACATGCACACACATAAGCACATACATGCATGCATATACATGTATACTTATATACAATCATAGACACATAATATGCACACATGGGTGTACACATATTGATTCATACACATGCATATACACATACCTTCCTGGAGCAGCAAAGAACCTTCAAAAGAAATCCACGATCATTTTACAAATGTCCTATTTTCTAGCTACCCCCACCTGCCCTGTTTTTTCCTGCCCTGAATCAGTAATGGAGCTAATAAGGGTTCAAGATTGTTCTTTCTGGGGGCCAACTTTTTCTTTTCTCTGTGTCATGCTTTTTATTCAGAAAATAATTTTCTTTGCATTGTTTGCATGAAAGCTTTCCAACACCCCCAAATAATGGTGAGAAATTGGCTTTTATTTCTGAACAGGCTTTTTCAATGCACCCCGTATCTCTCAGCATATCTATTCTATTAATCTGAGCCTTAATGACACAATGGGTAAGAACAGTGTTCGGATGTGTATAAATGAAAAATTTAATAGATTTCCCTCTTAATGTAATAGAATTGGCATGCGGAGCCGGAGCAGGAGTGAAAGTAGTCGCTCAGGCATTGTGTTTACATGATGTTTAAATAGAAGTGGCTGGGGTGTAAGTACGGCTAAGTACACCTGAAAGGGACAGAGCCTCCTAATCATTGTTTCAGCAATTGACAGTTGTTTACACAACAGCAGTACATTCACTGCTGATTTGAATAATAAACACGCTTAAATACCAGCTGGATAATAGAAGGGTAATTGAAACGTACTTTAGGGCTCTGATTCACAGGCATTGTAGTAACTCTTCCATTTGCCATACAATGCCACCCTTCTGTGCAGGCGCTAAAAGAAAAAAAAATTTAAGGCATTGTTTCAAACATTGGGGTCTATTAAAGTTGATGAATACACACCGGGTGCATTGCCCTGCTCAAGCCATGCCTGGGCACACTTGAGACCACTGTTGTATAGTGGGCTTTAGCAAAGCACTAGAAAGCTATAAAAGAGGCACTGGGGAAGCCCATCCTGCATTATGTCCAATAGGTGGTGGATGGGACCCAGGTACTTCCTTACCCAGACAGAACACATCAACAGGGCTACTGGTTCATGGGTGAAAAACAGGAGAATGGGCCTGGAGCATCTCTGGAATTATAAAGTAATAATCCTAGCTGTCACACATTCTCAGGTCCTCTGAACCCATCAATCCACCTTAGCTCAGGACAGCTTTACCTCCTATTTGGTCTAAGCCTATAAGAGGTCAAACGTGGAGCTCCAGGGGCCAGCCTCTGGAAGGCCATGCAAGTTGGCAGGATAGGGAGTACCCAGCAGGAGTTACAAACATACTACTATAGTCCTCAGAGCTGAGCATCCTAGGAAGAGACAGAACCTGGCTCTTACTTGGGGCTCTTATTCATAAGGCCAACTTGGCAGGGCTTAACTTACCAGCCCAAGTGCTGATAGGTGCGTTGATCCAGTTCTGGAGAAATCCCACTGGCCATTCATAGCACTCCCTCTGCAGCGACCGCCCCAGGGAAGAAAAGGACCTGTCAGAAAGTTGCTTAATGAGAATAAAGTAAAAGCCACTGCGGCCAGATGGGTTGCCCTGACTACTCCGGGGAAAGCGCTACCTAGAAGTAACCACCCAGCACCAGGCCAGAGACCTGTTATCAATGATTCTTAGAAAATCCCCCCAGGAACTAAATTATTACACCACCTTAAATAATAGGGACTGATCAAAGCCACAAAACTGCTGAGTCACAGCACCAAAACCGGTTTGTAATCCAGTTACGAAGAAGCATCATAAGGACGGCCAGTGATGGTTACCAGATCTCTCTCTTTCCCTTTTCCTGTCTCCCTCTCACCCTCTTCTACCTCTCTCAGTCTTTGTCTCTCTGTCTCTGTCTCCGTGTCTGTCTCTGTTTCCCTCTCCCTCCCCCTTCCCCCCTCTTCTCTGTCTCTCTCTTTTCCTATCTCTCCTTGTCCCCACCCCTGCTCCATCTCTCCTGGTCTGAGCTGGGTAAAAGCACATGTTTATTTTCTGGTCCCCTTCTTGGTGAATCACCTCACCCTCTCAACACACACACACACACACACACACACACACACGAACAGGACAGGGTGGCAGGGCCATTTGTGCCTCCGGTTAGACCTGTTGAGTTAAACCTCCAGATAATGTTGAGTGAGTGACTGAGGGGATGGTGGAAAGAACCAAAACAGGTTGCCATTTAATGCCTTTCTGAGACCCAACCTAGCTAATTAGAGCACTCACTGCAACTCCCACCAACGGTGAGGAAAAGAAATGCCTCTGCAATGAGTGGGCGCATCCAGCAGGAACAGCTGCTCAAATTCAGTTTCCCTTACGACGACGGCTTGAGACTTCAAAGACACACGCCCGGCATCCTCCACATGTGAGATCCACTTCCTTCACCTCCCACTTATCCATTCAAAGCCTGGAGTGGACTAGAGATCTACTGTTGGTCTTCAATGCCCTGCTGGACGAGATGGTGCCTGCCAGTCATGGTCCCTGGCCATAGCCACTGGTGCAGTGGTAATTCTCAGCCCCCCTCTAGCTCCAGGGAATAGAGAAGAGATCACATGACCAAGGACAAACACCAACAGCCTATGGAACGGCCTGACCTAGGAGATAGCCTCCCCCTACACTTACTCCAGGGAAGCCAAGGGCAAAAGCTGCAAGAAAGAGAACAGAGGCCAGCAGAGGGTGAAGCATCTGCACAGGCTCAGTGCACAGAGGGAGGAACTGCTGGAAGGGGAAGGCGAAACAGTAGCAAAGGATCCAGAGGTCAAGAGCATGAGCTTTGGCACCAGCTCTGAGTTCTAACCTCAACTGAGCCTTTGCCTCAGGGTTTCCTCAGACTGCTTAGCACTTGGCTGCCAGTGCACTGTCCTGCTGGCATAGAGGGTATGGTTGGTATATAGGGTATGACCATATAAGGTATGGCTGTTGACCATTCCTGACATGCCAGAGCGGTGTTCTCCTTCATTATAGATGATATACCATTTACCTTCACAACAACCCCATAAAACACTGTAACTGTCTCTCTCTTTTTTTTTGAGTTATTTTTTTAATTGTATATTTTCTTTATTTACATTTCAAATGTTAGCCCAGTTCCTGGTTTCCCCTCCCAAAAGCCCTTATCCTCCCATCCCCAACCCCCACCCCTGCTCACCAACCCACCTACTCCTACTTCCCTGTCCTGGCAGTCCCCTACACTGGAACATCAAGCCTCCACAGAACCAAGGGCCTCTCCTCTCATTGATGTCCAATAAGGTCGTCCTTTGCTACATATACAGCTAGAGCCATGGATCCCTCCATGTGTACTCTTTGGTTGGTGGTTTAGTTCTTGGGAGCTCTGAGGGTACTGGTTAGTTCACATTGTTGTTCCTCCTATGGGGCTGCAAACCCCTTCAGCTCTTTGGGTCCTTTTTCTAGCTCTTCCATTGGGGACCCTGCACTCAGTCCAATGACTGGCTGAGAGCATCCATCTGTGTATTTGTCAGGCTCTGGAAAAGCCTCTCAGGAGACAGCTATGTTAGGCTCCTGTCAGCAACCACTTCTTGGCATCTACAATAGTGCCTGGGTTTGGTAACTGTATGTGGGATGGATCCCCAAGTGGGGCAGTCTCTGGGTGACCTTTCCTTCTGTCTCTGCTCCACACTTTGTCTCTGTATCTCCTCCCATGGGTATTTTGTTCCCCCTTGTAAGAAGGACCAAAGTATCCACACTGTTTTCATTCTAAGTATGTTGTACCTGAGACTGGTCCCATAGCTGGCAAGGACAGGCATGGGTCTTGCCTATAGACCAGCTGTCTCTAGAGCAGCAGACACTTGGCTTTGGCTCACAAGCACCCTCAGGCACCACCAATCCCTGGCCAATGGTGACTATGTGGCTCTGTTTTGTGAAAAGGAAAGACTATGACTAAAGCCCAATCCGAATTGGATGGAACTCAGAGCACACATGCAACACAGAGCACAACCCCAGAAGGTGAGTGTGGTAAGTGAAACGAGTGTTGTTCAGTGAGGGAAGAGGGGCAAGAAGCCCCACTCACAGGCTAAGCCAGGAAGTGGGGAAGAACACTAAAAATAGCTCTTCTATTGATGCCACCCGGGGGCCAGACTTCAAACCTTGAAGGTGACCTGTGGGGCCCTTGGTGGCTGTACCGTTACATATATTTCTACTAATTTATGAAGTACCTGAAGCTAAAGAATAATAGAATATTTGTGAAATAAAGGGAGGAAGGGAGCTTTAGGAGGGAGGATGAG